>NC_133974.1:124346076-125027951 GCF_047716275.1 Strix uralensis | reverse complement strand
AGCAAAAATGACAAATGTGTTTAGGTAAACTGTGGAGAGCAACAAACGACCACCATCAAAGGCCATGTTGTGTTTTCAGACAAAAAAAAATTCAGGTTAAAACTTGTTCTTCCTGCTTCTGTCCCGCAGCTGTCCATCAAAACCAGCTTTCTCCCTGCGGTCTATCAAATATTTCCCTCACAAATCAATTTTACACATGATCAGCCCATACCCCTACTGAGCTGAACCTCCCCGTTAATTAAGTGAAGAAATTACCATATATATTATATTAATGCAAACATCATTCAGCTAGTAATTCACGGCTGATCTGGATAATGGAAAGGTTGAACACCCATTAACCCAAGCCAACAAAATGGGTTGGCTGAGAAATTCTAGCAGGTCTCATGTGACTCTTCCCTCTAACTGCAGCTCTGCGGTATCTGCTATTGTAATAATTAAAATCCTCCCGGTAGATCAATACTGGAATCTTTTTATGGGAAGTGCCCTGATGGAAATGTCTCAAGGAAGCTGGGGCTGTGGAACTCTGAAAAATTCATTTTTTTTATCTGACAATTATCACCACACTGCAGACTAATTCAACAGTGCACCCCTCTCACTCTGCTTTGAATGCACTGGAGATTGACATCTAAAAAAACCTAACATCTCATTTTAACAAATAAAGGCACTATTTCCACATACAGTTTGGAATTATCAGCAATCATGAAACCAGACAAAAAATTAATATACATTAAGCACTTCATCTTCTGATGGCTTCCTCTGAGTCTCAGTTATCGCAGCCTTCTCCTCATTTCCTCTCTTTGTATCTTCCTGTATTGATCTCTGCCTTTTCATCTCTTGAAAAAAGGGGAAAGACATGTAAAATTATTATAAAGCTTGATATTTATGTATTGAAATGTGGACTTACATTATCGGGTTTTCATATATTTATTGTTAAAAATTATTAAATCATAAGATGGGAAAACAGGTTTTATATTTTCTCCTACCTGGTCTGCTCTCCACGTATTGACTGAAAGACTGGAGCTGAGTTTTTCTGATGGTAGAGTCCTTGCTGAACACAACGGGATTTCTAAACCGTTCTGCTGCTTTTTGTAATCGCTCAGCACGATGTTCCTCTGTTCCATTCTGCTAGGAAAAAAACCAGACACACAACAGTTTCTTTTGTTTACAAACGGGAAGACACGAATTCGAAAGGTACGTTTCGGTGAGGGGACAGGACACAGCTTTTGTAAAGAGGATTTCACAACTCGGGCTGCGGTTTATATAAGATGAAAGTATCGGCTGCGGAAAAAAAAAAAAAAGAGAGAGTGATTAACTTTTCCTTTTTTTTTTTTTTTTTTTTTTTGTTTAATGTGTGGTGGCAACGACTGGCTTTTTGCTATGTGGGCACCCTCCTGCAGGAGACTCTACTTACTTAACAGCCAGACCTATTAATTGTGACCAGCATTTGCCAGCTATGCCTATTTTAAACGAAAAATCACTCCTTTGCAACTTTGATTTGCCAAGCGCTGCGCATGCTGCTGCCAAGTAGCGGCGTCTCTACCCCTGAACACGATCTGTATCGTTTTAAAAGCGTGTTGCCTTTAGCCTGTCTCCCTGCCCGGTAAAGAAATCTGTCATTTTCTGTAGTCCCACAGACTTGTATGACAAGAAGAACTAGTTTCTAATTTTATGCCCATTGAGATAAACCACTAATGCTGGATGAAGGCTAAAAGGTAGGATTATAATACTACCCCACTGAACTGCATTTCATCAGCTATAACTTTCCAAAGCCAGATTTGTAAGTAAGCCCTTTACAGCTAAGGAAACTACAATTATCTTTTCCAGGGCTTCCTATGTTAATACTGGTAACAAATTCAAATGATTCTATCAACACGAAATATCCCAGAAGACTGAACCACCGCAGTGTGTGGAAACTGCAGATACCGAGGTGCTGTGTACCAAACAAATATTTCATTTTATACCTAATCTTTTATTATTTTTATTAAGTGTTTTGAAAGTAAATAGGGAAAGGCTAAGATGCATGACTAATAGCTAAGCCTGCTGAATGCTGAAACTGGTTATCAAAAGCTACCAAGACTTTGCCCTTCCTCTGCATTGAGACAATCGGTAATGAGGGAGTTCTCCAATGGCCTATTCTCTAGCCTCAAGGAGGCCGGGGATACACAATCCCCAAGGGAAGGTAACAGTTTATCCTTTTCCACAAACACAGAATGCCTCATTTAGAAACGTGTAAACTGCATTTTATTAAAAAACAAATCCACCTCAATGCCAAGAGCTCCACGAGAACAGATGGACACCATATATTCCTTATAATGCCGCTTTCCAACTCTTCCTGAGAATAGACGCACACAGAGATAAACTGTTAAGTTGCATCTTTTATGGGAGTACCTTAAAAAAATCAACTCCTTCGCAGAAGCTTTTTATAAAGAGAAATACCATTTTCGTCAAGTTAGGTGATACCAAATTGCCCTAAGAGGTTGCCTGTGTGTCATTTGTCGCATTAAGCTTGGAAAAGTATTGCTCATAGCCCCTGGATGACTTCTCAGCTGCACTAATCGGGCGGTTATAATTCTGGTTAAATAAAAGGTGGTTTCCTGTTATTAGCACAATAACCATCTGACAGCCTAAACCAGAGTCTTTACCAAAATAAACAAACATGACTAATTTTTTTAGGCCTGGCAACATACTAAAATATCAGTGTGATTAGCCAGTAAATCCCATTTTAAGAAACCTTTTTATGACTGGGGACTTCTGCCACTTTACAAATGTATTCCTCTAAGCCCACTAATTCAGTTAGCCTTTTCAATCCATTGTATTATTCTTGGGCCAGCTTCATTTTGCATTAAATCCACTGCAGAAAGCTAAATTGAACGCAAAAATCAGACTTGATCCAGGCTTCCTTTTGTTCAAAGATAGAGACCGAAAGTCCTCTGCTGCTGCCACACACTTTCATCACCAATTTATAGGAACCGACAGTGTAAGGGAAAAAGCAATGAAAGTCATTGTTTTGGGACTTCAAAGCATCTCTGTATCTGGGGAAGGAAATCCTTTCAGTCAGCAGCGCTTTCCCCCCAGACTGCAGGTGGGTGAAAAGTTATACCCAACTGGAAGTGCCCCAGAGCCATAGGGATATTAATGACATACAGAGACTATTTAAAAAAAAAAAAAAAACAAAACAACAGTAAGAACACAAGGTGTCTAATTAAGAAAATGAAATGGGAAATTGATTGGTGTGTACTTTATGCTGAAGTGGTGAACATGAAGAACAGACAAAATGACTGCATACACCACATACTTGTGTCTATTTTTCTCAGAAGCACTCATCAAGCACCCAAGTATATATGTCTTTAAAGTGCACCATGGCTTAATTTTAATGGAGAAAAAACCAGCGGGTCAGGCTTGGGAGGGAATCAAATCACTGAGAGTCCAATCCTGCTCCCATTGAAGTCAGGGAGAGTCTCGCTACTGATTGCACCAGCAGCAGGATGGAGCCTGTGCTGGATTTCTGATTTAAGTGACAACCTGAGCTGTCAGAATTGAGATGCTTCTTATATCAGTTAGTGTTACGCCAATGACAAGTATCAAGATAAGAAAAAAAAAAAAAAAAAAAGGAAAAATGTGTTGATTAATGCATTACAAACTATGCAACTGCACTGCCATGAAGATTTTCTGCATTTCTTACTGTGAAGGATTTGATAAATCATTTTCCTCCTCACAAAGTACAAACCCGAAATCGGAACACACAGGTACTGAGACAAAAGCATTAATCAAAACTTACCTTAATGTCTTGCTCTGAGCTATCAGTTACAGCTTTCTGAGCAGCACTGGAGAGTGAATTTGCCACCTGTGGCTGAGCTTCTAGGAGCTTCTTCAGCTTCAAATCCACCAACTTACTGTTTTGTTCTGTTAAATATGCAAATACCACATACAACAGAGTGAGATGCATTTAAATGCAGAGTTGCTACAACAATGTAGCAATTTAAAAGGTAGATTTAATTCACTTTGCTATCATTTCAAACTAAAAGAGTAAAAACTGGAAGGAAAATTATTTTTTTTTTTTTGTGATTCAGATTGGCATAGACTTGTGTAATGTACACAGAAAGTTCCCAAGTTTTCTCAAAAAATATATGTAGCACTCAGCTGAACAAGTAAATGTGCTTGAAGACAGCAGATGAAAAACACAGAAAGTAGACAATGTTTAAGTTATTCCCAACCTGTACATACTTTATACTTTAGTATAAAAATGCACTTAAAGAGTCATTTATTTTAAGATGACATATAACAATTTATCACATATTCTAAGTACTGATAACCCCTCAAGCTTATGAACTACTAATTCATCCCAAGGCTCCTTGGCACAGCTTCTCAATGTTAAAATTTCAGTATCAAAAGAGACAGCTTTCTAGTAATATTTTACTATGATTTATAGAATATATTGAAGCTGGGAGAGCTGTAAAATGCTTCATAACTGCATCGAAGGGACAGATTCAAAGACTGACAAAGCCCCCATTTTTTTTTTTCATCAGTTTTAGCAACTTGGATCAGAGCCCAAAGAAATAATAGTTGAGAATTTTACCTCCCAGTAATGCTCATCCTGTATGTGACCATCGACTATATGAATTTGTAACACACCTACACACACAGTTACCTACACATACACACATAATAAGGAGAAAGGTGTTAATAACAAACCGCAGCGCAGATCTGTGGAGCTAACCCTGGGTAGGAAAGCAGAATAACGCTGGTGCAGAAGCCCTCAGACATATATTCTACATGCAGCACCATGCGAGAAGTGGCTCCTGAATTGGAGCAAATGCAGTATCACCTGCGTATATTATGCACGTACATCTGAGCCTTGGGTCAAAAGCAGAGAAAATAGCAGTTGCTATATTTTCTGTAAGCACAGCCTGAGTTACTCACTGCAGGCTTGTAAATTCTAGCTGGTGTGCGAAGTGGAGCCATGACTGTTTTGCCACACAGCTCCTTCCAAGGTTTGGAGCGCTCCGATTCATGTTGGCCAAAATATTTTTGGCATGCTGGCAATCAAACGATGCCTGCCTCAAGCAGCAAAGGGCTGGGTTGGGTTGCAACGAAGGATAGTTTCCCTTTCCTCCGGCACACCCAGTCAGGGTGCCCTTAATTGAGGCTCACATGTAAGTACATGCACATTCTCGTGGGTTTATACATAAACATCATGTAATAACTATGACATAAGAGGTTCACATTTTATCAGGTACATTTGCAGCAGCGTAAGGTAGCAGTACTGACAAATACAGACAGATGCAACGTTTAAAACCAACAACTGGCGTTAAAAATAAAAAGAAAAGTTTTCTCTTCTTGAGAGAGATGGGAGGGACTAAGATTCAGAAGGGGACAAATTAATTAAGATGATCCTAATGATCCCAAATGTAAAATGTCCCTTACAGTTTTACGTTTAGTTGCTCCCAGGAGATTCAGCCTTTGTTAGAACTTGGTATGAATTGGCAGAATCTCACCAAAATCTGTGTACACTGATTTCTATCACAGCATTAGACTGCTTTCTGTATTATTGCCCATCCTCTTCCTTACTCGCTTGACCACTGGCTACTGTGAAGACTGAACTGCAAAATAATGTCCCAGGTTTTGTCCAGAATGTCTTCCCATGGTGGAGATGAAGCGTTGGGTGGTGGGTTTGTATCCCTGAGAAGGTCTCTCTCAAGAAAAGAGGCCCACAGACATAAGTGTTGGTAAGTCACTGGGGCTATGTGACAAGAATATTCATTTACTGATTTTCTAGTTCTCCTAAAATGAACCAGTATTTATCGGAAAATTATTTGACAGGATTCTGCTCTAAATCAGCTTAATTCAAATGCTGGAAACACTAAATATATTTTCTTATGTGTTTGGAAATCCTCAAATAAAAAAACCAGACATGATTCAAGTCTTTCATTCAAGAAAGATGAGAAAGGAAGTGCTCTATACACATCATTGTCAGTTTAATTTACAAAGAGCAAACACCAAATGAAGTGTTTTGATTTAATATATTATGGGCTACACACTTGGGTCCAGCTAGCATAGGGCAGAACCAAGCCAGAGGATGCTGTAAGAAGTTTTTTCTTGTACCGCCTTTATCCCGATACTGTCCTGTGCTTGCCACACTTCTCCGGGCTTGAGCTAACTTGTAGTGAGCAGAAACGCCCCAGCAGAGAAGCACAACCACACTACAAAGAGGCCCTCAGCTCTCCCGCAGGCTGCTGGTAACAGGCAGACTTGTACAGAGAACAAACTCCTTCAGCAACTCTCTGCAAGCAGAGGAGCCCCTTACTGATGGGCAATTACCTTTGCATCTTTGAAGATCTAGCTCCTTTTAAAATAAGCATCTCCCTTGTAAGATCCTGACATATTTATCATCATATTTATCACCTGAACTCCAGTCTTGCTTGATTATTTTTGAAAGGGGAAATACCACTATGATGACTTATTACTTGACCAGCATGCGATATGATTATACAAGCATTTCTACAAGAACATGAATGCTTTAAAATGTGTTATTAAAAAAAAATATTATTTGAACACTGTAAAATAAATAGGACTAATTCAATTCCAATTTGTACCTCCATGCACCCGCTGGAGCAACAAGGTATAAACGCAAGAGCTGGTCTTCGGGAAGGAGGGAATACCAAGTCCCCACGGACACAGAGAGACACGTTCGCTCCTCTTCACTGAGCAGATGGGCCAGGATGTCAGTGCAGAGCGTGGCAGCTCTACTCACCAACATGACTGCCTGCTCCTCTGGCCTGCCTACCTTGCTTTGCTGGGACAATCCAGGCAGGGTGATTTCAGGTGCTTTACAAATCTGGCCTTGGGTCCCCTTCCCCATCAAAAGGAAGAGACATTTAAATCTGCCATTGTTGGAAATAATTTCGTTGCTGATTTTAAATTTTAACTAAACATGAACGCAAAATATTCGAAGAGAATAAGCATTAGGGTTCAAAAGACCTGACAGGCACAAAGGAATAAAGCTATGACAGAGAGAAGCAGCACATCAGTACTCATATGATGATGGAGTGTTAGTCATGCAAAATACACAAAATAGCCATTATTTAAATTACCCATTGAATCAAGGTCATTTTCTAGGTTAGTAAGCTCATCTCCACCTCCAGTAACAGAGCATTCAGGAACCTCCTCGTTAGTATCTATCTCAATATTATCATCATCCTCATCCTCATCTGTAGGAACATACATCATTAAGGTTAGTATTTTCTTATGTACATGCACCACATCACTTAAAAAAAAAAAAAAAAAGAATGCTTTAGAGAACAAGCTGAGTTACGATAAAAATGCAAATCATTAAATAAGTCTGGAAGGAGATTTCACTCTGTCCACTCACGGATTTATCTTTAAACTGATGCAATTCAATATACACACAGGGGGCTCTGCTGGAAACTCCTGCTACAATAGAGTCTGGCCTCAGCAGTGGCTGTTCTCTGTGCTGAATCTCTGGCTCACCCTGAAAAGCGCACGTGCTTCTCCTTATAACTTGAGTCAAAATAATTTCCCCTGGGCTCCCAGTTCTCTGTAACGCAGAATGGGTGCTGAAGCCAGTATACAGCAGGTTTGGATGGGTCTGGCCAGCAGAAGGACCTGGGAGCTGTGGTCTCCTGAGAGAGGCAGCAGCTCTGAGTACTGAGTTCCCAGCTTGGTGAGATTTGCTGCTCCTTACTTTGCGCAATATATCACAGACCAGTGATCACTGAACCTTGCTTAGGTGTTAGCATCTCCCACCATTTCTGATACGAGGAGGAAAACTACCACTTGGAACATCACAATTAGCAAGCACTGACCTCAGGTGTAGCAAGAGCAGACTCACAGATTGCTGCCTGACTGCACCACTTTGAATCAGCATTGTTTGTAAGCTACATACATTTTAAATAAAATAATAATTGTAATTATACTTCATATTTTTTATGGGCTCTTTCTACCAAGTTTCTCAGAGCAGCTTATGAATATCACTTGTAAATGAGCCCCATAATGTTTTATGAAGTAGGCAATTATTATAATTACAATTATGATGATGATGTAGGTAAATTATGGCACAGAAAGAGTAAGTAACCTGAGGAAGATCAAATAGCAAGTGCTGAATTGTGAAGCAGATCCCAGAAAAAATCCTGACTCACATTTTCAATACAAATATATAATGAAAATAAAGTCCATAAAAGCTAGATTAGTACTTTCAAAGCATGTAGTTGCATTGTAGTTACTCACTTGTAAGTCTCATATCAAATGCTATCTACACTTGTTCAGACTTATACGAACATATTTTTATTATATGTATGTATGCATGCATGTAAAAATGACAAAAAAGAGAAGGCTGGAGCGTGTCTAGAGAAAGAAGACACATATAGTAACTAAAGGAACTTTAGAACACTTCACAATAGGAAAAGGTACTAACTATAATTACAGGACATTGGTACATTCAAACGCCATATAAACAAAAAGGATCCTAAACGTAGTATTGAGATGCCATAATCCAAATACCAGAAGTTTGGGGAAGTTGAGACCAGGATTGGTGCTGATCACTCATCATCTCTCTTTGAAATATACTAAACCTCACCCCCGGACCTGAAGTTTGCACGTCAGGCTCACACTGCTGACACGAAGGTCATACAGTTGTTTACCTCTTTATCTCCACAGTCCCTATAATTCCCATTTTAGGAGCCTGTTGACTTTTTTGTATGTCTGCTACTTTTCTCTAAGCAGCTGCTCCCCTCAGTTCCTCTGCAACTAATCAATGTCTTTCACAGACCTCTGCTGATTCAGGGTGAGGCTCTTGCTATGACAGACAGGAGCAAAGAAGTTTCCATTTCAGTGTTTTAATCAACATCTGTTGCGCGTATGATAGAGCAGCAGTCTGTGAAGTAGGACCCCTCCGTTTCAGCTGACCACCGTGACTTCTCTGGGCTCCTCTCCACTAATTCTCAATGGTCCCTGGAAGACTCAGCTTTCTTCCAAACTGCCCCAGCTTGAGCCAGATGGATGGAGAAAAACATCTCTCTGCAGCCAAACCAGGATCTGTGACCAGACCTGGGACCTGACAGATGGTGCTTCAGGTGTACAACTGGGTGGGCAGAAACACTCAGGACTCTCTGCGACATCCTTTCTGTTCCCACTTAAATTCACACAGATGGTTTTGTGGCTGGGACTCTTAAGTTGTTTCAGGTAGCACAGAGGTAAGTAAATGAAGTAAAAGGGCACAGTGTGATCCATCATGAAGTGGAGAAAGGGATGGGGTAAAAAGCAGACTGAGGAGAAAACAGAGCAGTAAAGCAGCAACAGCAACAATTCTGAACTTTTGAATTTTATTCAAAGCATCTCTACTTTTTCCAATGAGGAGCTGACACTTCTCACATGATTTTAAATCCTTCATGATGGTGTGAGAGAAATTCAGTGGCACTCAGGCCATGGCACTCTCAAACACATCCTGGAGCTCTCACAGTGGCACACTAAAACTGTGGCCGGGCTAACAGTGGCAAGGGGCCATGGACATTTGGAAGAGGTGGAAGAGAAAGAGGGACACCGCTGTGGCAGAGGGAAATCAAATCCACCTCAAGCCTTGAGGCAGGCAATGACTTTCCAAAGCACCCAACGAAGTCAGCTCGCAAGGTCAGCTCACAACTACCAGCCATCCAGCAGGATGCTGGATGTGTCAAAACAATCTAAACAAGATGACAGGGTTTAAGGCTGCTGGATTCTAAGAGAATGCTTAGATCATTTGATTTTCTTTAATTTAATATAGCGAGATGAGATCAGAGGCACTGTCTTTGACACACCATTTTAGGTAACCAAAGAGATGGGAATGTCGAAGACACCAGTTCCTAGTGTCAAATAATGACCTGACCTAGATTTAATTTAAAGTTGGCAGGCTTTCACTGAATATGATTATCAGGACATTTACACTTTATTAAAAAAAAAAAAAAAAATCAATTAGAAGCATTCATTTAAAGTAATTTCACAAATTTTCAAGTATCTTTAAAAATCTTCAGATTCCTTGTTTTAAACTACTCTATTTTTTGGTTTGGTTTTGCTTTCCAGTCCAACGTTCTTGCAGTGTACTAAAAAGGGAAGTGTGTTTAGGGAGCATGTTACAACAAGATTTTGCAATTATAAATGATAAAAAGAACAACATGACGAAGAGATAACAGATATCTTTTAGGAAAAGAACAAATTACTAGTGTGAAAAACGTAAAGCACTTGGTCTAGAACCAGGGCACATATTTAGAAGAGTACTAACGAACTGCTTCCTTGAAAAGTATATGGATCCTAGAAAGACAGCAAAGCTTTACTATGTTGTGAAGAAATGAACAGACTTAAATAGAAGGGATTAAGTCAACAACTAAATAGCACTGACCATTACCTACGCAGCCTGGACTGCAGTCTGGAACGAAGACAGGAAAATCAGAATAATTTGGAACCAAGTGGAAATGCCAGAATATTGGTGGAAGAAAGATCCAGAGGCATTGTATAGGTCATATGTATTACTATTCAGATTAAGCTCAGGCTTAATTTGAGGTTAAATTGATATTCTTTTGACTTGGTTTAAGCTTGTCCACATGTGAAGGAGTTGCAGCAGACTTCATCAATTTCTAGACAAAATTAAAAAGAAACAATTTTCATAGAGAGGAAAAAGCATTGATGGGGGTTGGGTCACATTAGTGGGAGAAGCATATGTAAGCTGCCATTGGAGTTGCATGAACAGTACTTGCTCTTTAGGGAAGATGCCTCCAGGATTGTCTCTGGGAAATCCTTCAAGCTTGAGGATATTCAGATATTTAGTTTATTTACTTTCAGGTACAGAGTTCACTTTAAGGCTACAGGATGTGACAGGAGCATCTGAACAGCAATAAAGGAAGCAAAGGTGGGGAGTGAAAGAAATGCAGAGTCGAAATACTGGTTCAGTGTACAAGAAATCAGATGTCAGGACAAGAAAGTACAGCAGTAACTGCCAACAGATACAAATACTGCCTGTTAAAAATATTAAATCGAGGACTTAACACCGTTTTGTGAGTTGGAGACTAAGTATGATGAGTAAGCCTGAGCTACCATGTACCCTCCCTCCAAATCATTGCCTCAGAAGTAAAATCTCTAATGTACCCTGAAAACTTTAAGCATACAAGTGCGATGCAATGCCAGCTGGCTCTCTTCAGCAAGTTTTTTAACTGTGGTACACCCTTCCAGCTTTTGTTATTCATTCCAAAATTTTTGAAAACTTGTTTTGTCTTACAGTACATTTAGATGCTGCTTCTCCTGTGTTTTCCCCTCCCTGCTCCTCTAATATCTCTTCTGTGCCGTTCTTGTGTTCATACTCTTCTCCCCTCCCAGTTTTGCCTATTTTTGGCACTTTTTTCACCAAAGCCTCTTCACACTATGCTTGTCTAAACCCCATCCTCTCCATTGTTCCCTCTCTCTGCTGCCTACACACCACCTCCAGATCTGAGCCACATCCTCACAAAGACGTCATCTCAAATAAAAGATGGAGATGTGCCAGAGAGTAAAGAAAACACACTACCCAAATCCCAAAAGAGTAGGTAGGTGTCCCACTGCATGGGGACAATACCTAGATAAGATGTCAATTCCTTTGTCCCATTGCTGCTGGTAAAAGGAAGGATATTTGGATTCCTATCTCGATACTGTCCCCGGACCCATCTCAAGGCATCTGCTTATCAGCCTGAAGCTAGTAGGACATCTAATAAATTTGAAGCTGCCATCCCAAACCCTCTGGCAGTTGGCAGCAAGGAGTATTTTCTGTCTCACATGCCAAATAACCTATGAAAAAGACTGAATTTCGTAGCAAAGGATGCTGCTTATCCAGGAAAGTTTCAACTTGCCATAGGCATTTGAGTTTTTCAGACCACGATTAAATAAAGCCTTTCAACAGAGAATGCAGCACCAGTGCCAAAGCATGAAACTCTTCATGAGCATACAGAAACACCGAAAGAAATCACATTTTCACCTACAATAGTGAGCAAGAAGTTTGTCTTTAAAAACTCCAAAATCCCAAAGCTGAAATGTCACTTTTTTCTGGAACAGCTGAATTGAGAGAGAAGATGATGATTTGGTACATTCCCTTTCCGTAAATTAAAATGTAGCAATCAGTGCAGAAGAAATTAATGAAGCATAATGGACAAGAGAGCTTGGAAGACATAAGATATTACTATAAGCTTGTCTCGGGTATTGTATAGGGAATACAGAACTATACACAGGAAAAAAACCTACTACATGCAAATGCAGTCAGGGGCAATATTCAGAATCCAGATGTAATATGGAGACTGTCTATTAAATCCTAAATTCTGGTGGAAATCAAAAAATGAAAAAGACTAAACCCAGAAATAATTATAATTTCTTTGGTTTATAAAGTGTTGGTGCCATTTCACAGAACTACTCCATTTAGAAGAATTAATTTCTTGAGTGGAGATCTAGTGTGGCACCTGACATTACCAGCAGTGTGGTAGAAGTATGTGGAAGGTATGCCATAAGGAAAACTTTTTGAGAATGAATAAGTAGAAGGCTATAAAATGCACATTGACATGAAAAGAGCAAAGGGAATAAACACTGGAAGCCCAAGAGAAGTTCAAATAGCTTGGCCGAACTACTGTATGAACAAAGAAAAATCAAGGTAGGAAATATAAATCATGGAGAGAACTCAAAGCACATGCAAAAGTAGAAAGCAGTGAAATTGTTATACTGGATAAAACCCAACACATATAATGCTGATAACTTTATAAGCAAATTGTCATCAGTACTGGTGCTGTCTCCTGCAATCTATATATATAAATACTTTTTTTTTAAACATATATTCACAGTGCAGAGATATCTCCGAGACTGTTTATAAACCAGATGAAGGGCAGGAAGAGCAATGGCAAAATTCAAAAGAAAATATGAACAGGGAAGGCCACATCCCAGAAAGGAGCATACTGGGATATTTAGCAACACTACAAGTGAGTCACTGTGACAAAACAGGGTAACTACTATCCAGCTGAGCCCTCAGGATACACCAGGGAAGTGTACTTACTTGGAGGGGAGAGATGGCAGGAACAGCTATGTACAGGCATGATAAAACAGTGAGGAGGAAGTAATTAAATGATGTAGGATGGGGAGTCATAAATTGTGAAGAGGGATGAAGAACGCCATAGTCTACCTAATATACAAGTACTGTGCCATGTTGCTCAGCTTGTCTTACTCCCTCCCCATCAAGGATGTAATTTCCCTGTTTATCGTGAAAGAAAGTTATATTGGCAAGCTTGGTTTAGTGGGCAAAGAGGGAAAAACTAAAGACCAGACCCAAAGGGAGACGTACAGCTAACTGCTTTTCTCTTTGGTGTTAAATGGAACAGAATTGCAGGATTTAGGGTGCACTAAGACTACATTTAAATATATATGCATATAAAATACATTCAGTAGAGGAAAAAAAAAATACTGTTGTTGAATCTACATGCATTGTGAATGTAAAGCTGGATTTTCCTGACACTTTGGCTTACAATTACATGTTAGTATGAGAAACACAATTTCCCCTTAGAATATGTAGAAGACACTAAAAGAGCAAGAAGCCTGTACTGAAACATGTGCTCAGCACCCATTTGAGTTTGAGTGACACTACATTACTCCCGCTCGTAGCAGTGGCAGGTATATGAATTTTAATGACATTTCAAAGTCAGTTTAATAACATTATAGCAATATTACAACTCAAAACCTGTAAAGGCAAGTGGTATGTCAAAAGACTGCCATTTAAAATCAAAAGGTTGTTGCCCCCACCTCCCATGGGCCGCCTTTAAACTTCTCTTCCCAGGCAGTCTTTTGAACACATTTAATACAAAATAAGTTTTAAGTATTTTTAATGTTGTCTTCCCCCCAAATTATGTCCACACTTCTATATGAAAATATATAATGAAGAGATTTTAACCAACAATCATAAAACTCTACAAACTGCAGGTAATGACAAATCTGTAAATAACGGGTCAATATGAGCTACTTGTTCACAAAACATCTTTTTCTTTCAATCACATATATGCTGTTCTTTTAATTGTTGGAAATTAAGTGACACAACGCGGATTTAGGAAACATATCTACGGCCACGTCTTTTGATGTGCGCACCTGATGAACAGCAATGTTTGAAGTGTGAATAAAAATGATACCCAAAAGGGTCTCTGGTTTCTAGGTTGCCATAGGAATAAGATACAAGGTTCCTCAGCTCACCTCCAGATGCCTTTGACCTTTCTTTCAACTTTTCTGCAGCCATTTCACTGTAGCTAGGAAGTTCTGACATCTTCACTCCAGATCGAGCTTCTGCTATTAGCTGACGAGCTCTCTCTCTCAGCTGCCGACGCCGCTCTTCATCTTGCTGCTAAGATATATTGAACAGTTGCCAACTCAGTAATTGACAGAAATGCAATTTCATTCTCAATCTGATCATCATGATAGTAACTGGTTTACAGCATGGTGCTTGGCCCACATTATAAATAGGATGCTCGATATCAGTTGGGTGTCACACCACAATTTTTAAAGACATCCATGAAACAGATTTTTTTTTTTAAAGCATTCCCCAAATTATTAATGCATTATAAACCTAATTATTTGCAATTTAAAGCATTTATAAATTATGTTCTATAAAAATACCATGATGAAAATTTTCTGAGACTTTTGTCTCAAAGTAATAACTACAAAAAAGTTTTACTGTGGCTATAAAAATGGTTTTACTAAATTGAATTACTTGAGCAATATTCTCTCATGGAACTGAAATGAGAAGCCAGATGTTGCTCTTGGTTACTCCAATCACCAAGCTCATTTCAAAGTGTAAAGTGACATTGAATCTGAGACATGGAAAGGAAACTAATCCTTCAACTTCAATAGATATATCTTTTTTTAAAGATAACCCAAAAAACTAATGAAAATTAGCGAAAGAACAAGAGATGCTAGAGCAGAAAAGACTCTGCATCCCTTTAAAACATCCTACTAGTGAGGCTTTGGTCAGTAATTAAAGAGCTCATATTGGAACCATCCCAGATAGTGCTGTCCCACTAAAAGCTCGTAACTATCTGAGAAGCGTGATAATCTTTCAGTTACATAAATGAGCAAAGTTCTACAGCATGAAATTTTGGAAAAGACTAAACCCACCATACTAAAAAAATATTAAGATGTGTTTAAACATTTCTATAAGAATCCATTAAACCATATGAGAATCTTCCAGTTTTCACCTTAAAAATATGATTTTTTTTAAAGTTGGGACTGTTTTTCCCCCTCCCCTCGATATTAAAAATGGTCATAAGTGCAACAAAGTCAACACTTGGCTTTAAGTCAAATCTGCTGATAAGTTCATATTATTGACGTAATGACCAGGATAAAAGCCAGGTATAGGCAGTTGACCTAAACTAAGTGGAATACAACAAACTGCCTAATTTTGGAGAGCTGTCCTGGCAGTCTTCCCACCAACCCAGAAACTGAGCATCCCACACCTGAAGGTGTTGGTGAGAGCTGCTGCTAAGTGCTACTTAGTTTAAGCAATCATTAATAAAACAAGTGCAAAATACTAATTAGGTACATTTCACCCATTTCCATGTAAATTGTTGTTTGTAGCTATTTACTCAGCATTGTTCTCGGCACAATAGAAAAAATGCAAATGACTGAATCAGAATGCAGCCCTAATGGGACTTTCTGTTTATAACCATTAGCCCAGAGGTGTGCTGTAATTCAATCCTCAAGCAGCAAGATTTAGCCTCATTAACAGCTTGCATGGGCAGGTTACAACTCATAAAACCCTACAGTAAACAAAGTATATGGACACAGCACAATATCTTGTCTCTGAGTGACAGAACCCTGATTCCCTATCAGATTGCCTTGATTTACTTTTCTCCTAATGTCCTTCCCTTGGAAAGACAATTCTGCCTGGGCCCTGCAAGGCAGAGGGATGGCACATTGGCTTTGTTTGCTTTCTCAGCCTTTAACTTCCCAGGAGGCACAGAGCAACAGTTCTATCAAAAACTTATTTGGTAAAGTACACATTAGAAAGACAACTGGAAAGCTTCCCCCCTGCTCCTATGCACTATAATAGATCAATTTAATTTAATTTATAGCCAGCCAACTGATACAGCAACCGATTTTACTTTGACCCGCAGTATTCTGTAACATAAATTACATTGAATTTAACATGAAATAAAACTGTTTAAATCTCTACTATTTGTATTTCCTGGGATATAGGAACTTGTGGGTTTCATTTAAATGACTTTATGAAGGAATGTGCAAAATTTATATTACAATTCCCATGTGGTTTAACGTCAAACAATTTAATCTACTATACCCTATGTAGCCTACAATAAGGCCAGTTACGTGTTTGTGACAAATGTGCCCTAAACTAAGCAGGCTGATTCCCCCCTCTCCTTTTCTCCCCTCCTCCTGAAAGAGAACTTGTATTCTGAATTATTAGCATAGTCATTAACATCCCGGGGATCTCCAAGCAAACACAGATTATTGTGGCTTGTGTTTGTGCTGATTAAGCCAATCATCACCAGCGGATAAGAGAAAAACCAGCCTAGTTCTTGCTTAAATTCAATTCAGGTATTTGAGCCCTCGGTTACTGAGCTTGGCAGAGGAAACACTGGTGGAAGGAGGAATGCAACTGAGAGCAGAAGAAGTAGGTAGATTCAGTTTTGAGGTACAGAACAATTATTAAACAGCAAATCAATCCCCTAGATTTTGGAAAGGAAGGCACTCGGGAGAGGTATGGAGCCATGAACATAGATATTTTTTTACAAAAGGAGACACAAAGAGAAGCTCTGCCCCAAGAAAGGACCATGCAAACACACACACAGCGATTTTTTTCCTGTACAGTTTAAGAGAAAACTCAGTAAAATCTTTCACCTTCTGACATGAACGTGACATGCCAAAGAGACATTAAAGTTTGCTCTGTTATTTTCCCCCAACTACTTTGTAATGGTCTAAAGATCTGCCACGCGGATGCACAGGGAGGAAAACTTCACCATTTAAGGACAAACTCTTCAAGAATAAGTAATGTAATTCCTTGTTTCCCTCCTATAAAAATGTATTGGTATGCAATTTTTATATTTCACAGTTCACCGACATCTCGGCAAGCTTTCTTCCACTGCTTCAATGGTGCTACTTTTAATTTTATCCTCCTTAGTCCTAGTAATTAAAGTGATCAGCAGTGGCATCCCAACGGCTTTGACACAGCTACAACCCCCTAGCAGACTCCGGCTTTTAAGGGGAAGGGGAAGAAAAAAAAAGGACGGGAGTTTCATTTCACTGGAACAAGAAAATCAAGCTTCTCCAATCCTCAACTTTATCCAATTGTTCTTTCAGCAGCCTTTGGATCTTAAGAAACAAATAAAAATGGCTGCCATTAGGGGGTCCTTTTTGTACTTGCCACAGACGGCAATGACTGACATTACTTTGGCCAAAAATGATGCTGTGGATTTGGGAAGGTGAATTCAAATGTGAAACACTGGCAGGGCAGTTTCTGAGATCATTACCCATCCAGCGATGTCATTCGGTGGCAGCAGAAGCTGAGAGCTGATTAACTCAGTAAAATATTGAGAGTGGTGGTCTTGCAGGAGAAGAAAAAAAAAAAAAATCCACCCCCATAAAACCCATCTCCTTAAATCACTAAAAATTCTGCAATCTTCTCACATTTTCAAAAAAACCCCACACCTCTGCCAGGGATTTTCAGTCGTCCTTTGGCAGAATTTTGGGAGGATCCAAACTGAGTTTACACCAGAAGTCTGATAATGTATTATCTCTTCCTATAAAAAAATATAATCCTGTGAGCTGCATTTATTTGATGTTTAAAAAGAAAATTCTTTACTGTGTCCATAGACTGGGGGAAAAAAAAAAAAGTGGTAAATTAGTGATACTCCACAGCAATAAAATTAAACTAGAATTGTACCTATGAGGGGGAGCGATTCCCGTAGCTGTAGGTTTCAAAATTGTCCGTGGTCTGCCCTGACTGCACAGTACATCTAAGAGAAAGAACTTGACTGCCACCTCTTTCATCATTAGACAGGAAGAACGGCTCTGTTATTAGCCATTCAG
The DNA here is from genome assembly GCF_047716275.1 of Strix uralensis. Taxonomy (NCBI): domain Eukaryota; kingdom Metazoa; phylum Chordata; class Aves; order Strigiformes; family Strigidae; genus Strix; species Strix uralensis. Next base: position 125,009,876 of record NC_133974.1, on the reverse strand, counting down.
AAAGAAAAAGACTTCTGTGCTTGTCCAGAGGCAAGGATTACCAAAATGTACCTATTCAGTTAGTAGAGAAGACAGAATAAAAAAAATAAATAAAAAAATAAAATTACATGAGCTTTAAAGGTTTGGGCAGGCTGGGTTTTACTGTGACCTTGATCGGCTCTTGTTTGAGTAAATAGGATTTGGGATGAAACATTAAAACTGTTTAGCAGATCTTTTCAAACCATTTCAAACTTTTCTTATGTTGGTTTATAATATAACCAGACATGCTTGTAAATGGCCACACCTGCTCATTTCTCTGGGGATGGCCTGATCTCTGCCTTTTCTAACAAAGAAAGGACGGGGGAAAAAAAATCAGCCTTTCTTGTTGCAAAACAGAGTGGAAAGTCAAAATCTTTCTCAAGTTTGTCCCATCTGGTCAGATTAAATCTTTGATCACCCTGGGGACCACATTTATGTTTGGTCTCTACTACCGTTTCAGAAGAGCTCAAAATACACAGGTAGCAGCAAAATATGAATTGCTAAGCAGGGGACACTCAACATAAACAAAAGTGAATTGCCTTTGGATTTCTGTGGCTTGTCGGGTTGTAGGAAGTGATCACCAAAGAAAGACATAAACATCTTAGCTATTTTCTGCCTTCTGCCTGGGCTCTGCAGCAGCTACCTTAGTACCTGTAAACTATATGTAGCTTGAAAATATTTTTTTCATGACTGTGTATCATAAAAAGTATCAAATCACTTGTCATAAAGAAGCAGCTACTGGCTTACAATCTATGGCACTGATGGACAAATGAGAAGACAGAATGAAAACAGAAGTAGCCCAAAGTCTAAAACTGGAAGAATCACAAATAGTATCTTGAGAAAGCTGTCCCCTTTAAGAAAAAAAAGCCCCCAAAATTCACAACAAGATGGGGTTGTGTGGCTGTAAGATGGAAGACAACTCCTTAAACCTAGGAGTTATTTTTAAAGAAATGTTAGCCAGCAATTTTTAATTTTTATTTATTTTTTTAAAATATAATCTATGTTGTTCTGGAAAACCTACAATTCACTTGGTACAGTATTTCTGGTGTGAAGAATGCTGGCTGTAGAAAAACAATCCACTGATAATTTAATTTGTGTCATTGTGAAATTGAGAAACTCTTAGTTTACTGAATGAAAAAAAAATATATATTTGAAAAAAAGAATGGCTGACTAAGTAAGTATCACCTTGTGCTACATCCAAGGCCTCTTGCTGGTTGTCTGGCTGCTCTTTTGTAGGCAAAAAGGAGCTGAACGCTCTCTGGCTCCTTAGATCTGGCCCAACAAATGCACTGCCAGTCATGCACATGGATCCAGCTTAAAACCCAGTGTGAGCCTAAAAGAAGCTAGTCAAACTGGCACCTACTCATGCAGAAGGAGATAGATTTGTCATGACAGGCTGATTATTCAATGTAAAGAAACAGTTTAGCTTTTCTAATCTGGTACAAATACATCTTTCTCAGAGAAAAAAGTAAAAGGTCTAACAGTTCAAGTATTTAAAGTAAAGAAACCAACAAAAAAATTGTAACGTCAAAGTGAACCATAGGTATTTGTGCTAGAGCATTCTGCAAAACAGCCCTGCAGTTCTATTCAGATAAATAAGATTTAACCCGTTTAACCCTTTAGAAGCTGCACATCTACGTGACGATCAAGGCAAGCATTTCTATCTCACACTGCACTTGGCTCTACGGCATGTTTTAAGGACGGGCTGAAATGTCTAACTCCAACTACACTTTCTGTTTTCCTTCTCTTCTTGCTCGCCCACACCGACACTAAGAGCGAGGCGCTCTCCCAGCAAACAATGCGAGGGCAGCCTTGCCTATTGGCGGGGCTCCCAAGAAAGATCATCGAGAAAGTCGATCTAAACCAAAAGCAGCTACAAAGCCCTCCACTAACATCTTCCCTGGAATTTTCTCTGCTTAGGCAAGTTTGTGCTCTCCCTCATCTGGGAAGTATAATTAAGGACAATAATCACCTAAGGCGTCGGGATCCAGAAGCTTGTTACGTCTGTCACCATGATTGTCAATGCTATTGGCATTACCCACAAACAAGGTCTCAAGCGTGCAGACTGAGAAATATTCTGAAATAGTGCCATCGTCCAGACAGGGCATAACATCCAATCTGAGATCAGTAGGTCTAAGGATGGTATTTTCTATGCTTTTCCACAGCCAAGTTACATACAGAAGTTAAAGAAGTTGCTTACTCATTGTAGGAGTCAACATTTGTCGAGCTCCACTTAAGGGATTTTGTCTTGTGTAAACTTGACTTTATAATTTAAAAAAAAAAAAAGTGGCATTATGAAACAAAGACTTTTGGCAAGTCTTTGGATGCGTAAGCTGGAGAGCAGCATCTTTCAGACTGCCATCCTGGGAAGCTTCCTTCTCGGGCGGGCAACCCCGCGCCGAAGGAGGAGGACGTGCCCTCCTGAGGAATGCTCCCGGTTCACTCCCAGCCGAACAAAGCAGAGCAGGCTGCAGGGTGCCTCCGAAAGTTGGTTCCCCCCACCCCCTTCTCTTAATTTTTGGGGGAGGGTGGCAGGATCCCAGTCTGCTCGTGTGTGATGAGAATGGAAAGAACAAGTGCAAAGCCTACACCTCCCCTCCCTGGATCCTATTTTGCTGGGTTTTTTTGAAAATGTCCTGCAAACTGCTGGCAGCTTTTTTTAATGGAAAATACCAATCGCCTAGGATCTATACCTAGCCTTTTGCCAATAATGAGAAAACTTCACCTTCTGTCCCCAGCAATTCTTAGGAAATCTTTTGCTGTTATTCCTACAAATCCAATTACAGATTGTTGAGTAGCTAGTGGAGTAAGCTTATTGAGGAGTGTCACATCACTAAGTCGTGCGTATGTGTTTCAGTTTGTAATGTGGTCTGAGCCGCTGTAGAGGTGTCAACTTAAAATGCAAGTAAGTAGCAGAACAGGGCTAATCCCAGCCACTACTCCCCTGCAGCCAAATTGTAGCGCAATGAATGACAGTGGAAATGCAAAGATGCCACTGTGCTTATCACACACAGCCAGATGGTGGACCTGGATCAATGCACACATGCCACGATCAATGCATTTGATAAAGAATTAAGAAGAAAACTGTACATGTTATCAAAGAACTTGTACATGGCATAATTATGATTCTGCATGTGCTTACTGATGATATTGGAGACTCAGAGGCAGGTGATAATGAAACTGATAGGAAGAAATAGCTTAAAGGCTACAGCATATGGCCTCAGCACTAAGAAATCTTGTCAAATAGTTCAGAAAGCTTTTTTAACTGTTATTACAGGCTGCTCATAGTGCAAGCTGGTGGCAACGTTTTAATTTTTTTTTTTTAAATCCGAAATGTCAAAAAGTTACAAAAGCTATACTTTTCAGAATGGCTCAGAAAATAATTAAGACGATACTGTATTGTAAACATGGCAAAAAAACCTACAGGCAGCGTGAGCGTTTACAATTTTTTGGGGTGGTGGTGGTTGGGCATTTTTCAATATATATAATTCCGTGTTCCCTGAATAAATGTATTTAGACTTTAAGGGGGCTTGTGGCAGTTTAAGGAAGGTATCTGGGTAGCAATTTGCATTCAGCACATCAATTTCTGCAGATACAGTTTCGATATTATTTCTCATCAAATATAGAGTATTTCCCTGTTCCCGTTTGAGCTCTGTCAGCTGCATTACAGCCACCTTGGATGTGAAAGAAGGTAATTAAAAATTTGGGGAAAATAAAGTCTAAAGTAATAAAAAAAGCATATAGATTTATAATGTATAAAAGGTACCTAAAATACAAATTCTCATGCTCCAGTTGATAGATGAGCTGTCTAATCAACGCCTGGACGTAACTTAAGTGCTCTCATTAGTGTGAAGACCTTCAGGCTAAATAAGACTAAATCCCTTAAAAATTGCTTCTGCAATAGAAAAATCCTCCTTACCATTTTCGTCTGCCTAAATCATATCAATTAAAAAGAGAGAGAGGGAGGGAGGGAGGGAAGGAGGGAGGGAGAGAGGCATTTTCACATGACTCTGTTTTAACTGACACTCAAAAAACTATCTTCTGAATCCAATTTAAAATGTTTCAGCAAAAAAGTTCATTAGCAATCAAAGAAACAAACAAAAAAATCATGCTGAGTTTAGTTTCTCTTTCACTTTAAACCTGGATCTTTAATCAGTGCTAAGGTGTATAATGCCCACTGAATCCTTTACCTTAACTTTTTTTTTCCCCCAACCCCAAATATTTAATCAACATTGCAGTTTTACATTAAATTATAAAATTTATCAGAACGAGCCTCCAGAAGAGTGAAGAGCGTATTTTATTTGCAGCGGGCCGAGGACAGATTCCCCCCCCCCCCACCTCCAAGCCCCGAATTTCAATTTGTCCTGACAAACCATTGGGTATTAAATTCTAAAGGCATGCAGAGTGCATAAAGAACTGATGGCTTGATTAGCTCTTGTGGTGCAATTGAAGGAGCTGTCTCTCTCCCCGCTTCTCCATTTTGAGAAACACTTTGATCTCCGTTCAAGTCAATTCATGAACATCAACTGACAAGACTGCATGAAACACCCCAATGGTTAGGCCCAAACTCGTAGCAAACTATTTGGTTTCATTAAGGCTTCAGGAGAAGTGACCAGTGACAGTCCTTTCATTCAGAAGCCAACAGGCAAGTGACTATTTAAACTTTAATGTGCACAATGTACTGCTGAAGGCTGCTACACCTATAGTCAGTCACTCAAGTATGAATGCCTTTACCTACTATTTTGTGACATGCGAACTACTAAGTGCAGCTGCAGTCTCATTAATGCATTTGCCCAGATTTGTTTGCAGGACTAAAGAGACAATTCGCAGTATTTCTGATGGGAGAAATGACTGTATCTTCAAAGGAAGGTAGAACAGCAGGTGCTATGTAAAAGCCACCGATTAAAAAAGGATTGCGTTTTTAAAGGCAGTAATTTACTAAACATTTGCACGAACATAGCAGAAATATTATCCGTTCAGGCTGAAAATACAAAAGATCTTGAATCACATCACCTGCAAAACGCAGGGTATTCGGTCCAGTTTCGAGCTTTGCTACAGTAAACTATTTACACATCACTTTCCCCCTTTTTTAGTTGCCCACTCCAAAGAGTCCCACTTCAAAGAGCTCATTTTTGCACCAGTTCCTGTCAATGCAGGTCAGAAACACTAAAGTGGAAAGTGGCTGCAGTGCCGTGGCACAAAGAGTCTCTGCGGCTGAAATCAAACAAAGCCCAATTAAACTAATCATAACGTCCCAGTGAACACAAGGAAGCTCACCTGGTATTTCTGGACTTCTTGTGTGAATTCCCAACTCTACTCAGTACTTGGTACTATAATTACCCTGACCAAAATACTGTGAAATTACTGCTCTGATCTACTAATGGCTGCAAAAAATCAAGCCGTTGTGGTTTCATGCCAAGGGGCCGTAGCAAGGTGGCGCAATGCTTTCTGACAGAGACGACAACTTCTAAAAACTCAAAAGGGAAAATTAACGGGATGTGGTTTATGTTGCCAAGGACTGTTCATTAATTACCAATTTAATCACCGCTGGAGGCATGACATTACAAAAATCTGGCTGAAAGTTCTAATAGATTATGAAGACCACCTAAGAAGAGTGACCAAGAAATGTACAAAACAATTAATACTGTTTCACTGCTATCAAAGACACTCAGATTATTTTACATCAAGTGAAGCAAAAGAATTAGTAGCTTCACAGTGCCACCACTAGGAACTGTAAATACAATGGCACACAATTAGTAATGCACATGTGACTTTTCGTTCAAGGCATATATCCTTGGGAAAGCCAGAACATGATAAGGAGAACAAAAGAAACATTTTTAAATGAAATGAATAAAGATTTTAACTCTACCCTTGTGCATGCTGAGCAATAACAGAATAGGCAATGCAAAATACAGCTCTAAGTAATGGCGATATCATCCTGGGATTCACAACAGCGTGTACTGAACATCCACACAGAAAGCGTCCACAGTTATTAACAGCAATAGAAAAAAAGCATTCCAGATACTGAGAAACCCGGGTCTTGCTTCAGACACAAAGGGAGAGCTCTGAAACACCGATACCTTCTTTTGCTAATATTTATAAATGGATAGAAGGTGCTTAAGTTTTTGAACTAATGTTGTTCAGACGATCTTAAAATTCAGTTAATAAACAGCGTATTTTTTGTGAGCATGCAAGTTAATGTTACGGCTGCAAAGCGTGCAGCACCTTGAATTTACATCCACATAATAAATAACTGTGTATTTATATATTCAGGCCAGATGCTTAAGTGGTGCAAACAGATACAGCTTATGGAAATTACAGCAATAAAATTCAGCTGAGAATCTCAAGCATTTATATCTAAAACTCAAACTGCGTAACATTTGTCTTGCATTATCAAAGGTTACACTTCATTCATGAAATCCCTCCTGGTATAAAAATGACAGTGCATACTAATTCTTCTTAGAAATTAGTTTACTTGCACTAATTGATTTATTTTCCCAGCTACATCAGGGAGTTGTCTACAGCAGTATGCTTGTACTGTGAAATATCACAACGTCATAGTAAGAAAGTGCTTAAACAGATCAAATACGAAGGCAAAAGATGTAGAACCTTCTTGGAAAGTTACAGATTATTTTTATTTTTTCATGTATTGAGTAATGTTAAATAAAACAACTTGTTTGTTCTTGCCATCAAGGAAATGAGATCAGGCTATCTCAACCTTAGCACGTCGTTATAAAGAAGTAAATATCAGTCCAGTTGTGGTTTTGAAGTGTTCAGTCAGCAGGTCTAACCTTCATTTAAAGAAAAGTATATTGTTAAAACAGCTATAAAACTTGGAATGCTCATGAAATGTAAATACTATACAGCATAGTCTTATCAGCTTAAACCATATTTAACCACTTTATAGTGGCATACAGACAAGACATATAAATGAACAACAGGGAATAAGTTACCAAAGCTCAGGGATTACCAAAATAATGTTCAATCTTTTTACCAATTAGATGGTAACTGCTTCTGTGTAATCTCACGAAGATCTAGTGATCATATCTAAATCTGGTCACAATTATCAGCATGACAGACTAGTCTTTTTTCAATCAATATTTTCCAATTAATATTAAAAGACCAAGGTTGCCATCTGCAAAGTCCTACACCTCAATAAATTCATGTTAGATGTTTAATTAATAAAGATCAGCTTTTCTCTCTTTGTTTTTTAAGGAAAACAAGATGGGAATAACTTGGGAGTGTTTTCCTTACATGAATTAACATTACCACCTCAATCACAGACATTTGTTTGCCCAACTGAGGAGACTACAAAAAAACCCCTCACTGATGAGCTAGATGCTTTTCCTAATGCAAGAGACGTAGGGATTTCATGTAGAAATTACTGAATAAAGCTATCCGGTCCTCATTTTCAAGAACCTGTTAAAATATTTGGAGGAGAGAATACTTGCAATGCCAACTTGAGTTTAAGGCATTTTTCAATCAAATTAAAATATCCTATTTTTGTTGTCTAGTGTGAATTTGCATTCTGTACCACTTCTGGTCATGTTGACTAGAGTTTACTTTTTGGTCGCATATTAGAGCAGGACAGTTAGAAGCTTGTTAGCTCAGAGGGGTAGCAGATTGTTGCAGGACATGATCAATAAACGGGACCATTTATTAAAGTTTTTTCTGAGCATTTAAAATAATATTTCAGTTTTATTTTATTGCAGCTGGCATATCCTGTATCTGTGCAAATGTATGCAATCAAAATTAAGAGTATACAAACTCATCTTTCAGATTTTGTCACTTTTTGAAGCTTTTCTAAAAAGACTTCTATTTCCACTAGTCTACTGTGGATGCAAAAAAAAAAGTTACCATTTTGCACTCAAATATTTATGAAAATGAGAAGTAATGGGCAAAACAGATTGACACCTGAAGTAGAAAGAGCTTATTAAATATGAATTAGATACAGCTGCAACAAGTCCTTTGAGCAAGGGAGTAATAAAAAGCAATATTCTGAGCAGAAAGAAACAATCTCATGGCATAGCCAGTTGCTGCTGCCCTCTGTATACAGTGTTTGCATGTTTGGAGGTAACAGCTTTTTGGTGAAGTACTTTCTATCTGCAAATTCTACTATAAAAGCTGAATATAGTCCCCACTGCTCTTTCAAACGTATTTTTTTTTTTAATGTTTAGTCAGCTATAGCTGTCATTCAGCTTGACTAAATATGAAATAATGGTAGCAGAGATAAGTAAAACCAAACCTTTCTCTGTACAGAAAACAGGCTAGCAACAGTTGCATTTAAGCACAGCAGCAGTGTCAGGATTCCTCTCTGAAAACACCCCTTCAGTTTGTATTAATCTGGTTTTAAATACTTATTGTCCAAATGGAGTCCCTCACAATTTTTAGTGTAGTCATCCTTGAATGCTTCTGTGAAGAAAGAATTACTATTTTCCTATTTCACAAGAGGCAAAAGACAGAGCGATTCCCTCTGGGTATCACCCTATTCAACTCCTGCATCCCAGAACCTACGCTAGATCCTAAATATGCAGAATTTTTGGCCAAATCCATATGAGTAGCCCAGTCCTGCACTGAAATTCACCAAGGAGGAATCCTTAGCTCATGCAAAACCCAAGCAACTTCAGGAAGGGTCAGTGGCCCATTTTAGGAAGAAAAACACATCCTCTGCCAGATGAGCGCTATTTTTAATGAATTCCATGCTATATGGCTTTCCCTGCTAAAGCGGTCTACCTTACAAAAACAAGTTAAAAGAATTTGATTTAGGAGATGCCAGAAATAAAACTAGTGGGCACAATCTTAATTTTCATCCTGCTCTGGATCCTTTAGAATAGAGTCTTGTCGTGGCACCACCTTTTACTGTCCTTTGATCTTCAGCCCAGATCTGAGCTCTACCCAGTGGTGTTCAATACTTTGGTTTATTTTCACTGTTCAATATGTTGGCCCATCAATATGTAGCACTAGTCCTTACTCCACAATATTCAAATCCTGCTCAGTAGGCAGAATTATTAATTTCTTCAAGGGCTTTTCTACAGTGCTCATCACTACGGTAGTTAAGTGCCTCAAAAGCATTAATCACATTCCCTTCTCGCAACACCCCATGGTGGTGTTACTACCACGTTCTTTGGATGAGAACTGAGACAGAGACCCAGCTAAAAGGTTCTAACACTGGGTGCTCACCTTAGGAAGCCTATTACCTGGGGTTTTTTTCAGTATACTAAGCTTTATGCAGCCCTTTATATGTCTCAAGCAGAGCTCCAATTGATTTCCCTGACAGACCTGGATGCTCAATACATCTGCAAATCAAATCTTCTCCTCAAATGGCAATCCGGAAAGGAAGGATACACAATTAGTGACCACTCAGAGGAGGTTTGGTTCAAAGGACTTAGCAGCACTGATCAGGAACTCTGAGGCAAAGGCAGCATTACATTTAATTCTTTCAAGCACCTTAACCATGACCTCATCCTTTCGCTCCTTGCAATCCCTGCTTCATTCGCTGCACACCTTCCTACTCCTGCAACCAAAAGGACGGAGGTCCTCTGGACAAACAGCCTTCTACATTACCTCAATCCTCTGAGCTAAATGAGACACAATTGCTTTGGGGAAAACAGTATGTGATCACATAATTAAAGACTGCATCATAATGCATATACACAAAGGAGGTTAATTAAAGTTGCCTGTGCATTTCTTCACTCCTAATTCCATTCTCTGTAATCATGCTGACTCCATAACCATAGCCATTTGAGTTTACAGAGTAAATGGCAGCTGCAGTAAATTTCCATTCTTTACGTGGACCAGTCATTAAAGGAGAGTAAGATGAACATTTTGCCAATGGCCTTCACAGGTATTTGCTGACAGCAGAGTTAGGCTGAGATTCAAGAATTATGGATTCCCCTCCATGTTCTGCAAGTGAAGGTTCCCCACTGGAAAGACCTTTCAGCCCTTTGACTCCTAAATATTTTCCACTCGTTGTGGTCCCCTCTGGCCTGCCCCTTTGTCAGTTAGGTTGCACAGACCATATTCAGTCTCCTCCCTTTTCCAATATTGCATTCCAGTCAAGCTGCTGCTGCTAACAACCATCACTACAGGTTGATACTTCACAGCAGCTGGTGGGAGCAAATATGTCCCTTCTAGCTCTGTGATATTCATCATGAGAAAAGGTGAGTTAAATAAAAATGAGCAAGCTAATAAAAAGGCTCTCCTGGTTAAAAGCTAAGTGATTACAGATTGGAAATGACAGAAGCATCTCGTAAAAGAGTCACTACATGCACACCCACATCAAGAAAGCAAGCAGAAAGGCTGAGCTGTTTATAAAACTACCATAGAGAAAGGGATCCATGAGGGGATCAGTAACTCTGTTCACTGAGCTCTTAAGCTAATTCTTCCAATCTCCAAAAGGCTGCATCAATTTTAAGGACATATCTACGATCCTCCCAAACCATGAGCATGTTTTCAAGGAGTTTCTGATCAATGCTGTCTCTTCTTAGACTTCAAATACCCGCCTACAGGCTTACATACCTCCATACAGGCTGGCATGCATATAGCTGGCATATTGGAGACTTCTCAGATGCATCAAAAGAGCAGACCTAACAATGAAAAAACCTCTACCATGCTGCAAGTAGCGAAGAAATGGGAGAAAAGGGGCTAATATGATACAAATAGAGGAAGCAAGCAGAGAATGATGGGACTAAGTCAGGTGGGTTGAACAGGAATGGGAGATGATGGGGCAGGAGGCGCAAAGGGAAGATGTCTAAGGGAAGAAAGAGTAAAGAGAGTGGGTATTAAAAAGAAGTTAAAAAGGAGAAGGGAAGCTCAAATGGCCAGAGCAGACAGTGCAAATACAGTCTGAGAGAGAGAAAGAACAAGACGACACAAACTAAAGAAGGGGAAGAGGATACAGCTTGGGATGCAGTGAGAAATACGTCATTCAGAGGAAAATGGGACTGAGTTAACAGGTATCCGAGCAAATTCAGTGCCTTAATCTTCTGCTCCCACAACTTCATCAATTTCTGAGTTAAAAAGAAACACAAAAAAAAGTAAAGCAAGTGAGAATACTGACATGGGCCTAACCCCAGATCACAATCATGAGAAGATGGAAGCACCCTGCAGCAAGAAAGAAGACATAAGAAAAAGGGGTAAACAGGCAAGAGAATGGACATGTCATGGGAAAACAGTCAGTACTTCATAAGAGGACAGTTAGTGGTCAATACAGAAACAATGGAGGTTTTAAAAAAGGAAAAAAGAAAAAAAAAAGAAAAAGGAAAAAAAAATTAAAAAACAGGGAAAAAAAGAAAAAAGCAACAAAAAGGAAAAAAGAAAGGAAAAAAAAGAGAAAAATTTAAAAAAAAAAGAAAAAAAGAAAAGAAAAAGGAAAAGCAAGCCCAGAGTACATGACTACTGAAAAAAAATAACACAGTATTGGTTCTACCAGAGGAAGGGTAAGGCTTAGACTGCAGGTCTATGCTCTATGCTTAGAGGAGAAACAGGAACACTGTTTTTTTAAAAAAAGACTTTTACTGAAACAAATCAGGCAAGCACGCACCAAGTAACCCGTATTTATGACCACGGAACACACTTGGAAATTTCCTCCTTTGGAGCCGCAATACAACTCCACGCACTGTATATTGTTCTCACTTGTTTACTAAGAAAACGCCGGTTCATAGCTCTTATATGACAAATGTAAAGTGGTAACAGCAACACCTATGAGACAAGGTTTTCAAAAAACTAATGACTCTGCAGGCTTAGCTTAGCTGGCTGACTGATTTTCAGCACACATTCTGAAAGACCGGGCTGCTTAAAGATCTTTTTGTGAAGGTATCAAAAAAGGTGCAACTGCAAACTTCAAGAGTTACTTTTGAAAGTATTGGCTCTGGACTATCTCTTTAAAGTTTTCTTATTTAAAATTAGATCTTCCTATTTTAAAGCATTTTCTTTTGAATCTCTCTCAATCCATCCCAAAAATGAGCCTAGTCCAATTCCCACTACTAAATGTTGATTCTCATTATCATAGCTCTCATTTCGATAACACACTACTACACATTACTGCACACTGACACATACAACACTGCTTTGAGTCAAAGTTCTTATTATTAACCTTAATGACCAGAAAACACTGAACAGAAATAAGTCTGTACTACTTTCTAACAATCAAATAAGCAACGACCTGGAGTAAACTGGCAAAACCACATCAAATGGAAATGCCTCATCTCTATGAAGATCAAATATGTTAAAGAAAACCAGAAATCAAAGTATTTTATCTTATATTCATATATGTTGATGCAAACATACACCCTCATTCAGAACATACACATGTACTCATACGTATACAACATATGTATATGTTATATACAGCTTTATATATTATTTTGTATCAACTTTATATAATATATGAGATATGAATACTGTACCAGCCTCCATTAAAGATATCCCCCTTTCACAATGCATGTTTCCCACTGAAACGCATTAAGAGAATGTTGAGCTTGGTACGTCAAGCATTCAAAAATTGTCAGAAAATGTCAAAATTACACTAGCTGTACAACCTTGCATTGGTTCTCATTTCGCATAGTCTTTAATTGCATAACCCATACTTTTTTTTTTCCTACAGGATACTTCTCTTTTTCAGTGGCCATGACTGACAATGTTCAGTGAATGAACAACTGTTCAGTATCTCACCTTACCCTCATCATTCTGTCCTACACCTTGCTTAAAATACACTAAACTTTTCTCTGAACATAGAATTATTAATTTCTTCCAGAGCATTTCTGTGGCACTCTTCACTATCATATCTAAGAGTTTCAAAATTGTATCTCCACAACACCCTTCTGAGCTGAGGAGCTTTTATTATTCTTATGTTACAGTCAGCTCAAGTCAAGAGTGCCCATTACCTGTTTGCTCAGCATGCCCAAGATTTCAGAGGGGTCAGGACCATTTGTTCACAGCACAGTTCTCCATGACTTGGCTACAGCTGGGTGCATTCAGAACTTCCAGAAATCAGTCCCCAAGAATCTTGGCTTGGAAATCATAAATCAAGGAATCTGCCACCTTGAGTATGTGGGGTTGAAGGTACCTTCCCAACATTGTAATGACCTTCTAATGGAGGCAGCAAGAAGCTTTGGATCTGCAGAGTGGCCCTAAAAGACTGCCTTTCCCTCTCCTGCAGGCTTCTAATTAATTTTTCAGCTTCTGTAATAAATGAAATGGATAATCTGGCTGCTTGAACTACGCAATCCTAACTCTCACCCTGAAAACTATCCCCATCTCCTATCCTTCAGCTGGCCTAGACACAGTCTTCGTTTTTGTCTACCTTCGCATTGCTATCGAACTCCTTGCCATCTACCCGGCACATTTCTCCTCTCCATACCAGTGGGGTAGCTCCTTTTCCTCCTGTTTGGATTTTATCAGCAGGAGTTTGAGTCTAAAAGAGAAAGTTTTGCTTTCCAATACTATGATCTGCATCAGAATGGGCCCTGATCCCTAGGGGAGCAACGGTAAAAGATGCTCTTGCTGTGCTGTGTCCATACAGACAATTTTTACTGACATTTACCAACTTTTCTGAACTTCAAGGCTCTCTGACAAGATTGTGCTATTAACACAACTTTGATTGTTTTTAACAGATTTTTCAAGGAGATGGAAACTTCTTCCCATATGACATTTTTTGACATGGATAAAACAATACTTTATCCAACCTAATACAGAAAAAGAGTTGAACAGGGTTTTTTCAAAGTAAAAAAAAAAAATCACCCTGAGGCAGAGAGCTGAGGGGGGAAATTTCAGCTCAAACAATGAAATACTAGCAAAGTTGTAAAACCTTTGAAAATAGGAGCTTGTAATAAAAAATGTTAGGCAACTTTAATTACAGTTGTTTCTGCCTGAGTAGTTGCCTATAGTATCCCTCCTCTAATGCTGTTTGCTTTATGAAAAACTAATTAAAAAAAATCCAAAGTGAAATTTATACTAAAATATATTTATCCATGGAAAACTTAAATACAAAGTAATAAAAAAATTGCTTATATATCATTGTGTTATCATCATACAAATAAGACATGTCTGCATATATGAATATATTTTGAAGAAAAAACAAGTGTCAGTTTGGGAAGAGGAATTCTTAAGAAAAAAGTACAGCATGGATCCAAGACAGTTAAGAGAATGAAATGAGACATGTAAATCACTGTCTTCATTTTTTGATTGTATGATCCCATTTATGTAAAAAGCGAAATCTGCCTCTCGCGACTGGGCTCTGAAAGATGCGAATCAGTAAAGATTCAAACCCTTCTCTGTATCATTATTTTTCAGTTACATTTACATTCTCAGTTGCCAGTACAGTCTCTAATGCGCAATAGTTAGAATCACAAAACCCACACTATGAAGGTTTGCATAAAAATTAATTAGCTTTCATCTCCAGAGAGTATGCATCCTTCCAGGTCACCACGGAGGCCACTAGAGGTGCAACCATAGCTGCTTCAACACTGGAGCTCATTCCCCAGCTCCACTTTCCCATCTCACCAGCATAATCAACTTTGGTGATAAAAAGGAATTGTTTCATCAACTCTTTTACAAGACTGTCACAAGCAGCTTCATTCACTGCAACAACACTTATGAAGCAGCAAGTAGCTTACATCACAGGCTCAGGGAATGCATTTACATTAACTGAAAAAAGAGAAGTAATCAAAAATAGCATCAATTACTTCACTATCATTTAACAAGTAACTTTTGTTTTTTGTTCCATTAGAAACTGCAGTGCCAATCAAAGAAGGTGCTCCTAGACCTCTGCTTCCAGTGAAGTCTAAGGCATCTTTCTGTTGGCCATAACAGCAGGAGAAACAGGCTTTAAAAGTGAACTAAGGGTACATGACATATCAGAGCAATTCGCGTTGAAAAGAAATATTCTGCAAGGACATGCCCCCCATAAAAGCATATGCACATACAGTAAATTTTATCTATGCAAACTGCCATACTGGCCAATATTTCTTACATCATTCAGCTGCTTATTGCGGGCTGGGATGATCGTATTGGTTAGTTGCTTATTCCCTGCCTTTAAAGCTGCATCTCTTCTCGCTTGCTCAAGCAGAACTCTTGCTCGCTCTTTAAGTTCTTCCTGTCTTGACAACATACGTTGCTTAAAAATAAAGAAATATAATTAACAGTAAGGCAGCCTCAGGGTACTTAATGTTTATACAGTAGTTAATAGCCAGGAGCCTTCCTATATAATAAAGGTCAGAAGTCACATGGATTACAGCTTCATGAGGTGACAGAACATTCTATAGAAATGAAAAGTAAAGATGATCAAAATGTAAAATTAAAAAAAAGTCATAGGCCTTTATAATGTAAATAAGAGTTCTCTCCCCTCCCCTTAAAACTTAATTTCTATCAATACTTAATGCCTTTAAACTGCAACTGTGGAAAAAAAATAATTGGCTTCATGGAAGCTACGTGTTTTCTTATTTACTTTAATATGTATGCAAATTCAATGCTTTGTTGGCTACTTATATGGGTATCATTTATAACTTAAATTGAACACAAAGAGGCTAGGTACAAGGCAAAAAACCTGTTAAAATATCTGCTTCTACTTTATTTATGAATAACCACAAGAAAGTCCTTTGTACCCAAGACTGAATACATTGAAGAGCAGAAATAACAGAAGAGGGGCTTCTGCATAGGCAACATGAGCAGCTCCCATACATATATACTCCCAAGTGCTAACTTCTTTGTCAAGGTCAACTGTGAAGACTCTGGGAAAATGCGTCTGTAGGCCTTTACATGAGATAGAGCTGGGACAGATGTTGCAGGTTGTGCTCCTGCAACAACCACGTGGAACTTGAGATGGTTGACTCTAACCAACAACTGAGTGCTCAAGGTTAAGATTGAGGCTCACGTCTGAGATTTTATTACCATGTGCAAATGCACAGACAATTAACATCAGAGAACCATCTTTAAAGTCATCTCTTCCTCGGCCTATTACACCCTTGCACATGGAAACCTTTGTAGAGAAGACATCCTGTCTCCTCTGCTCTATTATTCTGTATGGGCCACGATGTTCCTTTTTCATCCAGTACACAAAGATGATGATGAAGAGAAACTTCACGAGACTTCACTGATTAAAGGAAAGAAATTAGCTGGCTATGGAACTAATATTTGGCCATTATCACCCATCTAAGGACTTCTTCTCTTGCAATAAAATGAATCTTTATGGTGCTTACTCAGGAAAAAAACGTAAAAATATTTGAAACAATTCACATTACCAAAAGACTGGCTATATTCTTTTCTTATCAGAGCAAATGGCACAAAGCCAAACAAAGCCAAAACCCAAGCAAGCTCTTCACAGGGGTAAAATTAATAGCCTGCTTTGGCATTTTTGTAAACAGGGCTGATATCACAAAAATACGTAAAAAATGTTACATTTTACAGATAATAGCATTTATATAATATTCAACTTTCACTCTCACAATAAATTTGCAAGGTATGTGGGCATATACTTTTTATCTTTACAGAAAGGAAAAAGATATTGTGGTTAAGTAGCATGCTTGAGGCCACTCAACGAACAGCATAACTTAATATTCTGGAGTTTCTACCTCACCATCATGGCTATGTTCACAAGGCTGTGTGGTTTCTCAGACAAGATTTTGAAATATCTTTGGTATATTTTAAGGTATTCAAAACTTTACAGTTTTTGAATATGGATCAATGAATTGGTAAGTCCTTTTCTAGTTTTTGCTTCAGTACACAATACCTGGAAGAAAGGTGTTGCTACACTCAGTGGCAAAAGTCTTGGAGCCATCTTCTTTGAGATAGCTGAGAATACAACTTCCTTTAATTGGAGAAAAATCGGAAAGATTAACAGTAGGACAAGTCCTATAAATTATTTTCTCATGTAATGGCTCTTTTTCAGCACCACCTACTTTTCAATCAAAGTATTTATTACCCAGCAATAAAAATACACCACTCACCTCACCATTTATACTGAAGATATGATGTAAATTACAAACATGGAGAAAGAACTTGAACACCATCTCCATCCTGACTCACAGGCAGAAGAAAGTTTAAATTTCTTACCTGGGCTGTTTTTGCAGTTTGATCTGTATGATTTAAAGCTGTTCTGGCATCATTGTCAGAATCAGATTCTGTTTGCCTCGGAGAAGCATGCGGTTTCTTTGCAAGATCTGTATCCTTATTATAGGAGTATCCAAGCTTAGAAGTTGGAGATAAACTCGGCTTTGTGACAGGTGAACCGGGATCTGCTCTTGTGCTCTCTGTGGATCCTATATATCCCAGCTTTTCTTGCTCTGAGAAACCAATGGTACTGTCTGAGCTCTGGTGTCTCTTCTTGTCGTTATCTTCACAAGCAACCGTGGGAGACGCATCCTCTTTTTGATCACTGACATGTGCCAAGTCACTCAAGTCTAAAGTGTCAGCTATCAGTAA
The DNA here is from genome assembly GCF_047716275.1 of Strix uralensis. Classification (NCBI taxonomy): domain Eukaryota; kingdom Metazoa; phylum Chordata; class Aves; order Strigiformes; family Strigidae; genus Strix; species Strix uralensis. Next base: position 124,992,440 of record NC_133974.1, on the reverse strand, counting down.
CTTCTTCCTTCCCAATGTAGGCTGTGCTTGCATTGTATCTGTACTGCTACACTTCCCAGCATCTTCAGATGCAGAAGTCCTTCCAGAGCTCTGCTGGGATTTCTGTGGATCCGTGTCACTTCGAGTCCTGCGAGAAGAAGGGGAAGCTGTGCTTGGGCTTAAATGGTCATCGGGAGTCTGGTGCTCACTCTCAGATTCGCCAACACCACTGTCATTTACAAATACGGAGTCATCCTGAGAAGCAAAGTCTGCCAAACCACTGTCTGGTGGATGCAGCTCGGGCTCCCGATTCAGGTCATTCAGCTCTGCGTAGAATTTTTCCTGGTCGACAGAACTGTTTGTGTCTGTTTCATAGTTACCCACTTTATATGTGCTTTTACTACTGTTCTCCTCTATTTGAACCACATTTAATTCCTGGCCACAGAAATGTGCCCTTATTTGATAGAGATAGGTCATAACAGTCAGTTTGTCGGGTATCGCTAATAAAACCATGTCAGAAGGTTCCAGCAATCGTGATATTCCTAAACTGGCAAACCCATCGTATGCCTTTAAAAACAGACAAAATAAAGATTACAATGTGGCAGTTTCTTACATATCGTAACATTTCAAGAATGCAAGTGGAAGTTTCAGACATAATAAGCAAGCCTAAAAAATATCCAGTATTACAGGAACAGTATGGGTTCAACTCTATTACTTTTTATTCTTCTGGCTTCGTTACAATAGTCACTAATTTTTGTTGCACAGTCCAACATCCAACTCATTGCTTTTTTCCCTGATGGCTTCTAGATATCTCCCAGGGTATCTTCATTGTAATGCAGGTGGAGAGAATATAACCAGTAAAGACACTCAACTATTATTAACTATTTTTAACACACCTCAAATACCATACTATACTAAACTCTTTGGTTACTCAAAATTACGCCACTTTCATGAGTAAAAAGCTGTTCAGGAAACTTAAAAGCCCTTCTGTTTGCACTAAGAAAACCTACCAATATCTTAAATGGTTCTCACTCAAGTAGTAGGAAACAAGCAAATAAGAAAAGTGTAAGAGTTGGACCAGAAAAAAAGCAACTAAGGATGGCTTTTTAAGATAAGGAACAAAGATATAAGAAACATGACACTAATCCATCTTGGGCTTTATCACTGGTGATCGACCTTCTCCCTTCTACTGGTCATGTAATTGCAGTGATTTGTGTTGATGAAAAACTATGTCCTGATAGTCAAAAAGAACACCACCACAGATTACTCGGTACAAGACATAAATCACATTAATCCAGCAAACAAATGCATTTTAAAAACATTTGTTGATATTAAATTTATAAGAAAGAGACAGTGAATTTTATTCCCACTTCACTTTAATTTCTAAAAGCTAAACAGTTTGCAAGCCTCCCACTTTGTGAGGCCACATTGTCTTCTTTCTGTTAGCCCTTTAAGTGAGTGGGCTTGGTGCATCAGGTTTTTCGAGTTTTGAAGAATTAAAGCCGTTTCTCAATTTACAATTAATTATTACTATCCTGGATTAACCCTGGAAGACAATATTGTGTTTCAAGGAAGCCTTTAAAAAGGCCTCCTGTTAGCGTAGATGCACTCAGTTAAAGCACTCAGACTTCTCCTCCCCCAGTAATTCTGTAGTTCCTTTTCACCCTCTTCTGAAGGGGTCTAAAATGTTCACAGTTGTTCCTACACTATTTTGAACAAAAATGGGTGCTAAATTTAAGCCATGGACAAGAACCGGTCCTTTCACAACACAACAATAATTCACATCGCTGGCTTCAACTCTACCCCAGTTTTACACTATTTCCTTAATTTATTTAGTTTTAGAAGGGTGGAAGAAGGAAAGAAAAGAGAAATCAATTATGGGTTTTTTTAATCCTCTTGGTTTTCATACTAGTAAATGTTCAACAGCAAGTTAGAATGTGTGTCTGGCCTGGCCTGGCCGGCTCTCGGCAGACCTGGTTATTTTACTTGCTCTGAGAAAAGGAGGCTCTCTGATTCCCATTGCAATGTCATTCCCTACTCAAGGGTCAAACAGTTTTCATTTCAGCCGCTTTTCAAACTCTGCTTCTGAGAGCTGGAATTTATCTTCCTGAAATTTTGTATGCTTCCCCTCATGCTCAGGTATAACTTGCCAAAGCATTTTTGGTGAAGTAATTTTTATATCACTATAACAAATGATTCACAGAATTTATCTAGACATAGAAATTATCTGAATAATTTATTTTTAAGCCCTTCTGGCTGTCCCTGTGCAAAATGATTTGGCCTAAAATCATTGCTGGTCTTTGGTGGGGTGTCGTTTCTTGGGAAGGTTCATTATGTGAGATTGTTATGCCACTTATAAAAGCAGACCTGTGCTTAGATACAAGAGTAGCAGTGGAAAACATGACTGCTGTATTTGCTGGCACAAAGCTCCAGACGGAGCAGGATAGCAGGAAAATGATGGGTGGGAGGGAATGGGAAGTACTCAGATGGTAGAAGCTGTCATTTACCTGACCTTGGGACACGGAGCTGGAGGAGCAGGATCAGGCTGGGTATGGAGGAGAGGGAGACAAGAGAGGTGGAACTGAACAGACATGAGGAGCATGAAGAAAGGAGAGTTCATGGAGAGCAGTGCAGGGATTTGCGTGGGCAGCCTAAGCCATGGCAGGTACCAGGAATGATGAATGCTCACATGCCAGCAGAAAACAGGCTGGGTATGAGAGCGTAGCAAGCCAGCTGGGTCGTCCTGTGGACCAAAGGTAACACCAGGATTTGTTGTTTGATTAAGTGTGTCAGTGCTGATTCAGTGGCATAAACAACCTGTTACCCCACACTGAAGGTAGTGGGAGTGACCATCTGAAGAATGACACGATTTAAGTAAGGATGGGCTTAGCCGTCCACGGCAGCCACAGCCCATAGACATGACTTGACCTGAACTCTTTTATACTCTTAATTTCTTATTTATATGCTAATAAAACTAAACCCTAAGAATATCTCCCAGGGTCTTTAAAATGAAGCTGGGGACGGTGTTTCACAGTTGTCAGGAAAAACACTTTTTTAGAATGGGTAACGCTACAGCAGAAGGATTGAATTTGGGAGTATGGATAATCTCAGTACAGCTGCAATCACTTTTTACTGTCTGCTCAGTTCTTCTGGTGACACTTGGGATTAAACACAATAGTTTCCCACTGATGCCAGATACTTATTTCCCATCCCCTCTCCTTCTCCTTCTGGACGATACCTATTCTTGATTCTCTCCTTTTAAAGTACACTAGATATCTAGATTGGCACGCAAATTTTTTACAGTCATTAGTTCTACAAACAGCAATTGTACGTTCTGTAGCAGCGTGTGATAGGTTCTCCTTCGCTGCTAGAAAAGCTGGGAGCTTCTTGATATTCCAGCATATTTATAAATGCCTAGTGTTTCTAACTAGTTTGTAACATGGTATTAACAGAGTAAATTTTCCAAGTCAAATTACTTCTTGTTACACAGAGGCATAACTAAGCCTTGATTTTAGAAATGTTTATATGCATGTTTAACTATGCTCCTGCATGATCCCACCAAGGTCAACAAGCAACTCTACACACACAGTTAAATACGTGCTTATGATTTTGTGGAATCAAATAGTAGAAGCGAGCAGGAACGTCTGCTGTAAAAATCTGGCTGCCAGTTTAAAGGTAAGGAATTTTTTCCAATTTGACTCAATGCTATCCCTGTAATTCTGATTTCTTCTGTTTAAGTGTATATTCTAAAGTGACTCCTTCCTTGCAAAATGGAATATTTTGTCAAGACAACTGAGTTCAAAAGTACTGAGGACTTTAGTAAAATGGTCAAAAACTGGAAAAAAGCCCCCCCCAAAAAAGCATCACAAAAATTGAAAGTGCCAATCGAACATCCAGAAGATACTACTATTTCCACACAATAATCCCCCAAATGAAACAAGCTTCTCTAAACAATAAAGTAATTAAAACCAGAAGTTCATTATTAGAACCACACTGTTGTGCCCTTCCACTTCTTGTTTTTTTCATCCCCTCCAAGCTCCAGCCAAGTGTAGTTTAGTAGCTTACATTTTTAAGTGCAGGACATGTTATTAGCAATATGAAAAATTTCTATTCTTGATAAGGGACTATACTGGCAGTATGCTGTAGTTTTAACACATTTTTCATTATTATTTACTAATAATCAAATGAACGTAGTACATAAAATTAGTTGGCTAACATTATTGGGAAGGCTGTATGGATAGTTTGATATATATGACATTTAAGTAGAACCACAACTCTTTGGATCAGCTAGGAAGGTATCCCTCTAATGTTTTTAATCTTCTTAAAGACAATCCTGGTTTCTCTTTTGTTCCTCACAGAAATTTGAATTTGCAATGAGCACAATGCACCAGAAATATATCTGAATTCTGACTGATGCTAATGTAATCTGGAGTAGTAGAGTTTGGGGGTGGGGGGGGTTGTTTTAGAGATATAATTATATTGTGGAAATTATAATACATACACACACACACACATATGTGTATGCAGGACACTAAACGTATTTACCTATCTCCTGATGAAGTTTCATTTTTTTTCTTTTCTAATTTACTGACAAGCTGATTGACAGACATCAATTGGGATCTATCAGCACAAGCACCACAGGCAGTATTTCAACCATTTCCCAACTATGTAACACACTGACATATTGGCCACTGACATAAGATCAGATGTCACAGGTAAATACCCTTTTTTATTCAGCAGCAGTGGCAGCACCAATTTGACAAATGACTAGTGTGTGTTATAAAGAAACTCTGATGATGTGCTTTTTGTAACTGCATTTCAATGTGTAATTATACACAGCAATTGCACTGAAATAGTTGTCTCTTAAGATTTCTCCTTTTTTTTTTATTAAAATACAAAGGTCATGCACTTCTAAAAGATATACTCTTATGGGTTAACCTTTAATCTGTGGTCACAGTCACCTCTTACCTCCTTTCCTGGGAGGGGGGGAAAAAAAAAAAAAAGCTGCTTCAGACAAAGAAAATTGTCCTATTCATCCATAGATGTTATTTTAATTGGTTAGGAGGAATCATTGTCAAATGTGTTACATATCTGCATGGAATTTATAGGCAGCCATTGTTGCCAGTGCTGCATTCACTCCAACCAAGGGCACGCGGGGTTATCAGGCAGAACTGTGTGAGACCAGGAAATAAATCTGCAGGAAGCAACTGAGATACTCAATGTAGCTGTCAGGAGAAGGCTTGCAAAGTGATGAAAGAAAAAAACTGCACAATAACAACAATCATTACTTCTTCAATCCTGGGAACTATATCCTGTTAGAGAGACGGGCTAAAAAGTTCACTGTTTGCCATCAGAGTTTCATAAAGAAAAGATGACTGATCCTACCGCAAACATTTTTAATTAATAATCTATTCTTTCTTTTTTATAATCCATCTTAATTAGCCCAGACGCTCAACGAAACTTGAAGTACAAAAACATATGGTCACAGAAAACACTGTGATGCCATGGATAATCCACTTAGGTCATCGTAAGACCCTGTATTACTATCAAAAAGAGATGATTGGCCAAATCACTCATTAGATAACGGCAGCTCAGAGATATTTTATTATTTATAATACTTTAAAGACAAGTAACTCCCTGACTAACACATAAGTCTGCAGGCACATGAAAATATACTTACCCTAAACACAAATTAATTTTAATAAAGCACTTACAGAAATTCCACATATCTACAATCTGATACTCTTTAGTTATATTTGCTATATAATATTGAACCTAATTAATTTATTCAAAGTATATTTTTATATCTTCATCCCAATTCAATTTAGTATTTTTAAAGTGGTATAAAAATAAAATCACAGCATTGAGAAGGCAGCTACTTAAAAAGAATTTTCAGATGATCTTCAGGAATAATTTTATTATCAGTGACTCACACAAAAATTATAATGTCTAAACATGTCTCTAGGGCTCAACCGAAGTTTGTAACACATCTAAAATAGCGAGCAGGAATAAAACATCTTCACATGATCCCCAAACCGAGTTCCTGTATATTCCAGAGAAACTTTTTACATCTTTGCATCACAAAGGTATAAAGAGTGGTTTAAAACAGCTGTCCAGCACAAAGCTATAAACCATTTTCTAATGTTTTGGTTTACTTGCAAAGTATTGTTTCAACACTTTTTATCCTAAACTTCCCACGTTTCCACTTCACTCAGCTGGCGCAGTATAAAAGTAGGTGTAAAATTTCATCTTTAAATTACAAAAATCACCATGAAAGCAACATCAACTGTGACCAATGCACAGAGCCCCGTTAAAGCAACAGAAAGAGAAGTCTTGCATACAACAAACCAAAAGCAGTTACGTTTTTAATTTTTTTTAATTATGTGCCTGATTAGAAAAATCAGAGTGATTACAGGAGGCTAGCCAGTCCTTTCCTTTGCTTTCACAGTTAATGTAGGCCATACAAATACTAAACTCTAATGCCATCTTCGCACTTGTTGTGAATGTTAAAGACCATGACAAACGAGAGTCAATAATGCATCCGATTTGAACCGTGGGAGGTTGAATACCTTCTGTGAGCTGCCGTTATGACCTTACAAAACAACCGCACTTTCCCAAAATTAATAAAAACCTGCAGTGAAGCCAAAATTGAAGCTATGTCTTTTTTTTTTTTTCCTGGCAGTTCTTACCTTTTTGTTGTTCTCTTTAATATCTTGAGGATTCAGGGACTTGTAGTCACTGAGGGGGAAAATGGCACAGTGGGTATGTACAGTATTTGATAAAAGCAGCAGTTTTAAAACAAACTGAATCTAAAAATTTGACATACAGTAATATCATACAGTAACTAGCAATTTCACAGCAATTCAATCAACAAAACTAATAGCGTGGAAAATTAAAGGAATAAATAAATAAATAAATAAACAAACACCGATTACATGTTTCATTGCCTGAAGCTTTCCATCTAAAAAAAGAAGTTAAGGCAGGGACTAGAGGCCGGCCTTGACAACCAAATTTACCAGGAGGTAATCCGTCCTTGTCAGCGTACAAAGAGCTACAGGCTTATTCCTCTCATCTCATTTCAACACTGGCACAATTTTCATAATCATCTTGAAGTCAGTTCTTTGTATAGATTAAGAAGAAGAAAAACAAATCACAGAGAGGGGAGAAACAATTGTTTATGCAACAAGGGAGAGCAAAGAGGTCATAAAGTTTGAGCATTCATAAATGTGTTTTCTTAGAAAGGATGGTTCCCTGCTTGAAAGAAAAGGGTGAACACAGTTCAATACCTGAAATGAACAGGGATTTGATTGTTATGTAAACTTAAATGTTATATATTTCTATGAGAGTTAGTTTATGCAGACAAAGAGTATACCACTTACATTAGGTCTGGTCTAAAGTGGTGTAATATTGCACAAAAGGATAAACCGTTTCTCCACGATGTAGTAAAATTGGTGATTTTCACTCCCCTATAGTTTTTTGTAACTTCTTTGCACCACACAAGCAGTGACTGACTAGCGTTTGGCTTTCTCCCCAAAACAGGACTTGGTATTGGGCTTGGCTGAAAGAAGAAAAAAAAAAAAAAAAAAAGAAAAAAGAAAAGAAGATAAAAGAATTTAATGGAAGATGAGAATTAACATTAATTGACCTAACTAGATGATCTGTATCCTTTGATGTGAGTTTAGGTCCTTCACAGCTGTCAGTTTACAATGACTGTAACTTGCAAAAGACACAAATCGCAAGTTATTATCTCCAGTCATTGCCCTTGGCACTTGTCTCCAAAGGATGTAGATATACGGGATTCCAGATCGACATAGGAGAACAGGCCAAGAATTGTACCAGTGGAAACACTGTGCTTAAATACCTAAGGCACAGACCTGCACAGCCCGTGACACACACCCTTGAAAAGATTTCCCAAAATGCAGCCATGGAAAAGCATCCCCACAAGCCCTTTCACTTTTAATGAAGCTAACACTGTGACTAGATCAAAAGCCAGGCATAGCAGGGGCAGAGTTTACCACAAGTTGCGATCTACCATTGCGACGTGGGGATCAAAGTCGCTGTGTCTGAGACACATGATTAACGCATTCATCTCATATAGGCTCCAGCATAAAGTTTATGGCTGCGCTCTTCCTGTTTAAGGACACGACTGAAGAAAGGTAATTACGGCATGGTGCTTCTAAACAGCCACTTCCAACCATACCCAAAGAGCTTCCTCTTCCAGGCTTTAGTTTTTCTATGTGGAAAAGCAATTTCGGCCGCAAATCGTTATCAAAGGATGGTTTCTAACAAGTATCATTAGCTAATAATGACCGTTTCCCAAAACGGTATTTTGACACTTCTGGTAATACTTTTGTTAGCACAAACCAAGAATTAAAATGGAATAAAATATTTCAGGCATTTGGCATTTGTCAGACTGCCCGCTGTTTCTCAAATGCAGCAGAGAACATACTGAGTGCAGCTGATGTTTTCAAGAAATACACGCTCATTTCATCAGAAAAATACTGTCACTTTAAAAATTTCTTAGATGTAATTAAACAGAATTTGACATAAATCCAAAATCTGAATTACAGGGAAAGAACTGAACCCACTTGTTTTTTCAATGTAATATAATTAAAAACATATATAAACAACAAACATGCTGTTTATGCACCTAATACCTATAGAGTTCCCAAATTAAGATAAAAATAGAGAAAGTAATTTACTATATCACAGCCACTTAAGTCTAACAAGTAAATCCTTTTGGCCATATTACCTATTTGTGAAAGACCAACGATGCCCCCACTTGACTAAAGTATGTCAGTGCTAAGCAATTAGCTGCTAGCTACAACTGATTTATGTTTTCACTGCTTCTGGGGAAGAAAACGTACAGAACCAGGAAAGTAATTTTTCATTTACCATGACAGTCAGCCCTAAAAAGTTGTTTTATAAACATACCTACCTCATTATCAGATAGGAGCACTGCCAACTCATTTAGAAAGTGCAATGTACACCTTGCTGAGATTTTTTCAAAATACCAGATCATATGTACAAAAGAACTTGTTAGAAGTGTTGGGTTGTGTTTTTTTTTTTTTTAATCCTGTCGATGATTCAAATCAGCATGAACTAATCTGGTAATGATGAGACAAATATCTCTATATACACCGAATTAACATCTTAACAGGGATACACAAAATAGGGAAGAAAAAGCAGCAATAAATAATAAACTTTCTTCACCATGCAGCAGATTTTAATCAGAGAAACAAATATCGCTTAGGAGCTGCCAGACAGTTACTCCAGATTTAGAGTAATGTAACTAAGATCAGGTTTTTATCTTTTTTTTTTTTTTACAACTTAAAGCAAAATCCAGTAACAAACCACTGATCCTAAATTTAAGGTACTACATTACTTAAAATACATTTGCTATCTAAATTATATATGTGAAAACAACACTGCTGGGAGCACTATCGGTATGTGGAAAAAATATATTTTAACACATTTTCAAAGCACAGAGCTACTTCTTCAAATCATAGAATGCTACTGACCAGATATATTAAACGTCAACTATAAAGTCTTAATACTTGTTGCTGAAACTCTCTACAGAAATGTTAAATGTTTCAGTCACCACCTAAACACTTCCTGGAAAACTCTGAAATGGCCTTAGGCAATATTACCATTCAAACGCCTTCATTACACATCTAACAAACTGAAGATGTAACTGATTTTAAAACTAAGTTTTACAAAAGGACATCCAAAGCTACTAAATTAATTTGCATTTTATTTACAACTTACCAATTTTTAAAAATCCATATTACAATTCCTTGAAAATCTATACTTAAGATGAAGCTTTTCTTTCCATGTTTGTCCTTCCACTTACTTTTGATTTTCTAAAAGTATTTTATCCAGAATATGCAAGATTTAGCATATGCATGATGTACTTATACAGTTTTCTCTTCTCTAGCTGATAAAGCAGAAGTTATATATGGCTTTCTTTCCAGACTTAGTACTCAAAATTTTTTTGATAATGTTGAAGTTAATATTATGATAACGTTATGCTCCTATTCACCACCTGAGTCAAAGTTTTCATTATTTAATCTATGATAAAAGCATTCAACTCAAGACACACTGGAGATATTTGAATAATGGCCACATCGTGCATGAACACTTGACATCCCTTCAGAAGGGTTAATAAAAGTCAGCTTTGATTTTTTGGTAAAACATCACTATGAAAAATATTTTCTTTCAATACCTGTAGATTGTACAAATTAGTTACAGGTTCAGTGCAAACACAATTACTACCAAGCGCCTATTTCTAGCCTATATTTGCTCTACAAGACTGGTAGGAACTGATCAAATGAAATTAAAATTTAATTAGCTTTTTCTTACATAATTCTTTTAAGCAGTGACTAGACAATTCTTCTAAACCACATGGCAGTCATGACTTGGCTTTTTGAGTTCAAAAGCCGAAGTCTATGAGAACTTGTGTAGAAATATCACTAAAAAGTAGAGATATCCACAAGATTGCCAAATCTGCTCGCTGATCAACAGGTTACTGAATTGAATTCAACTGATTTTTATTCGTTTGTGGATTAACTGCACAGCAAGTGCAGATGTTCCAGAGCTGCTCCCTCACATGCTAGCTCAGATCTAGATGCAGTATCATGTGGGTGGAGTTATCGGCTGGAGTCAGCACTAGCTTCAGGATATCTTTGTTTCACAGCCACTGAAGTCTCCTTATTCTTCTTTTACACATTCTGGAAGCTTAATTAATAAGATTTATAGTGTATGTATTTTTCCTCTTGGGAGATTATCCCATCAGACCATTACTGGTTAACAAGAGGACAATAGCTTTAAATGTTAGGCTGCATCCCTGCATTTCAAAATATTTAAACAATTATTTTGCTCCTCTCAGGAACACAGCACCAGGTGCACTCGTGGTTTGCAAAGCGGGGGTTCAGCTGCATCTCTGACACACATAGGCCAACGCTCAGAAGAAAATCAAGATGGGAACTGGTGATGGGAACACAGGGCTATGAACCAAGCTCTCGTGTAAGAAGCGGGAAGCATCCAGATGAGTATCATAGGGGCTCAGCATGGGCAACTCTCAAGAGCTCGTTGACAGGTTGCATGGGGATAGAGGAGTTTAAAGAGAGCAAGAGGCAGTGTTGAAGGCTGGAAGAGAAAGATGCAGAGAGGAGTGAGAAAAATGAAAGTACATAACGGCTGTGGGAATCTGGGTGGAAGACTTAGGTGGTTTGAGTTTTATATTAATGACCACAACTCCCCAAAAAGGAAAGGAGTTCAGAGAACAACCCAGGAATTAACTGTAGGAGGAGAGGAAACAGAGATTGAGATAGGGCTGAAAGTCAGAATAGGGAAGACCTACAAACAACCAACAAACAAGTTATGTTCCTCAAGTAGCAAGTACAGACAACGGTCTCTTAATTATCTGACTGAGCAAAATAAAAGGGATTTTCCCTTATCTCTATCAAAACTACAATGTTGTCTAGGCTCACTGAAAATTGTGAAACCCTTAAAATGCAAGATAAAGTAAACGAAAGTCACACACAACTAGGTGAGACAAAGCGTGCAGCTGGAGGCAGAAAGTTTGGGAAACTCAGCTGAACTATACACTCTTAAAAATAGTATAACTGGTGCAATATAAACAGACACCCGAATATATTTCAGTCAAATAGATCATCAAGATGATACTCCAGAATTTTAATTTTTAAACATCACAGGGCTCTACCTATAGGAATTGCTTAGCCAGGGAATATTAAGTTGAATATCGCTCATATAATAGAATTTATGCCTTTGGCAAGGTCTGTAGGTGTCCAACATGCATTTAATTTTGTTTATTCTGGGCTGTGGAACAGTCTGGACATAAGTTGAAAGCTGATTTTTAAGTAGTATCAGGATTAAATGTAATATAATTAAATGTAAATAAAGTCTGCAAAGATAGAATATAACTGCTTTCTGTTTTATTCCAAAGGTAGAAAACACATCCTTATGACACAGCTGTGCTGAGATGTCCTTTATTTAGGCTAGTTAGTTATTTTTTGAGTAGCAAGTCACCATAACGTTATGATGGCTTCAGTGACACACCAAAATACAAGTGGCATTGCTTTTTGCTTCTGGTAAGGAAAGTGTATGCGTGTATTAGAAAATATACATTTCCTGGAAAGAAATGTTAGGAGTTCTGCTATCCTGTTACTCTGATATACAAACTTATCAGTTTAGGAGTACATTCTTTAACTTTGTTGCTCTATTTGCATGGCATAGTGTATGATTGCACAAAATGTCTCTAGTCTCCCCTGCTCCTAAAAATTAAGGAGATTGGAAACCCAGCTGCCTGGTATGACTTACAGATTGACTGAATTTATTTCCTATATATTATTAATAGTAAGTATTTAGGTAACTTCCAGGTCTCTTCAACATCAGACATCTTTAAACTTTGCCTTCCTCACTCTTCTGATTGTGTCTACAGCTAATGTGGATATGCAACAAAATATAAACTTCTATCTTAGAAGGCTTAGGCATAAGTTTTTAATTACTTACCATATTACAGGTTCAATTTTGGCACAACCAAACCAGTCCATGTTCAACCACAACCTTAACATTTAGATCTGCCCGAGCTGTCATGATGCTCTCATGTTTGAACCTGGCAAGATTTGCAAGGTCAGGAGGAAGATGTAATCCTTGAGATATGCCTCAAGTTAGTTGTCAGTTATACTGGTGAAATTATTTCATTCTAAAGGGTTTTCAGTTGCCCATTACATATTTTGGTGGCCATGAGACTGGAAAGAGCTTTTCCAGACTATGCCTGGGAAAAGAAAGAAAAGCAGCAAGGGTACATAAGTGCTACCTAAATGCCAGGATATGGAACAAACATCTTTCTAGGTAACAATAATGGTGGACCCTCTCAATCTGAGAAGAAAAGGTAAGCAAGCAAAGCTGCCTGGATATCCTGCTCTCCTCCTCCCCAGCTTTCCAAATCACACCCATTTGCAAAAGGCACTTGCTCGCAGCACTGCACAGTGACATGCTGGGGAATCAAAACATTTCCTACAAGGTTTAATCAACCCTGCTTTTGCCTCTCAAAATAACTGGGGGGGTGGGGTGGGCTAGGGTTTTCAGCGTGTTTTCACTTTACTACTTGGAGATGGACAGACAATGTGGTCTCATGTCATAATGATGCTGTGTTTAACTGAGTATTTTGGACCCAAGGGAGAACTGATGAAGATAACAGCTGCCATCAAGAAGCACACATAACGCAAGACCCCATTACCCCTCTCCTAGACAGCCACAGCCTCCTACTGTTTGCCACTCTCCCTCACTGACTCACATCGAAACTTACCCAGTTTGTGCTCTATGTGGCTGAATCACATACACAATGGTTGTCCTTCAACCATTGCCATCACTTCTGGTCCCAGCCCATATGGTTTAGCAAGTCCCTTGTGCTTGAGCCAGTTTCATCCACATAACCCTCACTTGTCCCACCCCACAAACACGCTGGTGTTTTTTATTCTAATCATCACTACCCATTTCTATCCACAATAAGCTTAATATCTCACTGCTCAAGGTAAAAAGCTGTTGCTCATTATTTCTTATTATCCTTAACTTACATCACATGAAACTCAGCTTCATTTAAGCAGCATGATGGGACTTTCCCGTGATCTCCAACATGATAGCCATCACACAATATCAGGCACTCTGCAATGGGTGAACGAATATATTGACATAATACAGAGACTCACAATTGGTATCTTGCAAATAGGGAAACCGTCTGCATTAAATAACTTGTCTGAGCCAGTAAGTGAACTGACTATCACAAGAACTCAAAGATGATGCCTAACGTAAATCTGGTGTATGCATCCACAGCATCCCACCACAGCTGCCACACTCCTGACTCCAGGGGCAGGTGAGAGTGCTCAGAATAACCAAAAAAACAACTTCCAGGCTTGGACAAGTTAAGATGAAGTCTAAGACCTGGCCACCCTGAAGACAGGAACACATCATTCATAGCCTCAAACACTGTTCTGGGTAGCTTGCTAGTATCACACACCAGTTCTATGTCATGAGGTCTGCCCAGGCTGTCTGTGGCATTCACCCAGCATAACAAAGAAATCAAGCTCTGTTAAACACCTTCCAGCTCCTACAGAAAAATAAAATGGCAGCTCTGCAGACAGCTGCCTCTTCTATTACAGGGTTTGGATACTTCTACTTCAAGCACTGAGGAAGTAGTCCAGCAGAAAATCATGCTTTGTAGTCATACAATGGAAATGCGTACGTTTACACAACCTACAGGCATACAGTGCACAAAGATGGGAGAGGTTACAGTAAGAGAGGCTACCTTAAATCTGGCAATTCATAACCGCTAAGTACTTTATTTTGCAATTTTTGTAATTATCTGGTAGCCTCCTTTCAGCTCTTACTTTGTCTGGTAGCGGAGTAACTTTTTTGTAGCAGTCTTTCAGGGGTTTGGTTTAGTTTTCACAGTCGGGGATTAAAAGGATAAAAACCCCCAAGTATTTGGTAGCTGAACTCTAAAGAAGCCACAACACATCAACTACTGGACAATTTCCTCACTTGGGCAACAGGACACAAAGCCTGTCTGCTCATGGGAATTAATTAAGAACAAGACAGACTGTTTATTTCAAGATGACTACCTTCCCCTGTGGATGTTCTTAACAGAGAATAACAGTACTGCACAGGAGTGAGGGTAGCTGCCTCACCAGGTTGAGAAGCCCTAAATTTATTAGCTAATGGCAAGGAGAAGATTATGTTAATGAGCTGGCAAAGGAGAAATAAATCTGACACAACATAATGAACTGGTTACTTATGTGCAAGTAATTTCACCTGATGGTCAGTACGGCCATGAAAAAAAAGTCATAGTGAGCTCCTTCTCAGATTCAACTAGTATAAAAGGATTGGCTGAGGCTCATCTAGCTTCTCTTCCCTGAGGTCGCATAATCTTTGTCTTGAATTACATGTTTTCAATTAAAAACAAAAAAAACAGGAAAAGGTATATAATTCATATCATTAAGTAGAAGCGAACGCTGAGCTCATTCTCTGATGATCGCATATATCTGTAATGTAACAGTATGAATAGGTCACGCACAGGGATGGGGCCTCATTTTTCTGCTCTCAGAAGATGGGCCATTTCCTCGTGTCCACCTTCCTTTCCCCAGTTGCCCTGGTGGCGCATGGGCTGAAGTCTCCGCTCCCGTGTAATCTGTGCTGGAAGCCCAGATGAGCTACCAGGATGCTGCCGGTTCACAGTCCCTGGCTTTCTGCCACGACGGGAACGTTCAAGGTTTTGGGCAGGTTGCCAGAATTAAGCAACTTAAACCACAGATGAGGAATAGCAATTTTCAAAGCTTTTAACTTTGTTAAATGTGAACTGAACTAGCAAAACGCACCTCCCTGGGCCCAAGGCTATCTCTGCCACATTTCAAAGGCCTGCAGCAAACAATGGAAGTGTTAGAGCTTGTCAGAAAAGGTCACAAGAACCTCTTCTAAAAGAAAGCACAAGGCAAACTAAAAATGAGAGTCACTGCCAATTCTTCCTAAAAACAGTGAACTCTTGTTGCTTTTGCAGGAATGTCTTTTGACGTTAGTCATTAAATAAATGCAAGACATTCTCCCACTCTTCTGAACATTTCAACAGACATTGTTTTTTCAGGCAACCTTCTGATGTTGTCTCATGAAGGTGACATTGCTCCATAGAATTTTATAGATACCTGTTTTGTAAATCCACTGCATCATTTATATTAATGCACAGCCACAGGCAGATCTATGGAAGTATTAATCTTTGCCTATGAGAAATCTTTGTTTTAAATACTTGTGAACAGAACACAGATGCCAGATTTGTGCGGGTATTGCACTAACAAAGGAAAACAACCTCTGTGTGTGGAGGGTCTTAGAGCACTTGGTATTTTTAAGCCTGGTAAATGACAAAACCTGATGTGGTGCCTCTGCAGGCCACAGTACACCTCTTAACTGAGGGTGGAAATAAAATAAGCATATTCCACAATCCTGCATGAGGTGCTGGTGTCCGTGAGTTTACATCAGGCATAAAGGTGGCTATTCTCAGGAAAGCTCCTTAGGATAGCTATAAGTTAAATGATAATTTAATGAAAACAAGTAACTTTTAGCCTTGATAAACTACTGCATTGGCAGCCCACTCTATGCAAACAATCACAAGATGGAGATTAATAAATATATTGCTTCACCACTCAGTGGTAAGGAGGAGCTATCCATAGATGATGGGGAGACATCTGAAATGCTTAATGCCTTTCTTTTTTCTTCATCTGTCTTTATTCTACAAGTCAGATGCAAGTTGGAGACTAGCATTACTAATACCAGGCACAAAAAGGTCAGATTTCAGCCAGCTGTGAAAACAGCTTAAATAAACCAGATGCTTTCAGATCAGCTGAACATATTTAATGTAATCCTAGGGTACTGGGAGAATCAATATGAAACGATAACTGAAATTAATGGTCAGTTTGAAAACTTGAAGACAGATATTAGAAGAGCAGGAAATGACTACATTCCCTTACAGTCTTTAAAAGCATAAACCAGACAAATCGGAAGAATGCAGACAAGCTAATGAAAAAGAGGTGGAAGAAATAATTAAATTGCTTCTTAACATGTGAAAGTTAAAAGGAAACAAGCAACAAACACTAATTTGTCATCAACAAATCATGACAACCAGTCCAAGTTCCTTCTATAAGAAGAAAGCAGGCAGGGGAGGGGAGAAGCAGCAGATAACATATTACGATTGTAGTTAAGCTCTTTTTATTGTCTCTCAAGACGCTCTTAGAAGGAAGCACAGAAAATGGAGCCTTAATGAGACTTGTATAGCATAGGTGCAAAAGAGGCTGGAAAACTATATCCAAGACTAGTTTTAAATGTTTCTTGGAATTACGCATTAAAAGGGATTCTGCGAGAGTATTTCATGCGTTCAGTGTTGAAAGTCTGAATTAGGAAGGTGGATGATACCCTTACACATGAAGCTGAGATGGACATCAAATGCGCTAAAAGAACTGTGATCATATAAAAAGGAGAAAAGGTCTGAAAAAAACAGGATGAAATTCAATAGGTACAAGTGCAACATAGGAAGGAGTAATCATTTACATAAATGCAGGATGAGGAAGAACTGGTTAGGTAACAGTTCTTCACAAAAGGATGTGGGGGAAACAGTCTATTCAAGCTGAACATAAGTCAACAACATCAGGTTGTTGTGAAAAAGACAAACATCATACTGAGATGTACAGACAGGACTAAAACTTGCAAGACATGTATTGCCTCTCCCATTCCACTCAGCATCAATAAAGCTGCAGGAGAAATTTTATGCTCAATTTTTCCTGATGTGGAGTGTAAGGAAGATGAGCCCAAAGAAAGACCAGGGAAAAAAAACCCCAAACAACCAAAACATGAAGAAAGCTGGAGATCATTTATGTAAAGAAAAAATTATAAAGGAACATAGTAAGCCTTCAAGTGTGTAAAATTCTCAAGAAAACCCTTTGTCCCCCATGCCAGTGTCTACCAAAATGAAGTTACAGCTTTAATTGCAACAGGTCAGACATTAGGAGGAACAATCTATACGACAGTATAATGAAGCACTTGGACTGCCTTGGAAAGCCATGGACACTTCATTATTGGAGGTCTTTAACAATAGGGTGAAGAAATCTTTCATTTTGTAAAGCTGAACTTGCCTTTGGGCAAGTAGAAGGACCAAGGGATCTTTTAAGATGTGCTTCAGACTTACCTTCTCTGTCTTTCTTAACTCCAGGTCCTACAGGGAAAGGACACAGCTGGCATAGACTGCTGCCACCAGGAAGCAGGAGCCTGGCAGAGCTCCCATCCGCTCTCCGGCAGCAGGGGAAGCAAGCTGAAAAACGCTCATTTCCCACCAAGCAACACCTCATATGGCCTCTCAGTTCACATCACCCACCAAAAAAAATTACTTCCCGTCTTAAAAATTAAGCCTAGCGTGGGGGTCCTGATATTATTTGTTTTATAAGCACCTCATGCAGCCATTCACCTGTGTTAATCAGATTTCCTTGCAAAGCATAGTATATTTTGCTTTCTTCCTGGCACATAGCTATCCGAATACACAGAAAGTTCAATAACCACTAACACAACTCTCCAAATGAATAACTGTACAGAGTATGTCTTTTCTAGTTGTTTAGGAGACTGGCTATCAAAGACGTACAACCCCACCACTCCAACTGCTTCTCATGAACACTAGCAGAGAGGAAGGCTCTCTCCCATTCAGCACATCTCCACAGAAAGTCACAAAGCCACTTTAAAATCTAGGATGCATTAGAAAGGTTATTTCATCTGCAAGGTAACAGTTCAGGTCAAACCCAGGACAACCATCAGAAAAAAATAAACCACCTGATTACAGTTGGGTGAAATTAGGTATTTAAGCAAACAGTAAGACACAAGCAACACTAGTAACCAAATCAGCTGGATTGAGCTCTCAGTCACAGCAGAGATGTCATAAGCAGAGTGAACTGGGAAACAAGAATTACTTTAGGGTAGGGGTTTTTTTCTTTTTTTTTTTTTTTTAAAGAAAAAACAAGGTGATAACACTTGAAAAATGCTTCTAAACCAGAAACAGAATGCTTCACTCATGAACCACATATAAAACCAAAAAGTATTACTAAATATTACTAAATAAAACAAGTGAAAAGTTAAGGAATGACAGACTTGAATATTCTTGGTTTAGGTGCCCAACGGAACAAGTATTATTTAAGCAGTGTGAAGGCAGATTGCTATCTTTACCTCATTGAATAGTACCTTATTCTGTGAATAGCCCCCATGGAATAACAGCCACTACTTGAGGTTTCAATGGCTTAATGAACATAACAAGACTGGCACAATCTGGAGCTTAATTTGCATGTAGTTTGAATAATTTTGCTTTATTAGTTTCATTTCAAAATAGAAATACATGTAAAAGTAACAGCAATTCGAGTGCCACTTGGCTTAACATATATTTTTCCAGGAATTCTTAACACTATCCAAATTTGCTAAATGCTAGGACTTGTGCAGCTAAAAGGACAAATACATGTTAAATGAAAATATCCTTTTTGTTTTATAATATGTAATTAACACGAGCTTTTCTAACTTCAACACTGGCAAACCTATCCTCTTGAAAAATACACACATAATTTTCATGCTACAAATTAAATTTGGTGTGGTTATGCTTTTAGCACTCAACAAGTAAAAGCTTGTAAATGAAAAGCTGAAGCATAAAGGTATGGCAAGTCTCATTTAAGAAATCAAAATCTTTGGGAAAGAGGAATTCTCTCTTGCAGAAGTCAAGAAAAGCTGCTAATAATTAAATGCTGCTTTTGATTAACACTTTACGCTACATGTTTACTTTGAAAGTCCTTATTTAAGCAGATCATGATATAAAACTCATCAAATCACTGTACTTCATTCCCTTATGATGCCTGGCTAATAACCACACAACAGTTGGAAACTGTCAAAATATTTTACAGCTCAATTGTAATTACCATCCAAGTCTAAGCATGCAGTAATTGGGCGTTAGCCATGTTCTAGGGGTGTTACAGCAATACACAGCAGTCAGTTCTGTGTTTCATTTTTTACATGTGTGAAACTCATAAATGATCCCCAGGATCTACTTCATAAAATTTTGAATTAAATATTAGTACGTTGTCTGCAGAGATAACTTTCTTTTCCTTAATACAATATAGTATTTACAACAACATTTTTAAAATTAGCTTAACATCTGGAACTACAGAATTTGTTCAGCAGCTTTTTTTTTTTTTCCTAGTTTAAATTCCCTATAGTAAAAAAAAAAAATTTTCGGGTAAATAAAAATCAAACATTTTGAGCAAAATATTACACGGTAAATATCGTAATATTAAAAGCTTTGAGACAAACTGCTGATTTTTACTTCAAGGAACAAATTTTGCAGATCATAAACAGAGAAAATATTCCAAGCTGCTGAGAGAGAAGAAAAGTGCTGGTACAATATGGTAACATAAGGAACTTGAAAGGGTTTTTAGCATGTACTATTATATATGTAATGCACGTAATACTCATGAGTATGCAGATGATAGCCTGATAGGTTTTCCTGAACAAATAACTCTATAGGGGCTTCTCATTGTTTAGAGTTGGTATTTCTAAGGCAGTATGAGAGATACAGAGTCATGATTCACTGGTCTTTCAACACTATTCGAATCATTAATCCATGCATTAACTGTCACTAACTCCACAGTGACAAGACAGACATCACTGGATCCCTAATACATTACTGTCCAATGGATTAAAATCCTTAAGAGACATTACGCCTCTGAGCTGACAGGTTATAAATGGAAGGAAGTGTTACATTTTAAGTGTCCTTTGGACCTAATTTACATGGTTGGGTTAAATAAAATTAACTCTTGAAGGAAAGGCTCTCAACTGGTCCCAAGATGATACAATGATTAACATGCTTCTGGTGTGAGCTGTTCGTGATTCCAAATATTCGTCTGCAGACAGGACCAGGAAACACCTAGATGGAAAGATTGCACCAGAAGACTTCAGTCTTCCAACCAGTAGTACCAGAAACCAACCAGTACTATTAGAAAGGGCTGTGGTGGAAGGTATGGATCGCTCTCCCTTGGGTTGGGGGCTGAGATGAGATTTATCAAAGAACCCCAAGGAGCTATAGGGCGAAAAATTTCAGCCAGCACAAATGCAGAAAACACAGGCTCAAGCCTCATACATCATCTTTAACAAGTCTGATCATGTCCAGGTGTTGCAACGTGTAGAGCACTTATCATTCACACATCTCAGTCTCCTGCAACACTGCATGAGCACCTCGGGATAGGTGGAGGAGGGAAAAGAAGGGAGCCTTCGTTCCTACACAGGAATTTCCATGCTTTGGGAAGTGTAAATTAGAGCATTACTACTAGTCTGACAGTAAGTTTGCTAATAAATGTGTAGCAACATATCTAATTGCATAATGAGAGATTAAACGATTATGACAACCTTTGAAATGGGGAGAATAAAGAGAAGAGAAAGTGTACATAAGGGAGAGCTCTGGTAACACAGCAAACTAGCCATAATTTCTAAACTTTGATAAATGTATAAAAGCCGATGTATTTCATACTTTGTCGATACCTCTGTAAATAAGCTTCCAGTAGAATCTACAGAGTTTGTTCTAATATTGAGTATTAGTTCCAAGTTAGATGAGCTCCTAAAAATTATTTAAAGGTGTAGCATCCATCACCTTAAAAACATGAATTTTGCAGATTGCTAGGCAACACTTTGCAGCGGAAGCATGACCCAAGACATGACTAGGAAACGAGTACAGTGACATCACTTGACTAAGAACCACCTTGCCTTTAAAGTTCAATGAGCAGTTTTGCCTACAGTTACAATAAAATTTACAGACTACTCAAATATAAGTGCTAGTGAGAGAATGATGAGTTGATAAATATATATTGTGCTTGCTACTTTAGTCAGAGTGTAGTTTCTCAATAAGTTACATTCACATAAGGTTTTTTTTACCATATGTAAATACTTAAAAGTAATTTCTCAACAATTTTTGTTATCTCCTATTTATAAAACCTTGGCAGTGTTAAGTGCTGCTACTGTTTCATAGCTTTTTAGTCCCTTCTGCAAGTTGGCTGGGGAAGAGGAGGGCACTGCGCTCTCAAAAGAGGAGTTTAGGTAGGCAAGATCACTCTCCCAAAGACCTCTTCTGCAGCTGGTAGAGACAGGCTGTTCAGGGGACTCTTGTCTGACCTAGATGCTTCACACTGGCCCTAGGGAATGATATCTCTGCCCACACATTCTGGAAAACTCCAGATCTCTCTTATGTCCTAAATCAGACATGAGCAATACAGTTGCAACTAACTTCACTCCAAAAAGAGGTCAAAAGGGACACTCTTACGGAATCTAAACCTACAACTCACAGCCAAACTCACCAATCAGTTTTCAAAAGAATTTGAAAAGGACAAAACAGAAAATGAGACCATAGTAGGATTTGACCTGCCTCTTACCCCATTTTCTACTCAATAAATATGGAAATATCTCATTTTATTTGTTTTTTTTTTTTTTTTTTTTTAAATGCTAACCTATTTCTCAAATAGTTCCCAAGCAGATATGCATTTTCCAGCAGTATTCACATCACCTGGCTGGGGCTTCACACAGAGCCCATCACTCTTGCCAAAAGCAGCAGGGACAATGTTCAGGAGGTTTAAGAATGTGAAACTGCTAAAACCTGGTCAGAAAGTAGACCCACTGCATGGTCTTTCTTTCTTTCTTCTTTTTCTTCTATACTGGTCATGAAATACTGGCAGAGCAACTGTCTCGGACACATTGAAAGTGATGCAAATGGTGATGAAGGGCAAAATATATGTCATCTGTGCACAAAATAATGTACAACACCCAAAATCTGGAGCAATATATTTCATTTGTTTGGGGACCAGTCACAGTGCTGGCTTTCTCTGAAGAAGGAAGGATTCTTCCTAAAAAGATGAAAGTGCTCTGAAGCAAACCACTTCATGTCCTATGTGTTGTATGGGTTCTCAGACTCTTTAACTACTTGCAAAAAAGACAGATTGTAAGTGGTTTTAAATCAACCAAATGCATGTCCAAGGAGACCAGAAATGGAAGAACATTTCAGCAACTTGGAGGGTCTCATTGGAATTACCTCTACCACATACCTATTACGTATACCTATGTCGCATTCTGGTTCTACACTTGAAAACAATAGTAAATGTGTAAATACAAAAAGATATTGTGCTAAAATAAAACCTAAGTTTAGTAGGCAAAACCCAAACCCTGTTTTTTGTAAAAGCTTAATATTGTTGCTAGAAATAAATGCAAAAACAGTTAAATGCATTTGCAGAGAAAACTCCTTCCCTAGAAACCCCTCAAAAGCATTTTTTTTCTTTCTTAAATAATAATGGTAATATTCCATTAGCATTTTAAGTACAATAGAAGGGTTGCAGTTACAGTTATAAGAATTTGAGTATTGAAAAAATATTTGGTTTGCTATAGTTTTATGCTTAAGCCTATTGATTGGGTTCTGGTCTACACACCCATGTCTCAAAACAAAGGATAAAGTCACATTATGTTACTGAGTCATTGCTGTCAATGAAAATCATGACAGACTACTTACCAACAGTACAGACTGCCATATGGGCACTTCAGAAATACATACATTCTTCAGCATTAGTTTAAAGTGATAAAATCAAAGCTTTTATGGAGTTCTTGAGAGCACTTTGGCAACTTTATGAAAAGGAGTCACAGTGTTACTGAATATGGTTGAGTAATTAAGCAGATTCTAGGACAAAACACTTTAATCATAATCTGCTAAGCCATCTGTATCAAATTACTATCTGAATTCACTTTTTATAAACTTTGCACACAGATAACAAAGGCATATTTGTTATAAAGAAAGGTATATACATATATAATATATACGGTATATGTCATGTATATATATGTATATACCCTTCTATAACCATACCACTATACTAAGATATAAGTTTGTATATACCTATATACACACACAAAGAAAATATACACATACACACTGTGTATCTCTCTATATAAATATATAAAAAAATTAAGGTAATTTGAAACAACAGAAACACGTTCTGACTATCTGTTTTGTAAGTAAACATGACTTTCATTACACTCCAGAAGCATAAAATACAAGGCAGCTAATTGGAAAAAAAAATGAAGAATACAAAAAAGCTAACACTATTTTTATCTATAATAACTTCAGATGGTGTAACATTTTACAGTACTTTCAAAGCTTGATTGGCTGAGTGGGATTTCAAAGATCTATTTGCATTGAAGTAAGCCAGGAAACATGACCCTTGCAAGGCTTTAAGATTACAGATCCTTGTCTCAGAGGTGTTGATGAAATGAGGGACAATGGTGATTTTGGCTGGCCCACCAAAGAAAAAGAGATTGTACTCTTATTCGTGGATCACCCTTCAAAGATATAAAAGACAACTAAGGAACTAGAAACTGCTCTAACCTGCCCCAGTTCATACACATAGAAACTGAGATGAAAAGATTTCACTGCTAAGGAACTTATTTCAGGAGCAACTAAAGGACCTAAACTTCTTGTTGCCTTCAGTGGACTCTGCATTAAGTCTCATGAATGTTTACAAAAAGCCAGGTGTCTAATAGCCACCATCCAACTGTTACTTCAAATTATAATTCTAAATTTTTGCTGTCGTGACTATGACAGCCTTTCACACAATTGTGCATGCACAATCAATGCCAGCAGTTATGTACACATCTGTGTGCTTAATGTCTGTCCCTACAGTGACCCCACAAGGAAATAAAGACTACTTTCTACAGTCACAGTGGGCATGAATCCACACAATTCAAATAGCTGAGCCACGTGCTCTTGGTGCTAAAGATGCCAGGCATGCATATGAAGTTGTTCCTAGTCCCAACATGAAGCATCACAGCATCTTCACTAAGGTAACAAAAATTACGAAGGAAGCCTCCAGCACCTAGACCTGTATTCTTCAAGATATTCAATCCCAGATGGCAACTTTTTGTTTTTCTTTTTTTTTTTAAGTATCTGTTGAAAGACTCCTTTTTTGGGAATGGGAGATGTGTGTTACAAGTACTGAGTTTACAGTGGCACGTCATTGGCTAGTGGGTAACCCACAGCTCGCCTCAGCAAGTTCTGCTCTAAAGGAGTATGAAGGAGTATGGGAAGAGGCAGGATAAGCTGTATTAGAAGATGTTTTACCATGCTACATCCTCTGAATCCAAATGATTTTTCTACAGAGACACTGCTCTCTCAACAGTATAGCTCTCTAAAGTGTAATGTAGGCATTTAATCAGTGGGTGTTTAATCAAGCTCTTAAATATTACTGTTGAACTTCTAATATATTAAGCTCACCAATATTTTTCATAACGTTTACAACATGATTTCCTTAATTACTTTAGTTTCTAGCTAGCTCCTTTAAAGCCCTTTCCCTGAGCTAGAGCACATGATTTCATTCACACTTTAAAAGCTTTTCCCATGCATGCTTTTCAAAGCTGATTTGTCTGAATTATACATATGAACTATATTTAAAATCTGTGCATTATTCATTACTACAAACTATGAAGTATCATTTAGGGATTAACACAACTATCTACTAAACTACAAAATAGCTCTTGTCAATAATGAAACCAAGTGAGTTTCAAAGAATTGGTTGTATTTTAAAAAGGTAACCAAATACTTCCATGTAGTACAAAAATATTTCTCTAAATCTACCAAGAAAAAAAACACATGCATGTCCTCTTTTTACCAAGATGAAAACAAATTCAGTATATCTAACAGACACATAAAGTATAAAACTACTTAAGATATATCAGAAAGAGTTCTTGCTTTAAATATGTTTTCAACCTTTTTTCCCCCCTTTTTGCTAACAGTCTCTATCTAGAGGGCTTGCACTGTATGCGTTTGAGATGCATCTACATGCTTCTGCATAGGATAAATCAAATAAAAAAATACTAGCAGGATCTGAACTTTGTATTCAAATGGCTAATTCTCCAGAGAAACACCATCTCTTTTTTCCCTATATTCCTTTTATGTACTTTAAAATAACTCAGAAAAAAGGTGACTCTAAAATATGTTACACCACACAAAACCCTCAGATAGCTCATATAGCGATAGTTGCAGAGAACAGATAGTTCTTCTGAAAGAACAGAAGAAAAATATTTAAAAGCAGGCAATGAGTCAAAAAAACATGCATGCAGCTTGACTTCAATAAAAACCGGGATCATTCAGTTCCTTTGGATTGTTTTCTATTTATTTTCTTTTATACAGCTATTTTTTTTAGGAAATTGTTGGTTTTTCCCCCCTTTTTTTGTCACCACAGACACTCCCTTTAGGCAACCGTGCATCAACAATCCTCCCACGTTCAAAGTCGGCTACATCTGTTGCTCTTTCCCATTGTTGAAAATTCCTGCCTTAATCCTATTTGACTTTATTCATGCAAAGGTCATCCTGAATTCAACAAATGGAGAAGCGATAGCAAGCACACTGTTGAACATGGCTAAAAAATGCTCTTGTAGAACATGCAGCTAGTGTGCCGGCACTATCTCAGAAGTACTTGGTTTATTATGCAGCTTCTAGTCCTCATAGCTGTGTTGCAATATGAATTGGCAACATATTTCTTCTAGCAACTCAGGAATACAATTTCCTTCTAACTGGCTTGATTCTCTCTCCTTAAAAAGATTTGCACTTACCTTGTATTTTCTAGTGAGTATGCGTACAACATACATATATAATATTTGACTGTTTCACATGCCCTAGGGCTTAGCTTCTGGCATGTATGGCTTCCAGGTTTCTCCCAGTTTTTACTTCTCAGTATATCTAGCTTCACAAATCTATTTAATTAACCAGCCCATCTAAAACTAATGGTGATCACTATTTTAAATAAATGAGACAAAATTCTGCCTAAAAATACTTTTACAAAGCAAGGTAGAACAGCAAATACAAACACCTCGTTTTAGGGCCATCACCATACTGTTGATTTGCTCACAGAATTTTGGTTTTAGACTAATTTTTCTTCCCCAGGAACAACAACAAAAAAAAGCACTCTGGTTCAGACCTCTGATTTATTTCTATGCTTAGTATCTGACAGAAACCCAAGAAAGATTAGCAGGAACAGTAAATTAGTAGGCAAACTAAAGGTAACTATCAGACTGATTTCAGAAGGGAAGATAATTATTTTTGTAATATGTCCATAACTCATCATGACAGAAGCATAGGAATATTTATTAATGTACACTTATTTCCAATTTGAGGTACTTGCCATCCATGATGAACCAAACCCACCCTTCAGGCAAGTGGAGAAACAGGCTATTGTTAGCCTCCTTCCTTCACAGAGTGCTTCTCTAGCGGCCACAGACAGCAGAGAGTGCACCCAAGACTTTAACTACCTCAACCAGACCCATAATAAAGCACAATGTAATAGCTAAAAGTTAAATGTTACAGTAACGTCAGCTTATTCAAATTGTGTTTAGCTCCTCGTTAGGTGCAAGGGAACACTGGAGAGAATCAAGTTTTCAATTTAAATGCTGTCCAGTACTCTGCTTGCGCGGCTCTTGTTAAGGAGCCTGATAATAACGTGTAAAAACTCTACAGAAAAAGGATAGGTTTTATCAGGTTTTTATTGCGAAGATTTTGAGGATTTTTGTTTTGATGGTAGTTTAAAAAAGGTCTTACAAGAGGAAAAGTGTTCCTTCTTTCTTCCACCTTTTAAAGAGCAAAGCTTGAACTAAACAGGAGTAATAGTCTGTGAAGCCAAGCATGCGAATCAAAGCCCTCCACGTCCTTTGAAAAGGTTAACATGAATGGCAGGCAGGTGGTTATCCTCCAGTACCTACACCA
Organism: Strix uralensis; assembly: GCF_047716275.1. Lineage (NCBI taxonomy): Eukaryota > Metazoa > Chordata > Aves > Strigiformes > Strigidae > Strix > Strix uralensis. The sequence goes on along the minus strand of NC_133974.1, from coordinate 124,965,094 downwards.
GGAGCCCGCAGCCCCGCGCCGCCTGCCTGCCTCCTCCCGGCTCCCTTCCGCCACAGGAGCAAAGGCAAATAACTTAAAGGAAATAAAATAAAAGGCCCTCATCACGGATAAGGATTTTCAGATTACATATCCCAGAAGCTAGCCCAGATCTCACTTTGAGCTAACCTAATGCGGTTGTTTTTCAAACGCTTCAGCAGGCCACGGCTGCCTCGCCTGACCGGCAGTGTTTGTACCTAATCCGGCTTGTCCTCTGTGAGAGAAACTAAACAGTGCCATGAAAGCGTTGACATTTAGGTACCACAGCGCTCCAGAAACTTTAACGCTCCTGGCAGCTCCTAACTCGTTCCTTGCATTTATGTACCTTTGGGACATTCAAAAGACAGATTTCAGGCAAATAACTTTGGCACCTTCATGAGGAGTCCAGTCCCCTCCGGATCCTGCAGAAATGGGTGCAAAAGATACTCGTCCCAAAGGCAATGCGGAGCCCAGCTCACACTCCCTGCTCTCCCTCTGGAGATCCCCCACGGTCACTCTCCCCATCTCTGTCTCTTCTGGGACTTCAAATATTTAATTCACCTCCTAACGTAGGAAGCTACAGCTCAGAAAAAGTAGCGTGAGTATTCCCACCATCCAGAGGCCATCTGTCCTTTGACCTCAGCAGCCTTGAAGCAGTTCCTGAATCAGGATGTAAGTCTTATTTGACCAATCTTGCACTTGTCAGTAAGACAGATTGTTGGGCACTTCATTCAAGGAAATTGAAAGGTTTATATAAATAATCACATATATTTACATGGGAAACATTGAACAAATTCTAGCATTAGTGTCATTTTTGAATAAAATATGAATGCAGTATTTTTTGTTACGGTTTGCCTACATGCAATGGTGCTGCCATTTTAATGGTACATAGCAACAATATTCCCCTTTACTTCATCACACAATACATTCTATGCCTCTTGGCTTTTCCAGTTTCCACCAGAAATGGATTTTCTTCTCATAGAATGGTGCACAGTTTTAGACTTCCAAGATGAAATAAAGCATACAAAAATACTGCCATTACAAATCTAAAGAGCATACTTTTCCACAAGAAGTGAAGTAATATTTTACGGTGACAAATCTGAGTCCTGTAATTTGTAAACATAAGTTAAATATAAAAATACAAAAAGTGAGGCTTTGAGTGTCATAACACTGGTTAAATTAACCAAACCTTATTTGCACAGGCATTTTGCAGAAGTGCTAACTGGTGCAACCCAGAACTGCTGCAGGCACTGACAATGTTTCATTTCATTTCAGCAGGATTTCACTGCACCAATAACACAGAAATACCTTAAAGAGCAGTTATGAAAATGGCAGAAGGAGCCAAATATTTATCACCCTGCAAATTATGTATATTAATTTGCAATGAAAAAGATTTTTCTAGGACAGCCCTGGAGACCTGTTATCTGCATCCCCACTACTAACGAGGATCTTAAAGAAGAAGCAGTCAAACACTTAAGTAGCAGCACTTAAAGTTGTCAAATCAAGTGTTCAGAAGTTGGGATATTACAAAATTATGGTTACCTATTCAATGTTAATTAGTACCCTTTGTATACTTGCATTATACAATCTTTAAGTGTACTTCTTCCCCTAGAGTTCTCCCTCATGGAAAGCACTCAGCAAACCACTGGATGGGGCTACCCAGTATTCTTATTTTTCTGAACTATTACTTGTTTGTCCTCATGCCTCATCTGCTGCACACTCCCTGGACCTTGAACTGAATACGGTATCTTTAATCTCATCAAAGGGCTTTTCTACAGTGTTCATCTTCATGGTATTTTAATCTAGAAGACTAAACATTTAATCTTCCAGATATCCTTGTGAGGTAGTAGTCCATTTAACCAAAGAAAAAGCGAGGTCCACAAAAAACCCAACTCAAATTTATTGGAAGCTGTTGCTTTTGAGTCCTCAGTCTGAGCCACCTAAGACCTGACCTTACTGAGAGCTGCTTGTTTTATGATACTCCATGTGTCACAAAACAGTATTCTCTCAGCTGCATGGCTCTTGAGTCAAGCCAATAGCTCTGCTAATTTATCATGGTTGTATCAAGCTGGGAACTTAAAAAAACCCACCACAGTCTAAAATCTGATTCAAAACATTAGCTTAGCACCACATAATGAACTCATGACAGAGGAAAGGATAATATTCACTGCTCCTGGACAGCATTTGGTTGCTTAATTTTCAGAGAAAGCAGCGTCTTTCCGCTGGCCCTTGTCTCAAACAGCACACAACCTGGACTAGTTTCCTGTGTAACAATACATATGGTGCCATTCGCGTGATGAGCTCTGCAGAAACACCTGCATGTATGATGTGTTTCCATCTAGATAACACTCTGGCTTCTTGCTGGGCATGCCTGCAAATGGGATAAGGTGAGAAGTGAGAGGCTGAGGTTGGAAGGAACTCAAGCTCTGCCTCCAAACCTGTGCATAACTCCCGCTACAGGAACACGTGGGTAAATCGACTTACCTGGTTTTAAACCTCAAATTCTGAAGGAAGCATCTCTCTTAGAGGTAATGTGACTATAGAACAGCATCTAAATCTTTTTGACAGCAGTTCAACTGTCTTGTTACTAGAAAATGGGCACAAAATACTACAGTCAGAAGGGCAGAAAGCAGCAGATAGAACAAAGAAGGGCTTGGTTTCATCTATACTCTTGATGTCTAAAAGTTTACTCCTGTTGGCACCAATCATGGGAATAATATGAAGACCACAGACACCACCCTCCACCAATTTACATTCACAGAGCCACCTGCAAGGAGGGCATCAAGCAAGGCTGCAAAGAAACAAAACCCAGTACCTTATTAACAGTGACAACTGCTGCAGTAAAACCACACAGGCAAAACAAGCAATGTCCAACTAAGAAAGAATTTATCACTTTGGTAGCCTAAAGAGAGCACTGGTAAGCAAAAACTTACTCATAAAAGCATGAGTCTCAAATACATCCATACAGCATCTGGCATACTCCTTTGGATCCTAATGGATAGTAAGAAGTTGTCCCTTCTGCTGGTGTCTCTTGTGACTGCTCATGGATAGGTTATTGCATGTTATACACCACTTCTTGTACCCGTTTTCACAAAATCTCTAATTAAATAGGTAGAGCACAAGCAGGGGATCTCCATTTTGCTGAACAGCTGTCCATTAACGCTCCTACTCTATATTCATGTCTCCTATTCATGGCAGTCATGCCTGCATGTTGAAGGGAGAAAGAACTTTTGCAACACCTTCCCATTTTTTTCCTGTCCAATCATGGGTCTATTCTTTAGGTCACGCACACAAGAGTCTGTAAATATTCAGGGACAATTAATCTCACCAACTTTAAATGCCTATCAATTAGTCAGCCAAGTCTAACTTACCTAAGCTCTTTTACAGCCAAGGGAGAGAACCAAACAGCTCTAGGAATAACGTATCTGAGGCAGCTGAGTGACTCAATCTCAGAAGGGGATCCATTTTATTAAGGGCCAGTCCTGGGAACTCTTACTCACATAAGCAGTCAATAAAACTGCTTACCGCTCCTGCATATTTCTGATACACTAAATTTTCTCCACAATATGCACTAGGGTTTGTTCTATTGTTTGTCCTGGTTTTGGTGCCACAGAGGGATGCAGTCATCTCCAATCATCACGGTTCCAAGACAAAAAGCAGATCGAAAAAACTGAAAGCCCATTTTCCCCAGAAAGATGCAATTTGTACTTTTGTAAAAGTAACTTCTTAAAAGCCCATGCTTGCAGCTGAGTTTCAAATCCTCAGGCTGTACAATTTTAAGATTCCCTGACTTCAACAGTATTTTTTTTCTTTTTATAAATATGGCCTACAGGTAAGATGTTAAATAACTTTATTTTAAAAATTACTAGCATATATGCACATATGTGTGTGCATGTATATAAAATGCTTTTCCCCTTTACAGAGAAATTAGTGAACATTCTGGTCGCCAATGAAACAATATAAGAAACAGTACCTAGAAGTTGCAATAATTAGCTATCTGATAATTTGCAATGATATACTGCATCCCTACGTCCATCTGCATAAACAATGACCTCTTCATTACAAATCATTTGACTTTCACAAAACCAGTAAAAACAGAATAAAAGGTTTTAATTTCCCTAAACTGAGAGAGTAACTACATTCAGTAGGTAGAAACTTAGGTGATTAAAGGTATTTTTCAAAAAAATGATTCTGCTACAAATATGAACAGAGGGAAATTCAAACCATAAAAGACATTTGAACATGAAATAGTGGTAGAAGACTCAACTAAGGTTGCATTTGCAACAGACTGCTTCCTGGCAGTACTATCCTAAGTACTACTGGGTCATTAGAACCCACAGCTGCTGTGAACCACAAATACCCCAAACCAGCACACTGCCGAGACACTAAGGATACGTTTCCCAGCTGAGTGATGACTGTGCTGCAACAGAAAGGGCCTGTCCTGCTGTGTTCTCATGTCAGTGTTGTGTTCCTGGTACTCACGTAACTCACAGTCAGTACTGGCGCTGGCACGGAGTGGGGCAGAGAAGGGGGGGAACATGAGAAGTCAGGCTAGGGACTGAACGCAACACAGTAAACCCAAACCCTGAAGCATGCATTAGCTGAGGACAAGAGGAAGATACTCTTTAGCCCTCACCTTCAGCAAAATGGAAAAATACTACACTTGCATTTGGAAGAGAAGAGTTCACTCCTTACTCTAACACATATTCTAATGAGGTTGTTTTATGTCCAACCATAGGTTAATAGTAAGGAACACAGAAAAAGCACATAGCTAATCAAGTTGACAAACACCATTTAAAACTCATGCAAACAGTAATAAGTATTGCATTAAAAAGGGAGCCTCTTATTATTTAACACTAGAAAATCTGCAAGTTTAATGAATTGTCTGTGCTTCAATATGATTATCTCACTACCTCTCTGTTCACATTATGTGTGTGGCTTGTCTTTCTTCCTATTAAAAGATAAAATGTCTTAGGGCTGTATGCAAAGGCAGATTTTCTCAGAGTGCCTTTTTTTTCAGAAGTTCATAACAGTAGTTACCTTAAAATTCTGTCCACTACTTCCCAAGTCTTCCTTGGGCTTGATGAACTATCTGTCTGCATAGGAAGTGACAAAGATCCCATGCAAATGAGCTGCACAATTCCTTTGCAGCTGATGTGAAGATGGAAAGGAGCAAAATCATTAAAGAAGATGTTCCAGAGAGCCATGAAGTCCTTATGTGAATGGACAATTGAGAAACTTTTGATACCAAGAGACAATTAGTGATTGTCATCTACCGTTTGGAGTTTAATGTAATTTCTCCACTTGGCTGCATTACTGCATCTGTGTTTTAAGATGAGCTCTTCCTACTGTTCAGTACATAAGGTGGATAATGCTGAGGTAAATATAAATGCAAAAAGTGAGCAACTGGAGACTACAGGATGTCCGAGATCTTGGAGATTTGCATCTAGTAGTATACTGAATGTTACTTTCCTCCCCTTCCACTAAATTCACCTGAGTGTTCTGCGCTTTATCTCTGTCTAAGCATTTATTCTGCCTTAGAATCAATGAGAAGAAAAAAAAGAAAAAAAAAGAAAAAAAAAAAGAAGAAACTACAGTTTCTTGTTGTCCCCTTGAAAAGTATCTGAGAACTTTTCTTCTTTCATAAGCAGGTAATTTGTACCTTCTTTGCAGTCTGAAGAATAAAGTGCCTATCAGGCAGAAATCTTTCTGAACAGCCTGAACAGAAGCATTGCAGATACACAATGGATTACAAAGGATACTGGATGGAGATGGGTTACTACATGTCATGCAGAAAAAGGATTCTGTATTTCTTATCACGTTTCCTATAAATATGTTTCATTAGAGCTTAAACCTGCTAGCTTGCCTGGCACGAGAAAGCAGACTATCACTAGGCATACAAAACAATTAATTTTGGTTTTAAAAAGAGAGAGAGCATGCTTAAACAATGAAGATGACAATCAGAAATGTTATTATTGGCTTTGGACTATTACATGAATGTGTATTCTCCTTTTCTGCCAACACAAGGCCATCAGAAGCTCTTGTCTACAAGCACCGAAACTAATGCCTATGTTTCATGATTATCAGCAACGCGATGACTTTCATAAAGGTGAGAATGGCGTATACATTAATATGACAGACTTAAGCTTATTTATCATCCTGTGCTGGTGCTATATACTATCATCAGTTGCTAGGTGTAACTCAAAACCATCCAAGGACAAGTTCTTCAAAAAGCATCCTGTGGTCTGACATCAATTCCATATCTGTTCACATAATCATGTATTGCCAGAGAAACACCTATCACCAAGACTGGAGTGCAGGAGTTTCATTTACTGATATATTCTGGGTAGTCCAGTAGGCAGCTGTGAGATGGAGATCTGTGAGCTACCAAATCCCAGGCTGACAACTAGTCAGCTGCAGTAGCCATTCTGTAAAGCGTGTCTAATAAACACAGGTTTCCAGACCCTGAAAACTGGAGAAAGGATGTGAGACCAAGCTGGATTTACCAAATATAACACACCTCTTGACTTTCAGTAGGTTAATGGTAACTGCGGTATCCAGAAACCCGATGGATTCATGAGCCATCAACATAAGCTTTGGCTGCAATCTGGCAACAAACTGAAACTACCCCGTAACAGGAAAAGCCTTTCTCAGAATGGCTTCCTGAAGGGATGGGCATATGCTATCCTTCCAAGGAGTGAATGAGCAATCCCAATCCAGTGCAGGACCTATTTTCTTTTAACACTTAAAAATAACTCTATGGTTGAGGGTGATTATCTGTTTCCTCCTGTTCCCTAGTAAATAATTATTCACCTCCCACATAAATGCAGTAGCATTCCTGCCCCCTCATTCTCACAAAGGCAAAAAAATCCATGATTGTACAGAGACACATGACTTCAAGCTTCTCTACTACAGGACACAGTTGCTGACTCTGCAACTGATACCTGGATGTGATTTCCAATAAACTCAACATAATGCTGGGAAGGTAAGAGATACTGAGACTGGATGAGATTTCAGCCAGCTGAAGTTGGTATGTACATTTTTTTTTAATCAGCTAAAGCAATGATGGGTGCTGATATGCACGCTATGCCCTGGTCTGATACCACTTTTTGAGCCTGAATTTTGTTCAATTTTTTTTCCACAAAGTCAATAACAAGTGGAAGAAATTTCAAATCTCCATCACTTCTGTGAAAGGCAGAACCTGGTTATCCAAACCATGTCAAGAACAGTAACACATGTATGATGGTAACAAGGTTTCAGTTGGGCTTGACAGCAGTGTAGTACGTTGATGACTGAAGAGCTTAATTACAGCTTTGCAGTTTGTTGGACTCACCACAGTCTTGAAGCCATCTGAGACGATTAACTGTGGGATAATTCCAGGCTTTCAGACTTTGCATTTTTAAGCTCTCTCTGATGACTCAGATTAGTTTAGAGAAGACATGGAAGGAAGACAGGAGAGAATTAAGGTACTCCTTTAGGAAGTGCAAGTAGGTAATAATATTTGGAAACAAAACTTCCTCCCAACCCAGATATGGCAAATACTGAGCTAATACTATGAGACCAAGAGCTGGCTGGACCTGTATGGAGAGATAGACCCTGCCTTATCTCTGACAGTTAACTGCCCCTTCCTCACTGACAGAGATAACATGGGGATTTCCAAGTGATCAAGGGGCCTGCTCAAAGGAAAGATATTAAAGAGGCTTGGAAAGGGCTTGCTACTCCAGCTAACTGATTGCTCAGGGAAGCAGTGCAAGGAAAACATTTGAAAAAGATCAGCTGACTATTGGAGATGTTCAGAGGCTGTCTGAACATGGTCCTGGGCAACTGGCTCTAAGTGGCCTTGCTTGAGCAGGGGGGTTGGACCAGAAGGCCTCCAGAGGTCCCTTAATGCCTATTTATTAGTCCCATGTTCTGTCTTCACTGATCGTTGAGTTCTTGAACAAGTTCCACCCTGGAGTACTGTCTTTATCCTGGGGATGCCAGGCATGATGATGATACCACCAGGTCAGAAGACGCTTTCTGGAATTTTCTGCCTAGTTTTACATGAAACCTTTACACAGAATTATCTCATACAGCATACATCTCTGAACAAAGGAACTAGGAGGAGTTTGATTTTTGTGGTGTCAGGAGTAATAGAGGTGATAAACTGTGAATATAATTCCAGGAAAATCAAGAAATAGTCTTCATCTGTTAAAAGACAGTACAACTCCCTTAAAAGAAAGCCTTTTGCAAATCGCATAGATGCATTAGCTTAAGTCTTCTCAAATGAGACATGTCCAAGACTGCTGACTGCTAAAAAATATACTGTTTTATTCTCCTCTTTCATTACCACAGACACTGCTGTTATAAATTAAGAAGACATACACACACACTAGAAAAATCATGTGTGGGAAGTCAGATATCCCTCAGGTGAGAAACACCTTCCACCACTATTTGGGTAATGGTAAAATGTTGGACTCGGGCTATGATGTTTCAACAGCAAACACAATTGCCAATAATACCCACGATGCCAATGCTGGAAGGCTCATTGCAGCTGAACATCGAATGAAGCAATTCTGGTGTCCAGCCATACCCTATGCCCTAGGGATTTGATTTTGGGGTGTATGCTTAGGAAAATATCAACCTTTCTTGCCCTGCTTTTAAATTGGTATTTAAAGTCCTGGGAACTTCACTACTGTTTTCAACATCTATGTAGTTTGGGTTTTTTTAACAGAGTAATAAAATTTCAAGTATTTGGAACCTGTACCTTGAGTAGGAATCTGTCATGTTTCAAATAATGTTTCAGGAGCAATTTCTACCTAATAAACTTGCTGATATATAGATGCTAATAACAGCATCATCAACAGCAAATGTGATGAACACTATTAGCACATGAAGGAAAAATGAGCTCTAAACACTCTGTCAATGATTTGCAGAAGTATTTTTGGAGTCTTTTTCCTTAAACTCTAAAGTTCTAATATTAATGCTGTGTTTGTGTAGTCTAAGGATTAGCATTTCTGCTCCACAGCCATTTCCTATGAAGACAACAACCAAGACACGGAACTAAACATGTCAGGACACTTAGGTTCTGGTCAGAGTTGTAGCAGAGACTTGCTGTGCACAGCAAACTTGGGACAAAACACTGAATTAGATACATTATTTAACCTCCTTTTACCTAAGTTCACCTCCGTGGGACTATTCCCCCTACATAAGGGTGTGTGCTAAGTTCATGTTTGTATAGTGCCTATACCTTTTGATGGGAGTTTTTTCAGAGTTGCTAAACATTGTCACTATTATTGAGTAATAAACAAACAAGTTATTTGTGCCAACAGCCCAAGTCCAGCCTGGGCACTATTTTGTACTGTGGTGTGAGGAAATTGTTTAATTTTCTTTTCTTTCAAATGCCAGTACTTTTCTGAATTTCAAAAAACAACCCAAGCAAAGTGCTTCTGATCTAGCGTTATTAGATCATCTTAGAGCAAAACAATTCAAGCACAGAAAAAAGACTGTGCTTACAGAAAGCTTCCTGAATTGCAAGGGACCATACAATATTTTAACACAACCAATCAGTGAAACTTTCCACTCTACATGTAATATAACAAACCAGGACTCTGCATTTGCTTTGGAGCCTTCCATAATGGTCTTGTATCCTCCAAAATCCTGTAAAAAAATTAAAGCCTTCTGTACCAGAAAAGGTCGGCATAGAGCTCTATTTTCCCCCACGGCCATAATGAATACCAAAACCTCAGTACTTGGACCTTTGCTGGTTTCAGCTGTGCCTCAGCATCAGTGGCAGTGAGGTGAGCTGCAATCAGGCAGGCACCAAAATATTCAAAAAGAAACACCCTGAATAAGAGCAGGAACTACCTGACTGCATTCATAGCAGCACAGTCCTCCGAGTTCAATCCTCTATTTTTTCTTAATCAATTCCAGCTTTCAGACAACCTAAAACTTAAGTTATTTCAGCACAACAAAGACACGAAATAAAGCAGAGACATTATTTCCTTGGACGCAGACCTGTAAAAAAGCCTCTCAAACAATGAGCAAAGAGGGCACAACCTCCATCAAGCAACCTGATAAAATCTCCTCCACAGATGTCTCTTCTCTGCCTGGTAGTACCAGAATGCTTTACTTTGGACACTTTGCTTTGACCCGAGGGCCAGACCAGAAGTCAAATAATGTGCAATATTTTTCATACAGAAACTCCAGTGGACACGATCAAACCCCATGTCAGAGCATTATAAAACTGCTATGCTTTGATTTTCATATTTCCCTGGTAGTGGTTTCGCATATTAAGAGTGAATTGTGCTTGTGGCCTTACTATGCTGTTTTGTTTTGCTGTGAGCAGACACAGATTAGATTTCTGGTCTCTTACTCTTTACCCTGACTGAGTGATAAAATGACAGCAAGATCAGAGCCTGAGTGGACAAGGACATGTCAGCAATCTGGCTGAGCGATTAAGCAATGAAATGATAGCTATGACAAGTAGTTTCATTCAATTCTTAATTTAAAGTACAGCAGCTCCAATACAAGGCAAAACAGATGATAATACTCATAAATTGGACAAGATATGCTGGAAGGGAAGCCTTCTGTCTTCATCTTCCTACCCTTCAAAACAAGCATTCAGCATGTATTAAATTCATTTTTAAGAAGGGCCCATTAACATGTACTATTAAATGCTTATTTTGTTTAAAAAAGCCCAAGTGGTGCTAACGGCTGAATGCAACAGAAGTTAACTCATATTTTCCCTTGACAAACACGGATGTTTGTGCATATGTAAGTATGCGTAGTCTGGATGTGCCTAATAAACAGTTAATCTGATTTAAACTAGGCTGTATTTTTTAAAAAATTACTTCAACATACCTATGGAATTGGACACACATAAATCCCAATACAAATAAACAGTAGCCAGTACTAAGCGCTTAAAACCCAGATTTATGACAGAAATGTGGAGACAGACTCTTCAACAGGGCAAGGCTTAGCGGCATTACAATAGATCAAGACAAAGTATTGTTCGACATGATTTTCTTCCTTCTCGATGGCATATCCAGCTGTCCTGTAACATTTGTTACTAGAAGACTCTTTTCTTTGAAACTGCAGTTGCTGTTACTGTTGTCATTAAATCCTTAAAGAAAAAATACAAGCTCCTACTGCTGCTCTCTCCCTATGAACCAGCAAATGAATAGAGATGAGCCAACACCTTATTAAGTATAAGCAAAGCTTTTAAGATGGCCTGCAGAAATAAATAGGATGTCTACAATACACATAAAGGTACTGCTAATAACAAAGATGAAATTTTGGTATGAAAAACCTACCTTAGGAGAAGAAGAAAGCTCCCTCGATGCAGGAATAGCTGACATGTTCTCACTCATGCCTGTCTCTGTCTTTGGCAAGAGGTTTGGTGGTTCAGGAGCCTTTCTTTTCATCTTCTTTTCTGGTTCTTGCAGTGGAGCAACTTTAATTAAAGCAGACCTTGATTTTGGTTCATAAAACGGATTTGATCTAATTAAAAGAAGGGAAACATATTTCTTTGCTATCTCCTTGGAATTAAAACTGAAAGTAAGATCTGTTTAGAGAAACCAGTGACTAAAATGCTTTTATTATCCCATGTAAGAATATGTTTTGCCTTTACATATTTTTAGATACTACTTTTTCATATGATTGAAAAGTGAGTTACAACAGTTAAAACTGCATTAGGTGAGAATTTCCATAAATTTTATAGAGTTCTGTAAATAACAGAAGTTTTACCAATTGCGTAAAGCTAATTCTTCAGTTATACTTAGCTATGTATCAAAGAGTGATCTGATCTACAGACAAGCTGTATACCAACAAATCTGAGTGAAGTTGCTGGCTGTTTAATATTCTAATGAACAGAATTAAGAATGCTTCTTCAGAACAGAGTTAAGAATCAGGCCACTTTTACATGCATGCTTCAATCCACTTTAGAGGCCTCACTCTTGGCTGTCCAAGTCTGAAAATTTTGGCCTCCGTAGGTACACAATCCACATCAAGTGTATTTTCAATGCTGCAGCACAGAGGCACCCACACCATTTCAAGAACACTCTTTGGATAAGAGAATAGTGTAAGAAAACCACAGCTGACTTGTGTATACCTCTCTACAGATACCAGTAGCCACCATCTGTCTATTTTGAAAGTGCTTTTTATAACTAAACCTCGTTTAAGTAACACACTAAACATCTTCCACCAAGTGGATGCAGTCCGAAGAATTATTCTACTTAACACTGGCATTCATGTTCCAACACCACATTTGTTCCACTCTAAGTAAATATTTCCACAGCATTTCCAAATTTTATCTCTTAGTTTGATACACCAAATGCCATCATTTGATGTATTCTTGAATGATATTTACTACTCAGAAGAGCCAGCTATTTTGTATCCTGCTAAAGATACTTTATGGGAACCTTCTTTGCACTAAATTATTTCATTTATAATCTTCGCTTTTCATATTTTGCAGTCCAAAAATTGGACGGTTAATTATGAAATGGATATGAATTAATTCCTTTCCAGTCCATACTTCCCCTGCAAGATATATTTATCATATATCTCAAACTACGTTTATGTAACAAAGACACTGCAATTCCCAAAGATCTATTTGCATAGAGTTGTATAAAGCCTAACCAATCATGACAAATAACCTCAGTCCCTTGAATTCAACTCTAGATGGAAATAATAACGCATATAGCATTAGACAAGGGTCTACCTAGCTAGATCCATCTACAAATTTCCTCTCAGGATAAGAGTTTTTAAAGAACTAACACAGCAAAATTTAGACACAAGCGAAAACCAACTATTCATCCAGTTTCCTTCCACACAACACCGAATTTCTCTCAGTTTTGTGTACTTTTAGCATGAAAATATGTCTTTCAGTCTCATGGACTGGTTTTAGAATTTATTTTAATGCAGTTTACCATCATCCTTTTTTCACTGAGAAAAAGCAAGTAATTAATAATCCACACCACATAAAATAACTCTACTTCTAATAGACAGTTTACTGAAGCACGTAAGCGAAGACCGGGCATAAAAGCTCCAGACCTGTCTGAGAATCTGCCACTGCTTGTTATAGAGAAAGAGATCTAAATCCAGATACTGAAGTGAAAGGAAAAACTAACACTAAAATAACTCATCTGCTGACTGAAGGCAACTTTCAGGTGTTCCCATGTTGCTGCCCATCAAGCACAAAGCCACCAGTGCAATCAAAACTAAAAGCAACATCAAAATAACGAGTTAAATAGAAACGGATGGGTGTTTTCCATGGGAGGCAGTAGAAAAAGGAGGGTATTCAGGCTGGAGTGGAGAATGTACCTAGCTGTCAGTAACTCTAATTTAGCTGACAGGCCAGCTCAGCTGTCTTCAGACACTGGAAAGTTCAAAGGGAGGTGAAAATGAAGATAAAAGAGATAAAGGCTGAAGAACAATGCATTCTACAGGAGAGCACAAGGTTTTCTTTAGTTCAGCAAGTTAGCCTTCTGAACAGCCAACAGGCACAGCATGTTTGGCAGGAAAGTAATTTACCTCTGTGTACTTGGAATTAGAGAGCTGTGTTTGTAAGGTGTTAAAATGAATTTGGTGCGAGAAAAAACCCCAACACCTTATCAATGAGAATAAAAAAGTTTGGAAGAACCACCTTTTGAATTTTTATGATCCAGTATTGTCTGTGCTGCATGTGTAATCTTGAAGAACTGTACCCTATGCATGCACCAGAAGGAAGTGCTGTAAGGAAACAAGCGACTGCCCTTTTTTCCTAGAGAAGAACTTGCTTGAAAGCCAGACTAAACCCTCACATTTTGGTCATAGTATGGGCAGAACACACACACACTCTTTTCCACCTTCCCCTCTGCACTGCCTTTAATTGATCTTACAAATATTGAGAAAGATTTTTGAAAAACTAAGTTTAATACAGAAAAAAACCCACAAACAAAACAGCTCTTGCCCCAAGAGGCTAACAAATTTTGAAGTCATGGGCGTAGCATATGTAGTAGAGTTTGGTCCAACAGCTTCCACATGGCTATACAAGAAACAGCATGGGAAAAGTCTGGCTGAAAAAAGCCTTAGCTGAAAAACATTAAAGCACTTTTCTCTGAGGTTAGCTCCCGTACCTTTTACTTCTGTGAAGTTATTTGATTGATCCACACAATACGATTTGCCTAAAGAGGCACTAGACTGCCCACCACAAAATTTTAAAAAACCAAACCTGACAAACTACCTGGCATTATGCTGGCTCTGGCAGCATGGTGGCTTGTGGCTTCTTGTGCAACAGGCCGCTTCAATAGATGGCAATTCAATAGTCTTTCCAATTAGACAACATTATTCTAAGCCATGCAACGATTAATGAGATAAGAAGCCACAGAGCCAAATAATATCTGAAAGTAAGTTTTATTCTGACCAATTTAAAAATTATGTTGATCAGCATTATGGGTTAACTGAAAAAAACCCAAAACTTTTTATTGAGAAGGAAAAACAAAGCTGTCAGTGTGGTAGGGTTAAAAGATCAGGCAATATTACCAGTCAGAAGTACTAAGGTTGAAAGCATTATACTTTAAGTAGTTGTGAGTTATGCTGTTTTCAAATAATTAAACTTAACTTAGCAAGTTGTGCTGTCCTTCATTAACAAGTAGCCACCTACCATTTTGATTTTAATGTATAAAGTTCAAAAGGGCAAAAGCAGAATTTCACACTAACATTCAAATGCACCACTAACAAAAGGAAAATGCGTTCCTTATCTCTAGCTAAGTATGAGAATTTAGCCAGAGGAAGTATGTTTTGAGAGCATAGTTTTACAGCAGAATATATGTACTGGATCATCTAAGTCCCTATGTAACATGCAACACCTCATTACGCTTATGCTTGTGACTATGCTTTGCTTATGTGTGTTGTGAAATCTTATCTTCACAACCATTAGTGAAATACGTTTCAATTAAGCCAATTACCCAAGGTAAATCCTTCACAGAGGCGCAGTGAGGGTAAGTACCTTTTCCAAGATTACAACAAGAGTCTGTTACAAAACTGGAGTCAGAGTTCAGCTCTTGGGGCACTTTGTGTAAGCTCTGAGTCCAGAATCAGAACTAGGGATCTGCCAGAGTAGAGTGGGACAAGGGTCCTGATGCTAACTGATGTGTCCGTGTTCCCGCCACACATTGTAGCGTTTCACACAAAATACAAGAGGAAAATGCCAAGTGGTGCATTAAGTGAACTCCAATGATACGTTTAAGATGCAGGGATAAAAATACATTGTATTTCCTGAGCGACAGTAGATGTCTTTCAGGAGCCTCCTACTTCTCATGCCTTCTATCTATAGGTTCAAAACCACTCCTGGGGAAAGCACTAGACCAGTGGTTGTCAAAAATGGTTAAAAACCACCCAAAACAAAACAAAAAAAAATAATATCAAAAGACAAGATGTTAGGAGAGAGGTTGAAAATAATATGCAAAGTTTTCTAATGCCGTGATATGACTCAGTTGTTCAGCCTTGTCTTGAATACACTGCTCGGGCCAAGTCAACACATCTTAAAATAGATACATAGCAGAAGAATTAACAGGGTCCAGAGACGTGCGGTGAAAATGATTAGAGAGATGAAGAGACTTCTGTATGAAGAGAGATTGAAAAAGTTAGCACCATTTAACTGAGACAAGTGACAAGTAATGGCGAACATGCTAGAGATATACAACACAGCAACTGTTTATGGCAGATAAATCCAATAGTACTAATTGTTGTTTTGATAAGTCAGCAGAAGAGATAGTGTATGGAATTGGAAAGGTAATTTATTTACACTCAATAAAAGGAAACACATTTCATGTAAGAACTTGGGTTTTTGTGGAACTCTGCCACAAATTGACACTGAAGCCTAGACTTTAATAGAATTTGGAAGAAGATTAGCCAGTTACATAGACAATAAAAGCATCAATATTCACATTAGATAAGAAACAATACACAAATACACATCTGGACATAAACCCTCATGATTTAGGGCACACAAAACCTACCAACTGGCACTGCCTATGAAAATCTTTCCTTTGGTGCTCACCACACCATATCTTAGAAGAAACTTTCTACTGAAAAATTTGAAAATTAATGACTTGAGGCATAACAGTGCTTGTAGGTGTGGGTTAGTATCATGAGTCCTGTGTTCCCAGACTGGAGTTTTATTATTACACTTATTCCTCCAGAGCATTTCAGTATAAAGATTCAAAGGTTCTTCTTGTCACACTTCTACCCAATAGATTTAACAAATGGTCTCTGCGTCTTTTTCAATGACATGGTGCTCCTGTAACCTGAGAGGAAAATGTGGAGAGGAAGCTACTTTGGGGGTCACAACATAAGAAACTTATGTAAAAGATGTAAAAAAACATTTTACAGTGCTTTTTGACTCCTTATCCTTCCATCTTTTCATGGGACATTGCTTTTATAATGAAAACACAGATCAGACTTATCTTCAAGTAGAATCCACCTGAGGAGTTTACTTTTATCCTTGGAAAAAAAAAAGGAATAACACAGATGGGGTCATTAAAATAAGAAGGCGGCTGTTGTAAACAAAGGGCTAGAGAAATCGACAGTCCAGTACACAGAAAAAGCAAGGCTGCCTGTTATAACACTGCCACAAGCCCATTTGGCACAGATTTGCTTAGGGTGGAAATGTGAGTATAAATATAAAACAGAGAAAATTCTTCACTTGCCCATCCATGTAGCTTTTGCTCTTTCTGCTCTTCTCCTCAGTCTTTGCTGTCCTCTATACCCATATCTTTGGAGGTGTAAAGTATGCATATTTTTCCTCCCTGCGGATTCTGGTGATCAGTGAATGATCAGGGATGCCTGGTGTGACCGTCAACAGTGTGATTACACTGTGCTCTGAAGACACAGCAGCCAGTGCTGTTTGTTCAGGCAGTGCCCTGATGAATGGAGCTGGCAGAAACATCATTCCCCCAGTGCCCCCTTTTTTTTTTTTCCACAGAGCAAACAACAATAAATGGCCACAGAGCTTTAAAAGGAAAAAACCCTGCAGGGTCCTTTATACATTTCTATTAGAGCACAGGGGAATTCTTCAATTTCCTAGAACACAGCTATAAAAAGAGAAGCATAAAGATGATGATATGACACCTGTATTAATATTAAATATGAAAGCAATGCAAATGTCATGCTACGATAAATCTCAATAAATAATGTAAAACTAAATGTTAATTACCATTGTTGTCTGTAAAATTGCTCGTATGAAATCACCGTAAACTGTTTCATGAGTGGTGTGGTTGGTGACTAATGACCACAAACAAGGAGTAAGTATATAGCTTCAAACCTCCCAAGCTGCACAGCTATTGCAAAAAGCTCTCACTCCTTGTTAGGTTTCTACACTGTAATACAACACAGTCAGTGTGACTTTATAAAAGTTTTATGTGTGGTTATGGTAAAAGAAACAACCTAAAAAAGTGCGTAAGGTGTTATTTTTCCCATATGGAGATTCAGTTTTATGAGACTCTCAAAAATGTGCTATGCAGACTGTAAAACACTCCTCCTTTTTACATTCTGCACCAGTGTAAAACACATTCTTCATTATCATTAACAAAAATTATTGGTTTATGTAGTAAAAATAATGGCAAAAGGACCTTAATTTTTGGCTCATTTGCAATTGTCAGGGCATGAAGTACCAAAAACGTATCCAGACTTGTTCCCTATCAAGTAATTTGCTATCAATGAGGCAAAGAAAAGTCTCCTAACCGGTCACATTCAGCTGAATAGCATGACTTGGGGGTATGGTATTTCCTGCTGCTGAGTTGCCTAAGGATCACTCTGTCCTAAGGGGGTGGGTGATTAAGGATCACCATGGTTGAACCCAATACACCTCAAGATTAAGCCAGGGATCCCACTAATACTTCCAAAGCTGCTGAAAGATGAAGAATCATACTTACTCATCTAGCTCGTCCTCTTCAGCTTTAGAGGTATCTGCATAGAGGTATTTGCTCATATCCACTGGTCTGACGTTTTTCCTTTTTGCAGGTTGTGGAGGAGAATCTCTTACAGTTACAAATGTTTCAGGCTCAGGATCTGGCTCATCAAACGGGTTCAAGTATTCTGGGGCATCTTCATCCTTGAAGGGATTGTAATTGTCAGCATAGAAACTTTCTTCTGGCTTTGAAGATGAAGCTATTTCAGTGTCCGGTTCTACCAAATAACAAAAAATCATTAAACAGATTTAACATAGAAAAAATTTGAAAACATTTTATCAGATCTTTACATTTTGAAGGCTTATGAAAAGGTCTGCTTCTTAACTCTCAAAACACAAAGTCCTAGCCTTAGATGAATTTTTATGCTTTATTTATTTACAGAGTAACCTTGTTTATTCAAAAATAGGTCTTTCAAAAGGACATTTCATCTGGAGTGTATTGAATAGGTTTCATTTTCTCACTTACTAAAGCTCTTTCAACCTAATTAGTTATTAGCTTTCTTATTTGTCATACAAATGGTATTGCAACAGGTTTTAAAACATTTTCCCAAGCTATTAGCCAGTTTGTATCCTAACAAAATGTTCTTAATTATTTATTTGAGCTTTTAAAAAGAAAAAAGATATCCTGTATTTTATAATAAAATTACTTCTGCTGGATACTAAAAATGGTGATAGTAAGTAGGCGGTCTTTTCATTGCTTAAAATGACTGAACTAAAAATCACTTATTAGTTATGACCAGTAATTACATTTCAAAACATACATATTTTCACTGCTAACTGCTCCTGGTAACAATACATAGTCTTACAGTAAAAATGAATTTAAATTAACCCTAAAGATTTAAAATTACTCATTTATTATCTGGGCTGTACAACAAAAAGTTATTAGCAGCCTGGAGCTGCATGCAATTCTTTAGAGTAACAGGCACTACAGAAAGAACACTACACAAAAGTCAATGGTTGCTGGATATTGAATACCACAAATCCCCATACAGCAATACAACATTTCTTACAAAGACACTTAGTAATGTTAATCTCACTCTTCCTGCAGCATCCAATAATCAGAAGCTCAGTTCAATACTGGATATGATGTACTTTCAAAATCTATGCAAACAGGAACTTCAATGTAGTGTTATCAAAACTTGATCTTCAGTAACCACTCCCACATTATTTTTAACAAAATTGTTTCTTTCTCAGATGTATAGCTACTAAATTAAACAAAACATACCTTTTAGCTTTAAAAGAAAAACTTTAAATATTATTTGTAGCGAGACTCTGAAAAAGATGGAGTTCCAAGTGTGTTTGTCACTAAATACTTGGGAAGACAAAATCACTAGTCACACAACTATACGAAGGGAAGAGGCAGTGGAAGAAACAGTGCTGTACTTGCTTGGTCTTGGATGGACAGTGTACTGAAGCTGCTAATCCTGCTGAATGGCTAGAAAATGTAAGTGTTCTCTATTCTGCTAGTAAGCTTCCAGTCCTCCTTGTCTCCGGCCATTAGCACAGCCCAAGGTGACAGAAAGCCCTACTGCACGTAGTGTGACCGACTATAATCTTCAATTTGAACAAGAGCCACTCCTAGTTGGACAGGACTATGGTCTCCAGAACCAGGTAGCAGCTCTGCCTATCTATGTATTGGACTAAGACCAGGCCAAAGTCTTGGAGCGGGAAAGGCTTCAGTCCTTCTCAGAACAACTGAGAACTACCAGGGACTGGAAAGATTTCATTTTAGGAAGAACCTCACATTTCTAGTGCTGCTCTTCTTGGTTCTTCACATCTGAACCTCAAAGACTATGTTATCATATACTATTTCCAAAGGTCTGTTTCTGAAGTGATACATTATTTGCTCTGTGGTCAGAAAGTAGAAACCAAATGGGTCTGGCTGGAATGACAGGAAAAAAATAATCAAAATCTGACTTAAGCCCATTGTGGACCCTCAGGAGATAAATCATTCATCTGAGACTGAGGGTGAGCTCACCTGGGTGAAGCAAAATAAAACTGTACTTTGCCAGACAATACTGCATGTTTTAACTAGACAGACCTACAACTACACACAGTGCTTGTGCCTGTGGGATTTCCCTATGGTGATTATTCAGAAAATTACATTTAAAAAATGTATTTAATTCCAGATGAGGTTTGCAGTTTCTTATTCCCCCTGCAATCTGCTCTGACATAGCATTAAAGAAGCAACATATACAGTACTTACATCTGTCTTATATATTTCACAAGTTCTTATATTTAACTTCAAATTCAGAATACAGCTATCACTGTTTCAAGTCAAAAACTGGAGTTAAAAAGGAGACTGAGAAGAAATGTAAATCAGACACTACACTGAAGTGGGATGAGACAAAGGTAAAGTGAGATCACAAGTTATTAGGCTTAATGGTCAGTCTTTACCAAATTATGTTCTAAAAAGAACTAATTAATCAAAATCCTTGTGACTAACAATAAAAAATCCAAATAATCAGGGTTCCAATAATAGTCTTCGCTCAACCTAAAAAGGAGGTTCTGTTACTGTTTAAACTGGTTAAGCATCACCTGAATGTCATAAAGCAACATTTCAGCTGTGTCTTAGGAGATGGGCACACAGACAAACTACTGCACGATAAATCAGAGTGTGTATTTGTAGTATGTCAGCTGTAGTGTACCTGTTTGCTCGTAGCCCAGAGTAAATACAACATGCTTATCCCTTAATAAAAGGGAATAAACTACTGGGCACTTATCCTGGGAGAAAGGGTATTTACTGCATAGTAGGTGATGCATATTAAGCTCACACTTTTATCTGTGGTGATTTGTACATAAGTCTGCATCCTTATAAGAAAGATGCTTCAGAGAAAGCCACAATAAAATACTGAAGATCTACAGTTAAACTGGCATGGGAAAATAAATCATTCAAGGCAGAAATTCTTAAAAACACAAATATAATCAAATCAGCAAGAACCCTTTGACAGTATTACAGATGAAATACATCAGAGCAGAGACCAAAATTTTAAATGTATTTTTTCATTTATTTTAAGCTAAAACTAGAAATGAGGTTCTACACTGGCTTCCTTACATCACTCTAGTGTCCAGTGCAGGTGGTCATAGGAAGCAAAAGTTTCGCCCTGCTTGCCCTGAGGTGTTCTCAGTGTGGGTATCTGCAGCTGAGCTACACCCCTTTACAGTCAAATCTTACAGGTATATGTTCAAACTGTTAATGTCTAAAATCAGGTGAGCCAAATCCCATCCTTACTGCATGACTTAAAACTCATGGTGGTCAGAATACTACTCAAATGTTACCCATACATTTAGTGACTTGATGAACTAGGCCAAGGAGAAATACTTTTAAGACCTGCCCTCAATGATATTTTCATATAAAAAGCAGAAGTAACCTAATGAAATGCAGAAAAATGACTGATGTTCAAATTGTGCAACTTACTGACATTTTAACCAAAACTTTTGCTACTTTAAATTTTGCTCAAATCTTAAAATATTTTAAGAAGAGGGTGCACAACTATGAATCCCTCATTCTGCAACTCTGTATGATGGATCACTGCACCTGCACATGAATCTGTTGATAAATACACATTATCATATCTGAGCAAAACTTGCCAATTACTCACAGGCAGTATTCAAACAAATATTACTAGAAGGAATGTTAGTAATATTTCCTGAAGGTAAAAGCATTCAGGGGAATTATATCTTAAAACTATACTGTAAGCTTTTATTTTTAATTTGCTTTTAAGTGTCTCCTGGAAATGATGAGTTAAATGCTTGTTTAAATCTGATCAATTTTAAGGGGCAATGCAAATGATTTTTGCAATTCTTTCTATTTCAACACTATGGATCAAGGGCTGTAACCCTAACTAGGACAAAATTCTCTTGTTCATTGGATCAACAGTAACTACAGGTTTGGCCTTACACATGCAGCATTGCAGATCAGTGCTCAGAGACCTCTAGCTTACTATTAATTAAAAGATTTCACAAAGTCTTACACACAGACTAAAATTAAAAGAGCTTCTAAAAATATCATTTTCAAGACACTTTTATAGGTAGAATTTTGTAGGGGCTCAACTCAAATCCACTGAACCTGGCTGCTCATTCTCCCTGTTCTTGTGATTCAGGATACTATTTTTTTTCCCCCCTCTGCTTCCTTCAGTGTTCCCACAGGAGGAAGGGTCCTGACGAGGGTCCCCCCCAAAGCCAACCAGGCTGTCTCTCATGGGGTCTCTGAAACTCTTTAGGACTAGCTTTTATGTCAAGTGTTGGTCATCATTTCATGAGCATCTCTACAACAAATTAAATTGCTAGGACAGTGCCTCAACAACACTGTTCTTAAAGGCACAGCCACTGTTACCTTCTCTGTAACAAAGACACTCATTTTCTCAAGGACCTAATGATGTGCATTTTGGGGGGGCCTATTTCCGTCTTCAAGCTGATTTTACCCTGAGTCAACACAGATTCCCCTGCTTCCCCCTAATCATTAATCACAGCTGAATACACAGGATTCTAGTCTCTACTTGAACTAATTTTTTTTTAATTACAGTTCTCTACACCAATATATAGGGGGGAAAGAAAAAGAAAAAAAAAAAAGAATATGTTTGCAGTTTGGCACTCCAAGAGTCAAACCCACAATAATTTTGCTCGGTTAAGTAATAAAGCCACAGGGGTAGGAGTGACAAGAGGAGAGGTATAAGTATTACTACAGCAGAAGCACCAGCTGCTCTTGTGCCAGATTCTGGAAACATCACTTGCCCTAACTCCACTGAGAAAGACTGCTCGTGATGGTAATCACTCTGGCACTACCTATCTGCACAATCAACCTTCTAGTTCCCAGAGGATCTCCAAAAATCACCCTGCCCTTCAACCCACTTGCCTTTTGTAACACAAACATATTGTGACACATCCCTTAAAACCAAACAAAAACCCCACCAAAACATTACACATACTACTTTCCCCTTGGCAAAGGATGAAAGAACAAGCCACATGTGAAAGATATTCAGTTATGCCATTTACTGGCAGGCACACAGTCATGATGGCGATGTGAGCAGCGTAACAAACAGCACAGAATAAAAATGTAACTTCCCAGCACTTCTAGAAAGCATAATGACTGGCATCCTTATAAACCACTGACGATTTTCTATTACTTTTATTAATACTCACACCAACAACACATCACATTCCATTAAGAAAAATAAGGAGAAGGGACACAGTAATTGTTTTCCTCTACACTGGTTCTTGTACTGCTCTTCTTAGGATATCCTAGAAGGATTTGGGGGTTTAGTACTGCATTGTAGAATGGTTTTCATTTGCAGTGTAACACATGCTGCAGGGAGTTCAGAATTCTACACACAAGGTAAAAGAAACACATTGGTAAAAGTAAGCGCTGTTTTAATTGAAAGGGGGAGGCAATGACGGCAAGTAGTTACCCTCATGTCTCAGGTGTGTTGGAGGAAACTTGTACTGGTCATATGCAACTTAAAAATTTGCATTCCCCACCTAATTAAAAAAATATCTGGAGCACTGAAAGTGTGTTGTTTTCTACTTGCATTTGTTGTATATGTTGATTTCCTCAAGTAAAACACTTTGTACAAAAATTAACTGATTTTAGAGCTTGTTGTAACATGACTAAAAGACAATCTAAAAGGCAGTCCTCATATCTACCTATTGTCTAGTATAAAACTGTAGAGATATACTGTTCAAAGAGACTGGTTTTGATTTTCCAGATTTCTAATGTCTAGCTGACCTACTAGATACAGAGGGAATAAGCCTCAATATGACATGTCAACCAACAGCTGAAGATTTTTTTGAGGCAAGTTGTTCATATGCACATTCACTCCACTACGCATATTAGACCATTTACACTAAGGACTTTTTAAACCACAGCAGCATCCAGAGACAGCTTGCTGATGACCCTCTGCCACGCACCGCACCCAGGGAGCAGTCACACCTTTAGTTTCTCGTCATCCCACATTCCCAGGGTTAGGTGATTAGGAGATGTGGAAGAAAGCTGGAAAGTAGCTGGTCTGTGAACAGACAGAAGAAATGTCTGTCTAGGAAACAAGTATCTACTGGCAAGTAATAATCCTTTCTCCTGTCAATACATACATATTCATACCCTGGGTGACTCTAAGCACTCTTTCATTAAGCACACAGGTTACAGGCTTGATAGGAATATCCCTGGAATATCTCTGCCAAACGGCACATCGTGCCTCCTAGCGTCTGATGGCGAGGTACTCAGGAAAGGAGGCTCCAGATGGCTGCTCTGCACATCTTGGGGATATTAAGTAACAAATTCTACGGGAAGACTCTGAACTTTCATAAACTATAAATTCAAGATTTTGCCTTAAAGAAAAATACTTCATCCCTGCACGCACAAAAGATTAATCTCTTGATTTAAGTAGATCACAAGACAAGTGAAACAGGTAATGTGACTCTTTAAGCCTGTAGGAGAAAGTCTGCCTTAAACTCCTGAACCTCTGTCATGCTCCTGGAGTGACCACCAAAAAGGTCACGTTCACTTAAGGATGCAAAAGCAAACAAGTGGGAATAATCTCTAAGAGCTTCCTAAAAAGAGATGGCAGCAATGAAAGTTCTACTGACGTCTCAAAGCAGAAGAAATGTCCTAAACCATGAGGGAATATACCTGCAGCCAAATGGGAAACAAACAGGGTAGTCTTCTGTGGTAGGGCAACAGGGTGAAAACAGCTGCAATATTGTGTAGCTTCAAACTGTAGTCCAAAACAAAGGAAATCTCCCCAAAACAGTAAGGTCTAGGTGCTCCCTATGTAGAGACACTGACCCACTTAGCCATAGACATACATAGCAGATTCCTGCTGTTGCTGTTGCTGAAGATGAGAACTCTCTGATCTAATTTGTCTCAGCCCCATTTTTTCCCCCTCAACTTTCCATGGAGGGAGACAACTGGAGGAAAGGCTCATGTGAAGAAGGCCAAGCAAGGGAAGATGAATACAACCAGTACCCATTATAGGCACAAGACAGCTCTGGAGTGGAAGAGCCAGCACTTCTCAGAGGTGTCTGAGATGACTAGAAGAATCCCTGGGGAGCTGCTAATTATAAAGTAAAAGCTTTAAAAATGCCACACAAGATGTCCCACTCTTGGTCTGATAGCCTGAAATGCCTCAGATCTTCCACTTGGTTCAGTGCTCCAGGAAGACAGACATACTGCTGTCACATGAACCTGACAGAAGCTCCATCCCTCCCAAATAAAAAACACCTTATGACACAATAGGAAGAATCTAGTGACACCCTGTTTATCAAAATCACTGTCATGTTGTTGTACGTTGACTGCTGCATGATGGCGACAACGTGTGGGAGGAATATTTGGTACACACACACCCAACAACTCAGCATTGCTGCCCACAGCTGTGTAGATGGGACTTCTTTGGGGACCCAAAGCCTGAGCCCTGAGACTGTCCAACTACAAAGAACAGATCCAGAGGAACGGAGAGGTGTCCATGACTGTGACCGATGATGTCAGTAAAGGCTAGATGCCACCAAAGGCACCAGAAACGACTGAAAAAACATACCCCACATATATTGGGAGTCTTTTGGGAACATAAGCAGGCCAGCATCTTGGATGCAGGCTGCTCATAGTGAACTTGACATGAGGTGTCAAGCTACTCTGGACTAAGAAACACCAGTTTATATCTCCCTGTCCCTGGGATGAGAAGGAACTGACTCTTAGTCCCTATATTTTGTGGTCAGAACACCTGCTGCATTCTGCCAGAGCAGGTTCTCTCTGGAAAGGAAAGAAAATCTGAGTTTGGAAGACAGCAGTCTAGGTAGGATGGGACTTGTACAGCTTTCTCCAGGGAGAAGGGAGCAATTATTTCTAGAGCAGAGAAGGAAGAAAGGAATATAGGCTGAGTGTCTTAGAGCAAGTTGTATATGGACAACTAGATGGATGAGAATAGGTGTTTTATATCCCTGGTTACTCTGACTCCTCCCGTGATCCTAAGGGAAATCACAGCTGAGGAACAGACAGGAAATGAAGCCAAAGATCCAGACACCAGAACCTAATCCATATATATTGGTATCTACGAAGCTGAAAACAACTCGCTTCTGCAGCTCCAGAAACATCCGACAACTTTATAAAAGGGAGAAGGGGCCTGGGATAGTGGCTTTATGGCTTCTATGGCCAAATACAGAAGATCGCGCAATGTCCCTGTGAGAAATACAAACTGTGAGACTACACCACAGTCAAAGTATGACAGGACTTTGATCATCACCCACACTGGCCTCTGTGGACTCCGAAGGCAGAAAAGTCATGTTGTGAGTAAACATTCAGCTTGTCCAGAGAAAGAGAGTAATCACAGGTGGAAACTGCAGCTCAGAAATGCACCCTCATTAGACCTGCCATTAGAAATCCCATGGCTGCACCCTGGGCTGCTCCTGCTCAGTGTAGTGGTTCTCCACCACCATTAGAGTGGCTCCTGGGGTTTGGTAAAAGGTGGCAAATGCTCCTTGGTATTTTCTGTGGGAAGAAAAGTCTTGGAGCTTTGAACAGGAAAGGTTGAGTACAGCTTCAAACTTGGGAATTAACTATGATTGGCATTTCAAGCAGCTGCAAACTAAGAAAGTCATGCACCCTTATTTTTTTGATAGCTGCAGATGGAAGCCTGTATATCTGGACATGGAGTGGAGGACAGCAGAGATGCTTGCTGTCTTGGTGCTCCTTTCTGGCCTTATGGCCAAAGTCTTATCAGATTAAAAACTTACAGGGGTTGTATTTCTTAGTCAAACAGAACAAGAGTGGGCATGTCAGTCTAGAAAGGGGATTAACACCTACCACGTGGTGCAAGGCGCGATTGCCAGAAGGCTTACTGAGGAAGCCGTAAGAGCAAAAAAAAGAATGGAAGGGATACAATTAAATTATAATAATAAAGATTAGTGCTAACCAAGAATAGCTGTGATGCAGTGAAGATTGCAGTGAAGGAAGTTCTGATATAAACCAGCATCCACGTGGAACAGGGGCACTTGACATGATGTGTTACTCATTTATACCACATGATTACTAGTAACACACCTGATAGGTCTAAAAGTCTCTGGTTCAACTCTTAGCTGGCAGCCCCCAGTGGCAAATACACATAAAGATGTGACTCAACAGATACATCCATTTTCCAGTGGCAACAGGATCACTGCTATTGTTACCTCGGTACTGCATGCAATTATTGTATTTAATCAAAATGACATTTTTCATTTGTAGCCCAACCAAAAAAAAAAAAGTTTAATTAAGCATCTGCAATTAGTGATGAATTATGTAAAACAAATCTATTACCTTCTACATCAGGGTCTCCAAATGGATTTAATTCTGCTGTGTCAGGATCACCAAAAGGATTCGTACTAGAGTTGGCCAGGTCTTGCTCCTCTTCATCCAGAAAATTAAGCTTATTGATAAGCTCTAGAAACAAGTTGGAATATTGTTTTAATATAGATACAAACTGTTCATCTAACTCAAGCTCAAAAACACTCTGTATCAACAGTTCCTCAAAACACTGCACCAGGGTATGGCACGAACTGCACAACTAAGCCAGTGCACTTCAGTAAGTACACCAACAAAGGAGGAAAAAAAAGTGAAATGAATGAAACTTCTATTCGCTGATCAGAACATTATGTAACAGAAATGACTACTAAGAAAACCTTCTATTATCTCCATTAAATAAATGTTTCAGAACATCTAACAAGTTAAATACAGCAATTTCTTTTTGGTTGTTCACATACATGTTAACTATCAGCAGGAAATTTTTATTTTTGGATATAACATGCACATAAAATCAGAGAGGGGATATTTTGTCATGTTAGAGAGGTCAAGTATTACTGACTGCACAACTAATGTTTTAGGCTTGGGGTCTGGGTTTTTCTTTGGTCTTTTTTTTTTTCTTTCTTCATTATCAGATGACAACAGAGCTGTAGAGGAGATAGGCTCTTTCTCTATCATGTTGTTACCTGTTGGATGCACTACAAATTACTGAGAGTCATGCTGGGTGGAAGCACAGAGATAAAACTGACAGCTGAATACAAGCAGAAGTCAAAAGGTAACAGGTCACAGTAAATACAGACAATCAGAAACAGAAAGAAAGAAGGAAAGCTCATAGACCTTCAGAGGAACTGGCTGATTTAGCTGAAGGCATATTTGCTCGCTTTATGCAGTCATCTTGATCTTCATCTAAGCTGCTCAGAGCATTCAACTGGTTTACAATTTCTGTAAATAGAAGCCAGTCAAGATAAATGTAAGGCAAGGGCATTTAATGAAACAGAAGTGGAACCAACACTGTTACTAGAAAGAAAGAGAGTGAGGGAGAGAGGGTAAAAGAGAAGACAGAGTTAATTAAAAGAATACATTTAGAACGAGTCCTGTGTAGGTGCTTCAGAGATAATTTAAGAAGAAACCCAGTTAACTGACATAAACAAAACCTTGCTGGATTCCTGGTGTCAGCAACAGTAATTAGTTTTATGAGGATGAGTACACACATCAGTTCAAAATTTAGATGTACTAGATATAATTTAAAGACTTTTCCTGCTTGTGAAGAAAACCTGAATTTTAACCCATTGTCAATCAACACAAAACAGCTCCAAAACAATTTACTTCCCTCCCAAACTCTGAAGGCTACAACACTAATACATGCGTTTCATATGTTTTATTCATTTATACACACACACTCTGATTATTTAACACTTACAATCAGTCACCATTAAATTTTGACCTATGGCAAGTTGAATCTATATAATAGTTCTGAAAGCTGTGATCAGTATTGTGCTAGGTGAATGCATACTGGATGTATATATCAGTGCCTTTGCCACTGTAATGCTATGCAAGTAACACCTCACTGTTTGGTAAAATCCTATTTCACCTTCTATCCCTAGTGGAGACCTCTGAATTGCCATGAACTAGTAATTTTTAAAATGTATTAATGTTTAATTCTAGGCAAGACGTTGATGCCTCCATAATCCTGGAAGGAAAGAAAGAAGCAAAACCCAACTAGGTCTTAGTGGCTTCTGCCCCAAGGTGGAAAAATTCCTCTCTGATCCCTCCCTAAAGTAGTCCTATACACAGCATCTGACAAATGCAGTTTCTGTAGTAATGCAGACTGAGTCTGGGTCATCTCTGGAAGACTTCAAGCACTGGTTTCTGTGGAGAGGGGACAGCCTTCCTCATCCTTCCAGCTGACAGGCAGGAGAAACCTGTGCAGAAGAGATGATCCTGCTTGTTGAGTATCACTGCCTCTCTGACAGGTTTTTTCATCTCCCATTTTTTCCCAGTGAAATAAATGATGTTTTCTGGTGTCACCAGTGAAGTTAAAGCTACGTAGATGCCTTTACTGCACACTTCTTGTGCCAATCATTCTTGGATTTCCTTTAAACTTCAATTTCTTGTGTATACAGGAAGTTACTTCATAACTTTTAGTTCACTGCTGTTTTGAACTTGATTTTTTCTCATATGGCTTTTGTTTGGGAAAGCAAATGTTTGCCACTGACTCTCATACGGTAATCTTCATTCTATGAGCTAGTCACAAGGAGCAAGATAACAGAATGAGGTGAAAACTGAGTAGCACTGTGACTGTCCCAACTCATGTTGGTGTCCACAGCCACCCAGAACTTCCTAGCAGGGGGCACTTGGGCAACACCTTCACCAGCTGATACACTGACATAACTCTTAACTTCATGCCTTCCCAGACAGCATAAAGAACCTGAAGCCAAAAGCAGAGTCCAGAACCTGACAATATTTCAGTCACATGATTAAAAACTTATTTTCCACATTTAAACTGCTTCGCAAAAATATGCTGGTCTGCAAATCACCAAGTGAAATGATCTATTCTGCCAATGTCCATTCTGCATGTCTGTCTATGCTGACAATGACAAAGCCACAGCAGCATTCCTCTTAACTGCACTTCCTAATTGTTCTTGACCTTAAAGCAAAAATCTGCTTAGATGGGATTACATTTATATCTATCTACACAGAGTTAATTTCACCATCCTCACTTCCTTATTTTTAGCTCCAACAAACAAAACTATTGTCCTAAAAAATAAGAGCAAAACTGCCCCAAAACTCTTAACTTTCTCAGTATAAAATCATATATACACCTTAGAGATCTGAACAATATAATACTATCTTCTGGGAATTTTTAAGACTCAGGATACACAATGGAAAATACCTTGCTGTACTCAAATAAAACAGAATTGACCTTATAAAACACTAGCACAAACGTATTACTAGTTTAAAACAGGCTGAGATGCTGACATGATTTACAATTTATTATGCCAGCATGTGAAAAAAACCCAAAACAATTACAATTCAGTTTTTATTGTCAGAAAATAACAAATTAAGTTCAGAGCTTTAAAAAGAGGGAATTCTTTGATGTGGTCTGAATCACCTGGTCCCATCTGCCAACCTAAACACCTGTATGCACTACAATGTTTCTCATTACAATATTAAATGGTTTATGTCATATTTTGAAGTGTGGAAATGGTAGGTTGGAGATTTATGTCCTATATTATCTTTTATAAATCTCATTATCTACAAACGTATATTAGCTTGTTCTACAAGTATGTCATATAAATCACTGGTTTGTTTTTTTTTTTTCCCCCCATTCTTCTCTCTTGCTCTTTTTTTTTTAAGCAGCTTGGTGCTACTGACAAAAAAGAGTAAGCGTATCAGAAGTATACATGAGATGTATGGTTTTGCAAATAGCAAGAAAGGGTTACACATACTGCTCTCCAGAAGCCCGCTCTTGAAATAGGCTGGGATTCAGACTCCTGCAATAGGTAGCACATGGGCATGTTGCTGAGTCCATGTGGCACCCCAGGACAGACACCATGCTCTTGTGCAGATGGGCAGGAGGCAACTAGTAGCTTCAGCGTGAGGCTCTAAGTATCAATTAAAACCTTAAGAAAAGCAATGCTTTCATTACTACCTTAAGTTTGTGAGTTATGAGCCACATTTCTTCAAGTACATTGGGATGCCTTGTCTTCAGTTGAAGACTAAGGACAAGATAATTCTGGGAGGTTTAAATTAGTGTAGAAACAAAATATTTGAAAGGTATTTCATGGCTACAAACACCATTTTCAACTTCACACAAAACAGAACAGTTAGGTGGAGATACAGCTTTTACACATGAAAAAATTAAAGAAGACATTTTGGGAAGGAAAGGGGAAAAGCCTGAGACGGAGGGAGATTTTGTTTTTAAATTAAAGCAGTGCTTCGAATGGAAAACATTTTTCAGTCTGATCTTAAGATCAGTTGTACGGCAACAGCTCCTATGTTGACCACACCAAATTCCACAGTGCTTTTGAGGTAGATCAGTAATGCGCCACGTATTTCATAGCTGAAGAAACAGAGGCACACTTACCCAAAGTTAGGCAACAGATCAAGGAGGAGAAGCAGCATTTCCTAACTCACCTGCACCATCTAGAGCCCCATTCAGTAGGTCTCCCTTACTCTCCTAGCAGTGGATATATACGTTCATCTATAAAACTGTAACTTTGGGCCCGACAAAAAAAAAATTTAACTTTTGTACACTGCAAGAAGGAATAGTGACAGTGATAAAGATTTGCAGCACCTCTTGCAGCTGTGGCTCGAGAACGACATAGCTTCAGTCATCCAGTCACCCAACATTTCTGTGAGAAGACTTGGAGTCAGAAGTAGGATAATAATCCCTTCTGCTTTACTACTTGCACTTTACTTATTCAAAGTTAGCTTACAAACATTAACCACGTAATACTCCCATCGTTCCTGTGAAGTAGTTATAGCCAGTATCCCCATTTTACAGTTGGGAAAACAGGCGCACCAAGGCAAAGTGATTTGCCGGAGGGGACTCTGAGTCAGTGAAGGCATTCCAGTTCGCTTGGCTGCCAACACCCTAACACAGCAACAGATGAGAAAATGTTGGGAGCAGCAAGCTTTCAAAAGGGTTATGTAACTTCCTCAATTAACTTTATGGGATTCTGTGAACACAATTACTTTTTGAAAGAAATTTTAGAAAGAGTACTTCACTACATCAGTTTTGTTCTATTTCCTTCTTTCTATATTTCTTCCTATTTTTCTACAATGATTCCTACCTCTTTCTCCCTCAGTTTCTCAGCTCTTCTCTTTGTGTTTTATTAGTTTTTCCTATTCATTATATTTATTACAGCAGTCTCTCCAACTGCCAGTGAAATCAGTCTTGAACACATGTTGAAATAGATCCCTTACATTTTATTTATTAATGTTTACTTGCTGCCCTCTGTTTTATGTTCTCCCATTTGCTTGGGAAACTACATGCACTCATTCTCCTTCAACATCCCTCTCATCTCTATCCTTGTCTAATGTGGGAAGTTAGGCTAATGACGCAACTCAGCTGTTGCAGCCAACACAAGAAGAAAAAGTCCAAGGCTGACCCTTTCCCCCTCAGGTTCCCTTAACGATGCATCTACAAAAAACCCAACCCAACCCTCCCATCTTGTATCATTAGGAAACTATCAGAACAGGCTGAACAATGAGGAGATAGTATTCAGAAGTATTTATTGCATCTGCCTTTCAAGTAGGTATTGTAATGTTTGCTTAGAACACGTAATTTTGGCCTTTACAACAACAGAGGGAAAAGCTGAAATGCCTTAATGTTTTAAACTTGAGCTACGAACTTGTGTTGCACATCAGACAGCTCACCCTTCCCCATCTATCTCCAGGGATGTTCACTACATAACCAAAGGGTAGTGGACAGACTAGTCTAACCTACATCAGCTTTCTGCTTGTTCAGAAATCATCTGTTGGCTTGTTTAGATGCTGAATGCTGCAAAATCAGTAAAGTTGAGGAGCAAGATCTGCTGTTTTTCAACTACTATCCTTCTGCACATGGGTTTTCCGTAGCAGTCCTCAGTGCAGTATCTAGAAATATTTTAATAAAACATTTCTGCACAACAGTTTATATAGATTTTACATAGCCTTTCCTTTATGTGCCCTTCTCTTCTCTGTGATTATTGGTTGGCCTGATGAACACGTCAGGTTTTGTTTGGTGTTCTGACCCGCAGCTAAATTGTTCTGGTTACACTAGGAAAGGAGAAGATGAACTTGCAGAATGATTTCAGTATGACCAGACTGGTATATCTCTGCTCCCTGACCAAGAATACATTATCTCTGTCTCTCAAATATTTAACTCTGGACTTCCCAATCTGCTCTGTGCCAGTCACATGCAGCATAAGTAGAGATTTGGTCAGGGTACAAAACATTTAATTGAATGTGTAAAGCATGGAGAAAACATATTTGCATCCTTTCACAACACTAAATATAACTAAGTAATAACTGCTTCAGGCTGAAGCTTTTGATTGCAACGAAAGCTTGAAAAGAAGCAATGAAAGTAATGTTTCCTAACACCAAACCAACGTTCCTCTGGATTTTCAAGAGCAGATTTGTCAATTCACTTCTCTGCTTGCAATCCTCTTCACCACCTTAGAGAAGATCCCTTTATATCAACAGACATTTTTGAAGAGTACAGGCAGGCTTGAAGGCTGGCATCAGAAGTTAATTTGTCTTTTCCTGATTCTTTTACACTAAGAGTTCCTACAAAACTCATTTGGAGCAGTACTACATAACAACCTCTACCAACAATTTAACATCATCACATCCTGATCTGACTTGCATCGTTTAGTTCAGCTATCCTGGACACACTAAGCATTTTCATCAGCAATTCAAATGTGGTTATACACTCTCAAACAACCTTACTATCAAATTCCGTTAAAGTCCTTTAACAGCCTCCTGATTTCATTTCCAGGAGACACCCCCAACCAAAAGGCAGAAGTATGCTGCCTGGAATTACCATGTTATCAAGCAGAACCTCAGCACCTACCCATGGCACAACTCATTTCACAGTTATTCTCAAAAACTGTCTTCGTTATTTCACTTCAGCTCATCCTTTTGTCTTCTTGCTCACTGACACTTTCCCTCCATCTTTTTACTCCTCTGTTCACATTGGTTCTTTGCTTCCCTAAAATGCCACCTACTTAGTGCATTCTCTCCTAAAAACAGGAGACACACACACACACAGATCAGTGCTGTTAAATTCACAAATATTAAACTTTATTAAGTTATGGTTGGGTCCATATCAAACTATCCTAAATTTTGTTTTGGTTGGGATTTTTAAAAAGTTAAATACAAATACAGCATAAGGATAAAATCCACGGAACACAGCTGGCAATTAGCAAAGGAACTATATCTTACCAACCCTGTGGCAAAACCAACCTGTAATTTTTGCAGCCTTTTCCTCTTGATTCACTCTGTTTTCTTCATCTTCTTCATTGTCTTCCTCAAAATCATCTAGATTTCCAATATCAGCTTGTTTCATACTCATCAAACTAGCCAGGCTTTGCATGTCTTCATCCCTAAATAACAAATTTCAAACCAGGCATTAAAATGCAGCCTGTTAATACCACATCTGATACTACCACATTATTAGAAATCCTTTAAATATTTTTATGCTTTCTTTTCTTCAGGGAGGTCTCTGATCTCAGATCTGATCTTGAATATAGTGAAAGAACAAAATGAATACACTCATGTATATTAATTTCTGAAGGGAAAGTTTTCTATTAAGAAAATTCTAAAGGGTAAAAACAGTGCTGCCTTGCATTAAGAATCAATTTAATGACTGCTTTTTAAAAGTTTAAACCAGCCCAGAAATGCTAGTAAACACTTATCTGGTTGTCTCTGGTTAAAGTGAAAATATGCTTGGTCAGACCTACTGTCTATATGCTGCACGTGACACCTATCACTACATTCATTCAGCTCTTACAGAAATTAAAATCCCTTTTCTAAATATCTGAATTCATTAACAAGACAGAAAAATTACATATCAGTGGTCAATTTCAATTCTTATTTGACTGTACTGCATATATATATCTTTCACATAACTGTACCTTTCACATTGAATACATGTTTGATGACAAGATAACAGCAGGCAAAGATTCAGAGAAATGGATGTTCTACGTTTGCTTCATAAAAACCCCAAGATTTCTGAAGTCCATGATGTCATTTTTGAAGAAACAGCAGTCTTACCTCTTCTCTTTTAAAACCATTTCAATAGTTTTATTGGGATTAATCAAATTTTTTTTGGCTCCTTACAGTAAGACAGACTGGGGCTTGCCTGGCTAGGGAGCACCTCTGCTGAAAATAGTCTGGGTACCTTGGTGGAGAGCAAGCTCAAGGAGAGCCAGCATCATGCCCTGGCAGCCGAAGGAGGCAAAAGCATCCTGAGATGCATTAAAACAGGACCACAAGCAGTAGACTGAGGGAAGTCAGTCATGACCCCCATTTACTTGGAGTTGTTGGACTGCATCTAGGGTACTTCATCCAGTCTTGGTTCTCACAGTATGCGTAAAGGTGTTGATAAACTGGAGCAGGCTCAGCAGAGGGCCACTGAAATGGTTGGGGAGTGGAGCACTTGCCCTACAAAGAGAGGCTGAGGGAAATAGACTTGCTGAGCCTGGAGAAGAAATGGCTTCAGGAGGACCTAGCAGCAGCCTGCCAACATTGCTGAGAAGACAATGGTGCCAGGTGGGAGAACGAAAGGCAGTGGACATAGCCTGAAACCAAAGAGGTTCTGATCTAATGTGAGAAAAAAGTTGGAACAGTCATCAACAAGTGGTGGGATGGGTTGCCCAGAGAGGCTGTACAGTCTCCATTCTTGGGGGTTTTCAAGGCCCAGTCGGATAAAGCCCAGAGCAAACTGGCTGACTCATTTAAGCGGGAAGCTGGACTAGATACCTCTACAAGTCCCTTCCAACCTGAATTATTCTATCTTCTTTGAAGTTGATCATGATAAAACCAGATGCACAGATTTTGTGCCTAACAATCACTGCCAAGAAAACTATACAAATTATTTTAAAGGTACCACTTAGAGGAATAAAAGTGACTTACGAATCATGCCTCAAATCTGCACAGAAACACAGAGACACTTAAAACATGGGATTAAAGTTAGTAATTTAACATGTTGTTAAAATCAGAAATTCTTTGGGGCAATCATTTCCTACTGCGTGAGTTCAAAGTAATCAGCACTATGGAACCCGCAGTTACATAGGACAACTAAGTACTTCTATAGAAAGTAGTAATAAGAAAAAATATAAAATAAGTAACTATCAGGAAGTCACAAAGACCCTTCCATTCATGCAGAATCCTCAAGGTTTCATCTTCCTGTTTTCATAACCAATAGGTTAAATCAACTCTTTAAGCACAGGGGAAAAAATGTAGCATCCTGTAACCACCATGATGGACAGGCTCTTTTATGCACTAAGACAAAAAGCTGGGAGCAGTTAGCACAAGATCTTGTATATCACATGTTCACGTATAATTTAGAAATTAAAAGGTCTCCAAAGTACAACTTCTTTTTACTGTCCTTTCTGTATTCATACTTTATAATATTTTTTCTGTGTTTTAGAAATAAGATGATTTTTGGTACTGCACAGCAACAGGTTGCAGTATTTTCTTTATAAAATGCATAAAATAAAAGTGAATCTCACTGTATGGAACTACAACAGTCTATAAGAGATATAAGGAAGCCTTAGCCTAGCTTTTCTTGCATGTCGATGTCTCTGACACCTGAATTCTCTCTTTTATTTTGACTAGTAAGACAGTTTCTATTTACACATACCGAAAACCAATGCTTTCACAAACAGCAGTTTACTTTTTTTCAGGTCCCCGGTTGAGGGTGATATTAAAGCCCTGTTGTTAACTTACAGTCTACCTGACTTACAGTCTTCAGCCTGAAACCTATCAATTTCAATGGGAAGAGGGTGTATGTGACCCTAAATGGATTGGCTTTTACAAATTATGGCCTCAAAATCCACAAGGAGTCTAGTATAGCTATTTACTGTATAGTTCATGGATGCTGGTTGTTTCAAAAAAGTTAAGAGGTTATCAGATACTGACTTCCTCATTCCCGTTTTCAGCTGCAATACCATGGTAAACCACAGCTAAATACTTCAAAGTATCATTCTTATATGACGTCAAAATGTAGTTCACAACAGGTTAAGCAAAGAAGGGAAACACTAATAGTAATTAATAATAATTAATCACAGAATCATCTAGGTTGGAAAGGAGCTTGAAGATCATCTAGTCCAACCGTTAACCTAGCACTGACAGATCCCAACTACACCATATCCCTCAGCGCTATGTCGACCCGACTCTTAAACACCCTCAGGGATGGGGACTCCACCACCTCCCTGGGCAGCCCATTCCAATGCCTCACAACCCCTTCTGGAAAGAAATACTTCCTAATATCCAGTCTAAACCTTCCCTGGCGCAACTTGAGGCCATTCCCTCTTGTCCTGTCGCTCATTACTTGGTTCAAGAGACTCATCCCCAGCTCTCTGCACCCTCCTTTCAGGTAGTTGTAGAGGGCGATGAGGTCTCCCCTCAGCCTCCTCTTCCCCAGACTAAACCCCCCCAGTTCCCTCAGCCGCTCCCCATCAGACATGTGCTCCAGACCCTGCACCAGCTTCATTGCCCTTCTCTGGACACGCTCGAGTCATTCCATGTCCTTTTTGTAGCGAGGGGCCCAAAACTGAACCCAGTCATCGAGGTGCGGCCTCACCAGTGCCGAGTACAGGGGTAAGATCACTTCCCTGTCCCTGCTGGCCATGCTATTGCTGATACAAGCCAGGATGCCATTGGCCTTCTTGGCCACCTGGGCACACTGCTGACTCATGTTCAGCTGGCTGTCAGTCAACACCCCCAGGTCCCTCTCTGACTGGCAGCTCTCCAGCCACTCCTCCCCAAGCCTGTAGCGCTGCTGGGGGTTGTTGTGGCCCAAGTGCAGCACCCGGCATTTGGCCTTATTGAAACTCCTACAGTTGGCCTTAGCCCATCGCTCCAGCCTGTCCAGATCTCTCTGCAGAGCCTCCCTACCCTCGAGCAGATCAACACTCCCACCCAACTGAGTGCCATCTGCAAACTTACTGAGGGTGCACTCGATCCCCTCGTCTAGATCATCAATAAAGATGTTAAACAGGAGTGGTCCCAAAACCGAGCCCTGGGGGACACCACTCGTGACCGGCTGCCAACTGGATTTAACTCCATTCACCACAACTCTTTGGGCCCGGCCATCCAGCCAGTTTTTTACCCAGCAAAGCGTGTGATCAGCCAAGCCTCAGGCAGCCAGTTTCGCCAGGAGAATGCTGTGGGAAACTGTGTCAAAATGCATCTGTGGCTTTCACAGCATGCAGAGGAAAAGTCTTTCTGTGTCAAAACGTATGCCTTAAAACATGGCAGTCTGGAAACCTGTTCACACAACAGTTTTGGGGCACTTGCATTGCAGTGGGCAATGTCTACAAGTACATTCAGAATACTGAAAGCTAGAAGTAAACAGCCTTTTTGGAAGGAAAAAAAAATTAAAGAGGTAAAAGAACCGCTAGAGTAGTAGTTTCCCCATCTACCTATTTTTGTTCTGCCATTCTCACATTCCCATATTTTAGAGTCAGAAAGGAAAAGCAAAACAGGATGGGTGACAAACAATCCATCCTTCAGCCACATGGAGTTGTCAACATCTGACATCATGAATCTGAAAAAGTGCATGAGACGTTATAGGATTTGCAAAAATAATCTGTATCCTCTGCCCTCCAAAGGCTGTTGAAATAAGGGAGAGAACTGAGTGAGTAGGGAGAGTGTTAATCAGTGGCCAACTGAATTCTTTTCACACAAAGTTCTTGTGTTTAGCCCAAAAATCTTAATTCTGAGTCCACCCTCTCTCACCTTACAACTGGCTTTGTCCTTCTTTTATTCTTTGTGAAATATAACTAGGTGAAATAGAAATAAGTTTTCTTTCCCACATTTCCCTTGCAGTCTAAGGGAATGTTGGACAAACATGCACATGGACACAAACGTTCACTCCTGCTGATTTCAGAACTGTAGATATTTTTAAGCTGTTGTTATTTAAAATGTCTGTAACAGTAGAGGACAAGCCATTTGCCTCTGAAGAACATAAGACTAAAATCAAAGTAGGAAACGACTTTTACTCAGCTAAGAAACTAAGTATGGCAGGAATTATAGCTATGCTGAAGGATACTCTCAAATTTGTTCATTCTGTACAGAAAGAGCTCTTTATCCAAAGAATTCTTTGAAAAGCAACACAAAGCACGCTATCTGGTTAAAAAAAACCCAACAACTTACGTGGCTTTTCCTTCCCTCAGGAAAATACAAGATAAAGAGAACTGTAGTGTGGCAGACACCACTTTCTTAGACAAAGGCTTGAATTTTAACTTGACATCTGTCTGTGTAGGCATGGGGCTTGCATATTGCTTCATGTTGATGTTGCTGGTGGCAAGCGCTTTTCTGCGTCCAGAAGGAGATTCCTGAAAGCAAAGGAAAAACAAAACTAACATAAAAGGTGCTGTTACACTAAAACCTGCGTGTGCATAAAACAAAACATACACTTATTAAATCTGCATCATTCTTTTTTCAAGTACCCAGGAAGCAGGGATTGCTATAGTCCTTTCTTGAGGCAGAAACCCATTTCTAAACTAGGTCAGCCACTAATGGTGGCTCTTTGAACACCTGCATAGTGCAGTGGAGAAACAAAGGTTATTCACTGTGATTAGCGGTCTTCCACATGAGATCCTAGGTCTTTAATGGCTTGAGCTTGTAGTAGCATCCACAGCACACATCCATTTAAGCAAGTGGGAATATATCTTCATTCCTTCTGATCGCAAACTGGACTAGTTTTGGCTAAACTTGGATAGTCCTGGACTTCCAACCTATGGAAGGCATGTGTTTCAATTATGCATATGTTTCTTTACATAATGGTATGAGGTCATCAAGTTAATATTTTGAACTGCTATCTGTGTTCAATGTTCAAATATAACGCCTGAATATTTTTCAAAGCAATGGTACTTCTCACTAGTGTTGTACATGTACTATCAGGAGTGACAGGTTTCTGAAATTAAGGTTGACAATGCCTCCAAAAATACTGATAAAATTTTTGCAAGGAAAAAAAAAAAAAGCTAGAAAAGAGAAAGATAAAAGCCTAAGTCGTATTTCAAAAGGCGAAATTGTATTTCAAGATAAAGGTGTTGCTCACAGTTTAACAATTCAGACAAATTAATCTAAAATGCATCTAAGAACCTACTCTCTTGTTCCATCTAGTATCAGGATCAGCAGAAAAGGAATGATTATATGTAATAAAGCTCAAGTAACAAAAATAAAACAAAAAAGCCCTGCTGTTAACTCTTTTGAAAAATGTTCTCACAATAAGACTACATTTTACTGTGGTTGACAATTTGTGTTGAATAAAGAATACTAATTCAATCAAAACATTCAAGCATCCTTTGTCAAAATACTTGACATTTCCGCCCAGTAGAATAAGTCAGAATGTAATATGTCATCCCCAAAGAATACCTTGTTTAAAAAACTAGCCTTATCTGTCAGATTATGCACAGCAATATTATACAGAACTATTAGTGCATGTAGATACCTTATGAATGAATTTCAAAAATGCATCAAACACTTGAGAAGGATTTAGGCCCTCTCAGAAGAAATACTTAAGAATATGCAAATACTCTCAACTGAATCAAGTTGAACAGATGCAACTATCACAAACAATATGAGTGCTCTTTCCTCGGCCGCGACTATCAATCAAAGAGCGAGATTAAGGTCCAAGGTTCTGACAATGTGTAAAATGGAAAGTATGATCAGGGAGTTTCAATTATTACACAGATATGAACAACAATAATCTGTTATTGTACCATACCTTTAGAATAACTAAACATTACAACTCATTATGCCAAATGCAAGATTTACTGTGGCGCCTGCTCAGAAAGCAACGCGAAAGAGACGGCGCTTCTTTTTTGCATGTTCTCCAGGTAAATGTACATAAGCAGTTTGCATCTTATCAGCAACTTGTTTCATAAAGCTAAATGTTCAATATTCATACTATGGTATAAACATGGTGGACAAGGTGAATAGAAAGAAATTTTGCTTAAACCTCTTCCAGTTATTTAAGTATCTTTAGAGAAAATTGGCATATATAATGTGATGTGCAAGTATTCATGCAACTGGCATGGTAAAAACTACGTGCCAATGCTAGTGTATGTGCTTTTCTGACAAACAGGAGCAACCAGAAATTAAAAAGCAACTTGGAGCCCCATGGAGAAGACAAGGGGACAACGGGTACAAGTTCCACCAGAAGGTTACATCTCGATGTAAGACAGACATTTTTTACAGTGAGAACAACCACAACCTCCCCAGGGATATGGCAGAGTCCCCATCACAGAAGGTTTTCAAAATGCGACTGGAAAGGGTGCTAGATAATCTCATCTAGGCTCTCTTTCCCACAACAGGTTGGACCAGGTGGTCCTTCTAGATCCCTTCCAACCTGAGCTTTTCTACAGTTGTATGATTCTAACCTGAATATGCCCTTACCTGCAGTCAGGCCAAAGGAAAACATTCCACTGGTGGGCTATAATGACTAGGAAACATTTGTCACATTTTGGATTTGACTCTTCTTTTAATCAGTTGGGATGAGCTTATGCTTGCAGACAAAAACCAATTATACCTTAGCTAGTTTTAAAATCTGTATTACAGTATCACACTTATTACTGAAATTATAGTTAGCAGAGTAACTCAAATGTGTGGAAAGACTCTTCATCTGTTCATTATTTCCAAATTATACAATTAGATTTCCCTTAAAAAAAAAAAAAAAGTGTTGTGGGTTTTTTCTTTTCCTTTTTAAAGATGCATGTCTGTTGTCATGTCCTCACTCCCCTTCATCAATTAAAACACCCCAAAAAAGATCAAGTATATCTATACCCAGTGAGAAACAGATCTTAGATGGAACAACTCATGAATGTGGGTACTTGCTTGCAGCCTTCCAGATTAATTACTGATCAGCCATACCATGCCTGTATTCTCATGTACTCTTCTCAGTTTGACAATGAAAATCACTTCCCAGCAGCTGTAAACGTCCCCAGTTTAACAAAGACCTAGATTATTTCCTTGTGTGGCTACCAATGTCTTCTGAGGGCTGGCTCATGTGTTACAGACACCCTATGCTACAACAGCAGGCAGCTGTGTGCCAGTACAAAGGGGAGAAGCCAGCCGTGTGCAAGAAGATTCTCTTAGCACTAAATATCCTGAGGTGCTGTGAAGACATACTTGACAATCAAGTTCAGTCTTCCTCAGAAATTAATGAATTTCATAATCTTTTTGTGGGCCAAAGACAGAAATTGACTTTTCAGGTTCCAATTGCCTATAAAAATCCAAATCTGTAATTTTATCATATTAAAAAAAACCCAAACATTCCCCTCCACACTCCCCCCCCCCCCCCCCCCCCCAAATAGACAGTCCCTGATCTTTCAAGTTTTATTTTCCTTAACATGCGAGTTTAAGTACATCCTCCTATTCTCCCAGAAAACTAAGCGTGTTGGAAGTGTTGCAATATTTTCTCCTTTTAAGCTTTATAGGCTTGGCCTTACATGGTTTTAGATAAATCAGTAGAAAGGGGGAAACTTCTTTTTTGCCCCCAAAAAGGATATTCTCAAGGTGCTTAGATCCATGACCAATTTCACAGTGGATTATGTTTTCTACTCTGACACTTAACCAACTTTTAAAAAATTGTCTTTAAATGTCAGAACCTGCTAATAACTACTTCTTACAAAGGTTGTATCATTTTCTTCAAAAAAACCTTACATGCTTCATATAATACAATCTGAGTTACCCCAGAACCACAGAGAAATTTTCTTGCAGAAGAATAAATAATTCTTAAATCAGCAGAGACAAAATAATCGAAGAGAAATACCTATGAGTGGGGTATACAGGAACAGCTCAGGAATAGGCTGGAACAAGTTATTTCAAACAGAAGCACACTTTGGTAAAATACTAAATAACATCCATTTAATAGCAAAAGTCTGATCTGGTGTTACTTGTGTCTCATATGAGCACATGGAGTTCTGTGGAAGGTAAAGCAGGAGTCCCAATGCAAATATTTTAATTGCTGAACTTTTCTGATTTTGACTATATAATCAAAGTTCAAAACACAAAAGGCTCAGTTATGCCTCCAGGTATTTTACATACATGTGATTGCCAGAGTTGCCACATTACATTTTGTGGAAGGGTGAATGGAAAAGTCAGTGTTGAAGTCACAAGAGGAAAATGATCCATGTGATAATAGGTGACAAAATACAACTCTTAACTATCATGATGGAGTTCATTCTGTAACAAAATGGTAATTTGGAAGCTCTTCACTTTAAGAAAGGCAATGCATTATGGAAATAAAATCAACTATGATATTTGAATATCACAGAAAGATAGAAGATAACCCACAATACTGGTAAAATACAAGTACCTCAAGGTTATCTTTCAGGTTAAACATACTACTGTGTTTGAGAATCAGCACTGTTTGGTTCATAATATGATGCGTGGAATACTGGTTAACAATCTTTTTTTATTGTTTCATGTTTGTTACTGTATAGTTCTAGCAAGAGAAGCAGCATACCAGAAAAAAGGAATTCTTTTAGAAATCACCAATAAATTATTAAAAAATAACTAGTCGGTATGTTAGCAGAAACTACTCAAGCCTATCTTCTTGCATAACAGAATAATGGCTGTACTGGGTTGACCAAAGGCTCTGAAAAAACTGTATATTATTTATGAAGTATATTGTTTACAAACTGATCATTATACTTTACTTAAAGAAGAGTTAAAACCACACATAAACATATAACTTCTCCAGAATACTGTCCTGTGCTGGGGAATTTCTGCTTTTGTATTCTACACTTTTATAACTAAGGAGAGCAAGTCTCCTCCTACTTATCCCCTTAGTCCCTGAAATGCTGTCAGTGTACACCATATTTTGGGTGAAATAACCCTATCTGTCCATGATGGCAAGCTGTATCAGCTTGTTCACAGCCGGGGAAGCAGCGGAATGTGGCGTGTGGCTGGCTCTGCACTACCCGACTGGGTGGTCGGTATTTGTGTAACTGATACTTGATCTTGGTTGATCCTGGTACTTTAAGTTGATACTTGGTTGGTCCTGGTACTTTAGGAAACCTAGCAAAATATTCCAAATCTGGAGTAGGGAAAAGAGCTCAAAGCTAGCAAAACAAAAATTAGTATAGAAAATAGGAAGACCTCCTAATATCCTGGAGTACTTTGACTTCTGAATTCAGACAAAGAAATATGTAGAGCAAGCAATACTACGTAAATCAATAGAAATTGCATTCCTTTTCAGTACAGAATATTAGTAATAACGATTTCAGGTAGTTTTAAATTTCTAAGCACACTGTACAGACTTTAAAAACATTGTCACCTCAGATACCACCACTGGTGCCGTTACTGATGTGGCTGTTTCTAACCAGCTTCTGGCCTTTAATGTGGCATCACTACACATGGTTTAGGAGTTGGCATGGATATGTGAATGCAACATGCAAGTCAACTGGAACCTACTCCAAAGAGACAAAATCAAGTCAATCAGAAGCCACATAGCTGCAAGGAGGGCAGGGCCAGGCTGGGACGAGCTCTCACTGCGTGGGACCACCTTGCACTCAGCTCTGCTAAAGCCAGAAGACATACGTACACAGACATATACTGCAAACAGGGATTTAAATAGCTATGGATGGGTTTTCAAGGAGCCGACCCCAACACTATCCCTCTACAGCATTTTAAGTTACTTCCACAAGACCTCAAGCTACCATCATATTACAAATTTTGGGGGTAGAGAAGGGAAAATTAACACTGGCTAAATGGCAGTCAGTTCAAATGAAGCCAATGAAGCTGCATTTAATGTCACAGCTACAGGACCAGACTCACTTAGCACACTGATTTCTGTCTTTTCAATAATGCAACAATGCATCATTCTCTTCCACAACATTCATGTTTCTGAGCAATGTCACACATCCCAAAAGTTACTATACAGTAAGTGCCACCCTTACATATAGATGTGCCTAGCATAAAGGATCCACATAGCCTGATTGCCTTCTACAAGGAGAATAATGCGAAGCAATGCTATGAGTCACTAGCCTTTTCCAGGAATCATCCCCATCTTTCCCTACTAAAGC
The DNA here is from genome assembly GCF_047716275.1 of Strix uralensis. Classification (NCBI taxonomy): domain Eukaryota; kingdom Metazoa; phylum Chordata; class Aves; order Strigiformes; family Strigidae; genus Strix; species Strix uralensis. Next base: position 124,920,141 of record NC_133974.1, on the reverse strand, counting down.
GGACCTTTCAATAGTCCTGTTTACTATTGAACAACTATACTCTGACAAAGGAACTAAAACCAGATAATCTGTGCCACAGATGCAAAACAAAAAAAACCCCATTTTACTCAAAAGATGATGATCACAGATGACAGACAGTCACATCACACTATTAAACAGTGCCCAACTCTCTTCCAGATGAAGCAAATCAAAAGATTAACACCTTCATATGAAAAGATCTAAACTCAGACTCTTAATTTAAAGGAGACCCAAATAATGCAATAATGCAAATTTTATGCAGCCTTCTTTCCTTAAAAATGTATTTGTAATGACCTCGTGTCCTGTAATTACCAACTGCCTGGTAAGTCGTCTTCAAGGTTAATGTAAGAAGTGCAAATAAGTAAGAAACAGCTTTGTATTTTCTGTTAAACTGGCTTCACGCTTCTAGAGTTACACAGAATCAAAATATTGGCCATTTTTTTTTTTCATGGAGTATATTGCTCTGAGTTACTTGGGCTGGGGAAAGAGTCCCTCCACAGAAAATTGCAGAATGTATTTTACCTCTTCACACCTGAACTCAGCTTGCCTATGCAGACCTTTGACCGCTGCTGCACTGCAGTCCTCAATGCCTGAGACTCAAGTGCTCTCCTTTCGATACACACATATTGAGAAAACACAGTAAAATATTTCCATTCAGCAGAAGCTAGATCAAAAATTACTGTACTTTTAATTATTTAGATACTAAATGGTCCCTCTTTAATAGAAATATATTAAGTAATGCATAAGCACTGTACAAACATTATCCAAAAAAGACCTAAATGAGGAAGACAAGTTTCCTAATTGGATGTTATTATTTTGTCAAAAGGAACAATGAGTTTTTACTATCTTTCTCCCAAAAAAGGAAGGCATTTAGCGTAATATTTTTAGAGGCTGCTATATTTGTTTTATAAAAGCAAATGCCAAAAAGCCTGCAAAGATAGGTGGATTTTTAAAAGGAGCATTCTGCTGCACACTTGGGCATAAAACAATCAGACAAAACAATTTTTCTAGCTGTAAAAACCCATTGAGAGGAACAAGTTTTGAGGATTTCGCTTTCCTTTTGCTTCAGAATTAAATGGAGGACGTTTTGAAGGAAAACTGTCCTCTGGCACAAACCCACCGCCCCTACAGCCACCACACACCGCAGGAGAGGAAATCAGAAAGTTCTCCCTCGCCCGACACTGGATGCCAGCCCCGCCGGCTGAGTTGCAAGCGCCATCTTGCTTAGATGAAAAGATCACTGCTTCACTGGCAGAGCAAAATGGATCACTACAGAATTTAATTTGTGAGAGTATACAGCAATTAAATGCTAAAATAGACAAGCTACAGGGAGCTCTCTCAACTGGAGAGAGTAAATTAGAAACTATGTCAGTTAAAATAATTTAGACAGTCGGATGGGAGATTTGGAGGACCGAATGCAGGCAGCACAATCTGTGCTGAAAACCTGTTTAAAAGCAAATAATGGTTCAAGGTATCCAGAACATTATTAAGAATTATGATGCATTTGAATGGAGAATTTAATGTTTAAAAAATTCTGCACATAGCAGAAAAGTCTGAGCCCTAGACATGAGGGCTGGGACGGAAACAAAAAAATACATAAATGTTGAAACAGCTACACTTGATTATATAAATATATATTTGTGATGCTCACAAAGTGACCCTTGTCCTTGTCAGAACCAGAGCTCTTTGTCAAATTATTTATCACATTGGTAGTATCTTAGATTTAGGCTAAAAGGCTACTTCAAAAACACCAACATGATGTTTATTATAGCACATCTAGATTGATGAATCATTATATTGGAAGCACAACACACCATTTCTTACTTAGCACTGGTAGAGACAATACTTTCAGGAAGCAAAGAGAAAATACAATATGTTACTACAGCTATTGTCTCCTTATGGTCTGCTTTTAGGACAGCCCCATGAGATTTCACTAGCACCTTGAGAGACTGAGGTATGTAGCGAAAGGTTTTTCTGACTAAAATCATACCTGTGGGTGTGCTCAAGAAACCTGCTGTGGGTAACAACAAACCATTCATCTTCACAGACTAATCCTTTGCATTCACGGACTCTGGAAATCTCCAAAGATTAACATCAGATAGGAAGTTTAGAAAGAGAAATGATACCTAACAAATTGAGGTAATTCACCTACACCATGCAAACCACCAAGAATATTTGGAGATCCTGTTTGCTAACAAAAATACTAATACAAAAATACTATTAAGCTTCTTAATTACTGGACAGATGGCAAAAAATGTGCATGACCAAATTGTAGTCGAGCCATTTATTAATAGACCATGTGTATGAGACAGGTATTCCCTTCTTAAGTGGGCTTGATGCTTATGAAAGGCGACCAAGAAAAGTTTACAGGTAAGATGGACAATTTTAGTAAGTAGCAGAGAACTACTGAACCCTGAAATACTCAACCTTGTAGAGGATGTGGATGCTTTATGTGCCCATTTTAAAAGTCTTCATTGCTTTCTCCTTTGGACTGTTTAAATAGAACAGAAACACTTCATGAACACTCTCCTACAGAAGTAAGTAATGAGATTGATAACTGATGTTGAGAAGCATTTGCTCTAGTATTTGTAACTTCTTCCCTCCTCGTTCTTTCAGATCGCTTCCTCTAGAGACGCTGTGCAAGCTTCTCTTTTTTGATTAATGACAGGTTTAAATTTACTGTTAGATGCCTTCAATCACCTGCTAAACTCTGTCTGTCCTTATGCTCTATGCAAACATTACCGTAGCTTTGTAAAGTACATGAATTTTTGCTTGTGTTTGCAGAGATACAGCTTGTGTTGTACCGCTCAGGAGCCCTGGAATACCTGACTATCCTGTATCACTTAGCAGCAACAAAAATCACATCCTTTCCTGCAGTGCCTAGATCCTAATGTGCTGAGCTCACTAACACTGTAATATTGCCTGGTATTCTGCTTCCCTTTCGCAGCCATTCGCTCTCTCCTGTTGGGATCACTGCAGCGTAGGGACTGTCTGTTCCTTTCCTGGCCCCAAATGGTACAGCAGCCGGTTACGTGACCATCTCCCAGGGGCCTGCTAAGGTACATGGTGAAACTATGTGCAAGTCTGTGTGTATTACTACATAAATCATTAGTAAGCAAACACCACTGAGATTAAATAATTTTTAAATAGCCAAGACTATAAGTGTAAGTCCTACTGTAACTTCCGTACAGAATTTTAATTTTGCCATGGATGCGGGACAAGCTCACAGAAGCTCGGCCGAAGTTGGCATAGAAACTTGTTATTACCGACTGGCTGTTTAAATCCTCAAACCTTTGCTCTCAAAGGAGCAGATTTAAAGAAGTCTGGGCTTGAGCTGCTGCTGATACATGTCAGGTGAGGCTGACTAGCAGGAAAGGCACTGCACATAGAGCTGGCAGCTTGGCAGAAAATAACAGTCCTTCATTTTCTGCGAGCTGTGTGCCACTGAGCTGGATCCTTCACAGTGTGCTGTCTGCCTCTGAAAGCAACTCTTGTGACCCGCTGAAGCTGGGGCACTTCCAAACAGCATTCCCCTGGTTTGGGTTTATTTTTCTCCCTGCTTTTGAAGGGTTCATAGTATTTCTGTAGAGTTAGCTTTGAAACAAAGTAGAAATACAGATAATTTATCTAATGCTAGAAGGGGAGAAAGAGCAGATGATAAAGCTGGTTCCTAAATTTTAGCTGAAACTGGAGCAAGAAACACTTATTATGTGAGACCTTCTTCCAGGGAGAGGAGAGGGGCATGGACTTGATACCCATGACTTTCTTTACTGCTCAGCAACTCATAACTCCACATTTTTCCATGTATCAACTAAAGGGACTCAACAGGTTGTTTTCTGTGTTTTGGGGTTTTTTTAAATAATAGGCAATACCTGTTATAAAATCTAGATTTAAGCTCACCTACCAGTGCCTGGCACTTGAGCTCTATTTTGCCTGGCAGGAAGTCTCCATTTTTATGATTCATTCTACTGCTCACCTGCTCTATGCAGAGGTGTCCCATGAATGGTGCTGCTGAACCTTCAAATAGTTACACGAGAGAGATGTCCAGTTAGTGTTCCCTGACAGAAAACAGTCTTTAGTGGAAAAATAAATGTTTTTTAAAAAGACAGTAAACTAGTCACCCATTTCTTGTTGGTTTCAGATGTGAAAAGCCCTTGTGTTGTTTAACTGCTTCTTTTTACTTTCCATTCTAGGCTTGAAATTTCCTTAGTCCGTCTTGTCACCTCAAGACAAAGACCCAGAATCTTTGACATTAAAAAGCTGGGTTTGAAATAATCCCTCTAGCTCAGCAGTAAGTTCAATATAATATTAAGAGCAGGTTTTGAAAAGTCTATAGCTCCGTACATCAGGCCATGTGTACCTGCAAGCCTTGTCCTGAGGAAACAGATGCTGTGCAGGAAGATACACATGACACAGACCCCAGAATAAACTCTGAATTATTTAAACAGACTCACAAACATAAACACGTTATTCATCTCCTTTGTAATATCCAATAAGGAAGCAAGTTTGAGGTAACAATCATTAAAGAAACAGGTCAAAAGATTAACTGCTCCAGCAACCTTATATACTTTCATTCACTTTTCCAGAAAATATTATATTTTAAGAAGGCATAGATAAAACCGGTTTAAAGGGTTTTGTAAAATACCAGTGTGTCATCAACCATTTGTTTTATCTGAGGATAACTTCCGCAGAGTGAATACACAATATTAAATGACATAAAATTTGCAAGGCTTGTGACACAGAAAAGCTTTTAACAGTGTCAAGTGAAGATATTATGACTCTTATGCCGTATTGTTTCTGTACTGAAAGTTAACTTGAAAAGCACAGAATGAATGGATGTATGGCTGTAATGCCTGATGGCTGTGTGCTGAGCAGTGATGGTCACACAGTGACTGTTCTCCTTGTCAGAACCAGAGCCCTTGGGTCAAATTATTTATCGTATTGGTAGATCTTAGGTTTAGGCTAAAAGGCCACTTCAGAAAAAACAGCATGATGTTATTCGAAGCGAATGTCTCAGTTATTACTGGAGCACCACTGTATCTCCATTATTAAATTAATGAATGTGTTTTTTTTATTCTCTTCCTTCTCGCTCAGAACTTCACTTCAAGCATGTGCCAAAACCACTGAAATATATAACACCAAGAGGATATAACACAGTTGGAAGTCCCCCAAACTACAGAGAAATTACTGGAGCTGCTGGTGCTCCTCCCTCTCTCTCCTTCCCTCTCTCACTGTATTTCCCAGCTACCACCCTGGAGGACACGCTGCGAGACCACCATAACTCTTACAGCTCCACTGCCATGATACCAATCACAAAATTCACTCCAGACGAGTTGGCACTTCAAGAAAGGATCTTCATACAAACATATAGTTCTCTTGACTGGGCCACTTTTACCACTATTCTTTTATCCAAACATGCAACTCCCTACTGGGGACCAAAAAAAAAAAAAAAAAAAAGTCAATCAGTGAGACAACTTCGATATGCAAATCTACTCCAGGCAGTCTCCACACTCTAAGAGCAGTGTGGTTTGCAAGTGATGGTTCCTGCATGCAGCACTCCCCCCTACAGAGTAAAGGAAGAAAAAAAAAAAATTGAATCTATGGATCTAGCCAATGCCATACCGCTGACGTGGGATTTGAATCTGACGTATGGGGGAAGAAGCAGGGGGTAAAGGGTATGTATATAACTAGGGTAAAAGGGAGGTAGCTGAAAATTAAGATCTGTGTGAAGCTAGAATAGGGGCATGCTCACACATGTAAGACATCTCAGCTGTCACACCCTACGAACACACAAAAGTGAGAATGCTTTATGGTGCAGGTGCAGTTACTTATTTTATATATATATTTTTATAAACAACATAAGCTACATTTCAACAGCAAGGACAAATGCAAAGCATTCCAAAATGCAGCTCTGCAACAAACATAAACCTCAACTTTTTAAAAGCCCATCCATTCCTCTAAATTTGTTTCAATCAACGAAACAGCTAAATAGATTTCTTCTAACTTTGCACTTAAAGTAAAATTCACCTCAAGGCTGACAAGCATAAAAATTTGCAGTCAAATGGGTGATTTTTTTTTTTTTTTAAAGCTGCAATAGCCTGAAAACAGCGGCTTGTAATGAAGCTACCCCATCAACCATAACCATGCTGTCACTAGAGCAACACAATCATATTGCCTGTGCAAAGAAGCAATGCATTTAACATTTTCTTCACTGTGTATTATCTATTAGCTGAGTTTGTCACAGAGATATGTGGCAGTTCCCTGCAATACTTATGAATATATGTCAAGGCATACAAGAATCCATCCATGTCTGCTTCAGCACAGGTTTGTCTTATTATATTTTGGCAAACAACTTAAAAAAACCCCTCCCTTCTCTTATTTTAGGTTTCTGTTAAATGCTGTTACGATCAAGAAATAGAAGTCGTCCCAGGCAAACTTCTCAGATCTCCCCATTACTATTCACTATTACTAATGCACATTACATGTTCAATTCTCCCTTGCTGTTTCTATGAAAAAGCTCTTGTCAAAAACAGATTTCATTTTTTCTGTGTATGCACAAATTAGTTATGGATGATTAACAAAGCATTCATTCTTTTATTTGCTTTGGCTGAGACTTGATCTGTGTTACATTCATGTGAGGGAAGCACTTCATTTTATGTTGATTAAATATGAAACACTGTACTGTTGATAAAAAGAGTTGTGTTCAGGGCTGCATATTACACTGACAAAAGATGCGTGTTCTTGAGCTAACATTTTCTTAAACAAGTTTTTCCAGATTTTTAATTGCAAAAAACTTGATCTGCCTTTTTTTTTTTTCCTTCTCACCAAGTACTGGGCAGTAAGAGCTTTATGTCCCAAAGCAACCTGCTGCAGTCTTAAACAGTAATAATTATTGCATATTTAACATAATAAAAAGGAATTTTCAAATTTTGCCCCACAATTTGATTTCTTTAAACATGACTTCCATTATAAGACTTATGCCAAAAAAGACTGCAAAACTAAGTAGAACAGGCAGTAAATCATAGTTGCATGATTCTTCTCCTATTACACGAAAAATATAACGAAAATTAAGATGTATTGGAGTAGTCTTATGGAAACTTATAGTCCGTTGTAACTGAGAGTTTGGCCCTGCTCTGATGTTACTGACTCCAGCTATCACAGGATAACATGTGTGTAAATACTGATCTATAAATCCTCCATGTCCATTAAACACAGTGATACAGCAACACCAAAAATTATGCACTTCAGGAAGGTATTTAAAGTGCAAGCCTAACTTCAAGCATACAATCTACTTGTAATTAAACCAAGTTAAAGAAAGTCATACGATTAAGCACCTTGTTAAATCTGAGAACAAATTATTAGCCCTTATAAAACAGGAGATTCTATCTCAGGGTTTACAGCACATGAAAACAAACACATGCACACACACACGTGCAGAGTATTATGCATACTTTTGCAAGAGGGGATTTATTTTTAGTGTAACTATATAGCAATAAGTGCAGCTCTTACTCAGGTTAGGAGAACGTCTGGCCACAACAATTTCTAAGCCACAAATCTCATCTAGGCAACAGATCGATGATATCGCACCTTAATAAAATGTCTGCTAAGGTCTCTGTGTCACAAAAACAAGTCTATTCAGTGTCTTTCTTAAACATCACCAAACCAAAGCATGAACTTAGGGTTTTCATCTTACTACCAAGGAGAGAGAGTCATAACATGAGGTCAGAAACAGCCCAAACAAAGGGAAACTCAATGCAAGCTGGGTTTAGGAAGGATGGCTAGTGCTCCACAGAGAAGGTGATTTCTTGGGGTGCCCCTGAAATACCACAGCCCTGATGAGAGGACAGCAGGAGAGGAGAAGATGGAAAGCTTGTTTTGATCCAAGCAAGCTACTGCATGGTCTCTGAGCAGCAGCTCTCTGCTCCCCGTGAAGGGACATGGCTGTCAGCTGGCAGTTGTTTGAGGCGCCCAAGATCTGCCTAGAGGAAGATCCCTCCAGTGCTGATACACTGCAGGTAGGAGGACAAGAAAGGGCCAGTGAACACCATCAGCCCACCCGGGGCAGCCGTGCTGTGGTGCAAGGTGTGAGCTCCTGCAGGGCACAAGAAGCACAAGGGCTGTCAAAAAAACCTATTTCTCCTCATCACCCTCATCCAGAGCAGTGGTGCAAGATAAGAACTCCTACCTGATGCTGCAGCCGATCAGATAGCGTCTGACTCCTAACTCATGTCCTACCTGCATCCCACTTTTCCAGCCACGTGCACCAGCCCTGGCACTTTGCTGGCTCTTCTTTCACAACCCAGTTCCTCTCACCAAACCAGCAGAAAAGTCATCCAGGAAAAAAAAAACCCACAAGATTTTAGGTTGGGTCAGGGAGATGAACGAGCTTTCCAAAGGCCCGGTGAGCACCAGCGTCAGTGCACTGAAGGGGCAGCAGGACAAAGTAGGGAGCAGAGAGAAAGGAGCAAGAAGCCACCTGTTTTGACAGCAGCGAACCGAGAATGGTTCAGTCATCCCATGTGGTTGCATTTTCAGGCAGAATTTCATGGAGATTTACTCTTGCCGTTCCAGCCTGTGTGAATTCAGGTCCCTGTCCTTGCAGATAGGGGATGGCTGAAGTGAAACAAAGTTTATTTGTTTTTAAGGATCCCCCCAATTATTTGTTTTTCTTTGCCTCAGGTCACATAAGAACACACAAAAGGACAAAGCGATAAATGCTCACATGCACTTTCTTGTCTTTATTTCCACTCTCTGGAATGAGGCCAGAGACATCTAAGTATTGCACTCTGTTCTCTTCCCCTCCCTCTCAGAAATTACAGACTCTTTCTCCTCTGCAGCCAATTTCCTCCTCCTTGCCTGGGCCCAAGCTTCAACAACTACAGAAACAATGTTCCCCTGTTTCTCTCCCAGGCCCATTCTCCATGCATCTACACCAGGCTCTCCGAGTCCTCCCAGATCTTTAAGACTTTATGTTTACAGCTCCAGGACAAAAACCTGTTCTCTCTGCTCTGATTCTAGGAAAATTCCACTCTCCCCATTTTGCATATGAACTCAGCTGCACTCATTTTCTGAGGTTCAGCCGCTCCATGGTCCTAAGGGGCTGACACTCCTGAGGATATTAGTATGTTATCAGCCCTACTCAAATATACCTGACACAATCGTATAAGCTGACTCTAAAAATACAGAAATATTTCATGGCACAGAGTCTCCCTAACCTAAGCGTGAAACTTGAAATTGGGCATCAGCAAGTCAAACAGCAAGTATGTCACATATTACACAGCTTCCCATTTATTGATAAAATCTACATATATTATTATTAGACTTTCACAAACTATAATTCACAAAAATAAGTGTTACAAAGTAAATATCAGTTTCAAATAATCAGTTTCTGTACATTCTTTTAAAAGATGTTACTCTCCACATTCCAGCTACATCAGGCACATTCCTGGAGTGTTACAGGCACAAGTATTGTCAACATTTCTAAAGTTCCCCTAGAAACAAGTTCACACATGTATAAAAAGCAAAGATGTTGCTAACGGTTTATTTATTAACATATCATGTTGGCATCTAAAACAGATACAGCAATAAATTAATAAATACAGAGTATCTCTAACAAAAATGTTTTCTTCACTACTTCTTGGCTGTGATGTTAACCTAACTTATGGAATTGAAAAATATCTCAATGTTAATTAATATTTTGATCCATCCATACTTAAAAATATTCTACAATAAAAGCAAATGGAAAAAACCCCCCACCAAAACATAAGCAGTCTTAGTCTCATAATTATTGTTACGTAAAACACTTACGAGACATCTGCATTAATCAGTTACCAGAAAGTAGCACTTCAGTCCCAGGTAGCTAGCAATAGCACTCGTATAATATTACGGGGAGCCTAATGTTTTGGCAAAACTAGAGCAGGAAAAAAAATGAAACTAAAAGGCATATTGTACATGTGACCTACAGGACTTGGATTATTACCTCTAAGCTTATTAAGAGTAAAAGCTGTCAGTCGGACCACCCCACAACCAGGGAGGAAAACTAAGATTACTCAGCAGTAAAAGGCATAAAAAGGAGACGCGTATTCTCAAAACGGGCGAAGGCAGAGAGAGTGAACCACAGACCTGCTTCAGCTATCTAGAGCGGTAATTGGCTCACAAGAGTGACTACCACGTTAAAGCATTATCATTATCTAGCTCACATAACTGGAAATTCACGCTCTGTTCTTTAAATTGGCTTAACCAGCAGCATCTGCAGCACTTTAATTAATTACAGCAATTGGCGTACCTTAAAAGTAGATGCACAGATCTGAAATGATAATGCCCTGTGAGTAATAATTGTAAGCCAGCATTAATCCAGATCTATCCTAAACAAAACCAAGGGTATACTGTTGTGCTTCAACTGCACAGAAAACAAGCTTCAATGTAGTAATTATTATTGTCTGTCCAGGTTCACCAGCAAATACTACAATTCTGCATGACACACTACATTCAATTAGCTCAGGAATGCAGCAGCTCACAACGTGCACAACAAAAATCTGTTCGGGTTTGATGTTGTCAGGTCAAAATTCTGTTGGGCACTTAAGCTTGGGTTTCCTTCGAAAGATAAACTCGAAGTTAACATCATAACAGAGACTGATTACCACTATTTATTTTTAGTACACTCCTTATAAAGAAATATAGAGGGCAGATATCACAGTAAGCTCAGAACAAAGTTTTCTTGACAGCCATTAGCTTCGCTTCAGTAAAAAATCCACAGGCATTGTACACAAACATGTTTTTTTTTTTTCTGATATCTGCAGCTCTAAAATACAGTAGAATTACTTAAAAGAAAAAAATAGAGACAAGAAGTTAAAAACCCCTTTTGTTCCTTTTATATACAGCAATTCAAAATCTTTACTTAGAAGAAAACAATTTTTAAAAGCTTGACAGCGAAATCCATGTACACATCCTGGACACATTTAAAAGCTGTTCTGTAACAGACTTCTTCATACCATTTCCAGTCAGAACACAAAACAACACTATCAAGATTTGTTGTGACTTGCTTCTGTACATTTCTGGTTTAAAGACAGATTTTACATTTAATTAGCACTATGCTGCAAAGTGGGACACAAGAATCTTAATCAAGTGTCTCATATGTAATGGCAGTTTAAACAAACATTTAAATAGTTCAGTGTTACTAAATTGATCAAATCTGATCCTCAAATTCATACATAAATCAGGAGTCAAAGTACCTGGTATAAAGGCTATTACCAAACCAAATTTGAAATCTTCGTTTATCGAATACAAGTTCTATCTTTCATAGCAGTGTGAAAAATGAAACATAACTTTCGTGATTCCAGTAAACATGCAGTAGTTTTCAACATATTTTTAACCAAAAAGCCCCACAGCCATAGACTCAACTAAGGGATGACTGGTTTTAAGTTGCAAAAACTTTAACCATCTAATACAAATAGATGCTACAGCACAAAATATGTCTTTGTATAATTTTGTCCAACACCCATTTTCTGAAAGCATGCCTGTTTTCAGTGGAACATACAGAACTAACAAGGAGGCAGGACATCAGCAAGGAGGCAAGTGCAAGCCTGAACAGCTAAAATACAAAGGCTGATACAGCAGCAAAAAACAGAAATAGCAATCTGATGTAGCAACTCACACCACAGAGACATGCAAAAGGCAGGGGAGAAAAATTCCTCCTTTAAAGCAGCAAAACTCCAGTGATGGTGCTTATATACTCTGTGTCTAGTGTGTTTGGGCTGGGCAGACAGCAGTGAAGCTTCACTGGTATGTGTAATTTTAAGACATGAATATCTGTGCTCAGATATACTCCGATAACATGTTTATCTAGGGTGCACAGAAAACAACTGCATGCACAAATAAACAGCTGCATACTCAGTGTAACCACATTCATATCCTGAGTATCCACTTATAAATATTAATTTACAAACTACATGCGCTACCAAGGCATCAGCCTCTGAGGAAGAAAGGCCACAGTGCAGGAAAAATATAAAATAAAATAGTAATTCTTATCTAACACTGATATTTATTCCACACAGTCACTCATTCCTGATGGAGAGGGATCACAAGTGCACAATACAAGTTATTCGTTGACTAAATACCATCACGAAATGCTACAATATAAAGGTTGGAAGGATTAACACAAAAGGTCCCACTCCAAGACAAATGTCTCCTTCATAGTTCAGTTCACAGCCATCATGACTGCTCAGTCAGGCCTACGATTCCAAAACGCTGGGTATATATACCTGCTAACCAAACACGGTAAAGACTTTCAAAATCTCTTGTTGATACTGGCATATTTTTAGAGGAGATTTTTAATTACCACCATGCCGAAAGAGACTTTTTAAACATGGGAAGATCACCAAATAGTTTCCGCTTCAAATCTCAGCGCCTTCTGAAACAACTTCTACAGAGAAATTATAAATTTGCCAGCCTGGCAGGGTTTACACGTCGCTTCCTCCCTTCTCCTCCTTCAGTGTCTCACCTTTCCCAAGCAAAAACTGCGAGACATGCAACAAAAAAATCTTATTTTTAAGTATTTCATCTTTGCAAAAGCTTACACAATTTAATTGCACATTTATATAGAAGCCACTTTTAAAAACAGAGAAATGAATTTATTACCATGCACTAAAACATGTTGGGTTTTGCTGTAACAATAAAATTACATGGTGATTGTCAAACAAGCCATAAGTACTAGGGGGGGGAAAAAATACATTTCATATTTCTCAATATATCTTTGGATTTAAATATTCTTCTCTAATACAATATTTAATATTTAAATATTCTTCTCTATGCTGTTTCACATGTTCCTACGTTTCAGAAACTATCTGGGCTGTGTTTATCTTCTCCTAATTCCATTCTCTCAAGGTACTGAATCTTTTACTTTCAATAACAGACTGCAGTATGAATTACTAAGACTTCTAAAGAAGAAAGGGCTGAATTTTAGTGCAGAATATTTTATCCTTACCGGGATGGTAATTTTTCTACTCCCTCTACTGGCATACTTTAAAAGCAAGGTAAGAAAAACCTGAAGGGTGTTTCCAGCTTGTAAAACATAATGAGAAAATATTTTTTGTAACCTCAAAATAATTGTTCGCGCAATTTGGCAAAACATTAATCTCAAATCCCGGGGATTTTTAAGCCATCAGCAAATTTTTGGCAGATTTATTCATTGTAAAAATTAACTGAGCACCTCAAAATAAACATCCTGGACCACTTTGTGCTACAACTACTATCAAGCAGTCCCATCACCTGTCACTGCTCATATCAAAACAGATCACTCCCTAAAACATACTATATGGCTATTAAAAGACCCTAAGAGCGATCTATGGAATATAACTCTACACGATTACCACGGGTCTACAGAAACGAGCAAAAACATCCTGAGCTTAATGAGTTGCTACTTCAATGTTAGACAGTGCTCTGTGAACCATTTTATATTAAAATTGGATAGTTCTAAACATCACACATACAAGAAGTATTGTTTGACACAGTGCCATTTTGATGATAAATTGCAATCTACAGCTCAAATAATTCTACCCAGGGATTAACATTTCAGAGGCTGAGCCAGAGATTATGTGTGTGGATCTTGAATTTCATCATCTCCCTTTGGCACAATAGCTTATTCTTCCTTTTTTCATCTATTCTCTCATGAAGGGTCAGGAAAGCTTAGCCTTGCTGTTTCATTCATTTCATCTCTACATTAACCAGATACCTTGCAGTCTTTAGTTCTTACGTGTTATTCCATTACAAATACTACAGCTACACTGCACTATGCTACAGCTAATGAGGTATGTACCAAATCAAAGGGTGCCATCAAGTGGTTGTAACACACTACCAGCATTATGCAAAGTTAAGTGTTCTGCAAGGGGTTTCACCAGGACACACTATACAGAGTCGATTAAATTCTACCGTAATTTAAAGCTTTTGGGAAAATTCAGATGCTGAGAGATGGTGGTCCCACACGATTTCACTTCCTTCCTTTTAAATTCTAAGGCTCAGCCTAATAGCTGGCAACACCATGCAGAAGACATCCCTGTCTCTCACGGTACAGGTCAGCAGACTCCAGGACTGTTTCAGTTGTTGCATGCTCAGCTACTCATCCCTGTGCACCAGAGGACAAGTTAAGAACAGCCTTAACCTCTGAAAAGCTTCCCACTAGCAATGGGACAACAAGGGTGCTTCAGGGTGAGGGTTTCACAGAAGACGGGGAGAATAAATACTTGTGCCACCACATCCAGTTTCAAATCAAACTGAGTTACAGATTACTTGTTAATCTATACTCACACTGAACTTGAAGATGATGTGAGAGCATTTCCCTGCAATGCTAGTGATGAGTATCTTCAGTATTACTCAGCAATCTGAAGTAAAGATGACTTGATAGATCGTTCTTCAGCACAAATCTTACCCAAACAATTGGCCTTTTCAGATGAAATACTTCATTGCCAAAACGCATTTCGTATTTCACTATTTTAATCCATATACTAGCAGCTCTAAACCACAGCCCATCACTCCACCTCACCTTTGCCTGGCAGGTAAAAACCACCCAACCAAACGAAAAAACGCTTTCCAGTGCACTGGGACAGATTTTTCCAGCGACAAAGAACAGCGTCTTTCTAAAAACTGTGACAACTTTGCTACTGTAGGAAAAAAGTTCTGCACGTGCCATGGGACACAGAAGAGCTTTGCTTCGTGGAGATGAGATGGGACTGAAGATTACACAGTTGTGTTTCACCAGATCATGGTCATCCACACCATGACTTCCAGAAACTCAGCTGTTACTTAAAATAACACCTTCCAGCTTGCACTTGCAAAGAAAATATCAGGAAAATGTGATTTGAATGTAATTGATGAAGATAGACACAATTCTCTTAATTTCTGAAAGGGTTTGGCTCCAAAGTATAAAAAGCTGAACAACTAGCACAACCACCAACTTTTTTAAGGATCTAAGTTCAACCATATTTTTCCTGTGGTAGTGACAAAGAAATGTCCATGCTCAAGAACTGCTCAATGCAAATGAGGTCCAAATACTTCCAAGACTGTTCCCATATGCCCAAAACCTGGCAGCAATGTTCCCACATGTGGTCTGTCTACACAACCTGCCACCCACTCAGGCAACCACTCCTAATTTGGGATGCCTACCACCGCTACTCTGAGGATGTGCATGAACAATGAACATGTGTGATGATCAGTAACGAATTTTCATCAACTGCAAAGCGACACTCACGTGTGGTGGACCAAAGGCAATTTGAATTTGTAATGTAGAAAGAAGTCAGCCCTTAACATTCCCTATGTTCTCACTCATAGCTGACTTCACGCTTCCCTGTATTCCCCTT
The DNA here is from genome assembly GCF_047716275.1 of Strix uralensis. Taxonomy (NCBI): domain Eukaryota; kingdom Metazoa; phylum Chordata; class Aves; order Strigiformes; family Strigidae; genus Strix; species Strix uralensis. Next base: position 124,904,773 of record NC_133974.1, on the reverse strand, counting down.
ACACTTGCTCGCTTTAGTAGGTCAGCCAAATTCCTGATTCTGCAATACAGACAGGGAACTTGTACACAAACTTCCAAATATTGAACTAGAGGTAAGGAGAAAAGAAAAAAAAAAGAAATTAGCAAGAACCAAACCATGAAGACGCTAAGCTGCTTCCCGAAGTACTGCATAATATGTAAGAGTTACAGAAACTAAAAAAAGAGAGAAATAGCTTGGTTTCCATGAAGCAACAGAGGGGAAGACCTCTGTAGTGATGGAGTAATGAGGTATGCTTCATTAAAGCCAGAACTATTTCACCAAGTGCAGGTGAAACACCCAAATTGTTCCACAGATCTCGAATATCCTTTGAGATAATACCCTTCCTCAACAGCGTCCATACTCGTTATTTATGCAGTCTGTTTATTTAATACCTCAAATACTTCCTAATAAATGAGTTTCTTTGGTTATAATATATAATTAAAGTTATATAATATGAATTAAAACTAATTATGGGGAAGATTTATACAGATGATTCATGGAACAACAAGCACATAAACTTTATACTAATTCTTTGCTGACAGATTTTTAGGGTTATTTTTCAAATATTCCATTTTGTCCTTTCATTGACAAATATATAGCCAAAATCCCCCCTAACTCATCACACGTGGTTCCTGTGGCTGCTCCTGGAAGCAAGCACACGCTGCCTCTATCATTCAAGGGTTTGGCACTTACCAGAGCTACTTCTGCAAGAGCATTTCCCTTGTTCTTATTCCACTTCGGTCCAGCTGCAGCTCATCCTCTCTGCTCCTGTTTTCCCTGCTGCCCATGTTACCCGAACATACAGTCTCCCTCAGTCTCACCTTTCTGTTGCAGACAACAGTTCCTTATGCAGCAACATTAGCTGTTTCCTGGGTCTCGCACTTCTCATTTTCAGGGAAAGATATATTAAAGGTCAGAGAATACCAGACTAGTAGGGTTGGGGAAAAAATAAACAGAACAACCCAGGGATGGGGAAGAGAGGTGAAAAGGTCTAAGATTTTGTCAGAGACAGATTTTGATAACAGTTGATTTCTGTGTTGTTCTTGTATTCTTTTCTGAATTTATTTAGCCCATGAGTGTGGAAAGCACTGACAAATCTCTCATTCCAAGTAACTTCTCGCTCTTCATCAGAAAAAAATGCAAATATAATTAATTTCCATTTCAGGGATCTACTTTACAGACAAAATTAAGAGAGAAAATTCTTCACATAATTTTCAATGTTACTTCTGATTTGGTACATATTGTGTATGTTCTTTGATTTTTGTGCTGTGCTTTCTTGCAACTGGTGACTGTTTTGAGGAAGTTTTTTTTGGTTTAGGGAGTAAAGCATCAGAGAGTTTCCCACATCTTATCCCTTGCTGAGCAAAATGCTCTTACGGTATAAAACATTAAAACTACATGCAAAAACAGAGAGCCTTTAAAGAAAACTTCTGAAAACTAGGCAAAGCCCTCAGAGCCAGACCTGGCAGTTTCCCATTTGGGGCAGTGCACTGCAGGATATTAAAAAAACTTATAGAGCCTGGCATCTATCATGTTCAGCCTGCCATTCTGCCAACCTGTTACACTTCCAGTAAGGACAGTCCAGTTAGTTCTCAGATCTGGTCTACAGAAAACACAGCAGAAGCAGAAATATTACTGTGTAACAGCACAACGTAACACATAACGGTATCCTCTCCAGACTTTAAATTCGTCATGTTTGGTATATACACATATACCAAATATAAACATAATAGGTTTATATTATAATAATATGTTTGTATTTGGTATGTATACATACATACACATACCAAATATAAACATAATATAAAGCCTGAAGAAGCTTTATATTCATCACGTTTATTTTTCAAGCCACTGGAAAAGGTAAGAAACATTGCTTAAGTATAGACCACTGTGCTCAGAATAGCAATCTTTGAGCTTAATGTTGCAACTTTCTATGGGTCACAAATATGGCACAAATTCAGTTTAATCTTATATTTATGCCAGTGCCTGGAACCATGGGAAATACTGAACAGTTACAAGATGTCACTTTATGGCACTATTCAATGCCATTTTATTCATGCAATCTTTCCAGCCTAGTCTCAGGTTGCCACCACACCTAAGCTAAACCAGAAAAAGTTCATTTATGCTGCCTATAAAAATTCAAGAAGCAATTTGGCCCAGATAGAGATAATGCAAAACAATGAGAAAGGAGAAACTTCACATGACAAAAAAACAGTACGGCGGTGCAGTATCAATTCAGAATGAAGAATATGCTAGGAGGGGAAAAAACCTGAATGAAATGGCATCAATCAAGTTATGGAGGTCAATTAATTTCCATTATATTAAACTCTATTAAGACAGCTAACAACCAAAAGATAAGAGGCTGAAGGCAATAACACTCCATGCTATTACACTGCCAGATGGTTTTCCTAATAACAAAGGGTTTCAAGAAGCCAGAAATCTTATTTTTCTGTCATCTGGCTACTGTTCTGCTGGTGGCCACTATTTTTAAATAATATGCTCTAAGTTAAATTAGAACTGATTGCACGTACAATCCTATCCAGTTACTTAATGCAGAGCTACATTTTACACAATAGTGGATATTTTAATTCTTTTCTGACACATATTTCCGTACCTTGAGCACATGCAATTGCAAGGTATTATCTCAAATCAACCAACATATTCAATTGGACTCCCAGATTATCTGCCTTTGAAGGTGACTTATGTCAAAAATATTTTTCATTAAATGCACTGCCATTTTTCTCCATTTTCCACACTGAATATTTCGTACTACATGGCTGCAACATATACTGTTTTAACACTGTACAGCTACTAGGTCAAAAATTAGATTTATCCAACATAATATTGCCCCAGACAGTGGCATTTTACATAATGATATTCTGAACTGCATTGAGAGCAAACACATACCCATGACTGTATGTAAATGTAAAAAGACACTCAGACACATAAAACCAGAAAAAAGTGGAAAGCTGAACAAGCTTAAAAGCAAATACTTTTCTATTAAAAGGCAAGTTGCTCAGCTCAGATTATGCCTTGAGTATGATTAGAACCCCACTGTAAAACAATTACCAAGACACTCTTCTGTATTTGATGTCTGAAAGAGAAACGACCTCATGCAGACTCTGTCTCTTGTGTGTGCTGGCAAGTATATTTTACTGCTGATTTTCTATGAATAAACATACGCTAAGAGTGGCTGAAACACACTGGTGGTTTTAAACATGCCTAATGTAGTATTAGAGGTTTGTATCCAAAACTGTCTGCCTTGTTTATCAGCTTTCTCCCTCCAGCTGGCAAAGAATACCACTGATAGCAACTCTGATCAGCTGTCTTGCACAGTACACTCATCTATAGGAGACACATTCTTCTAGCAGGAAATAACCTCCTCTCAAAAACCTAAACAAAATGGTTCTAGCAATTTAGAAAACAGTTGTACTTTACTACTGTGAATCAATAATAACCACATAAATTATGTGTCATCAAACTCGTTCCACTGTAAATGTTACGGTGTACCGCTCTTACCGAGCTCATAAAGCTAGAGCCTAACACCCAGGCTGTTCTGCCCAACGCCCAGTGGCCCTCTGTCTCTATCTTCCATTTGCAAGACCCTCTCATGTAACTGTAGCACAAATATCAGAAAATAAGATGTCTCCTGTTTTAGAAAATTTTAAACTGATATGCTGTAATATAGTCTTCAAAACTGCCATATCATCTGCCAAATTATATTTGATTCAGATCCACTTAGTGCAGTTATTAACACAGCATCAGAAACAACATTATTTAAAGGAAAGTTTAGGCACTGCATTTCATTTGGGAGATAAAGATCAAATATCAAAAGAAAATTTTCTTAACTTTTTGAAAAAACACAGCAGAGTTGGATGGACTCACATTTCATACTCTGTTTTCCTGATTCAAGATAAATAAGGTATTAAAAGTGTAAAAAGTGAATTAGGAATTAAAAGTTCTTTCAACAATTCATCTAAAATTCTCACTTAGATAAGATTTTTGTAATCTCACAGCTCTGGTTTAATAGATTATTACATATTAATGATAAAAAGGATTAGCAGTGGCCCTAATTTCAGGTGATCTGTGCACAGTCTTGTTTCGGTCAGAAGTAAAATGTCCATTGCAGACAAAACAGCAGTATGGCATGAGTGAACACATCTGAAGCAACCAGCAGGCTTTGCCTGGGGATATGGGTGTGGCTGCAGGTCACAATATAAATGAATTGACAGAACTGTTCAGAAGATCTTATGCAGCACTTGCCCTCACGATGCCTACCTCAAACCAGGACCGCTGGTGCCTCCTCTCTGTGTGCGGTGTCATACAGAGGAGAAAACACCCATAAATCCCCCCATCTTTCGTGCCTTCCTCATCTAACGCTTGCCCTAAGTAATTTAGTGGCAATTTATTAGTGGCAATTTATTAGTCCTACAGCATTTGATGTAAAATTTCTCCAGCAGAACTCAAGTGTGCAATCCACTTCCATCACCTTCTGTAATTTTCAGAGAAGAAGCCTAATCTAAGGGGGTTAAGTGACTCCCATAGGGTTGGTGCAGAGAGATAGGAGACTCACCCACTCCTGGACATCTACCCTAAACCAGAGTAATTCACCTTGTGCGCAGGCCCCTCTCCTGCTCCTTATCAAAGCCAAGACCCTACCTCTGATTGTGTTCTACTTTTAATTAAAATCGCACAGAAATGCCATCGTGGTGTGCACAAGAAACAATGTGTTACTGAAAAAACACAGGATCAGGCCTCCTAGAAAGATTTCCAACCCTGTCTCCTTCAGAGCCAGAGCAGCCAATCAAGACAATGATTTCTGCAAGTTTTGCTCCAAAAAACTAATCTTGGAGATTTCTCAACTAGAACAAAGTGCTAAATATTTAATGTAAGCAAACACTAAAAGTAAAACAAGCTTTCCGATTCTCTATTACGTTTAAAGCAGAGCAAGAGCGAGATGGCTGACAAAGTAGCATTTAATTCCTAGCTGTATCTAGACCAGAATACCCAGCCTAATTTACACAGACAGACAGTCACAGTTCACATAATCACGTACAGCAGAATATGACAGGGGAATTAAAGGACCAGGAAAGTATGTCTAACTATGAGCTTCCTGTTCTAAACGTATTAAATGCAGACATTTAATTAGAACAAGGCTAACCTGGTCAATTCTTATTTTAAGCCAAAAATTTATTTCAAGCAGAAAATACAAAACAAATGATAGAGCTTTTTTGATTACTTTTTCTTCAGTAAAGCAAATAGCCAAATTAAACTCAAGCCCCCACATGCTACAAAGATGCACTAGAAGAGATAGCCAAGATCTTGTAATAAATTCTGGTGTAGCAACTGATCATCAAATAAGGAATCATCTTATTCTGTATGCCAGTCTTTTTCCCCAGGTTCTTTCTGCAAACAGCATTGACAGTACTCAGAATTTCAACTCACTACACTGGCATTTGCCTCCCAACATTTATTTCCAGAAACAGGTGGGAAGATTTGACATCTAGACTTGGGTTTTTATTCTGACGTAAAGCAAAGCTTGCTCTTGCAAAGTCAGTGTCACAGCACTGCTGTAGTAAAAGATTTAAACACCCAGTATAAAAGTCTCATTTTACCAAAATTCTTGGCTAATTACTGTTCAAATTCAGATGAGCTCTTTTTGGAAAAGATTCATTTGGAAAACAACATATTCAGAGCTGTATCTGATGAAAATTTAACTTCTTGCTAATACCTCATTTTATTGTATCACATTTAAAATCAGTCACCTTTAAGAAACAAATTCATTTCTACATCCCATCCACCTGCCCTCTCCTTCCTGTTATTTATCACCTTTATTTGTGTTGTCATGCCTAAAAAATAACAGATGGGCATTTTAGGAGAGAGAAATAATCTCTCCAAACCTGTAAGTGATATAACACGCTTTAGGGCATTCAAAATGAGAAATCATCATAAGCAACCATGATACAGAATTTCAGGGGGGGACACACCGGGGTGATGAACGGGATGATACAACCACAAAACAATGCACTTGTACCAGTAAAATGAACTAGATTTTGTCAAATGTTCTCTAATTTTTCTAATGTTTCTTTCATTTTGAGGCTTTGTTCACATTTGAGCAGAGGCCAGTTCAGAATTCTTTTCAGGTTAGGGTTCCTGAAGTTACGCAAGAGCGACAGACAGAAGGAAAAGTCAGATCTCATTTTTCAGCCTAAACTTGTTATACTTTGTAACTATTTGCTGTAGGCTAGCAGGAACAGCAAACTCTATAAACTCCTTTTTTCACATTTCAGCAGCTTCATTGGACATATTTTCCTCGAGAAACCAATTAGAACACCCCTTATTCCTTAAGGTATCAAAAAAATTACTGGAAGCATGGATGTGTCTCACAGAAGGACGTACATCTGACATAAATCACTGTCAAACTTGAAAGGTTTGCATGGTTTTCTTCACCATTCATCACCTTGATATTCAAAAAGGCACTATTAGAAAACAGTAGTCTAAAATGGTCATCAAAACATTTCGGAAGACTCTCTAGAAAGGATAAATGCAGAAGCAAGTTCAGTTTCCAAGCTCTCCATACAAGAACAGCCTGGAAATTCAGGGCAATGCTTCAGCACGCAGGTGATGGTGTGCAGGCAGAGCTGGGCACTGCTAGTCCCTGAACGCAATGGGCTGCGCCAGCCAAGCGGGAGGCTGAGCTCTCACTCACGCAGATGAGTCCTTAGAAAGAGGATGCTAATGATCTGCTAAAGCAATCAAGGGAAATAAAATCGCGTGTGTAACCACTATCACATTATTGTGGTTGGTTAGTCAGAGGCAAGAAGAAAGAAGGGAGCCTCCAGCCACACAGAAAGCAGAATCTGTTCTCCATAGCTGTAATTGGTGAGACAAGAAATAGCTGCCTTAAACTGTACCAGCAGAGATCTAGGCCAGAACGATTCCCAACAGCGAGGACAGAGGAGCACTGGAACAGGCTGCCTGGAGATGCTGCAGGGACCTGATCTTCAAAGGTTTTTAAAAACAGTTTAGGCAAGTGTTTGCCTGGAATGATGATGCCTTGAGTCAACAGGCCAGGCCAGACTGCCTCCAGCCCCAGTCTAGACAAATCTATGAGCAAAGCTTCAAAAACAGGTGCGGCATTTTCTGCCATTCATCTACCAAATTAGTAGGTCTGGGATATCCTCTGCTGTTGTTAGCAAACACCATGTTTTAATAGGCCTGCCACATAAAAAGAGGAATATGGTTAGTATCAGGAAAACAGGGGTGATTGCCAATGCCTTCATTACACTGATGGGAGAGGGCTCAGCTCACCACAACCCCGGGTCCTCTGAATAACCTGTATAAAAGTGCAACACAAGGCACAGCAGGGGAGATGAAGAAGCCTACTATGAGCCTTGGAATATATTAGTATGCCATTTATTAGCTATTAGAGATACAAATCTGGGCTCAAAAAACATTTTCTACAAGAAGCTGGAAAAGTTGTTTCATAAACTAAATCTTTCACCCTCTGAAAACGTCCTATGAATTTTTTTACTTCATTTAAGAATGTAGGAGATAGCTGTCTATGAAGTTGTCAGCAAACTGGCAACTGTGATGGTCCATCCTCAATGGATGTTCTTATGTGCTTTTTCAAGTTTTGAGCATGCTAGGAAGAAAAATGACATTTTTACATCACTTCAGCTACCTTTATTTTAGACAAAGTTTTTGTACATAGAGCCAATGAAAGCTTCAACATATTTAGACCAATTTAAACCTCTGCTTTTGCCTCTTGTCCCTTTTTTCTTCCCTTAGCTAGACAATCTGCAGAGATCAATAAACATAGCCCAAACTTCAGGTTAGCTGAGCTCTTCTTAGAGATGCAGTCTTCATTCCAAGTTGACTAAAACTCACCAGCTGCCCTCCTCCTGGCACCTCTGAGGGGATGGTTAACGATTACCCCAGCACAGGCCACTTTGCTTATACAATTTTACTGCTAAAAGACAAAGACGTAAATAGAAACATGCACTATTCTTTTCTTTAAATAGGAGAGAATGAAAACAGAAAGTGTGATAAGAGGCATCAGTGTTGTTTGTGAAAGTTTCTTCCTGGAATCTATGGAGTCTATCACCACATGGAAGCTATCTCTTGAGCGCTGGTACACTAGAAACCCCAAGAAAGCAATTCATAAGAGAAATCAGAAGTTAATGCTGAAAAAATTAACACTGAAAACTGGAGCTCAGACAGTGAAACGAATCAAGTGTGGAAACAGCACATGGTCAAATTACTTATAGGAGTAATATGAGAGAAAAATAAGGAAGCAGAACGTATTTTTAAGTGGCAGGTGACTAGCCCTTGTTCTCTAAATGGAATAAGATAAACTAACGCCAACCCATAAGGGTTTGAAAGCCTATTACCTCTCCACAGGTGGGTAAAAGCCTTATTCTTAGCTATGAATTTCTTGCTCTCCAACTTGCAACAGCCAATCTGAAGATCCGATATGATTATTCAGAAGTGCAATGAAAACAAAACAATTCAAAGAACTGCCTCATGAAGAAAAAACAGATAACCAAATACACGGAGTCTGGTTAAACAAAGATGAAATTAGAGATAAGAAAGTTAGCAGTAAATATACAAAGAACGCAGCTGTGAAGGAGATAAAGACATAGAAGAGGGTGAGGGAAAATTAATATCGACATATAAATATTAAGAAACCACACTATGATCAAATTATTTATGGATTAGACTTACAGAAGATGATGAAGGTTCACTTACTAGAATACAAATACAGAGTGGTTAAGACATTAGAAATACAGTTAGAAAAAAAATCCTACAATTTCACGTACCAAAAAGTACATGTATTTGCAGGATTAAAAATCAACAAAAAATACCCAACACATACATAAAGAACTCAAAACGAAACCCCCCAAAACCAAGAACAACAACAAAAATACCCCCAAGAAACAAGTATCTTGCTTCATTTTCATTTACAGCACGGTCATCTTACACAAATCACCTCTCCTCACTGCTATTTAAAATTCATTGGAAAGTCCAGAATAATCTTATTTTGAATTTGGTAACGTCTGCCAACAGAGGCCTCAAACTTCAGCTGAATATCTCTGTTAGCTGGTCCTTGCTCAGCCACACTGAAGCATTACAAAATTATTTTGGAAACTGCTTTTTAATAATAATTTTTAAAAAGCTCAAAAGAAATGTTTTTAGCAGAATTCAGATAGCTTCATAATGAAAGAACATCCATAAACTTTTCAGGTTTTGGTATTTTGCATTCTGAGTACCGCTAACCAAGGAGGAAGGGAAACCCTGTAGCCTCTGATGGCAGAAAACATACTTGGACCAAAGGGAAAATCCTGCAAAGGACTGTAAATGTCCCTGCATGTGTGACCTATCCTTGTCAGGTTCAATGACAAATATGTTCCTTTAAAACCAGGAAAAACATATGTTAAACCTGACAGGTGTCAATGTCGACAATGTAGGGAGGAAGGAGATCAAACCTCCTGTCTCCCTGGCTCCCAGATTTTGAACAAGCAGTTGGTTTGTGCTCTGAAGTGTCAGCCAGACATTGGATCATTTGTGCTTGCTCGAACAGATGAACATATTTTCAACCACCACTAAGTGGAGCTGTTACTCCTGGAAAAGAGTTTCTCCATATTTTCAAGTATATTTGCAGATCACATTTTTTTGGCAGTATCTACAGCTTTCTGTAGTGTTTCATTTTAAAAAAATAATTTAAAAAAAACGAGAGGCGGTTAAAACCAACCAGTTTCAATAGTTGCTTTAGCTCTCAATTTTTGCAGAAAAACTATTTATCAAATTTATTAATCTGAGGATAATATTTACATATTCTGTAACCAAAGTATAAATATCTACCTACCAATGATTATTTGGCAGTTCTCATGTGATGAACTAATGGCATAATTAAGGTTGAAAATAATAAGTTTGCATATAACAAAAGATTGCTCCATCACTGATATACACTGGAACCATTTTCATCTGTTTGGGCAGAGGCTGCCTGCTTTGGTGCACAGCAACTGAAGCAACCTCCCACCCTGCAAGCATCACTGCAGCTTGGAGAAGATTTGAGGCAAAGCACAAGAACAGCATGCAGTGGCTGAACTACTGCTACCTCTATGTATCATACAATGATATGTGGAAAAAAAGCAATGTGTTATAAAGCAGGACATGAAGTCTACATGCCCACTATAAACTTCTGAAAAAAAATCTGCTGCAGCATCACAGGAAACCCAACAATACCCAGAGGGGTTGGCTGAGAAATACACTGACATTGTTTTATCCAGAGTAACTTGTACAGTGACAATCGGTGATGGAGACTTCCCTGATTAAAATAAACTAAGCGAGAAAGAAAAGGCAACTCCAGGAAACAGTAATTAAACTGTGTTTTGTGTTCATAAGTCTCAAACGAAAATAGAAACTTGACATTTAAAAACAAAAGTATAAATTAAGCACTTTGCTTTCAGCCCTTTTAAATGTTCAGTCACCAGCGATCAGAATAAACCTTAGCTTTGGACATCCAAATCACTTCTGTTATAGACAAGAAAGAAAAAGCAGCATTTTTAGGCAAAAATAACATGCAAATTCCATTGCTTCCCCATACTTCAGTGCTGTGTAGCACTACCACGACTCAGTAGAGAGCAGTATTTTTTTTGTTTAAAAACAACATAAATAAAAGTTAAATCATACTACTGAAAAACGGTCCATAATGAAACTATATTAATGAGAGACAAACACACTATCTTGATACCACAGTCCATTTAATGTATTTCAAAACAGAGCTTCCTCTTCAGGGAAACTCCAAGTAAAGCAGCTCCCCCAGTTTTGAGTCCAGGCAGGCCCAGAGTGGAAGCTGCAGCCCAACACAGAGAAGGGAAAGGAAAAAAGTACTTCATGAAGCACTTGCTCTATGAAATGTTAAGCCCTGCTGTTTGGCAATGTGTGTTGTTTGTACAGCCCTCAGGAGCTCAGCTCTCCGGGAAGTTCTGGGAGCTCCTGACTCAGAGGAGTCACAGATACACAGAAGCCACCTTTTGGGTTTTCACTGGGTGCACGACTCCCCCATGCAGAGAGGATGAGACTGGGATCCCAGGGAGAAGGGGACATGTGGTGACACTCTTGCTCTTTGCTATGTGACTGAGGCTGGTCTCACCTCTCCGCTCTGCCTCAATTTCCTCACCTATAAAATGCAGGTGATGAAACTGTGCTCTTCACTAAAGAGCAGCATTCAAAACCAGAGAGGGTGCTCTGCTGTTTGGGATGTACAGATGTCATAACCCAGCTCTGACATGTTCACTCCCCTGCTCATAGAAAAATAATGTGTCATAACCCGTAAATCAGTGAGTCATAACCCAGCTCTAACTTGTTTACTCCGTTGCTCATAGCAAAATAATGCAAGGAAGACTGATGCTTACAGGGAAGGAATTTAAGTGTGGTATAGTACTCCCCTCTCCTGTATTTTATTTGTAACATAACAATACATATTTTAATAAGCCTTTATTACTACGGAAGCAAGGCTTTACTGTGGTTCAGCAGCTCAAATCTTACTCAAGCCTTTTTTAGCATTTGGACACCCTATAATCCTTTAAATTATTAAGTCTTACACGTATTAAAAAAAACCCATAACGACATTCCAGCTTACATTCTCTATGACAAACGTCCATTCTTTGTCTTCAAACTCTTCAGCATGGGGATCCTAGAAAAACAAACCAGAGAACTTAAGTCAAAAATCAATCCAGGGTACAAGATATTGCAAACTCAGCCAAGATTTTCATATACTCATAGAAATATTTTTACCCACTTAAGATGACAGAGGGAAATATTTTAGTTGGGATGTAGGCTTCAATGGATGTCAGTAAGATGACAAGCAAATTGGTGTAGAACTGCCAGTGAAGATTTAATAGACCCCTACAGATACAAACAAGAGGCTGATTCTGATAAAGGCCTGTAATTCTATTTCCTTTCATCCAGGGCAGAAAACCAGATAAACCTCACTTTACTTCTTAAGTTCCACCTCCCAAATAAACACAACAAATCTACATCTTGCAGAGAACAGCAGAGGAAGCCACTGCTCCCACACGGTGTGAGAAGACATACACCTACAGCAGGCATCAAAAAGCCATCACCTCAACCTCCTCGTGCCCAAACTCTATCAGCATGACCAGAGATCCAAAGTCATTGTTTCTGCACATTACCTCATTTCACTGCAAATTTCTTAAATTACTTCACAACATTTCTATTACATCCCAGGCAAGGGTCGAAAAACATTGTCACCAACAGGAAGATAAATAACCCAGTTAATATACTGGGCATTTGTTTCTAATTTAATGAGCTTTCAACCCAGTGGTATAGTCTGTATTGTGGTTGTCTGAAATTAAGATAACAGTGGAGATATTAAGTAGTCATCCCCTTCATGCCTCTATCAAAGATCCTACTTTTTAAAACAGCTTTTTTTTAAAAAAAAAAATCACTAATTTATCATCCAATCCTAGTTCTGACCAACTGTAACAAAATAAATTCTACTCCTCTTGCAAAACAGCTTCTCACACTAAGAGAATGTGGCTTTAGGCTTCTGACATTTCATTATACCTCAATTTTATCCTATTATTTCTAGTTATAGGAAATTACTCAATTACTCCTTTGCCTCTGACACTTGCATGCTATAGGCACTTGTAGATAAATGTCACTTCCCCATAATCAGCATTTCCCTTCATCATATATGAAACCTCTCAGCACCTGCAGAGTTTTCTCACTATTATTTGGAGCCAGTTCATGATACTACATCAAGCACTGCACCAATTCCATCTTGCTGCTGTAAATTAACAAAATGGATCAAGATATTTTGCTTCTACTTTGCTTATCTCTGTTAGTACCATCTTTCCTTTCTTTACAGAATGCTACAAGCCTCACACTCAATCTTTTCAACTGACCTTATCCTAGTCTTTGCTTTAACCACCCTTGTTTCACTTAGTTTTGCCTTGAAGTCAGACACGCAGTGAGTAGAGGTACTGTATCACAGTACTACAAATGATTCTTTTAACTAGTTCTCATCAAATACACAAAATAAAAGATTTTGTAACAAGTTTACAGCATAAACAACTAGCAAAAAGAATTATTTTTTCTTTTTCCAGCACACAAAAAACTTGGGAAGTGTACTCTTAAATAAACCTCCTCTTTGAATGAACTACAATAACTTTTCTAAGAGGTTATCATCCTATCTCAACCAGTGCAATCCTTCCTACAAAATCCAGCAAAGTGGGTTCACTGCTCTGCAGACCCCCTGTAAAACACTGGCTCTCCTTGCAGCAGTCGTCTCACTAGGCATCAACATATGGAGAAAATTCAACCATACATCATACCACTGGCACCATCATTAGCTATATATTTAACAGCTACAATCACAGTTATCATATGCAATACACATTTTAAAATGCATTACTCCAACAATGGGATGTAGTTTCAGTGAAAAAATATGTTACTAGAAACTTACGTCAAAACTGATGATTTATTTTGATAATTACGTAATTATATATCCATCACGTTAATCAGGTTTGTGGAATTCTGCATTATGTAAATAAAGTGCACGATACCTGCTAGTTTGCTGTATCCTACATAAATTCTAAAGACATAGTTTTCTGTAATTCAGCTATTAAATACTTACAGTTTTCAAGAGTTAACCTGGGGCAATTACCTTTTTGTCTAATTGCTTCCTTTGATACAGCATAAAATGACATAATGAGATTTAATGGGATCATTAATCACTTTTTGTTTCAATAAGCTACTCCACAGTAAGTGACTAAACTCTTAAATATTTCATCCTGCTCAATTTTTTTCATAACTTCCCCAAAATCTATTAATGCAAGCTTGCAGGTTTACCTAAAACTGCTTGCAAAGTCAGGGCCCAGTATTTTATCCCATGTAACAAACAAAACAATCATTATTTCCTTCAAGCAAGGCAATAATCTATAAAGAAAAACAAAGCTCTTCTGTCAATGGCAATAAAACCGATTCACACCTCTGAAGGCTACAGAATCAGGCACTCTGCGGAGTATTTTCTGATAATCTGCTAGAGCAAAATAATACTGTATAATGAAGAGACTTCTTAATATTCAACATGTTAGCATGCACTTGAAAGCGAATTGTGAACACGTTTCAAAAATAAATGCAAGCGTATTACCCCCAAACTCCCTACCAACTACCCAGAATAAAAAAAAATTTTAAAAAAATAAAATTAAAAGTTTCAAGGACTTCTCTAATGAACAGCCTTACCAAAATTTTAGAGTATGAAATATGCTAAGATATAGACACCTTGCATACGATCAGTTATTTCAGATTTAAAGACAAATCCAGATTTTTTTTTTTTTTAAGAGCCACATTTATTGTCAGTCTTAAAATGCCTCTAGAAACAGAAAACCCCAAATAAGCTTATACACATAAGCCTCAGCATTTCCTTGCAACAGACACATAAATGGCTTCACCCTCCTCACTAAAATGCTTTTATTAGAAGCACGGGAACCAGCATGCATAGTCCTATTTCTAGCTAATTTACAACTTCATGACATGGTCAGCATTAATAGATACCCATATGATTACAGTTACAACACAGTTTGTACTGCAACCACCATTTCACTCTGTGGACTATACATTTCCATGTGTGGTCTCCATAAAAAGTGATGTTTCTATAAATCTGGCTAATCTTTCATCTTATTTTGGATTTGAAGAGTGTAAATACCAGTAAAAAAATGTTAACCACACATACTTCCCTCACCAGCTAACCCATATTCTCCATTCATTTCCCACATAAAACTCATGCAATGAATTGAGCAAACTATTATTTGACGACATACAGCTGACTACTCTTTAGGAAAAAAAATGCCAGTGCAAAGAAGAATAAGCCTAGAAATAACAGTTATAGCAGCCTTTGAAATTCTCACTGTATGAAAGCCTTCCCTGATTACACAGCACGCAAAACCTCATCTCACCTACAAGCAGATACAAGTAATCACTGAAAATGCACAGCTGGAAACACCTAAAGACAAGAGTTATAAACAGACCTCATTCCCATCCTCCTTCCTGAAAGCAAATGATAATGAAAATTACCTAAAAAGCTCAAGGAACAAACTGTCTCCGGTATTTTTCTCAGCCTGAAACTGCCTCAAACCTCAATGTAACACAATGGGAGTTGGCAAGAGCCATTTTTTTGGATAATGTTCATTTTTTTACCAACATACCACAGACGCAGAACTACACTCTATCCAACAGTCGTTATTGTTTTACCTTGGATTGAAAACCGTATTTGGGCAAATGGACTGAACAGCTTGTTATTGCTCCTCATTTTGTTGTGTAAAAAAGAATCATCACTTAGTATCAAGAGACAGGCCCCATTTTCCTGTTTCTCTTTCCACATGCATTTGCCTCTCAGTATGACACTCCTTTTCAGCAGCTTCAACTAAGTTTCAGAGCCTTCTTTTTTCCCCCCTACCCTTTTTCTTTTCTTTTTTTTTTTTTCCAGTAAGATGGCTTTAGTGTTCAAAAGTAACACTCAGGTGAGAAGCCAATAGTAGGGAACTGTGCAAAGGATAGGACATCATCTTACAGTTCTCTTCCAGTGAGACTCTCAGATATTAATTTCTTCAACTCTCCTCTCAAGGTCAGTAGAGTGCTTTTGTCCACCAGCGAAAACCCAGCCCATTTCACATTTTCCCAGTAACTGTTAACTACTTCCCTGGATATAAGCTGGCCCTCAACAAGCTCAGTCCTACAGACCTTTCTCTGCAACCCCATTCTGCCCATCCACATGCCAACTACCCAAAACCAGACAACTCTTCTGGGCTCAGGGCAAGACAAGTGCAACAATGTCTGTCACATTTTTCTGTTCTCTGTTGACCAGTCCATCACCAGCCCATTCCGCAAGGAGCTTTGCCAATGACTAGATCCTTTCCGCAGTGTATAAGGTGGTTTCAGAAGACTGAAGAAAGATAACCCTTCTCAAAAAGTTTAGGCTCTCTGCAGAGTTATTTCTGTATCTCTTGTAACAGGAGTGACATCAGCAAACAAGGGACTGCTCCTTCTCCTAATCAGCAGCCAGAGCGGGTGGGGAAAAATCTTCAGACTGTTAGACTCTTCCTCTCTTCCTTCCCTGTGCCTCCTCCCTAAGCTTTCCTGGCTTTTGAAGCTTGTCTTTCAATTAGATCACTTCATACCAGCCTTAATCTTTGGTCTTTCTTCTTGGGGAATAACTACTTAAGGACTGTCATACTGAATCAGATCAAATGATGACAGGGTTTGTGATCTTCCTCTACCAGTGACTTATAGCAGATGCTCCGGGTACTCCAGCATCTGTCCTCAGCTTTTGTACTTGGCTCTTTGAAGCCACAGAAGACTCAAAATTTGACCCAATTGATGTCACTTTCAGTGCTGCTTACAAAGGTCTGATTAGTCTAGAAAGTCACATATCACTCTGGTCAGCTTTTGCTGAGCATCCAGAAAGCAGGGAGCTCTGAGCAGACAGAACCGTCCCTGTGCATCACCACACGAAGCTCACGACAGCTCACACTTTCATGTAAAGTCTCTGGGCTAGGATTGACATGTATTTGTTTTTAAAATAGATTTTTTACAATTAGTCCCCACACTAACCCTGGATATTTTATTTCGTGTGCAAATGTGCTCATTTCCCCAAGCACACAATTTTTGTATCTGACACACATCATCTTGTCTACAGGGCTGGTTTTTTTCCTGCTATGGAATATCTTCCACAGCATCCAGTCAAGCCACTAGTCTCTCCTAAACTGAAACAAGTATGTTCTGAACCTGGGTTTGTTCTTTGCTTCTGGGAAATGGCTTTAGGAGAAGGTTTGGGCGCGTTATTTTTTTTCCCCTTTCCCCAAGACCATGTATTGGTTCTGCTGCAGTGTTCCTGCTAGTTCATTGCTGGGTACTGCGCTATCATCAAAGCATGTGATTGACTCAGGCTTTCAGGAAAGAAGATACAGGATTTATTCAGAGAACTGTGTGGGGATGAGAATACTTTTAACAATACCAGCCTCCTTTTATCATATCTTTTATTCTTATTTTACTCATAAGTATTTTTTTGTGTGTTTAGAAAGCTATGCCTTTAAAAATGTCTTTTTCAAACTTTTGAATGAAGAGCTGGTAATCTTCCCTGTTGTTGCAATAGTACACTGGTGTGATAAACCATGTTACCCACAAAACAAGTGGTTTTTGTAATCCAGTGGAGCAAAGTCCATGCTTACACCAGAAGAACAAACATTTTTGCTTGGGAAGTTCACTTTGCTTTAAGGTAGAAAATAATGATGTTTGCAGTATAAATCCTCATAGTAGAACTGATATTTACTTCGCTTTGCTAAAAGCACTGGGCTTGCTTGGCAGTTAAAATTTCTCATTTAAAAATCTCTCTCAGTTGATACAGGTATGTGTTTGTACATAAAGCCATGGAAAAGTATACAAGCTTTCACATATGAGGGCTAAACCTTGCTAATGAAGGGACTCTAAAAATGAACTTCTGGAGTGCAACCATGGAAACAATGAAAAATGTGAATTCAGCTAGCTTTTCTGGCAATTGTAGATCTTTCCATGAAAGCACAACAAATCATGGATTTAATATGCATAATAGGTTTATTGTTTCACACTGTTTCTTTCTCCCCATTTTGGTTGAAAAACCCAAGGCATAACCAAACATCGATGTAGAGTATAGCAAAGGAAGAAGTTAAACTTTCAGAACAGATGGAACTTTTTATGTAATCAGCAGTTCAGCCAGCCGGATGGGCAGCAGCTAGAGCTAGTCAAGGGAGGCTGGATCAATATATCCATTTGATGCTTTTCCCTGTGTGACTCCAGAGCATTATAAAGTTTTACTAGCAACCCAGAACTGAGATGAAACAAGAAGGTTTTATTTATTTGAAATGGAAGTTTTCTAAAGAAAGGTTATAGTCCCTTCAATACTTAGCTCTGCTTGCCTAAGAATTACAAATATATTGCTGGAAACCAGTTAACACCCAAAATAGGGATGTGCAGATAATGCAAAATATGTTGTCTGTTGACTGATCACAGGCACTTTGCTAGCCAGCTCTCAAGTGTCCATGGGTGACTACTAGAGAGGATATTCTTAACGTTCTCATCAGCACTTGAAACCTCGACTTATCTCCTAATCCTACCAGCAACACATTTCAACAGCCACTTACAAATGCACAGCCACTACTATGTGAATCATTTCCCAAAACATGTAGCTGTCTATTCTGGAGTCTACTCTTGCCCTTCCCTGCACTTATATTTCAAACAGCACCACTGCGCTAATTTGTTATCTGTGATTGCTGCAAAGCTCTGTCAGAGCACCCTGCTCCCATCAGTGGGCTCTGCCAGTGCGGATGTGAAGCCAGCAGCTTCCCTTAGCTTCTTGGGTTCTAAAGAAAGAGGACAACTACTGTTTGTTAAACAACACAGCCACGCTAAGTGTACTTACTGCAAAGTGCCAAACATTCAGCAGTCACTCTCCTTTGCAGAAGAGTGGCTCCTAAATGGACTTTTACAGAACTGCAAGATGAGCCACCTCTTTTCCTGAGCTTTACTGCTTTCAGTGTTTTCACCTCCCTCCTTCCAGAGGAAGGAACAATATAAATACCTGACTTGTAAGTCAGCTCCCAAAAAGGCTGCTGCAGTGTGGTATTACGTACTTCCCTTCCCACCACTCTAGCACTGACCAGACAATGCATCAGCTGTGCAAAAAAATAGCTAGTTCTTTTTGACTGTCTTTGCCCAGAACATACCAGCTCCGAAGTGCCAGCTCTCTGGGCGTTAGGACATATTCCATGCTACAGCTGAAGTGCCGCTGTAGCACTGAGCCAACAGAGCCATCAGAGAACTGGGCACAGCCTAAACTGCGCTAACACCATCTTCTGCCTGCAATCACGTATCACTCACAGCTCATTAGTCCAGGCAGGCTGCTGGTCTCACACAGATACAGCGCTCCCAGGGCATTACCCAGCTTGCTCAAGAAGTGCTGCTCTGCGCCACACCTGCATACCCTTATAGAGAAACAAGTGGGTTTGGCCACTTCCAGGCAACTCGTGTTGAAGGAGCCAGAGGATCAATTAGAGCAGATTTACATTAAGAGCTGCCTGACAATATGATGCTTCTTTGCGTGATCTCAATATTTTGATTCTAAAAGCTGGTGCTCGTTCCCCAAGAGATCAGTGTGTACCATTCCCAGAAGGCACAGGCTGTGGTGTTATTCATGCTCCCACCTCTCCTCCCAGACCAACCCTTGCGATGGGCAGGCTTATTTCTGGGGAGAGGAGGAGGAAGTCCAGTGAACGGATCTGCCTACAGTCACAGTGCTGGGTAAAGTTAATCTTGGGGTAATACCTAACACCAGCTCCAGAGACCCTTCTGTACGGTCCCAGCCCTCAGTTTCAGTGGTGCAACTACAAGGTTGCTGTGCTGTGCTACATAACACAGCCCTGAAGCTGTGCAGGCAGGAATAAAAGGGTAGTGTGGGATGGCAGGAGGAGGCTGGGAAACACTTGTACTCCAAAGCCACAGCACCCAAAAGAAACTTAATTTCTCATTCTTCACGTAACATGTTATCGCATACACAATCAAGAATTGTGTACATTTCTGCTTCACTGTAAATGTTAAAAATATTAAATAACATTTACTGTGTTACATAACCATATTCAGATTATACAGACATGCACCATAGTCACATAATGGTGGCTAAACTTCTTAATCCAAGTAGAGGCACTTGAAGCACGCAAAGGCAAACAATTTTTGCTAGTGAACTTTTGAACCTCAGTTGAAGACTCTGTGTCTCCTAAGAAGAGACAAATTTATGATAGTTAGCATCACTGGCAACCAGTGTTCATTAGTGATCCCAAGGACAAAAAAAACCAGGAGAGAAACCCCCTTTTTAGGCTTAATGAACCAAGTAATAAATTCACATTCTAAGGCTAACCAGAAGCCACTTCTAAGCAGTTGTTCAGGGAAGTCCCCAAGACAAAGAAATATAAATATTACTAATTAGAAAAAAGTATGTTACTGTTGCCCTAAACTGTAAAGGGAACTATTATAAATAAGAACAACCAGAGTGTGGCTGGAGACACCAGAGTAAAGAACAAGAAAGAACTAATGGAATGAAAATCCCAGAAATCTTCAGCCTCCCAGGCAACCTCCTACGCTGTCACATGTACAAAGCTGCACTGTTTATCTTTATGCAGAAAGGGCTTTGCCCAATGATATTTGGGAAATATTTTTTAGCATAACCATCAATTTCTCCTCCTGCCTCACAGCCACACAAATAAGCTTTTTTAATAAAACAACTGCAGTTCCTAAAAAAAAAGTCCCTCTTAAAGTCTTGTAATTCTCTGTACTACTCAAATACTCCACATCCACTCCTATGATTGCAATCATGTAAGTACTGTGATGTTTGTGTGGCATGCTAAATACTGTGAAATTAAGAGCTGGATCCTGTTTCCTAGTCAATAGCATAAGAAATAGGGTCACTGCACTGCAACTGAACAAGGAAGTCTAGAAATGGCTGTGTTTTGACAACTTCTGGCATACAGTATTTAAAGAAAACCAAACAGACTATAACCCATGCCAAGCCCTTACACACATACTACGTGCGCAGTTACACATGTACTAAATTCTATGCCAATGACTCGCCACAATCAGCTCAATGGCATATTTCAGTGTGTTAACTAAACTACAAAAGTAAGCGTTGGC
Source organism: Strix uralensis (assembly GCF_047716275.1). Lineage (NCBI taxonomy): Eukaryota > Metazoa > Chordata > Aves > Strigiformes > Strigidae > Strix > Strix uralensis. Next base: position 124,884,010 of record NC_133974.1, on the reverse strand, counting down.
AGGGAACAGACCATCCTTCTCCTGGATTTAAGCTGGAGACATAAGGTTGTGCATTTAATGACTTAGCCAGTCTTGTGATTATAATCTGACATTTCCAAACAGAATTTTTCATATGCTCTTTATGAAATATGAAAGATTATGCTTTAAAAAAAACATACCTTAAAGAGTGTCACAGTAATTTCAACATTTTCAGGAACAGGCCATACCACCACCCCACGGTATGGGTTCTTGATGCCAGGCTGCCAGCTGTGAGCCTAAAGGAAGAAAAGAAACAGTTGTATTAAAGCCATTATGAAAGTGCTGACTCTACTCCCACAGGGCCTAGCACATGTAGGTAGAAGTAACATGTCACTGACTCCAAAAAGTCTGTGCTCTTAAACCTATGACTCTACTGAACGCTGTGAAAGGACATCATTAAGAATGACAGTAAGGAAACTCAGACCACTAGCAGGCTTTTTTTTTTCCCCACTGAACTAAAGCTGTTCCTCCTCACAAGGTCCTAAACTCCGGGTGGTTTTTTTAAGTACATAGCACAGGTCAGGACACTCAGAGCCTGCAAAAAATTAAGGCTGTAAGCTTCTGCAGCAAGCTGAGCTTTAGTTTGTTTTCATTCAGATGAAGGAATGTTTTTATTTAAAGAACACATGAGTACAGCACATAGTGCAGGTTTAACCATGTTTACACCTAAATAGAGTAAAAAGACAGTTTTATTTAAGAAAAAAAAAGTGAAAATGATTATTTATAATACAGATTAAATGCTACTAAAACATTTAAATTCTTGAGAATTAACATGCTGGGTACCTACACCTAGAAAAATGTCGTGGTTTAAGACCAATGGGCAACTGAGCACCACGCAGCTGCTCACTCACTCCTTCTCCCTCAGGGATGGGGAGAAGAAAATAAAACAAAAGGCTTGGGCACTGAGACAAGGACAGAGGGGGGTAACTGACCCATTAGGGTCACGGGCAAAAGACAGACTCGTGAGGCGAAGAAAAAGAACACCAATTTAATTTGAACACCACCACCATTTAATTTACCAGAGTAGGACAGTGAGAAATACAACGACATCTGAAGAACACCTCCCCTCACCCCTCCCTTCTTCCCAGGCTCAGCTTTGCTCCTGATTTCTCTACCTCCTTCCCCCCAGCAAAGCAGGGGGGCAGGGAATGGGGGTTGTGGTCAGTTCATCACGCATTGTTTCTGCCGCTCCTTCCTCCTCAAGGGGAGGACTCCTCACACTCTTCCCCTGCTCCAGTGTGGGGTCCCTCCCACGGGGACAGTCCTCCACGAACTTCTCCCATGTGAGTCCTTCCCATGGGCAGCAGTTCTCCCAGCAACACACTGCTCCAGCACGGGCTTTCTTCAGAGTCCCAGCCTTCTGCTCTGGCTTGGGGCCTTCCACCAGCTGCAGGAAGGCATCTGCTCCCCTGGTGACCTCCATGGGTGCAGGGGCACAGCCTGCCTCACCACGGGCTTCAGGGGAGCCTCTGCTCCAGCACACCTCCCCCTTCCTCCTCTTCCTTTCTTCCACCGACCTCAGTGTTTGCAGAGGTATCTCCCTCACAACTCCTCCTCTCAGGTTCCCTTTCTTAAATATGTTATGGCAGAGGCGCAGCCACCATCACTAATCGTCCCAGCCTTGGCCAGAGGTGAGTCCAGCTTGGAGCCGGGGGACCTTCGAAAAGCTTCTCACAGGGGGCCACTACTGTAGCCCCCTCCTCTGCTATCAAAAACCCCACAACACAAACCCAGCACAAAAGGATAATGAAAAAAACAACAGTTAAATAGACTAAGAACTTGTCTACCTTTGAGTATCAGCTTAGACTGATGTATGGTCTGTATTTAAATCTTAACAGCTAGTGATGCGTTAGCATTTCTGTTTCGGAATAAGTATGCTTTTTCCAAGCTTTTAATCCATTTTGTGATGCTGCAAGACAAACGAGGGAGGGATGCTGATGCACAAGAGACTGCTGAGGAGCAGGGGTGTTATTAGAAGTCTGTGGAAGTTTTATCAGGAAAGAATGTACAATCTATTTACTGTTATATGAAGCCAATTAACTCAGCTTTTTTTCTTTTTTTAATTCTAATGCATAACTCATTGCACTTTTATACTCCTTCCAATACTCAGAACTTTAGATTAAGACTGCCTATTAGAACAAATTGTTGTTATAATAAGGTTAGTAGGACTTGTGCCTCAGGTTCTCAGGTACCCTAAGGTAACCTGGGCAACTTTAAACATGAATTTGCTATACTAAAGTGAGAAAGACTAAGATGGTGAAACAGTCCCAATTCAGTCACATCAAGGCAATAACTCTGCTGCTGGGTACTGTGTGTACTCCAGATGCCAGGCTCATATCTGACAGCCCCCTCACACATGCTTGCTGCTTCAGGAGTGCTCCTGCACTCAGCTGGACTTTCACGGGATCCTGCAGCATCACAGGTACCTCCAGTGGACTCGCTCTGACTCTGATCCCTCAATCCTCACAAAGCAGAGTCTACAGATTACCTGCAGGTGACAATAACTGCTAAGGCAGCAGGGACAAGGAGAAGAAGGATGAAGGGAGAGACAGAGGAGTTGGAAAGATGTAAAGCTGAGGAACAGAGAAGCTGCTGGTACAATCCAGCCTGCACAGCCACCATGAAAGAGAGCCCTACCTGCCTCCACAGCTACATGTGCACAGCACGCTTATTTCCATCCCGTTATTTTTATTTTCTTGCCAAACATTGCCAGCTCTCCTGTGGTTTTATCACAAGTTTTTCCCACCTTTGGTGTTCTGCTGAAAACCCCAGCTCCCAAAGATGCCTAACTAGATTAGAAATTTCAGTAAGCTTCTATGCTTTGTGCTTGCAGAGTAAACTTAAATAATATGACTTGGGGCATCTGAAAAAAGAAATTTAGAAAAAAGAGTAACTTGAAAGAACCCAATTTCTACTACTTTTAACTCCACGAATTTCAGACTAATCTCATTATTCTAAAGCAGGCCTGGATGAATTTCTGAATAACTGAGCGAACAACCCTGTTCATAGCTTTACTCCACAAGCTTAGTTTATAAGAAAAAGATGTTTTGTGAGCAGCAAAACACACCACAGTAGTTGTCATCCCTACCACAGCCACTCGAGCTCCAGCTCGCATCTCCCTTTCGTGAGACCCACAGTCCCCCTCAACATTCTCCCCTTGCCTGATGGAGATATTCAGCAGGCACCAGGCAGCCATCCAGAGCCAGGCACACGCTCACCTGCCAGCCAGCCTGTCCTCGTGTAGCATCTTGTAAGATAAACCAACTTCTCCTCCATAGGGACACTCTATCCTCTTTCCAGATACCAATTTTCACAAAACTAATAGGAGCTCATGGCGTGTCTGGAACCTGCACTCTCCTGCTAGTTTTGGCCAATAATGACAATTACGTCAAACTTGCGACGTCCAATGTCCAAGCACTGACAGCCTGCTCAGCTGAGGATCACTTGTTCCATTTGTAGAAAAAACTAGAAAATAAGCTTTCACTGGTGCAGGCAAAGCTTTACTCAAGCACTTCATCAGTGTTGCCTCCCACCAGGAGAGTTAGTGAGACACAATAAACACACACACACAGATATTTATATATGATTTTCTGTCACTGTGACAGGCATGTCACTGAAAGCAACAACCAGGAGACAGGCCCCAGCTAATGAGCTTTTAAAGCAAAGCTGTTCTGTGATCAGCTGAATGTTATTAAATCCTCCTCTGGCTTTGAAAAATAAACACTGTACCACACAAACATAGTGACAGGAAAAGATAACGTCAAAACTACATCTGGGTTGTTGAGAAGGAGAAAGGGAAAGGGGAAAGCAAAGGGAAAAAAACACTGAGGAAGGGCTAACGACGACGATAATTTAAAATTAAGATGCAGAGTTATTCTAATGCAGTATTTCTCATGTCAGGTAACTTCAAGAAATTGAAGCACAGAAGTCCATCTGGCCTGTATCAAAAAACCTTTTCAACTCCCAAATTATAAGCCCTAACTTTGGTATGTGAGGTGCATAGCAGAATTGCCAACACTTCCAGACAGGGGATTGCTGTCAGGGCTCAGACAAGGTGAGGTGCTGCATCCATGCAGTACTTTTCCACCCTAACCCTCACCTCTAACGCTATTGCCCATTGGGTTGTGCTTCCTAGACCCACTTTTTCTTTATCTCCTACTAGTTTTCACTAGCCATCTCCTCTTGTCTCTGACACCAAGGCAACAGAAGCTACTAAGCAGAAGTGACCACCAGCAGCAGGTGCCTCACCCACAGCCCTCCCCCTTGCCAGACCCATCTCCTAAATCCAAGGGACAAGAGCTATGGCCTGGAAAGAGAAGGAGAAATGCTCTGTTGCATTTCAAGGAGCAAGGCAACTCCTCCCTTTTTCTGCCAGTGGAAAATAAGAGGAGACGACGTAGCATGAAAGCTCTTTTAAATCAGGAAACAAAAGCTACAGGAGGGGTTGCTGGAATACCCTATAAATAGAGCAGGGCTGTGAATGACATTGTCCAACCCATGGCATCGCTCTGGCACAAAACTAATGACTGTCAGAGGAAAAGCGCTGTTTAAGAAAGGCTGTGAAGGTGAGCCTACAGACTCGGCCGGGCACTTCAGGCTTCCCAGTTTTGAGATCTTTCCCCAGTTTTCTCTCTCTAAAACGACAGCAGTTACAAACCAGACAGCCTGCTTTTGCGTACACAATGTTGTGAACATCACAACTGTTCTGCTGTGCTTGAACTGGAAAGACAGACTTGATACCTGTGCAGTTTTGCCCTCTGGTTCCAGTAAGAAGGGAAGAATCTTTAAAAATAGATTGAAATCAGGAACTTACGGGGCCAGATTAATGCACATACAACACACCAAAGATCTTATAAACTGTACTCAAAATTAGTGAAACACTCCTGAAAATACTGAATCAGTTGTCAAGCAGCCTTCAATGGTCAGTAATTTCAAACACAGAGAGAGTGCTCTGTTGTTTGTGCAAATTCTCAACATTTAGTAATACTTAAGCTATTATCAGCAAGGTACAGTCTCTCCACTCTTGCTAAGTGCCCACTTTCTGGTCATATGGAACAGCAGTCTCACACACAGCTCACCTCATGCACAGGCTAGACAAACTCAAGTCTTGTTCTCCTGTAGTTTCTGCTGGAGAGCACAGAGTGGGCTTACTTTTATGAGTGGGCTTAATCGTAAAAGTAACATTTCACAGCATTGCTGAAAGTCTTGTACCAAATGGTGAAACGTTACAGAAGATCATAAAGCAGCTCTATCTAGTTCAACATACAGCAATACAGTGATTGAACAAAAAAAGATGAGACTACCTCACTTGAGGGCTGCCTTTTGTACACCACTTTTCCTTATAATTACCCACCAGGGGCTGACCTTGACCAATGAAACTGCCCTCCCACTCTGCAGGCAAACTTGAACTGCAAAATACAAATACATTTCTGCAAAACTTGGAACAAACCAGGTAATTTTATAAACACTGTTATTTCTGAAGCAGTCTCCTCCAATCTAAAAACCAGGAACTATCAATTCTCTGTAATATAAGAAAGTGTATAAACATTAATAAATCCAGTGTCATCCTCTTAGAGGGAAGAAGTGGAGACAGCAAAAACAAAAAACCCTACCAAACCTACACCAAAATTTTTTAGCCAATTCTTGGGGGGGGCAGGGGGGAACAAACAACAAAACATGAAAGACACCAAATATAAATCTTCTCTTACAGTCACTGCTCAGCTGTCTAGATTATAGAATATAAACAGAACAATCTTTTAAAACTGAATAAAAAAAAGAGAAAGTTGGAGACAGCCCCAAATCAGGAACTTTGGTTTCAAACAGGAAGTTAATAAATGCCACCACAAGCTGTTCATCACTTCATCATGAAGATGATAAGGCAGACGCAGGCAAATCAACTACCTAAAGTACATTATGGAAGTCACTTCGCCAGCTTCTCTATGTAGGGGATTTCATGACCTGGCACATGCCATTCCTATCATGACCAAGTCTGCTTACTGCTGCTTACACTTTTCCTTGTCTTTACAAAAATCTCTTTCCTGACCCTTTAAAAACAAAATATTACATCATTTCAAGAGCCTACCCTTCCAGATGTTTTGTTACCCATCTGCTTTCTCCCTTCTTCACTACTGCCTCGTGTCATCCTGCCTGTTGTGCAGGATAATTACAAGTTACTTTCCTGTAAGATCCTAGAGCTGACCATAATATTTTAAGCCTGCTGCAAATTATGGACCAGTTTATATTTATGAATCAAAAATATGTTCCTATAGCCAAGCCCTCAATATTGTTTTTTAAAAGCAAAAGTCAGAAACAGATCTACCATTATTCTTCACCTAAAGCCCCAGGAGTGGCTTTACTGTAAGCCAGCGAGCTGCTGCTTTTCTTTTCCTGGTAACATTTTTGCCAACTGCCTATGATCAGACCAGCTCTGCTGTTTGTCTCTGTGACAGGCTGTTCAGGGCACAAGAACCAAGCAGGAGCTCAACTGGCTCCAACGGTGCTTAGGGCAGTTCAGCTTGTAAGGATAAGCCCTCTTCTTCAGCATTATCCAGGCAGAACACTTAGACAGGAAGAAGAAAAAAAATTAACGAATAACTCAAAGAGTAGGAGCTGGCATTAAGCAGCCAGATCCTTCATCTGGTGCCTCCATGCCAGCAGCATGTCTCATGAAGACCGAGCATTACTCCAATTTGCTCTATGTGATGAGCGCCACCAAAGCCAGACATCATCTGGGGACAAAGGTCAGCATGGTCCAGCTGCTAACAGACCTGCTGGAAAAGGAATGGACTGGGAAAAGCTGCCGATTCCCCCACACCAGAGGAAACCTCAACTGGTAGTTTGTGGATGGCTGCTTCTTCTGTACCATAGTTCAGTATCACAAAGGGAGGAGACAAATTAAAGACAGTACTCCAGACTATAGCTTGCATCCCATGATCATCTTGAAATCACTGAGCTTGGCCCTCCAGTTCAAGAGGCTGGGCACTAGAACAACGCTCCTGTCACTCCCGCCCTGGGATGCAGTCCAAAAAACCCAGCAAGTGCCAAAGAAGAAAGTTCAAAGCCCTGGAAATGCCAGGCAGCCTTCATTCAACCCATTGCTGTCTGTGTCCCTTGAGAGCAGACAAGGAAACTAGCCGATTCCCACAGGTCTTCCCATGAATGTCTTCAATTCATCAGCACACACACGTGTTACAACTGTAATTATGCATCCATGTATTACTGCTAAAAAGCTACAGAAAGACTGCTAAGCTTGGACAATGAGCAAAAACTTGTCTTCACTAGGAAACATTCTCTAGCACTGGGCTAGCTGTTCAAGCTTCGTTTCACACATACACACTTATGACATATTCCTTAAATACATGAGTCATGCTATTTCTTCCACCAAATCTTGCCTTACCCACTGCCCACAATAGATGATGCTCAGATGAAGAGCCTCTTCCCCTCTTATCAGTTTCTGGCCTTATCTATTGGGCTTCTTATTTTAAAAAAAAAAACCCTGAATGCAGAGTTACTTTTCTCATAGTTTTCTGGAACATCCATCACCACCTCAGAATGTCACCAAAAGTTAACTTTACGGGATGCCTGGAAAAAAAGAAGGGCATTATGGCCCCCAATTTACAAGCAGCCAAAGAATAGCCAGTTTCCACTAATTTGGCATGGTCTGCTTAAATCAGCAATGATCTTACTTTATAGGGATTAAGCATGAAACAACCTTTTGTTTTGTCTTCCAAAACAGACTTTTTTCACTTCAACTGTAATGATGGCTGCTCAACTGCTGCAAGTCTCCATGCCCCAAACACCCACAAAATGGAAAGACACATCAAATCTAGCTTTAATACTCTAGCTAACCTCAGTCAGGAGCTTTGTAGATCAGGATGGGACAAAACTGAACTCCCCAAGGCAGCATTTAAATCACATAAGAGTGAGGCAGTCTTTTCCATTCATGTCCTATGCCTTCTTTAACAAACACCCTCCAACTTCTTCATCAATTAAGCAGTTTTGCTCACCACTCACTCCTCACGTTCTCCCTAACCACTGTCTGCCTAACAAGGCGGCAATGCTGTAGGAAAACAATTTGCAACTGTGTTATTAAAGGCTCTATCATATGCCTAAAATGGTATGCACTGACTATTAGAATGCCTCAACCTAATTTTGACCGCTTACATTTGCAACCCAATATGATTTGTTACTTTACTAACAAACTGAGAAGCCCTAGAAGTGCCATTACTGAACTGCACTAGTCCCAGGCACTCATTGGCACGTTAGAGTCACGACATGCCTTTGTAATGGGAGCATCAGGGAAGAAGCTGGTAGTGACAGGCAGGGCTGGCACTAGACAATGAAGCAGCCAGAAAAGGCAATAGATTGCCAAGGACAGCAAAAGAGGTGACCCAACTGCTACTTTATCGATGGCATATCCTTGAAAAAAGGCTAGGTGGGCTGCTGATGTGGACAACAAGAGATCTTTTTAACTCCCTACATCTAGATCCTTTTTACTTCCTGTCCCTCTACTTCTCTTGGCTCTGTTCTTACTGTTCAAGTTCTTTCCCTGTTCCCAACGTTGTTCCTTCTCCCATGTGTTTAAACAGTTTTTGATAAACCTGCAGCAGAAGTGTTGAAATCACGGGCAAGGCACCTTCTTTCAGCTTTGATACAAAAAGGACCTTTGAAGAATAATTCTGTCAGGCTCTCAGAAGCAAGTGCAAATTTGATTCTTCAGAGGTGTATAATTCAACCAGAAGCCCATATGTGTTCACAGAAATAGCAGAAATTACCTCCTTGACATCATGACAACATCTCTTTTCAAATTGAAATTTCTTAGTTCAAAGCCTTGAAATGTGAGAGCATCTCAGTGAAATGAAGGTAAACATATTTATAACACATTTTCCCCTTGTTCTACACTAGAACAAAGACATTCCTCCCCCACTCAAAAAAAAAAAAAAAAAAAAGAGGCAAGTCCAAATCCCAAGGCCTGAAAACCCAGGGGCAACATGCCAGTGTCAGGATACCAAAGAGGAAGACTTAAGCAAGTCCACTGCTACAAGCTCCACATTCTTTAAGCTATGGATGCTGGAAACCATCTACATGAGGCTTGAAGAGTTGAGGCAAGCCCCCACCTACCTGATTTTGACAAAAGACAGCATTTGCACCAGCAGATAGGTTCCCTCCCTCCCCAAGCTGAAAGTTCATTTTAGTTCTAGGATTGCTCAGTAATTCTGCCAAATACAGCAAGACTGCAAATCACCATTTTCTGTAAACTCCTGGCACACACAATGAAGATGCCCAACCATACAGAGCCATCTGGTCTTGACACACCTCTTGAAAAGCATCGAAATCAGACTTGCCCAGAGAGAGGGGAACCCAGAATAGAGCTGTAAGAAACTTAAATCTGCATTAAGGTCAGTAACTGCTGGATAAATTTATGGTCCTGTATCCATCCATCAGACTGCCCTTTCAACGCTCTTTCTAAATGGTTACGGCTTTTCATTTGCAATGCTTTAAAACTTACTATAATTTAACATATCTACAGCTCCTATCCTATGTTTCCCACAGTAGCAATTAAAATATGCAGACTCCTGCACATGATGTCTCCCATTATTTCTTCTAATTGAGGGACCACTGAAGTTTATTTGGGAAGAAAGTATGTGGGCCAGAAATCATATCAAAAATCATAGAAAACCACAAAAATAAGGACTTCAAAAGACATCAAGAATTCAACTTTCAGCTCAACAGTATCTTAAGGTTACATTAGTTAAGCAGGCCAGTTTCAGTATACATTCATACCACCATCATACCATCTTCCAAGTTGCACCACATTTTTTGATGATCTATCTCTTGCACTTTCCCAGTACAAGAGAGACATGGAGCTACTGGAGACAGTCCAGCAGAAGGCCATGAAAATGTTTAAGGGACTGGATCATCTCTCATAGGAGGAATAGCTGAGACAGCTGGGACTGTTTGACCTGGAGAAGAGAAGGCTCAGGGGAATCTTATAGGGCAGTCTTTATATACCTGAAGGGAGGGTGCAAAGAATACAAGAGTCAGGCTCTCCTTGGTGGTGCCCAGTGACAGGACCAGTCAGTGGGCAAAAAGTGAAACAGGAGGTTCCCTCTGAACATCAGGAAACACTTTTTCACCATGAGGGTGACCAAGCACTGGCACAAGCTGCCCTGAGAGGTTGTGGCGTGTCCCATCTTGGAGATATTCAAAAGCCATCTGGACAGAGTCCTGGGCAACCACCTTTAGGTGGCCCTGCTTAAGCAGACGGGTTGGACCAGATGACCTCTTCCAATCTCAACCATTCTGGGAGTCTGTGAGTCAGGGCTATCCCTCTTTATCCCTAATGATCTGAAAAATCCAGAAAATAAATCATAACCTCCAAAGAAGTCTTTACAACATCTTTACAGTAAGGTAAGGCCTCATCCCTCTCCTCCTCCTTCTCAAAGAAGCTGAAAAACATAGAAGATTATTAATGCTTTGTACTTACTGAGCCCAGCACCCATCAAAAGTAAAATAAGAGGAAATATTCATTTGACTTGCTTCCAAGAAAGCAATTAGATGAAACAAATATGTTGAATAAAGTATTTTACTGGCAGGATGACTAAGAGATCAAGAACATTTATTGATCTACAGTCTTGGACCCAAACAGCTGAAATCACATCAACTACCTAAGCTTTAAAATTAACTCTACCCTCTGCCCAGGCCTCAGGGCCACTCAGCCTCTTTCAAAGTACCTTTGTGGGATCTTAGTAAGCATCAATTAATTAGTTAGCAAAAGACTTTTCTGAGTCTCAGGTAAATCTGTCAGTTTATCCAAGAGTTGCTTCTACTGCCTGGTGATCAAAAGAGAGGACATTCATGGGAGGACATAGTCTGGAACTTTATGGTCCAGCTGAAAAAACTTCAAGCCCAAAAAGCTGAGCGAGTGTCAGAAAATCCTCTCACCTCAATGAAATGTTGCCATTGGAGCCTACAGCATCATGGCCATAACACCAGACGCAGAAGCCCATCACTTCACAAAGACCTACTGGACTTTTGTTATGGCTTCTGTTTCTGAACATATTCTGAATCTCAACAAACCAGTCATTCATGGACAAATACCTCGCTTTTCACTGGGCTTTTTAGAGTTACAATGCTTCTGTAAATACTGAATTTACTGTTCTATATTCTCTTTTCTCTTTCTGTTCTACAGAAATCAAATGAAAATAAAGTAGAAAAGTTATCATAGGGTAAGCCACAACAGACACCATACATCAGCAGTTACTACCTAAATATACACCATGCAACAAAATCACGGTAACTTGAGCTAGATTATCCTTCGATGAAAGAGGAATAGTCTGACTGACTTTGCTGAAGAGTACAAACATGGAACAGCAGCAGTTACCTTGGAAAAGGTGCCAGACTAAGTTCATAACCTTGCTTACTCACAAGGTAACACCTTTGGGTTCTCATACCCTAAAGCAGAATTTAGGATGCACACACTGGAGTAGGCATTTGGTTGTGCAGTTACTTTCAGTCAGATAAAACAGCTTAGACCTCAAATTAAAAGATACAGCAAATATGCATGACAACCAGAAAAAGTAGTCAGAAAAAGAGTGGTAAAACCCCCCCCCCAAAAAAAAACTACTCCCCTCTCCGGAGTAGTGTAGGAAACTGCGTATCACATTTTCTAAACATTTAAGTTCTTCAACATATAATTATTTCATGATATCTTATCTATCGTGGGTGCCCTCTCTCCACCATCCTAGAGTTCTTGGAAGTATCATTTTGAGTTACATGCATACACCAAAAAAAGGAGCTTAGACCATCTCTATTTGAGTGAAGCATTAAAGAATTATTAAAAGGCTGAGCTCAAGACCACTTGCCATAAACCTGACCAGGGTCAGAGGCAAGAGCTATGGGGAGAGGGAATGAGCAAGTATGGCTGAGTCATCTTGAAGAGGAGATGCTCCCGGGAAGGGAGGAAAATAGCACACACTCCTTCCCCCTGCAAACCTGCCCAGTAGTTAGGACACTCTTTCCTGGCTCATTTGTGTTGCCCTTCACAAATTTTTGGACAGATGGGGGACAGTCCTACACAGGAAGACACAATGCAACAAAACAAATCCTGCAATACAACCAGTGTTCAAAGGCCTTGCCTGCTGTACGCATGAAATAGGCTCCCCACCTCCGTAAGCAACAACTGACTGCTAGGATTGACAACAGATTTTACTCTTACTAGTCAATAATACCGCACCCTAAGAAGACATTGTCCTTAGACAGTGTGGAGGTTTAGAAATGCTTGCCATTTGTTTCAATCTCAGTGTAAATGGAGAGTGTTGTGGGGTTTTTTTATGCTTTGTTTTCTATGGAAACCAAGCCACACACCGAGACTGTCTCGCCTTTCCCTTCAACCCAGACCCAAAGGAGGCTCCACAGAGGCTAACTGCATCTTACTGTCAGAGCAGTAAAATTCAGTAGTCTAGACAAACTGAGCAGCATTTAACAAATAGACAGTAATCTCATAAGGCTTTCAGATTTTGTACTGCAGGAAGAAAAGGAAGGTGAAGCTCACAGAAGAGAGGGCTACTCTGCTTGAAAATTTCTGCACATCAAAAAAGCAAACCACATGCAAGACAAACTTCATGAATGCCCAAATACTGGGCAGACTTCACTTAGAGCTTCCCTTTCCTTAGGCTACCAAGTCATTACAGAATCACAGAATCAACTAGGTTGGAAAGGACCTTGAAGATCATCCAGTCCAACCATTGATCTAACACTGCCAGTTCCCATCTACACCATATCTCTCAGCGCTATGTTGACCCTACTCTTAAACACCTCCAGGGATGGGGACTCTACCACCTCCCTGGGCAATCCATTCCACTGCCTAATAACCCGTTCTGTAAAGAAATACTTCCTGACATCTAGTCTAAACCTTCCACAAAACACAAATTCACAGGCTTCCTCACAGTGTTTGTGGAAGTAAAATGTTAAAATTTAATTCAAGTATACACTACTAGATGAAAGAGCCTGCATTCATTCTTACTGGTTTGTAGTATTTTCTAGTTGTGAAATAGCCTCTTATTCAGACTTCATCTCCCTACTGCAGCGATGTCAGATTCTTTATTACTTTTTTTTTATTATTATGTTTAATACACTTCTAGTAGTGAAACAGATTCTCCTTTCTAATTAGGTCTAGCAATTAATAACTGAAATTGAACTGATGATGATACAGTTCTGCTAAACAAATAACCAAAGCTGAAATCAGGGTTAAGTGTTTCCATAAATTAGTGTTGACATCAACAGCAGCTTATTTTGAACTTTGCATCTAAACTGAGTTAAAAAGAAAAGAAAAACAATTTAAATATTTCTCATTTATTTGGCTGCTCCCCACACTCAAGAAACCAGTCCCTCAAACAGATGACCCTTCTTATCATTGAAGTTGGGACTTATTAAGAAATCAACCAACCTTAGAGGATTTTCTTCGGCTTCTTCTTGTCCAAACCACCACTAGTTTATCTGGCTGCCTGTTGAAGATAAGGAAGAAACAGCTTAATTTAGAACAAGATCAATACGTAAACAATCTATAATAAAACTCTTGCAATATATAATCACATCCTTAGTGGATACATTATCTCTTAAAAATAGCCCATCTAAAAACCACTCTCAGCATCAGTCATTTAATAGGAAAAATAATGTGTATTTATAGAAAAAGGCTGTCCTCCAATCCACACACTAATGTCATTGTTCTCCTCCTGCTCTCCTTGCCTGTGGGCATCTCCCCAGAGCCAGCAGCACACCTGAGCAGGAACTCTTCCATGGGGCAGAGAACAGGATCCAGCCTCTTTAAAGACACCTTGAAAACAATCTGATACCCAAAATAAACATCAGTGCAAATTCTAATTTGAATTTCTACACAGACATATTGAAAAGGTAATGCTAAGTAGCAAAGAAAACAGGCAATTTAACTTTTGCATCCCCAAAAAGATTATTTTTTCTACTTGAATACCTCTAACAACAAGAACAATCAAGTATTACTCCTCAAAATCTCCTTGGACAACCACAGACAGGTAAATCGGCGCTTCCTGAACTTCTACTCAGAAGGACAAACACGTTGAAACTCAGTGTGGCTCTCCAAGCAATTGTTTATTTGGTATTTGTAATGAATGTAGATGGAAACCTCAATAAAGGATACTTTCAATACAAATTATTTTCTCTTTAAATTTCTTAAGATTTATTTCTTGGCTAATAGTTACAGCCCTATTACTTCTACGTTATTAGTTTCACAGTTGTCTCGGTGATTTTTGATATTGACTTAACTTCCAGGCTTTTTTTTTTTTGGCCCATGATACACTTCCTACCTTATGACCACATTTCTGGTCCCACTTCCAGACCCAGGACCCCTCTTCCAGAGACTCCTGACCCTCCATTCTGGCTTTGTTTTCTGGCTGATGACCCAAATTCCAACAACAATCCTGACTGCAAATCCACCCACAGATGGTTTTTCAATGAAGTTCACATCTCCACTTAAAAGTACTAAACCTGCAACTCTGCCTGGCAAAAAAGTGCTACTCAGATTTTTGAGACACTGGTATAAGAATCCTTGCCTTTCTAAAGCCACAGAAAACCCTCTTTCATGTTAAAAAAGATCATGGGGGGAAAAAAATGGATGTAACTGAGGAAAAGTCAAGATATAATGTGCTCAAATCATTATTAAAAGATGCACCCCAAAAAAATCCACGCAAGTATTCTGAATAAAAAAAAGCAGTGTTCATACTGCTATCCTAGTATTTCATCACAGGGAGACTATCTACTTCATAACCAACTTTTCAAATGAAAATCCAACTGTTTTAATAGTCATTTTAAGCACTGAAGTGCTGGCCACCGTGTTATATAACTTCCCACTGAGCTGTTCGTTTCTGCAGGCTACAATAAAGCTAATACTCCACCTATGATTTATATTTAAACTCAGCAGAACTAAAGTTCTTCTGAAAAACAGAGTTAAAGATAGATCCCACCTTACTCCTTTAATATATTCCTTAACTTCCAGGTTGGGATAAACTGAAAGTGAAATAGCCTACTGCATTTTAAACTGTGTAAATTCACTCTTATGGCTTGTTTAGGTGACCTAAAGTGTAGGTTTGCTCTGCTTGATGCTTCTCCTGTAAAATCTAGCTTGGTAATGAGGTCATGTTGTACTTCAAAAGCTCTTTGCCCACTTGGGGTCAGATGTGAGGTTCTCATCTGTTGGCACACAGCCCCATTCACTTTGATGGGAGCTGTGTTTGTGTCACCAGGAAAAAACAACACCCCCAAGCAATTTCCTTGAAGCAAAGAAATCCAAACCCATGCCTACGATAAACAACTTTTTCCAGAGTTATTTCACTTTGCACTTTAAAGCTGACTTATTTCAGAAACTAGCTCATCAACCAAATTCAATTTAACCTTGACTCATTCTCCTAAGCTTGCCTCTGAGTACAAAAAAAATGCCAAAAGCAGGGGAAGGTGGGGAAGGGAAGGAAAAATTAAAAAAAACGTGAAAGGAAGATGCATTTCTGCAGTACCAGTGGCTACACTGAGGACAACCCTCCCTCAGAGTGGGACTCTGTGTCCCAGGAGTCACAAATAAGAGCTTCAGTAGGAAAAGGCAGAACACCACCTGCAGAGATTAACGGGAAGAGCACAATTCCACACTGCCACCAGCTCTTCACCTCTTCTCCCTCTCATCTGAAGGGATACAGTACTCAGCAACATGTCTCTTCCCTATTTCTTCTCGCCAGGTCAGCCAGCCACTACACTTGTGGTGGCCTTGGCCTGCTCGGGTGTACAGGAACACCAGCCAGCCAAAACATGTAAGAGACAAGAAGACATTCTTCATGGTATACTCAGTAGATCATGAAAAAATTGAATTCCCACACATGGATTTCAAGAGTAAATTTCCACAGGTTTCCATCAGAAGAGCACTCAGGTCTCCAGAGGTCCTGTGAGGGAGGCTAAGAAGGATCCTACACAGGTCACTTCCTTTCTGGCAGCTCCAGATCAGGTAACGGTGATGCTGCTTTGTCCCTCTAGATATGTTTTGATCTTGTCTTATTTATCTTGGCATCAGAATGGATTTTTTCTTACAATGGCACTGGATCATCTCCCCAGAGGTAAAACAAGACACAAGCTGCAAAAGCAAAGCAGCACACCCAGCTCCATGTGGTGCCAACATCTAAACCAGGCCGCCAGCCCCGGTGGAGATGGCCCAAGAACATTTATACGCATGTGCAAACAAATGGGCCAAGAGAAGCAAGGGAGCAAAGCAAAGTGAGGAAACAGGAGGAGCGTCAGTGTTAGCGCCAAAGCAAGTTGATTCAAATTAGGAATGAATCCACACCTGCAGTCCTACAACACAGATAATTTTTCTGGAAGAGACTCACGGCTATCCCAGATGCCTCAAAAAAATAAAAAGAGTGAAGAAGAAGCTATATGTAGACACAACAGAGTTACTCTGAAAAACTAAGTAGCATAAAACAATTGTCAGGTATTGACAAGCCTCAATTCAGAAATGCCTCCCAGTCTGGACAAGGGAAAAATAAATTAAAAAAAAAAAAAGCAGAGATGGGCAGTTAAACATGACAGTCATCTCCTGTGATACTGCTGTGTGTGTGTCGTGTTGGTAATTGACCTTACATTTAATTCTAATTCTCTCATTTAATTTTAAAGTGTGCCGTTGCTTGCTTGGCTTTACACAGGTTGTCAGAGACAGCTGGCGCTTCAATGCTGGAGACCTGCGTCTGCATCACATACACACAGTTGTCACCAAGCCTGGATTTATTTCCAAATTTTGAAAAACTCCCTTGGCCAGGAATATAAAGACACACACTACCATGAAAAAGCCAACTAGAGTCTCAATTTTGAGCCACACTGATGGGAGAGCACACGCAGCACTTACTCCCCTAGGCTCCTTCACTGGTATATTTATTTTGTTAAGTACTGAGTATACTTTGCTCCTTCAGCTTCAAGTATGAGAGAAATCCACATCCAGAGGTACTTTGCCAAAATAAAACGAGGAAGGCCATCACAATATGGGGACAGAAAATTTAGCAAAATGGAATGGGGAGAGAAGGAAAGAGAAGAAAATATCCCAAAGGATGAGTTTCCCTACTGAGCATACCACATGCTTAACTGAAAACAGAAAGAACAGCAGTTTTTCTAAGGGATTTTCTTCAAGAAAGTCACAAACCCAAGATTTTAAAAATATCTCCATAGAACTGTTTTACAAACAAAGCCAGGAGCAACCTTCTCTTTCACAATCTGTTCATTGCTCTTTTATGCCAATATACTTCTAGAAGAAAAAGCTCAGCTCATATTTTAATCAGGAAATTTGCATTCAAGGTTATTAGTGATGTCTCAGTGCTAGGAAACAGCCAAAACCACATAATGTAGTTTGCTTGTTTAAAGCATTTAATATTTTCCTACTTCAGACTTCTCCCCTCCTTCAACATCATAAACCTGGGCTGCTCATTAACCAGCAATAAAAGCAAATAAAAATCACTTCTAAAGAATTAGGCTGAAGACCAGTTTTGTAAGTTTACAAGTTTACTTTGTAAACTCGGAGATCATTGCAAATACAAAATCCACAATGGTGCAAGACAAATAAATATTAATGGTCAGCTATAAAAAAAAAAGTTTCCTGTGCTGCATGAACAGTATTTCTTATTCCTTTAATCCCACCAGCTTTTAGATAGTCACTTACTCAGCTCCAACAAAGCCAGTACGTTTAAGGTAAGGAACAACACACCGCTAGCCCTAAGACGATGGGGTTGGAGTGGAAGAAAGAACTGGGCTGTAGCTGAACAGCTACGTCTCCACGCTAAGTAATTGCTTCAATCTAGACAATTCAACACCACCAGCCTTTCAGCGCGAGTATTTCATACTGTACTGGAATCTAAGACGATTGCCTCGGCGGTGCTTTGCGTTTCACCCCATGCCAGTACGCAGCATTGCCAAAGCAGCGGCAGATCCCTGGAAGGGGGAGCCGAAGGAAATCACCAGCACTGGGGTGTCAGACACTGCCACCATGAAAGGCAGGGACCCAGCAGCAGGTACTGAGAGATCATATTTTATAAAGCCTACCATAAACTTGCATTTGTTACTTACTCATTTTTGTGTGGTTCACAAGGAACTATTCCCAAAAAAAGGCCGTTTATAGCAGTAAACTTATTGTAGTATTTACAAGTGAAACGTACTCAGCAAAGAAGCAGGGAAGATTATGATTTCAAAGTTTGTGACTCAGAAAAAGAGCTTCATTGCTGCCCTGCATACCAAGTAACTAAAATGAGCTTTAAAATGCAGATTAATAAAACATCTATAATTCAAAACCATGCCTGCTTTTCCTGACAGATGGAAGCCATGATTCTGGTATCTTCAATTCTCCTGTTGAAACAACTGATTAATTAAATAAATAACTAACTAAATAACAGAACCAGACTTTGCCATATCCACAATTATTACATAAAGTAATAAAAACATTCCACAGACTGGAAAAAACTATGTCATCTGATCATCACCTTATATGCCACAAATTTCACTGACTGAGAAGGAGGTTGTGCAAGATTCAAGGTCTTCTGGGGTTTGGTTTGCTCATTCCAGGAAATATTTGGCACAATATTTTGATTACAGAACTCTCCAAATATCATTTGTGAAAGAAGGACATAAAAGGTATTGGTTTCCCGTTAGCTTGTTTTGTAAACCTTTTAGCAGAAGCAGATAACATTAACCAGGACCTATTTCTTCACCTAACTTATCATTTGATAACAAAAAAAAAACCCGCAGAAGACTCATGTTTAGATGCTGCTGCTGGAAAGAATTGCAAATGCACTTAACTTTAATTATGGACACTGAAGCCAATGGCAAGACTAACAACCTTTTGTGAAAGAAAATAGTAACAGTATTTGTTTGTAACAAGGTATCATTGTATTTAAATAACAGTCAATAATCTTCTATGTAATGGACAAGGTATCTTTTTTGTAGAGGTCCCTTTTTCATCTGTACACAGACACACTACAGCCTGCATGTTTGTTTTGGCCTCAAATTCCCTAAGTGCTGGGGTTTGGCCCCCCCCCCTTTTTTTTTTTTTTAGTTGAGCTTGTTTTATTCTTACTATGTTTGATTTGAACTGCATTAATTATTACGGGCTGCTAGACTACTCTTGTGAAGCAAGCCCAAAAGAGTATAATTAACAAGAGAAGCAGCAGTGTGAGCACAATAGCATGCAGATGCACCTATTGAAGGATAAAAACAATTACTTGAGGAGTAATGTCAAAGTACTTCTGATAAGTTTGTTGGTTTTGGGTTTTTTTTAATAGCCTTTTGTCCTCTCTGCATTGTGCATACCAGCACAATGTGCCAGGTTTTCATTAGGAACCAATCCTCCCTCCCCACCAGCACACAGCTTTCTACATGACTGCTGGAATGCTATCAAGGCTAATAGTCTCTTAAAAATAAATGTGATGAGTTCTATACCACCATTAATTCAGGATGAACGTTACTTTTCCTCATTTTACAGGTAATTACTTTGAAAAGCTCTCTTTGCAGTGCAGTCTTCTGCACTGGGACCTATGCTATGGCATACATTACCATTAGTCAAGGAACTAATCAAGCAATGGCCTTTCACGAGCCTTGTACCAAGTTTTTTTTCCTTCAGAATTTCCTGTTGGTCACGATCAATGAAATTCTATGGCTGCCTACAACTCTGGGAAGCGCAGTCGAGTCACCACCGATGCTTTAAACAGGCCTAGAGACACTGGTAAGAATTATGTCATGTGTTGATGCACTTGCCAGATGAGTCCTCTTGCTGAGTGAAGGTACAACACTGATTGCAAAAGCCAGAAACATTAAGAAGAAAATAAAATGCCGTGCAGATAAAAGCCATCTGAGCTAATGATAAGATGAAGTACATTACGAGATGAAGCTTTGCATTTCAGGAAGGGGTTTGGGGTTTCCACGGAGGAAGTTAAGGGTATTCAAAACACTCTGTACCCAGACATCGTCCAGCGTAGTTGTACAAGATGCCAGGACACATCCACCAGCAAATTAAGGTAGGATGGCTGCCACGTTCACCTGGTCTAGCCTGTCTGCTCCTACTTCACTGCAGATTCCTGCGCAAGGCCTGTGAACAGACTTCTGAACCATCTCACAGCATTACCACGTCAGACTACCTGAATCAAAACAACAGTCTCAACCTAACACATCGCGGAACAAGCATCAAGCCCCTAAAACAAGAAAAAGCTTGTTCTTCCCTCTAGTCTTCCCATCTAGTCTTAATAAGGCTAGGAAATTTCAAGAAAGTTATCATTAAAACAGGCATAGCAAGAAGATACCATAGCTGAGATCCCTCCACTTCTGCATCTTCACTTTCTATGCTTAACACAGGAAATTCCTGCTTCCTTTCTTCCCACCAGAGGTCTCTACATATTTTTTCAAGACTACACAAACTGTCAAAGGACCAGGATTTTCCTTGTGAACTGAATTTTAGGTTTTTTTAGTACATCTGCAGCTAAATGGATTGACCTCTACAAGACTTATGTCTCAAGATTATGCTTTGCTTTTCAAAAGACGCTTCAGTCTGGCTTTGCTTGCTTTAAACAAAAAAGGGACAAAGCGAGACATTACGACTGTTTTACAAGTGCAGTCAGACCTACTGAATCTGCACAGCATCTATTTGCGAGGCTGAGCGTGGAATGTGTAATATGTACTGCTGATGACTTGGTTTTCTTAAACCAAACACAAACGAAGTTTGCAGAATGAGCTGGATTAAACAAAGCCCAAGTTCATCCATTATTCAGACCAAGCGACAAGGACAGATTCAGCTTCATTTTTCAAGGAGTTATTGCAGCAAAGAATCTTGAGCAAAACAAACTCAACAGGACTATCTAGCAAAATACTTTCCTAAAGATTTTTGCAACATAATTTTATATTGTAGAACATACAAACTGACCCTAGTCTTCAGAAATGGTGTTCTTTAACATCCTTTTGGCAGTAACAGGAGAATGCCTTGACTAGTCCCTGAATTTTGTGTCACATCCATCTGCCCTCCACGTAGAAGCTTTCTTTGCCTGATCCAATTTAGCCTTGCTTGTCCCAAGGAGGGGTTAAGCGTACTGCACCAGAAGGACCAAGTGGATCTCTTATCTCACTCTCCTGTACTCATGGACACTCCCCTTAAGCAGACATTTATGCAGCAATGCTTAGTCCTCATGCTTACACTAGACATCCTAGCACACCAGAGCTTCAAAATACCTCCCAATACCCTATAACAAACAATGCCTACAAAAAACAAGCGCTGCTGAAGGCCACCTAAAGGCTTGCACGTAATACCAACCTCCCCAGTTGAGTAAGTTCAGAGCATTAGACCACCATGGAACACAGTTCAGGTTTTTGTGCGTGGCTAGCAGGAGCTCAGGCTAACTGGCCGGGAAGAGCAGTGGCTAAGGGAGCACTTGGACAAACCTTAAATGGAAAGAGTGGAGCGTGTTGCTTTATAGTGGAAAGTTCACAGGAGCCTACCATGAGTCAGATCTTTCTCAGATGCCGATTTTCCTTTTTACGTTCTTTTTTCAGAATATTTAGTCTTCTACATTTTAACAATAATGGATCAATGTTTTTTAAAAAAGCTATCAGTTTAGACTTGATAGGTTATTCCTCCCGAGCAGCGCGTGGCAAGAGCAGGCACTACGCAAACCTGCTCGCGCAGCCCACCCAGTCCTGACCCACTGTGAGCTTGCGGTTCTGATCCTCTTCCCTGCAGAGCTGGGGCCTGACAACTGCCAAGTGAATAAACACAAACCAGTTAGAAATCAAATTCATTTTCACCTTATGTGTAACAGTGCATTTGAAAGCTGGTTTAAGAAGGTGAAGTGCTAGACCATCTATCTGCTAAACTCAAGTGCTGAAGGCAGACCTCCATACACCCAGTCTCCACATCCTGCACTTCCTTAAGGAGACACAAGCATCAGCATTATCTGCCCCTCTCTTCATGAATGTCCATGTCCATTGTGGTGTAAAACAATAAAACAGATTAGTAACAAGGGAAACACAGTTTTAGCCAAATTGAGCAAGTAAACCAGGAATTTTGAATTCGAATTCCAGCTCCTGTCCCCACTGACTATACATCCTTCAGAAAATTTTAAGACAGACATTGAGCAGCATCAACCCTCCCTTTGATTTTAGTCATGCTCCATGACCTACCTATCTATAGACCAAAGATAGTATCTCCATACAACAATGTACGTGCATTACTGAGGATACCTTAAACTATTGTGTGTTATCCCTTCTTACTTTGAAGCACTGCAAGTTTGTTAGATGTATTCTCACAATAAAAAGTGCAAAAAGCAAAACTAAAATGAAACTCTGACTGACAAATGCTGCCTGAAACATAGCTTCAACCCATCAAAAACAAATGCCCACATTAAACAATATATTTCTGTACTAAAAATATGCAAGACACTTCCCGGCACACCATTGTCAGTTTTAATCAGACCCCATTACAAAACAGATCCTATTCCATTTTGCATAATTTTTTTTTTTCCAAATAGCATTCGAACAGAAGGCCCTTCTGTTTTTCAATCTGGAAACAGTAGAGGAAAAATAATTTATTTTTCTGCAATTCCCGCAGAACAGAAGAAAAGCATGTATCTTTCACCAAAACCATGGTGTTAGGAAATTGAACTATTCACAACAGAATCTTCTTCCTCTAATTTGTCTAAAATAGATTTAAGAAATTCTGCATAGTCTACTATGAGTAATTAAAGAAAAGGATGATCTTTGCTGTCCTTTCTGCCTCGAAGAGTTTCACATTCACACACAGATTGACTTCTGCTCCACAGAGATTCCAATGTCCATGTTAGTACTCCGACAAAGCAAGTCAGCAGTGACAGTGCATTAATGTCCATCCTCCTCTCCTTGCAATCCATGGACTCATCCTGAAGAAAATTACAGTTCAGCATGGGCAGGAGTAAGAGAATCTGGCTTTTAAAGCTCCCTTCCAAACCAACAACACCAGGGTTTTCATGTTTGGTTTTGTTCCTTAAGGCCATGTTTTGGATTACAAAAAGCAACTTTTATTGTTGGAAGATACACAAAAATTGTGAACATACTAAAGGTTTCCGAGTGGGCAGCAAGCACAGAATGGTACCAGATTGTTGTGTTTGTCTAAAGAGAAAGTTCCTATCACCTGCCTCAGGTGCCCAGATTACAGGACTGAGATGCTTATACAGTAATCAGTGGTTTTAATTAAAAAGACTGATACCTATGAAGAGCAAATGAGCACTAAAACAGTAGTCTGCTTCTTCAATACTGGAAAGTTTGAAAAGCTTGAATATATGCTTGAAGCCATAAAAACAGTGCAAACTCTTGATTTACACTGTGAAGAAGATTGTAGCCTAGCACCAGGTGGCATGACACAAGTATACAGTAAGCTAAGGGGCAGATCTAAGGTATGCTGTGTCCATACAGGGAGCAGTGTGGAAGGGCCAGTATGACACAAACTCACACTTAGTTTTCTAAACGATGACTTTACTGAGCCCTAAATTAATCCACATTTATTCTAAGACATGGACATTCCTGGCCCACGCACAATGAGCTCTCCAATTAAAGGTTCTTCATCTGTCAGCGGCCTCCTTTTGCTTTTGCAAATTAATATCACAAAGAGGGAAGAAAAAAAAAAAAAAAAAAGGAGGGGGGGGCGGGGAAGTGAAACATTACATGCTGTGCTAGCTCCTTTCCCCTATCTCTGCCCAGGAGACCAGACTTTGCAAATACTGTCAGGTGCTCTCAGTCACTGCCATACCACAGATACGGTATCAAGAAGTATGAACTCACTTTTGGGGAAGGAGGGTGTTGAAAGATGAGATCTTGAACTGCTTTCTCAACTCTGATTCTGGCATCACCTTGGCTGTATGGCCAACCACAGGATTATGAATCGCCCGCTTTCAGCAAAGCGCCCAGTTACCTGGAGGAACACTCCTCAATAGCTGGAGCACTGGTGGAAATAACACATCTTTCTGCCACCCTTCAGGGGCACAAAACTAGAAGATTTTACCAACTGCAATAATGCACCAGCTACTGGAAATCCATGGAGCAGCTAGAGCATCAAAACACCACAGAGAAACATGGGAACTTTGCATTTAAAATTGGGTCCCAAAGTCACACACTTGCACACTAAGGAAAACAAAATGCCCCAAAGCCTCTACAGACCTCGTCCTCTTCAAGCTTAATGAGGCCTTCAAAATGTAAAAAACAAGCCAGCGTGATAAATTTTGTAGCAGTAAGCTATACACAGATAGTTTTCAAAATTAAATCTATGATTTTCTTGCATGTTAAGAAAAAACATTAATTACCAGAGTTAAAAACGTTTTGCATGTGCTTTCCAAGGAACTGTCATAGGCCACTAGAAATTGCCACTACCATCTCCCATGAGATGCCCCATTTCATATTGGTGGCTTTTCATGAGCTGCTTTAAGATGGAGGTATGGCCGTAAGAAGTGAAATTATTTCATCAGTATTTACAGCTAAGTAACTGTTCCAAAGACTGCAAAATTAGAACTACTCCTCTTCCTGCTCAATCTGTTTAATTAAGTTGTTACATTGCTTCCAAGCTGCCTCCTGAAACAGAAGTTAACACTTCTGATTACAGAAGTCAATCTCAAAAGCAACACCATTTATTTCTATTTATAGATCACCAAGTCTTCCCCTAGAATCGTATATTCAAAGTCTAAAAATTTATATAATTTTTAGTAAGTTAAACTGGCCAAGCCTTTTAATTAAGGCCCTCAAAGTCACACCCCTGGCTCATATCCAGCAGCAATTATTGGCTAAGAAAAAATGCATGTTAACTCATGGATACACAAGAGACCAAGCAAAACCTCCTGCCAACACTAGGGACTGGATATGGTAAACAAAACAAAAAAGAAAAATTTCTTAACTGAAAGACTTCTATTTCTATTTTGAAACGTAAAAAAAAAAGATCTTACAGCTTTTAAAAATTGGAAAATATTTTGAAAATACCAGGCTTCCTAATTTGCAGATGAAGTGATGAAACATTTCTATTTCAAGGTCAAAAAAACCTGAAAACACCAACTAAGGACCTAAACAGATTTTGCTAATAACTGCTGTTTGTAAGATGCCCAACAGCAATCTGAACTAAACTGTAACTAATTATTTCAACTGGAAACTAGCAGCATATTTAATATGACTGTTTTAAAGCATGGGTTTCAATTAAAAAAAAAAAACAAAAAAACAAAAACCCAGAACCTACAGTATAGCTGAATTCGTGCTGATGCTGAAAATGCACAAAGAAATTACATCTTTCAGACAGCCAGGTTTTTTGTTTGTTTGTGGTGGTTTGTTTTTTTAAAATAATCTTCCCATATGATATTTTTCCGTTACAACCTGATCTAGCTTTCACTCAAGCCAGACACTGCTACAAACAGAGCTAGGTCAGCCCTTTGGCTCAGCATCCCTACAGAAGAACCTAAGAGTAGTGGTCCTTCACATTTTTTTCCAGTACACCAAGCTGAACCTACTCTCCTTTGAAAAGCTTACAGCTGGTTACTAACATCCAACAGGACATGCTTCAAGGTACAAAAGGTCCTTTGCATCCTCGAAATTTTTTTTGTGATATAAAGTGTTAAAAATGAACACTGCCCTTTCCTTGCTTACGGTCTCAACGAAGACGTATAGATACCACCAGTATCAACAGTTTCAAAGTCTTAAATTGGCCTTTTGCTACCCGTCACACATCAAGTTTGAAACTGGAGACTAAACCTAGTCGCTACGCTGACTACCGTGCTGCTCTCTCCCTGTGCTGTCATGGCTGGTATTTTATATCAACTAAAAATAGAATCCATACCCTCTCCATCCTATAGTGAAATGCCTGATTGTGTTTTAGCCTGATGGCTGCTTTAGTTAGCTGATGTATCTTAGTATGGGGTAGCTGTAAAGTAACATCTGCAGCCACAGAAGAGACTCCTGGATGCTGTCCAGATTTTTTATTAAGTGGATTTGATGTCTTGCAGGCTGGATTCCAGTCTTGTACCATTAAATGAGGCAAAGGGATAAAGAAACACAGGCCCTCTATCCCATAGAGCACACAGCTTAAAAGATTAAGTAATTTTGTCTCACCCTAGATTTCAATTTTACTCTAATTTAAAATTTTTTTATCTATAAACACAAATGTGTCTGGTGTGAAAAGCAGTTCTCCTTGGAAGCAGAAAGGTGAATAAAAAGAGAGGCTAGGTTAGTTCCTGGAGCAAAATACACTCTTAATCTTGCAAAGTGCTGAGAGACATCCACTCCAAGTAAAATACAAAGCCTCTCAAACTTACTGCAACACCTAGTTGTGCCACGTGAAGAACGGTATCCTTACAGTGAAAGGCAAAAATCTCCTACCAGATTAAGTGCTGCAGGATCTGGCACTAGATGAGGATAAACAGGAAGAAAAATTTTAATTTCAAGCTTTTAGAAGGGTATTACAGTAAATGAAATGAAGTTACTGTAAATGATTACATTTCAAATTGGAGCTTTAATACATTTGCCTAGTTAGGGTCAAAGAAGCCTAATGAATAAAATCCACTCTGTAAACTAACCATCAAGGGAATGGGAATCAATTTTAGCCGTGCAGAGTTCACACAGAGCA
Source organism: Strix uralensis (assembly GCF_047716275.1). NCBI lineage: Eukaryota > Metazoa > Chordata > Aves > Strigiformes > Strigidae > Strix > Strix uralensis. Next base: position 124,857,333 of record NC_133974.1, on the reverse strand, counting down.
CTGAGGGGGAAAACCAGTTATGTGCAGCGTCATCAACACAGACAATAGAGATGCGTGGGCACACAAACTCCTTGGATTCTGCAAAATAATATTTTCTGCATATTTCAGCGTATTTGATATAAAATGCACTTTTCATCTTTAAAACAAACAAGGCTCAAAAGTTGAACGCTGCAAAATTTTAACATACTTCTGGAGCATTCAGATGGAACATCAGCCTTGGCAGGGCCAGCGTTGCACACGCGTGTGCATGCCCACGCTCCAGCAGTACGAGCGCTTCAAAATGACGGGCAGGCCCGTGGAGGAACACTCAGGAAAATGAAGCTCACCGGGCTACCACAGCGAAGAGCAAATCCTGAATGAGTGCATTCACAGGAGAGTTCAGCACGGCTTTATTTATGCACTTCATGCTTTAAGTCAGCTCTCCTCAACTTTTCCAGTTTCTAAGCATAGACAAGACCTTACACAAAACACTTATCTCAGCTTGATCTGTTAATTCAACCTTGTCTCTTGGGCTTTGACAGATGAGCGCTGGCATATCTAGCTCTTGCTGTTTAACACTTTACCCCGCACAGTACCGATCCCGTCTCAACCGCTTTTCTTCTGTGGAAAAACCGCTTTTCTGTCCTCAGCGCTGCAGCTCTCACTTGGACCTGACCTGGACGAAGGCAGAGAGGCAACCTAGCAGGCCAAAGCCTTTCACCCCTTCCATGGTGAGTCAGAGCTCTTGTTTCTCACTGTTCTGGCTGAAAAGCTAGTGCTCAGTTTTAACATATACAGGGTTTGGGTTTGTTTGTTCTGCAGCCAGACAAGCAATATAGTACCAAATGAGGTGTGAATTTACTCATTCATTTCAATGCAGTTAATGTTCAAAGATGCTTTGGGTCACTGAAACCCTCAAACATCAAAGCCAATGAAAAGAAGTGTTTTGGAGAAAATTATTAAGTCAAAGTGTAAACCAGAGCCAGACTTTTGGCTTCTGTAATATCACCACATCACTGGAACAATGCAAAGAAACCTTTAAGTTCCCCAAAAGGAGCAGGGCGGGATTCCCCACGGCAGCTGCATATGCCAGAACCTGATGTGCTTCCACTCACACCCAGGCAGCACAGCAGCTTCTCCTCTGCCCCTGTGACATCCAGCCTCCGATCTGCAAGACCCTTCTGTAAAGACACACAGTAAATCCAGAGCATCCAAGCCATGTCCAATGCATGGGGTCCATTCCCAGCAGCATGTATGGGCACAGAGTTTTCCCTGAGGCAAGCAGACCAGCGTGTGCCGCCCGTATTCCCAAGGGGCTGACAGTCTTCCGCCATCCCACAAATGAAGCACATCCCTCAGCAACAGGGTGACAGAAGGTGGCAGAGCAGAAATTGGGGCCAGGAGGGCCAAAGCATAGACGAGCTCTCGCATCCGACACTTCCCACTTTACCTAACATAAATGAACCTCAGGATTTGAAGACAGATGCAGGTTCCCTCTTTCCCTCAGCCGTAGTCTCCCTTCCCCCTCTTACCTCTCCTAAGACATGGATAGGCATCATGCGCACCCGGGGATCTTAGAGCTGGAACACCCAAAGGGAGGAAAAAAGGTTCAAACAAAGAGAAAATATCCATAAGGTGAAGATGATATGTGGCCAGCTTCATCACATAAATAACAGCACCAGAGATAGAACAGGTACCTACATTTTCCTTCTGGCTTTGAATCATTTGATTTCTGTACAATCCTAGTCTTCAAGAATCAGCTATGAACCTGCCTGGCAATTCTGAAACAGGCAATGGAGGTTTGCTTCTCTCAAGAGAGTCAGAGTCAAGGACAGACAGAGAGTCTGTCTCTGACCAAACTCTGAGCGGTTCTTGCAGTTTAGCCTCATAAATATTTCAAAGGTCTCATGTGCTACCTACCCTATCTCTTCTTACACTGTAAGTCACACGACAGATGCTGGAGCAACAAACAATACCAACAAACACACTGCAAAGAATTCTTGGCATTTTTTAAGGGTAGGAAATAAAATGATACTTCTCCCCCCACACCCCTATTCACATTCTCTCTTCCACAAGCATTAGATTTTGGGACTGATTTTGTGGATGTGATATGAAAGAAAAAGCTATCACCCAAAGTCCAAGCGGAAAATAAATCACAGAATAAATTCTGCAGCAATATAGAGGGGAGAAAAAAATAAAAAGGATTAGCAATTCTAATCTAGGCAGTGTATGTATATATTGAAGTCAACAAGCTTAAGCAGAATATTTCAACAGCTCCGATTATATCACAGTAATGATAAATCTATATCCTGCTGTGCAGCCATGGCTTTGTTGGAGTTGTAACTGAGCTCCATCCTATCAGCTTTATTCCCAAAAGTCTTCACAGAGCTTAACAAGTTCTCTTCCTTCATTTAGTCCTACAGTTTCTACATAAACACCTCTGTTAAAGCACTTTGGTTTGAACTGTCAGGCAGACTGTCACAACCATTAGCAAGTGAATCTGACACAAATAGTATAGGTCCCCTGAACTTTTTGCACTGGAGTAATCAACATGTAGGCTTTCAAGTGTAATTACACACTTCAGGCATCTATCACCTCTACTGAAGAGGAGCTTGGTCCTTAGGGAGGGTTATTGTCATTTTCTAACATTGCCACCACTGGATAAAATATTTTAGAAACATCAATCCTGAAAGGATGTACTTAGAGCCTAGTACAAATGACTTCCTTCCCCTCAAGCTGGCATTTATCCATTACACATACTCTTAATTACACATCACTCAAAGGAAAATAAATAGAAAACAAACAAAAACCCCTCCCCACAACAAAAACCTTGCTTAAGCTCCTGCATCAGTAACTGTAATCAGTGACCATGGGGTCACCTCCTCTCCAGAATCACCTTTCCCATCTTCCTCATGTACTCTGCTTCACCAGTCCTGCTCTACCTCAGTACATTTTGCAGCAGTTCCCACTCTGACCCCATATGACCAAACACACTTGTAAATGACCTCAACATTATTCATGGGGGGGGGGGGGGGAGGAGGGAAGAAAAAGGGAGGAGGCATTTTTCTAAGTTTGCAGGGTATAACTTGCAGTTTCCTCAGCAATGCAGTTTCTTGCTACCATAAATCTGCACTCATACAATTCCTATTAGCACAGAAATGGTTTCTTGCACCTTGTCCACAATTTCTCTGTATTTCAGTTTCAGAGATCATTTGGGGATCATTTTTCTCTATCACAGAGCAGTCTTGTAAGACTGGATTAATAATGGAGCTGTGTGGCTGCAGAATTTTTGTACAGAGAAAGTGTCAGCACTTGATATTTATTTCCGCACAGCAAAGTGTCTTTTTAGCTGTTTTATGCCAGTACCACCGAACAGAGAGCTACTACCTCCTGGCCTTTAACAGGAGACATAAATCCTACTTCTAAGTAATTGCAGACATAAAACTGTAGGAAAGATGATTTGTGCACGCAAATTAGGGAGTGATAGAAAAGAGAACTTGTCTACACAGTTACAAGGGAAGTTGAAAGGAAGCCTAGGGTAGAACCAGGATTTTCTGCCTTTTGATGTTTCTACCACCAGACCACACTTTAGTAGAATGAGAAGCAAATAGGACTTTACTTCCCCTTCCAAATCAAAAATGCCTGCATAAAAAAAACTGCACTGAATTTGTCAAGTCTGCTCTGAACAAATGAAGGTGCTATACTGACCAAGACAGAATTATTTATGTAAGGAACAAAAATAACTTGTACTAATACTCTTATGTAGTTTCACAAGCTCTTCTACTTTCAGTACTCTCAAAAAAACTACTCTGAAGTTTCTGGCTACATCTGGGTAGCCAGAGAGAGAGGACACTGTGTGCGAGTTCTTTTCTGTGACTGGGAACTTGCCTTGGGGAGAAAAAGAATAAAACTTCCACAGCCACATGTGTATAAAACCAATTTTCCAGGTTCAAATAAAGAGAGAAATCATGCTTTGATACAATAATCAGCTCGAAAAGCCCAAACTGTAAATAAGTTTTTATCCTCCTGTAACTGTGTACAAATGCACCAATTGTGTGTGCTGTATTATTCCTCCCCTTTTCACATCAACCACCCAGAAACTGGCATGTCACACCAATACGGAAAACCACTTACACAGGTACAATGAAGAAAATACAACACAGTGACAACACAAGCATGCGCCAGGTTGAAGAGATCAGGACATCACTTTGACCTGAATAAAATTACATCAAAGGCGGCCAGACACATACTGTAGTTTTATTTACAAAGCTACAGATATTCCTTTAAATACAAAATGTTATAAAAGAACCCCTTTCAAAGGCACTCAAAATTTTTTTTAACATCATATGATATTAATAGTCAGACTTTTTCTACTTGTGCAGATGCAAACAATGCAGTTTGTTTTCAGTCAGCACAAAAAGAATCCCTGGAACACTTCAAATTTAGATTTCTTCTTTAACAGTATGATTGTTACTATTGCAGTCACTCAAAGAGAGGTGAAATCATAATTAGCATTCACCAGAAGATGTAACCTCCCTTTTAAAATAGTTTCTGAAAGAATTGTGACTATTATGAAAGCGAAACATTAAGATCTGTGTTTGAGCAAAGCCTCATTTTGCTTCTATTCCCATCAGTGATGGCTGAGCAGACAGTACCAAAGCCAGCACCTGTCCTGCCTTGTGACCCGTCTCCTGGGTTTAGGATTCAGACAGAGATGCGAGTATCGATGGATTACTTCTACCTTAACACAAGCAGAGGCACAACAACATTTTTGATAATCAAGACCTGCTCAGGATAGTTTTTGTGACAACAAAACTACTTTAATTAGGAAAGCTACTCCAAACTGGAATAGTTGTTCTGGTACAATCAGAAATATAAATGCACTTTATTTTGCTACAGAAGTGCTTAAATGGGCCGTGCAGCTATTTCCATGAAAACGTCTCTAAATAATGTACTTCTGTACTGCTGCCTCCTGCCTCTAAGGGAAGAATAGGTGCCATATGACATGGATTGCAAAAGCACAGTGAAACAGTGGAGCTGCTGCATATAGATGAGGTCCAAGTATACATATGTGCATGTTGCTTGTTCAGCAAAATCAAGTCTGAAATTTCAACGTGACACAGGAAGTTCCCGTTTTAAAGTGGGCACGTTTTATCATAAGAATGTTATGTGGTCTGGGTCAAACATCTGTCTGAATAAAACACAAATCTGATTACAGCTGAAAGGAATTGTATTCAACAGGAGAATAAAGGCCTGGGGTTTACAACAGTGTTGAGCATTTCAGTAACATGAAATACTTCACTATTTCAAAGCTACTTAATTTACCAGCTTGAGGTTGTTAGGAAAGTGAGATTTCTGGCCCTGCTCAGCCCATGTGCCCCACAGCACACCCGGGAGTCTCCCAGAGTAACCAAGGGTGGACAAGATTTGTCCCTTACTAGCGACAGCCACCCCTTCTGCTATTCATCATCAGCATCCAGGCTTTCCCTCCTCTTAGAATGGTTCAACAACACATGTTGATTATATATATACACACATTGCATCTTGAACTATATATTTGTATATACTATGCACAGGTGACAGACTTATCCGTCATGTGTTAACAGCTTCCAGAAACATCTCCCCACGGCTTCTAACTTCTCCTTTGCTGCAAGGGATGTTCAGTATAAGAAGAAGTGAAGACCCCAACAATAAAACCCGTGGTAACCAAAGAGATGACATCGGCAGAAATACAAGGCGGCTCCACCGCTGTTCTCTGAAATAATTATCTTTTGCTTCGCACGTGGATTTCTTGTATTTAGGTCACTCTTTTTCTATCTCCAAACCCAGCAGGATCTGCCTCGTATGCCCTGTACAGGCAGACCAAAAGACATTCAAATGGGGAGAAAAGCCTCATGTTCGGCTCATAATTCCCCCTCTTCCCCATCAGCTCAGGTCACCTCACAGCCCGTCCTGCCCATCCCTGAGCAACACTGAAATGCAACAAATACTCCACATAAAAAGCTGCAAGGCCAACCATTTTTAAAGGCTTCCTAAGGCAACAAAGAACAAACTAATCCTGTAGGAGAAGACCTGAGGCAAACCTAACCGAGCCTTCTCTGAGCTCACCTATGGCACAGCACAGAAGGAAGAGGAGGGCAGAAAACCCAGAAAACCAGGTTAACGAGACAGCAGGTTTCTGCTTCTCTGGGCCTTAATGAGATTTTGTCAACCATAAGAGATACTGACAGTTCTCACAGTGAGGTGGACATAAACAAGTTAGGGTAAATTGCAGTCTTCCTATGGTCAAGAGTAGCTCAAGATTATTTTCTTTTTTTTTTTTTTTAATTAGTTTGTTGACTTTATCATTAATTGCAAATCAAGCAGGCACCCCTCCCTTTTAACAGCTGTTGCTAAAAGAAGTATTCTTTTTCCTCCTACAGTACATGCTCTACTTCCCTAAGAACAAATTTGTCTGAAATAAATTTACTTCCTGAAGTCAGCATTTTTTTTCCAGGAGGAAGCACTCTGTGCATTATAAATACTTTATTAGGGTCCACTCCAGACAACAAGACTGAATCTACAGGCAAAAATTTCCATATTCCTGTTTCCTGGCACAGCAATAGGAAAGGAGACAAGGGACTGCACTGTCATTTGCAGTGGTCCCACATCAACATTAGCCACACTATCAGCAGTACTGAAGTTACTGACGATGGGTAAGATGAGCACCAGGGCTGGGTAACCCACAAACTGAAGGCACAGGTAACAGGTCTGTTTTAACTGCCATTTTCCCCTATGATACAGTTGCTCCTAGGCAGCTAGAGCAGGAGGTAGCTACAGTAACAGATGGGGAGCAGAGAAACACAGAAATGTATCTAGCAGCTCCCTGCTCCAAAAATACACTGGAACAAAAGGCCATGTGGAAGCACACACTGAAACAAACCTGTAGTTTCAGGCAGAGGGAAAGAGGTCAGGCTGCCAGCAGCTTTTGCTCTTGCAGATTTTCCAGTATCTAATAAAGGCTAGATTTACTGACTACCTGCAGCCATGGGGTCTGACCAAGACTCCTCTCTTCTATCCAGAGGCCCTTTGTCACAAAACCCATGGAAATAGCTAGATGTTTCCACCACCAAAAGCTTTGGTTGAAATTATCTGCTGAAACTTTCTGACACAGTGCTGAACTTGCTGGCCAGACAGAAAATTCAGACACATTTTCACATCATGTGAGAATTTTCTCCCTATGAAGCAAAAGCTAAAAATAAGGGAGAAGCCCAAGATTCAAGAACAACAAACACAGCAAGCTAACTTGTCATGACCACTGACAGCACGGCCCCATCAACCACATCAGTGCTGTGTGCCTAGAGAAAAGGGCTGTCCTAGTTCTCTAGAAAAGCGACAGCAGCATTGGTGTGTAGGTATGACGGGTGTTGATGAGGCAGCGTGGCACAGTGGGCTGCCACAGGCCCGTAGGTAGCAGATGATGTGTCAGGGCAGTCCCCTTGCACCATCCTTTGCCAAACTCTCTGTATTACTGTGCTCCAGCTCTCCCCTGTTGTGCAGCTGCTAGCTCTCAGCTGGCATAGCATATACCACAGAAAAGAGGTAAGAGAAGCGTGGGGGCAGGAAAGAAGAGTTGCCTTCCTCTGTTCCTTTGCTGGACAGTGGTACAGCCATGGACTAAAGGAGGCATATCTCAAGCACTAGACGTTTACAATTCTAGCAGTATGAGTGATCACACACTTTCTCAATCCTCTGTCAAAAAATCCCATTATTACATCAGCCACTATGAGAATTCAGGGTGTTAAGACTACTCTTGGTCATCTTTCAGTTCAAAATGAAAAAAAAAAAAAATCAACTCCCTTTTACTATATGCAAAAAGGAATCCATGAGAAAGAAAAGAATTCCTTTACTGTTTTAAGATTGTCTGTGTCTTGGTATCCTGAAAGGGTATGCAGATGCTGGAGCTCAGAGCAGCCATCTAAAGGGAGGAAAGTAAATAATTTTAGCAAGAAAATGAAAAACCAGAAGCAAAGCCTATGACCCAAAACTCCCTTTTCTACATGCACAAATCCCCAAAAAGGGATGTGCAAGCACCATTGTCATAGGTATTTTTAAAAAGGATCTTTTTAAAAGTGTTAACAGTAAACAGGAACCACCCCAAATATGCCTCAAAACTACTGTGCTACATTCTTCTGCTTTTTGTGGTATGAGAGGAAGTGGTGAAAAATGGGTCAGGACTTTCCCATTCTTAAAATTTTCTTATATGTCAAAGATAAAGGAATGCAAGGGGAAGTTTTATGAATATTCACTCACTCAACTTAAGAGGCTCTTATTCCAAGTACTCTGTTCAGCTAAGATCTGCACTTGAAGAGAAAAATTAGTTTAAAAAAAAAAATCTTGTTCTTGTGAAATTTTTCACAGCTTTATACAACTATTGCTTGGGTTACTCAGAGGAAGAGACAAAGCACTACATCAGTCTTCCAAGAGGCAGTAGGTACAACCAAAAGAAAAATGCAGCCAAGCAGTTGAGAACAGTCAGACTTACCCACATGGCAACATGGTCAGAGCTGTGACTCCAGAGCTACAATCACGTCAGGTGTTACCAGGAGCTGTCAAGGTTAAGTCCTCTGCTACTAAACCACAGATAAATCAGCAACAGGTTGGTTTGGAAATTTACAGGCTGTTGAGTTAGATCTTTGACGGAAAAGAGAATTAAGCTGTTTTGACAGCTCTTTTCTGTTCTTTCAAATCTCCTCCTATGTACTGCCATAAACAAAGGGATTCAGAGTTTACTTAATGAGCAGTCACTGAAAGTAAAGGAAGTTCACAGTGCATGCTGAGTGGCAGCGTACAATGTGCTGCCAACTGCATTCAATGGTCCAGATTCTCCAATTACTTCATTTAATATGGCTTTTGATATGAACAGTACTGATTGTGCAAATACTCTTCCCAAGCACAGCTGGGAGGGGAAAAATCAGTTTATGACACTGGGTTTAAAAGCACAGGCATCAGTGCATTAGTCTTAGCCCTGAAGCAGGTTCAAGACAGCTATCACCTTAGGGCAGCAGGCAGCAACATATCTAATGGAAAGCCCAGAGCTGACTTCGGGAATGTCTTTGGTCTGCCTGGCCTAAAAGAAAGGTGATGGGGCTTGTCCCAGCAGGTAGAGATGAATATATGCTCCCAGCAAAGCTGCACATCCATCAAAACACACATCTCCCACTGCAACAGTCAGTGCACCCATCCGGCAGTCCCAGACAACTCTGACCAGACAGCAGCAAGGAAGCAAACATTACTTCTTGGGTAAAAAAAGAGGATGTAGCGAACATGGAGGGTGACTGGTCACTACACGTGCTTGCGGAGATTGCATCAAGGAAACGAGCAGTAGTAATGTGGGCCACGGTAATACAGGAGTCAAAACTGATGTGATATGATAGTCTTAAAAACCAATTGTTTTAATTTGGTTGTCCCTGAAACTAGAAATTATTTTGCCCTTGTGATCAGCAAAGTCATTCCTCAAAACAGATCTATTAGAAAAGAAAGATCAGATCTGCTAGGGTGCTAGTGAGCTACAGCAGCTCACCCAAACAAAGCCCACAGAATGACTGCAGGGGACTGAGTGTGCACTTGAAATAAAACCTGAAACCAGTTTGTGCTAAAATAAATACACAGAGCCACAGAGATCGCAGTTCAGCAGCTGCAGACAGTTAAGCAGCTGCAGAGCCTGGCGATAGCTTTGGAGTAATCCTCAAGAAAGTCTCCTTAAATAATAAAATAGAAATAAAAAAGAACCCCCCAAAATGACTCTCCACTACAAAGGAAACCTCAATAGGCAAACGAGAATTACTTCTGTGCTGCTCATCTTTAGAGGTTTGCAGGCAGCTGGAAACGATAGTTCAGAAGGGCCTGCACTTCTGATTCATCTCAAAAGCTTGTGCGTTTGGAAGCCCTACAGTGACAGCACAGGGCACTGACTCAGGATCTGGGTGATTTAGCTGAAGCATTTTAAGATGCTCTTGCCCGCAGCTGTGGCTTCTCTCACCCCTCTGGCAGGTTTTCCTCCCCGCTGCCAGCAAGGCAGCATAAGGGAGGTGCCTGTGGTCCTCAGCCGACGGTTCACACTCACCTTACAAATCTGAAGCTGCTGGCAGTTAACACTAACACACCAGGCAGCCTTACTGTCATCCGACCTCTGCTTCAGGGCAGAGGAAAGCAGAGCAAGACTACTGCTAAGGGACAGTGACATCTCAGCTCCACTCTTGAATCCAGAAAGCCTCGTGAGTCAGAGCCTTAGACAACAGCAATGTTAGTTACGGTCCTGCTAATTTTAGCCCATGCTTAACCCACAGTTTCCAAGTCCCTGCAACGCCTTTCCAGGTGCCAAAAGCCACAACTACCCTATAGCTCAACTGCCAAAACATACAGCTTCCCAGCTGAGCGGCTCTGATGCACTTACACAAACTGTATGCTGCAGAAATACGTTTTTCAAATAAAGACAAGAGGAAAAAAACAAGGACAGCTTTATTTACCCTATTGCTGTGTGCATATCTTAAAATAAGGAACAAAAGTTCAGCTGCATAGTTCCAGTGTTTCAGAGTCCACTCCAGGACACGCAAGAGAGACTTGGTGCAGAGGGTAGCTCGGGAGTGTCCCACAGCAAGGTAGCAAACAGCCTGCCAGGGCCAGCTTCTACCCCAAGGAGTAAAAGGAGAGAAAGGGGTAAGGGAAACAAACACACACTTCACACACTCCCCTCAGAGTAAACCGGGAAAGCTTTTAGAAGTAAACAAACAACCCCCCACCCCCGTGTTCTCAGAAAGCCACCCAAGCAGAATGCTTTTACTACAGTAACTTAAGGGTTTGTTTTATAAGAAGAGTTTCCTCAGATTTAGCCAACCTTACCAGCCACCTCCTCCTCTCCTTATTCACACTAAACTGTGAAAAGGACTTCAGCTCTCTCCAACCAATTAAAAACTAATTGAGGTAACAGACTGGCACTACACAGCCTGAGCAGTCTAAGAGACTGAAGACTCAGTTCAGATGAGGCCTACACAGTGTCATAATATTTCATTTTATTTTACCTCATAACACAAAAGGCTGAAAAGAGTATTCACAGGGATCCAATCCTGCAAAAACATTCTTTATTCCAGCTCAAGTCCACTAGGTTCAAAGGAACAGTACACGTACTTTACTGTATGTGTGCAACACGGCGCCTGCAGGAATAGAGCCAGGTTTTATTTATTTGTAAAGCTCTGTGAGGAAGTTACACACACGGAGTTTCTCTCTCAAAAAACAAAGTTGTGTTAGAACATAAGTTAGTGTATTTTATTTATTCAAGGAGACATCCTCACCCCTTTGAGTGAACAACAGACCATTAAGATGGACTTGGCTACACTTGGATGTAACCTAATCTTTTCTGCTTTAGACAATTATTTTTGTTACTTCTATTGAAATCTCTTCACTGCACAATATGCAACCAACAATTTTGATGAGGAATCCCTAACTTGTGGTCCATGGAACAGATATAAGGCTATAAAAGGGGCCAGGAGGCTAGTTTGGTAAGGTAGGGAAGGAAAGCAGCTGGTGTTAAGCAGTCAGGATTGGTAGAAAACCTCCTGACAGAAGTCAGGCAGAGAGCCCAAAGGAGCAGATCTACATTTCTGAAACCAGGAATTTTCTTTTGGATACAAAGAGAAGAGAGATGCAAGGTGGCAGAGGAGAACTGCTTTTGCGTGTGGACAGTGTGTTTTAATTGACTGCAAGAAGAAAGGGACAAGACTGTAAGGCAGCTGGCAGTGATTATTTGGGAAAAGTAAGTTTGACACACAGTTTAAACCCTCAAAAAGTCCTCAGTCAAAACTGAAAACGAGTAGATAAGAAAATGCTGAGGTGTATTTTCAGATGGGGACTATTTAGTGTGGCAGAGATCTCAGAGTGTGAGGACAGAGTATAATTTAATTGAGAAGGAGAAAAGAAGCTAGAAAACATGATGCTTCCCTTGCACAAGCTATACTTTCCATGTTATACCTACATGGCTAACACGCAAATGCAATCAAACTCTCAGAAGAGCAGGGCCACAACAAAAAGCATGGTTCACAGCAAAACTAACTCAAAGAGATTCTGAATTGACCTGTAACTGTATCTCTTTCTGTCACAAGTTTCAATGTGATCATCCTTAATAATTAAAAGCGCTTAGGTGCTCACAAAATCCCCTCTTAACAACCATGCAAAGCAAAGCAATGAACAGAGCAAATTGACAGCCTGACCCTGTAACAGGCAGCCCCCAAGGACTTCTACAGGCAGTTAACTTCAGTTCTTTCGGTGGCCTTCAGCACCAAAGAGTTTGCTGGAAAGCAGCAACCAGAAGGCAAGCAGACTGGTGTGAACCGTGGAATCTCAAAAAGCTCATTTCTCTCCCATGCACAATGCATGCCAAATCTTAAAAATTCCTGCAGCATCCAGTTATGAAACTACAATAGAAGAGAAAAACAGATGGCTAAAGCCTTTTGGAAAAAAAGATTAAGCGTTACTTCATTTCCAAAAGAGAAGGATGTATATTTGAAAATACAGAACCTACTTCAGACCATACCTAATTGATACAAAAATAGGCAACTTGCCTCATGGAAATGAAGCCTGCCTTCAGTTAAAGCAGCATACAAGAAAAGTTTAACCCTTTTAGAAAAATCACAGCTTGCTCTATTCTTAAGCAGGATTTAAAAGCAAATCAGTTCATATAGGAGATAACAGGTATTACAAACGTTGTAAAAAATAACATATTTCCTTATCTCTAAAGCAACTGCTGAATGGCAAATCCTGTACAAAAGCCTCCTTATGTCTACTCTTTTCCAGCGTTTTTAAGCAGTTAGCACCAGCATTCAGGTGAACAGCTTTCCTGCTCATAAAAGCATCTAATGGACAATGACATACGAGGAACTTGACAACCTCAACTCTGTAAGTTAGGCCATTCTCTGTGGAAACCAGTCGATACTACACTTGAAGCCTCTGTTGAGTCCTTGACTTTAGAGATATCACACAAAAATAAGAACACATCAAAGCCATCCTAGGGAGCTCATGTGTTCGGCATTAGATGCTTCAGCAGCTCCGTAAAAGAGCTATCACAGCTTCAGGTCCGAGTACTGGAACTGATCTCCGGTCCAAAGGATTATTTTTCTCCTGTGAGGCTCCTCTGTTGAGCCTGTGCCTCAAACAAGCCTTGACTCAGTCGCCTGAACAGAGGCCTGCAGCAGCTGAGGAGCCCCAGGGTACACAAGGGATGCCTGCTGGGCTGGCAGGCTTGACACAGGATCAACAGGAGACCTGGGCTTCTCCAAACTGGCAGCTGGGACTGGCAGAAAACCCAAAGGCATCTCAATCAGCGCTAGACACCAGTGTTCAGGCAACCGAACGGGGTCCCCTGCGCAAGTCACAGCATTACACCTGCCAGCAAAGCCCAGCACACTCCTATCCCACACAGCAACAGTCTGCTCCGACAGCACAGAGCAGCAAATACAACTTTTTTTTGTAAAAGCCAAAGCAAAATGCATGAGACTCATTTCTGGTTTTATTCAATGGCTCTGCACTGAGCATAAGGACTAAATTAACTCTCTCCTACCATACATAGTCCTTCCAGGCCAGGACTGCAGCTCGCTGGTGCAACTGGGTGGAAAAATCCTGTGCTGCCCCAGCTTATTCCAAGGGTAAGTGGAGGATGACACACTCCAGCACTGCCAAGCAAGCACCTTTCAAAAAAACCAAGAGCTTATATGATTAATGCAAAGCATGACGTTTTCACAGTAGCAGGAGTCACTAATCCATATTAAAGACCAAGACTACACTTATTTATTTATTTTTAATGAAAGGCTCTAAATGAACCAACTGCTCAATTTTTCAAAGGTACTGAGCAACCACAATAATTAGGTCTGGGTCAGCGGGAACAGCCAGAATGCCACAGAAGCGACTCAGTCCTGGTGATTAACTGAAAATAAGGTTTTTCTAATGAAACAGTGACAACACTGGACACTCCATCACAACCTGTCCCCTCCAAATGCATCACCAATGAAGAGCAATCATCTGAGAGTGGCTGTCTTTCATCATTAGTAAGGACAAGAACCAGAAATTATAGAGCGCAGAAAAAGCAAGGAAAGGGAGGTTTAGCTGATGCTGTACCTAGAGATAATCCTTTTAAAGAGCGAAGCAGCAACACCAGAGTGGTAGCGGCTTCCCACTCAGCCAGCATGACTCCAGAAAAAAGAGCAGGAACTATTCTGAACGCTAAGTTAAAAAAAAAATTTAAATCAATACAAGTCCAGAGGAGACAAAGTATTAAAGCTAACCACAAATACACCCAACATTGCAAACAGCACATGATCAGTTACAAAAATAGCCTAAAACACAAGTAATTTTCTGGAGAGCTATACAAATGCAAACCTAACAGAAGATAGCAGTTCACAGACAGGCACCCAGTCTGTTTTGGTCACGCACGCTCCTTGCTCACAGACACATCTCAGTTCAAGTGTGTTTATGACTGCATTGTTATTTATTTTAAAATATGAATGGAGCATTCTTTTCCTCTAGAAACGCTGCATTGTTAGAACACCAGTACATTAAAATAACTTACTGCTTACTACATTTTGGTCAAGCAAACTACAGACTACAGCACTGACAATATATATTGAGCAGCATATGGAGTTCATTTCTTCTGTTTTGTTCTCATGTGGGCCAAACTCAGAGACAAGCTTTAGAAATAGAGGAAGCAGTGATTCTGTCAGCACATGCAAAACTGTATCTTCTCCAAAGTTAAGCAAAGACTTAGTTGAAGGTTCTCAAAATATTTATATATTTACCCTTTTGTTTCATTTAGGAGTTCCCCTTATGACAGAAATATTGCATTTTAGCTTGCATGCTTAAAGAACATTTTCGTTAAGTTTCCTTAAACAAGAGGAAGCAGAATAGAAAAGCCTACAATCAAATGACTGTGAGTGATGTTTTTTCCCTATTGTTATTTTTCCTAGAATTCATCCACATTTCACCACCATACTGTTGCTTCATCATAACACAAGCACTGATCTTGCCTATATTTAAATTCAAGAATGTAAAATGAAGGTTCAGAAAGACTACGTATTTTTAAAAAATTAGTTGTATATCTGAGGTTTTGAAAGGCCGTTTCACTACCTCACACGCAGGCATTTTGCTAGGTGGGCACTCGAGTTTATGATTAAACAATAAACTAATTGTTTCTAAAATAACAAGATTGTTCACAAGGGAACTTTTGTGTGTGACTTTTTCTTAAATCAAGAGAAAGTTAGCTGCAGATCCAATCTGAACATTCCCCTGCAGCATTCATACTTTAGTGCTGAAGCATTCTACAAATTCTCAAGCAAGGAGTGAATCAAAGTGAAAATGAAAGCCAAAACAGTCTAGTTTATGCAAACAAAACATAAAAAGTT
This sequence comes from Strix uralensis, assembly GCF_047716275.1. Lineage (NCBI taxonomy): Eukaryota > Metazoa > Chordata > Aves > Strigiformes > Strigidae > Strix > Strix uralensis. The sequence continues at coordinate 124,841,929 of NC_133974.1, read as the reverse complement.
ATAAACACAACTGCTGAAATAAACCTGATCCACCAAAATTACTGTGGAAAACTCTTTGGCCTGAACTAGGCAGTTGATCCCATGAGATAGTCACGACAGCCTCTTTCAACTTTTAAAATGCATTTATTTGTAGTTTATTCTGTGAAAGCAAGTTCAACTTCCAAAACGATTCTGTTTCTTAATAATCTTTCAAAACATTTTAGGCAAGAAGATAACTTGTTAAATTTATTTTTTTTTTAACCTGACAGTGCTCCTTTAAGACAGCAGCGAACAGCCTTCCAGCATATTTAACAGAGATTTCCAACTCCGAGAGATAGAATTTAAATTTGTAGAGGCAATTACTCATAACCAGTGCAAGCAGCCAATGCAAGTGCCAAACTTGCCAACAAGAAGAAAGGCCAAGTATTAGAAAGGAGGCTGGAGTTTATTACAAGGCAATTTGAACATCTCAGTCCACAAGGTCTGAAAAGTACTTTCTTCATCCCCTGACGCTACAGACTCACACTAATGTGAGGAATTATGTCAGTAACGTCAATATTCTGAACATATGAAACACCACTTAAGTATCTGTATAATGGAGATATTTGCCTGACTATTTAAAAGCTGCTTCATGTCTTGCCTAGTAGATTTATTTAAGCTCATTTTGCACAGAAAGAAAGATGCGCCAGACCCATACCACTAACTATTAACTGCTGTCTAGTCAGCTCCAAAGCCATCCAACAGGACCACCACTGCACAAAATTCTTGCCTGACTAAACAAATACCTTAAGACAATTCCTGAGGATCTGTCACTTGCCCCTTCCCATTAAAAGATGGAAAGGAACGATGAACAGAAGAATGAGAGACAACATCTTCAGGTAAAAAAGTCAAAATCAAAATGGGTATCCACCTCAGATTAAAACACCACCATCTTCAGGACTGATCTCCAATGCCTCAGTCAGCTACCAACAGTGCCAGCAGGTAACACTCAGCACCAAGAGCTGAGCTGGAAAACAGCTCTTGGTAAATATTTTAGAAAAAAAAAAAAAAAGAAAATCAACAACCAAAACTACACCACTAAATCACAGATGCTGAGCTAATAAATGCACTGCACTAATAAATGCATGATAACAACACCCGCTAAGAAAATCAGAGTACAGAACAAAACCAACAGGTCCAAGACAAGTATGCAGCAAAGCAAGCACTCAGCAAGAAAGACAAGCACTCCCCACAGCTGCTTCTGCAACGCGCAGGCAAGAGAAAGCGAGGGGAGGCACGACCAAGGCACACACGCTAAACAAGACAAAACGAGCAACATCCTTCCTATTTCAGCACCAGCAACTTACTCCACCATTTCTGCAGCAACATGAGCCACTTCTTACCATTTTTTGGTGCACTCAACCATCAACTCCTGGTAAGAGGCCACAAACTGGAACTTAGATGCATGTTTCCCAACACGCTGCAGTCTTTTCCAAACTGAAGCCATGATGGTGAGAAATACCAGTCCTCTTACACAGTAGCAACTCTGTGAATACCAACGTAGGCTTAAGAGTGTGTGTGCTCGATGCTAGATTTATATACAGACACAGTAAAAACAGCACGCGAGGAACTTGACAGGATGTCTACAGTTCATATTCTGCCTCTCCCTTCTTCATGGTAAATCCCAGTCTAGCTGAATGGCTCATCACTGGCCAGGAGCAGCATGCAGTAGGAGCAGACAGGTAACTGAAAGGAAGTTCTCTCATGGAATCATTATTCCTCACACAGTAGATGATGTGGAGACTGCAGGACTGGAAGACAAATAAGACAGGGGGCAAAAGCATTGGTTAATACACTCCGTACTAGGGTGCTGCAATTGCACGTGATCTCGTACCTTTCAAACGACTACAATAAACCACAAAAACATACCCCCTTCCTGTTGTCATCCCCCCCTCCAATTAAATAAATAAGAATGCTGCAGCAATTTCAGGAATGCAAACCACGAGTCTGTTTGGAAACATATCAACATGTCCTTTTATCAGCACCATCATAATTGGCAACAACAACAAAAAAGGGCAGGTCAGGGCCACACCGAATCCTTATGAAGCATCTCTGGGAAGCAATGCAAAGTGGCTGAGGTGCCGCCAATATGCGCCCAGAGGGAGGGACACAGGGTGATGAAGACAAGTTCTTTGTCTTGATGACAAAAGGTGTAACAGTTGTTTCCTCTCACAAACACACACCTCCCGCTCCCATTTCTCTTCCCAAGGAGAAGGAACAGCCAAGAAGCCGGCAAGGGAGTGTTACTACTTAAATGCCTGTGCCAGGGTGAGGAGGAGGATGAAAGAGGAAGGGGCATTTCCTGAGCCCTAGCTGCCCAGGATTCCCCATCTTCCTCGCTGCATCATATTGAAATGGAAATGCCCCTCCATCCTGAACGGAGAGACGCTCATCAGGGAGGTGAAAAGGGAGATAATAAACCCAGGCGGGTCTTCTCCCTCCAAAGGAAAGCAGCACCTCTGCTGTGTGCGGAGGAAAAAGCCTCTTCAGTAGGAATACGGGGAAGCAAAAGGTGGCCACACCTGGCGAGAAGGCAGAGTGGGATGGCATCAAAGCTGGCAAGGCGGCAACCGGGCGCCCAGGAATGTCCCCCTGGAGGGGGCCGTCCCCACGAAGCCCCGGGGCGAGAAGCGTCCCGCTCCTCCTCACCAGCCCCTGTCACCTCAGCGCCCAGCCCGGGGGGGCAGCGCCCCCCGGCCCCCCGCAGCCGTTTGGCGTTTAAAAATTAAAACGCCAACGGCGGGGAGCAACGGGGGGGGGGGGGGGGGGGCGGCTCGGCGGCTCGGGGAGCGGGAGGGGAAGAGACGTGGGGCAGCGCGGGCGGCTCCCTCCGGTGCCGCAGCCACTCACCTGACCCTGGCTCCTCACGGCGGTCCCCGCCGGGCGGGCGCTGCAGGCACCACACGGCAGGCGAGAGGCAGCGCTGCCGCTGCCCATTACTGCGGCAGCCCCGCCGGCGGCGGCGGCAGCGCCCTGCGGCTGTCCCCGTCCTCCTGCAGCCTCATGGCGAGCACCGGGCACACGCCGCTTCTCTTCTCTGCCCCTCCGCTCCGCTCCGCTCCGCTCGCCCCGCCAGCCGGGCAGCCAGCCCCGAGCCCCGCCGCGCCTCACGCCACCACCATCGCCCTCCTGCCGGCGCCGCGCCTCGCCTCGCCTCACCCCGGCCCGCCGCTCCCCCCGCCCCCGCCGCCCGCCTCCGCTACGCCATTGGCCCCTCCGCGCGGCTTCCGCGGCCCATTGGCTGCTGCCTCATGTCAATCACCTGCGGGCGAAGGGGAGATCCTCGCGCAACGGAGAGAGGGAGGTAGTGAGGGCAGACGGAGCTCGCAGGCCCCCTTCTCCCGCCCCCAACTTTTTTCTGATTGGCCAGAGCGCACGAGGAGGCGGGGTTTTTCGTAAGGAGAAGCTAACTCGATAGGTGAGCGCGGCCTCCCGTCATCACGAAGGCGGCCGGCGATTGGCGGCGGCGCTTCCTAAAGCCGCGGGGCGGGCGTGGCGCGCGGAGCGGGCTGTCAGGGGAGGGGCGTGGCCCCGTGGCGGACGGCAGCGGCCCCCGGGACCCGCCGCTGTCCGAGGGTTCGGGAGCGGTAGGCGCGGGCTGCGCCGCCGGGAAGGGCCGCTCCCGGGCCGGACGGAACGGCGCGGGGGGCCGGTGGAGGGACGGGGCGGGGCGGGGGGAGTCCCAGATGCCTTCTGTCAGGTGGGCGTGGGGCGGCTGAAGGGAGGGTGCGGCCGCGGGAGGCGGATAGAAGCGGCGGGAGGGGAGGGGAAGGGGGGGAAAACCCCCGCGAGGGACGGCCAGGGCGCCGGGGCCCGGCCCTGAGGAGGTGTCCGTCCAGCGCCGAGCCTGACCCAAATCCTGCGGAACAGGCCCTGGTCCTGGAGGTGCGCTGGAGTTCCTGTGGGTAGGGGAACTTGTTGGAAAGGAAAGGCGAGGTGAAGGAACGCAGGCCGGGCGAGATTTCTTTGCCGATTTCACTTGATGATGCGCTCAGTGAACTTCACCCAAACACTGGGGTTTGGGTGTTCCGAGCAGTTTTATGTTACATTATCTACAGGGGAGAAGGGAGCAGCGGGGGGGGGGGATCCCTGTGGGAGGTGGATGGGGAATAACTACGCTGGCTGAATGCTTCTCCTGTTCCCTGCCATTGAGGGGGTGTCAGGAGCCAGATGTAAGCCCTTGGCTCCAGCATTAATCTAAAATTAAATGATTGTTTATTCTAGTTCAGAGAGAAAATGCCACGCAGCCCATCACCCACTTGCCTTCCGAAGCCCCTCCTTATACCCACACACATGCGTTAGGTCTTAGAGCCCGAAGCGCTGTTTGCAACAAGTAGATTCCAGAGTCAGGACAACGTGGTTGTGCAAGATGCTGTGGGAGCTAATCTGAAACCTCCCAGACAGCCAAATAAACTAAGCCAGCTATCAAGTGGAAGCACAGGGAAATAAGAAAGATAATGTAGTGGAGGTCTGCAAGCAGCTGTGAAATTGAAGCCTCGGGGCTTTGCGGTCGTCCTCTATGTTCTTTCCCATGACAAACCAAATGGAGTCCAAGCCTGATCCATGGACTGGGAAGCTCCTTATCTCAGTCTTTTCCTCCTCTTCCCTAAGCTGCCTCTCTCTGTGCCAGCATACTGCAGAGGCTGCCAGTATTCAGTGGCTGGAGGGAGAGAAAGAATGACTGTGGGGACAGCCACGGGCCTAAGCTGAACTAAGTTACTTTGGAGAGGGTGAATATTTGGGCTATTAAAAAGGTCAGCCCTTGGCTTATAATGTCTTAGTCTTCATTCCTTTGCCTTCTCTCAAGACGGATTTACTTACCCAAGCTGCCAGAGGGCATGCGTTTCCTACCTATTTGGAGCTGCCCTGGAAGAGGCAGTGATTTTCCTTCTTAAAGCGTTACACTGGAACGTGAAAGACAGTTGTACTACTCATACAGATTTTCTCAGAAATGTTCTTTTTCCTGAATATTTTTGAAGTTACAGTTTTAAGATTTTGCACATTTGTCTAAGATTTCTGTCCCAGTTTTGCAGCTGGTCTGCACACACAGAGTAATTCCAACACACTTGAGGGAGACATTACTGTTTTTTTAAGTGCAGATCACCTGCTTAGGATTTGGGAAATGAGGCCAGGATTTCCAGAACACATCAGACTGAGAGCACGCAGTCTGGAGCACACATATGCTTGGTTCTGACTTGGAAAATACCAGATGGAAATCTGGCAGCTGTAAAGTGGATCAAACAAGGCAATTTAAAATTCCAGTGGCCCTGAGGAGATCCTTGGTTCCTCCTACCAGGGAAACGTTAAGTAGTCAGTTGTACTGATTTTATTTCAAAAGTTGTCATTATGCTTTATATATTACCAACAGTTAATCTGTAAGCTTCTCTGATTTATCTTCTGAATGCCATACAGCATTCAGACTAATTCCTAAGACGTATTTTTGGCTAAGATTTTATTTTCCTCAAACTGAGATAGACATTTTCTGTCCTGCACAATAAACACAGAAGGTCTGGTGGTTTGTTCAGTGACTTGTGTTTCAAACATCATTATTTATTAACATTTTCCAATTCCTTCATAGCTTTCGGATTCAAGTTACACGAGGCCTAAGAAGTACACAGCATAAGGCTGCTTTTTCCTTTGTTGCGTGGGGAGAATTGTAACATACGCAATTATCCAATAAATTATGTGTTTATTTTACTGTTTTTAAGAGTAGCAATCCTCGACTCTTGCAATTTTGGGGAAAGCTTTCGGAGATTTCAAAAGGTGTGAGCAATTACTCTGGAAAGAAGGGCAAGATCTTCAGCTGCAGGTCGGAAGCTAGAGGCCACCACAGTGTTCTCAGGTTACTGGCCTGAGTCCTAGACCAGACCAACTGAAAAACCCTTGTGACTTCTGTTGGCAGCCTGCAGCCCAAAGGAACCAATAATTGACAAAAAGGGATTAGCAAGGGCACGGGTGAAGATCCTGTACCCCTTCCCCTGGTCAGAGCACTCTAACGGATCAGCGAGGAACCCCCACATTGACTTCATTGCCATATTGAAAAGATCTCATGGCTGGTCCTGCTGGCCGTAAGCCTGATTTGTGCCAGTGATCCAGCAGAAACCATAGCTCAGCCACAGAGCATGGTTCAGGATCTGAGCCAGAATCTAAGGAAACAGTCACATTTTTACTTTATCCACTATTATGAGCTTGGTGGTGAAAACAAGCACAGCTAGTTACACCAAAGTGCCCAGTACTCACTATTAAGGTCAATAGTTGAATGAACAACTCTCACATGACTGCCAGAAGGGTCCTCCTGGTTATGAAAAAAAAAGATGCATCATTTTATGTACAGTGTCAAAGACCTTCTCTTCTGCAAGCAGGAAAAATAGTCATGTGATGAATAGGCAGATTCTCTTTTATTATTTAAAGACATATAATCTGTGCTAGTTTTGGCTGGGATAAAGTTAATCTTCTTCATAGTAGCTAGTATGGGGTTATACTTTGAATTTGTGCTGAAAACAGTGTTGCTAACACAGGGATGCTTTAGTTACTGCTGAGCAGCGCTTGCACAGAGCCAAGGCCTTTTCTGCTTCTCACCCATCCCACCAGTGAGTGGGCTGGGGGTGCACAAGGACCTGGGAGGGGACACAGCCGGGACAGCCGACCCCAACTGACCCCAGGGATATCCCAGACCATGTGACGTCATGCTCAGCATATAAACCTGGGGTAGAGAAGGAGTAAGAGGGGACGTTCAGAGTTGTGGCATTTGTCTTCCCAAGTCACCGTTATGCATGATGGAGCCCTGCTTTCCTGGGGATGGCTGAGCACCTGCCTGCCGATGGGAAGTGGTGAATGAATTCCTTGTTTTGCTTTGCTTGTGTGTGCAGCTTTTGCTTTACCTATTAAACCTTTATCTTAACCCACAAGTTTTCTCAGTTTTACTCTTCTGATTCCCTCCCCCATCCCACCCCAGGGGGAGTGAGTGAGCGGCTGTGTGGTGCTTAGCTGCTGGCTGGGATTAAACCACAAAGATACAATTTATTTAAACTATATTCCTGTCAAAACTGCTGCCTTCCTTGCCTAAGGAAGGACGGCTGAGGAAGTGTGTATATTTGAGCATGCCCTCATCTGTGTTGTTCTGGAAATGGCACAGAGCAGGATGTTGTGAGCTGCTCAGATTGGGAAATTGGCGGGGCCGACCAGGGAGTCCCCAGAGCAACCTGACCCGGTTCTTAATAAGCAGCTGGTTCCACCAAGGACACCCTTACTATCCAAAAATACATGCTCATGCTCTGTGGCTCCCCTTTCTCCCCTGCTATGGTGACACTGAAATATCCAGCCTCCCTCACAATCTCCACAGAGATCCTGATGTTTATTTTTTCCTGGATTTTGACTCCTGTTCCCCAGCTTTGGCCTGATGGTGATGGATTGCAAGCCTCCTGGTCCAAGTAGAAAGATGATCTATGCTCTATTTATGTTATTCCCTGTTAAGCTTTAAAGCTATACAGCCTCTCCCTTATCCTTCAACGCCTCGTCATCAGCATGACTAAGGACAGGTTGTTCACCAATAAAGAAATGACCTTTGCTAGAAATAGCTATCATTAAAGATCTCAGTTTCCCTGTCCTTCTGTATATGAGCCTGCAGAAATGTCACTGAGGAAATCAACATAATTGGATTATGTCAAATTTGCAAGAGCATTCAGGTTTTTGAGGCAATGGGCTGTGCACATGAGGTTACTCTCACCTGGTGCATTTTAAACTTTCTTGTATTTCTAGATGCCATCAAAAGTTTGATCCCATGTTAATGAAGGTAGTGGAAAATTGCGCACTGACCTCAGTAGATCTGCCTAAAGTACCATCCTCCTGCTCTCCCATACACGTCACTAACTGATGTGTGACACCATAAAATTTAGTTCTGGAACAAGTAATGCTCACCAAGTTCTATGGCTGCATGCTTGTCTGCTCTCTTGTTTTGTTTCTTCACAGCCCAACAGTGATTAAAAAAATATATATATGCATAACAAATCATAAAAATGTATGCAGCAACAAAATAATTTTTTTAAACCTCCTTTCTTTTGTTTGTTGCTGGAAAAATTCCACTCAGCTGTCTTTTCACATGATCTGATGACACCCAACAGCCATTGGAGGGAAAAATACTATGAATATTTCCTCTGCTGGATATTGACAACAATTGGGGGGGGAGGGAATAGTGGAATACCCCATTTTATTTGTGCAATGAAAGCTTGACTTTGAGACTGGCAGCTGAGAAAGGCTATTCCTACACTGTAGAATTTGATAGCCCAGTTACTGTCATAGCCTGTAAAAAACCCATGTAATTTCAGCAATACTCCCAGCTGTGCTTAAGACACTGGGTATAAAACCATCACAATTCGTTCTTGCCTTACCAGCAGAAGATTTTAGGATGCGCTCTGGTGGGCTGGAGTTTTGTTAACACTGTCATGGGCCGAGGTGGGCAGGCCAGCCCGGTACTTACTTGCTGAGCAGCTCACCTGCACCACGTTCCCTGCCCAGGCTGGGTCCCAGCCCACGGCTCTGAGCTGAGTACAGGCACCCACCCTGTTACATCTCCTAATCCAGAGCCTGCCCCTCCAGAAAGCTCTGCTGCCAAGGGTAATCTGCAGAGGCAGGGGCTGGGTTAACTCACCAGCACCTCTTTTTTTAAGGATTCTTTATTCTTCTCTTCTCCTGCTGTGGCTGGAGCCCGCACTTGTCTGTGGCAAGACCCTGCTGTGCTTCAGGCAGGCAGCAGGTACCTCCCCTCCAGGCTCTGTGCCAGAAGAGGTACCCAAAAAGCCTGTTCCCTGGGTGGCAGCCTCATGTCACAGCCCCTTTGCTCGCCTGTGACCAGCTTCATTATGCCATCCCACTAGCTACTCCTGGCCCTGCCCCTCTTAACCTCACTGTCCAAAATCTTGTAAGCAAAGTCAAGCAGGCTGGTTCAAAAAAAGCAGATGAAAAACATCCTCACCTGTCTTTCCTTTATCTCCCCTCTCTTGTCTGACTGAAATTCTTCCCAAACCACTCAGCAGTAAGGGGCATGTTGTATTTATCTGCAGACAAGGTCAAGGACAGGAGTCACATTCCTGAAATGCAGATGCTGCAATGCAGTTCAGCCTATGGAGGAGAGACAAAACATGGAGTATTGATGGTGGAGACCCACATGCTACAGACAGCATTTCCCTATTCTGTGTCATAAAACTCTGGATTAGCACTGCTTTCTCCAAGTTTATTATCAACTCTCCTGTCAGTCAGCTTGCAATGGTCTGAAAGTGTTTTGTCATTAACCTTTTGATATCCTTGAGAACTCCAACATCTCTTAGTGGCCCCAGTTTCTCTCTTCTTTAAAAAAAAAAAAAAAAAGAAAAAAAAAAAGAAGCAGCCTTTACTGTGTCCATAAATAACAACTTTCGATCTTTTAGCATGCTTAGTGCCTCCGGTACCTTTTCCAGTTCTTCAATACCCTTCCTCTGTGGTCTCCCTAGCCTTTTTGCAAAGTGTAATTATGCTTGTATAGGACATCCTGCAGCACTAATGAGGTGAAGAATGCCCTTGTCCCTCTCTTTTTAAAATAAACAGCACATAGTATGGCCAGCAGGAGAGGGAGGTGATCATCCCCCTAATATTCAGGACTGGTGAGGCCATACCTCGAATACTGTGTTCGGTTTTGGGCCCCTCACTACAAGATGGACGTTGAGGTGCTGGAGTGCATCCAAAAAAGAGCAACTAAGCTGGTGAAGGGTCTGGAGCACAGGTCTTATGAGGAGAGGCTGAGGGAACTGGGGATGTTTAGCCTGGAGAAGAGGAAGCTGAGGGGAGACCTCATCGCCCTCTACAACTACCTGAAAGGAGGTTGTAGTGAGGTGGGTGTTGGTCTCTTCTCCCAGGTAACAAGCAATAGGACAAGAGGAAATGGCCTCAAGTTGCACCAGGGGAGGTTTAGACTGGATATCAGGAAAAATGTCTTCATCAAAAGGGTTGTCAAGCACTGGAATAGGCTGCCCAGGGAAGTGGTTGAGTCACCATCCTTGGAGATATTTAAAAGACACGTAGATGTGGCACTTAGGGACATGGTTTAGTGGAGGACTTGGCAGTGTTAGGTTAGCAGTTGGACTTCATGATCTTAAAGGTCTTTTTCAATCTAAATGATTCTATGATAATATGATTTCTTACCAAATCATCCAACTGTTAATTTAAGATGCCCTTCATAAACAATGACCTTGATTCTCTGGAATTGTTCACTTTTTCTCATTGTAATAATTTTTTTTTCTTCTTTTCTACAGTTTTTTTCAACTTTAAACATGGCCTTTTTTAATATATACTTTTTTCATAACCTAATTGTTTGTTACACAGACTACCAGCAACACTCTACTGAGACAGTTGAAAGTGAAAGGGCCAAACTTTAGACAGGATAAAGACAGGAGGAAACCTAGGGCTAGGATTTGGAAAAAGCATCTCATAAGGGCATGGCAGCGCAAGACTCTTCCTCCACAGACAGCAATTAAGAACAGAGAGACCCTTTTCTAAGAGCTATGGAAGAAAATAAGAGATGGAGCAAGTTCAGAGGAAGACTTGCTTCCTAGCTCCCATACACACCCGTCCTGCATGATGCTGGATATGTCAAATCTCTGATTAACTACCTGTAGATGCTTCATGGTGGCATCTAAGGAAACTGCAGATTCAAAGGTGGGAAGGTCAAGGAGTGAAGGTTGTACAGCCCATACAGTTTTTCTACTGAGATCCTTTTTATTAGAAAATGAGTAGCTGGGCAAGCAATCAGAATACTGAACTGGAAAAGTTTAAAGCCTTTTAACTGTATTTCTGTAACTCCGCATAAATTCCCGAGAAAAAATAAAATGTAATACACTTGTCTCTAATGATTATGCAGGAAATTCCTCTTTGCCCAAATATAATATCATACGTCACCTTTAAAGAGAACGCCCAGTTAACTTTGGATCTACACCATCAGTCATCCAAGCAGCACATCAGCAACAGAGATATGCTTCCTTGGAGTACAGACATTAGCAATGCACAGGCCATCATAGATCAAATCTGAGGCCTTCTTGGAAGCCTGTCTAGAGGCAATTACCTTGCAGATGTGATAAGGCAATCTATTATGCAAACTGCTGCTCCTTGCAGATTAAGAGGAAATTTGTATCTAACAACTTGTACCACCTGAATCCCAAACATCATACAATAGAACATTAGTGCTTGATGGAAAGAATCTCAAAGCGTGGAGTAGGAATATGTATATGTGGTGTGGCCTTCGTCCCACAGAAGATTTATAGTTACCAAAGTTACAACTAATGAAAATGGGCCCCATGGACCTATTCATGTATGCAAGACATGCAAGTGGACAAGCGTTTGCAGACTTTGGTTGTGGTGTTGGGCAGGTGTGAGGTGGTGTGGAGAGATTCAGTTTTGAAAGGACAAGCAATTAATTGTGTTGGAAAACTGACTGCAAAGTTTCCTTCTCCAACTTTTAAAATCTCAGCAGCCACCCAGTTCAGATAAATATCTCTAGTTAATCTGGAAATGAAACAAAATAATCACAGCCAAGTTAGGTAATTCCAGACTCAGAAACTGTTCTTCAATTTCTCCAGACTAATCCACATGGATTTAAATGGTGTTGCAAGTTATTTTTAAATGAGTGTCCTACCTTAAGTTCTCACTAATCTTCCTGTACACTTTTTAAACTGCATATATTAAAGTGACACGGGGACAGCTAGCTTCCAAAATTCTGCATGCAGCAACACTGTGTTCCACTTCATCCATATAAAACGGTGCGAGTTTGCTTACTAGGTCCTCCACGGAATATGCATCATGCCTCGCAGAAAAGGTACCTCTTGCAGGTGGTCCTGGTACGATGGCAAAGAGAGAGCATTCTGGTGCATATGCTCTGGTAGGGGTGTGGGCTGAAATCCGTCTGGTGATCAATCATTAAACACTTCTAACAAATAAACCAGCATTTCTTACAGCCCCAAACCCTGCCTACTATATACTGTTGGCAGCTCCACACTAGGGAAAAAATATGCAAATGTTGACTAATTCATGTGATGCTTTCACCCACACAGAGAGCCCCAAGCTACAGAATGGGACTACCATTCTTCAGTCCCTTCCAGATCTGTACAGACTCACCAGCTGTCCTGAGGACCCCAAAACCACTTTTTCCAAGGGAAAAAAAAGTTACATTAGACACCTAAGGTAATAACCTAAATTCTTCAATGGTATTGACATCCAGGATAACTTAGGAAGTGGATGGCTGAAGAAGCACAGTTAGAAAAAAAAATGTTAGTGCTCACTACAAATGGGATGTAGCACTCATTTTGCCAGATCATGGTAGTGTTTGGGCTCCTCCAGTTTGCCTCACTTCAGAATCTCATTTTTGCTAAATTCCTCTGCAAGAGCTTGTGGAGGACATGCAGCCTTACTGACCATGTATCCCTATGGCAGACTCCTCAGTGAGTCACCAGCTGAAGGAGGAGGATATCTTTCATCCACAGCCTTGGGAAGAGACATACAGATTTTTTATCTCTGAATAGTTTTAGGAATCTTACTGACTCTTCACACATTCCTAGAAGGTGTGAATGCTTTGCCAACTCTGCAGAGGGACAATCAAAAAAAGAGGAAATCTCTAGTTTGAGCTACTTTCTAACTGCAGCTAGGTGACACAGTGGTGCCTAGGGCCATCTTGAATCATTGGTTTTGAAATGAAAGATCTGGGGGCATAAATGGGTTTATCTTCAGAAAAAGTAGAATCCCAAATCCCCAGCAAATGTGGTCCCAGCCCAGGGCAAGTGCTGGGAACGATTCCATGGCTGCACTCAGAGATGCAACCTAATCAGTCACCAGGATACCCTCCTTTCCTCTCTAACTAGAGTTCTGGAGCTCAGCAAAGGACCTACACAACAACAGCAAAAGGCTGGTAAAGGCATCTCAGCCTCTCCCTTCCTGGCAAAAATTCCTGTATCATCCAAGCTAGCAAAGTCTGTCTGTTTTGGGAAACAACGGATATATCAAACATTCTGGCAAAGCCCAGGAGAAATGACAGTTCAATGATGTTGAAAAGAAAACTATCAGAGAGAGATTAGTTTGTCTGACAGTCTTTCTTTATGCTCTCCACTGAAGAAGAACAAGAGCCCTTTCATGCATATTGAATTTACTTCTAGTGAGAATCAAACTCTGTCAGCAGGGCTGTAAGTGTTGCCGGTTTAGAAAAATGGGTGATCACTGCTATCTGGCACCTGCCCTCTGCACGCCTCAGAGCACCAAAGTTTTCTAGCCACATATTCTGCTGCAAACAATGCTCATTTTGCACTGAAGCATCACATTTTTGGATAAAGCACTCAGAACACTTCCTGCACTATGTATTAAAACATTTTCCCAAGTAGGCAGATGGTACAACAAAATGGGTGTCCACAGGCCATGGAAACCTCAGGCTCTGGTTATGGAGATGAAAAGAGGTAAGGGAGTATACGTTGCCTCTTAAGAGGAGTGGCAGTCCCAGCTCATTTCTCACACCACTTTGCAGATGAAATAGCCTGGGCTGTCTGGTGCCATCTCTCTCTACATGACCCAACACAACTTGAACACTGTTTCACCACAGCCATCCTTTGAATGCTGTGGTGCTGCAGCTTGTGCAGAAACAATAATCCCTGAACACACACAGAATTATGCTGCAACTGCTTTCCTGAGCGTCTCTGCAGGTAGCAGATGTGTATCACACACTCACCATCCATTCTTCTCCCAAATCTAAGACATCCATGAACTCAAAGCTCAGATACAAAGTAAAGCCTAGAAATTTCAGGTCCTTTTTCTGATACCAGTAAGATGACGAACACAAATGACAGAGGTACAGATTTTTTCTCTGGCTCCTGCTGTTCTGCACACCTTTCTGACAGTCCAAAGGTGGCAGCAACCCAACTGAACTCGTGGGCTGTGTCTTTCCTGGGAGCAGTCATAACCCATGAAGCAGTAGGAATGGTGTGTCATTTCCCAGCTGTGACACAGATGGGGAGAAGGACAGCATAGCTGAGGGACCAGCGTGGTCCAGTGTGGCTGGGCAGCAGGGGTGCCTCTTTTGAGGCTGCAGCAGCTGGCACCCTGCAGAGCAATCCCACTGCTTCTCCATGCTGTGGCTCAGAGGCTCCGCTCTGCAGTGCCTGGAGTCCTGCAGATGCGGGTACCCAATGCAGGAGCAATAGCTAAGAGCTGGCCTAGAACAGCAACAGCTCCTAAGAGCTGGCTTAGGACAGCTGAGGGAAGATGGAGCTGCAGGAAGAGGCCTCCTGTGTCCTTCTGATCTGTGGATGGAGCACTGGGGTCCCAACCAAGCACACTAATGACACGTGTAGAGAAGCAGTTTGATTAAAGGTCTGAAAGTGGCACGCATTTCCACCTCTGCCAAAGGTTAGCTTACGTAGCCTCTTAGTTCTCTCTGCTTACAATCTTACCCACCTTTAAAAGTAGGATTAAAATCCTCAGGTACTTTGTGATGGACCAAGATACGCTACAAACAGTCAATAGGAAAGAAAAGACTTGAACTCAAGATTTTGTGATTTCTAATGCGGTTCCCTTTCCAGTAGGCTAAAATCATTTTGTTGGGGGAGGAACAATTGCTGCTATGAATTTGCATACAACCTTTTTCTCCAAATAGCCAGAATGTGAGTGGATTTTCTCAGGATGAAGAAGAGCCCTTCTTCCATCACAGGATTTTCTTTCACCAGCCTTCTAGTTGAGAGAGCAAACTGCAAAGTGGTAAAACTGCTCAACTTACAGTTATGTGCTCCTATTGCTTGTTTAAAGCATTGCCCAAACTACTTATTTTCCCTAGTGTGAATCTTAGAATAGCTGAACCGAGTTTAGCAAATCTTCCCACCCAAAAAATGAACCTGAGACAGCCACAAAAGTAGGCCTTTAAAGTTTGGTTAAATTATAAAGAACCAAACAAAGAGGCTCTGACATCTGGCAATGTTAATAACTGTAGATGCGCTTCAGCTTGCTTGACCCACTACATCAGACAATGTACAAAACTTCACTGCTTACCGCAAAATCCTCAGTCCATGGCAGCATCACCTCAGTGAGACTAAAATAAAACCCACTGAAAGGTTTTATATAATGACAAGGCTACAAGATCTCTAATGTAGTTTTCTTATTGGAGCAAGAGCCAAGTAGGGCTTAAATTCATTAGCTAATGGCCTGTGACAATGAAGGACAAAGACAATTATTATGTACATCTCCCAGCCAATTGTTTCTGTGTGAAGAAAATGCAACAAATTATTGTTCTCCTATATTAATGTACCATAAAGGATTACTATCATATCTATTTCAAAAAAAACCCCCTATCCCTTTCAAAACGCAGACTAATGCTGGATAAATTTGATTTTTATGGATGAAAGCTTGGTGGAAAAATCAAGATTTTATTAGAGCCATGGACAATCACATTACATTTTATATGATATGAAGACTTCACTACTGAATCATGAAATTGAACTCAGGACTTTTTTTTCTCCTGAAGACTTATCAATTCCCTGAGCATCTCTCATGTATCTCAAACACTTATCCTTGGATATAATAGCCAAAGGCATTCTTAATAGCTGTTTTTATTTATAGACAAATCAGAAATTATATACAATATGGAGTCTTAAAGATGAGTGAAAGCCTCCTACCTCTCTTAGCACCAGCTGTTGGTACATTTCTTGCACTTGGAACATGAAAGGAAAAGGAGGTCAGAGTAGCCATGCACCTGGAATGGTAAAAATCATTATTTCACTTTTGTTTCATTAACAAAATTTCACTCTCCATGAAGCTTTAGTTCAGGAAAATCATCATTCTGCAAGACCTTGAGATGCATAACAAGCATAAAATCTCACAGAAAAATTAAACCAGATTTATGGTTAAATAGCCTGAACACTACGGGTCTGTTTCTGAAATTAAGAAAATTATATCCTAATATGGAAAGGGTAAATCATCTCACCACTTTCAGCAAAATGTCTGGTAGATCACATTCCTTGTAATTTTTTAATGCCGACAGGTAAAGCACTAAGGAGAGGATGTGTCGGATGTGTGTGCCAACAGCTGTAAATTCAGATTAAGCAGGATCCACCACAGTTTCAGGGCCCCATCCTGTACTGGGGTACCTGTGTGAGCAGGCTGGCAGCTCTGACACACTGCCAAGTCTCCAGGAGGCTGCTAACACCAGCTCCATGTCAGAAAGGGATGGGCTAACCCTACCATCCAGATCGTGCAGTAAGATGCCTGACTGCCGGACACCTACTGCCACTATCAGCCAACAGCAGCCATGGCTTTCTCTCATTTTCAGTGGCAATTTGAGGTTTTCTGAAGCTGTGGCTGCTTCCTCACCATCTGCCCCTTTCCAGAAAGGTGCTGGATAACCATGTAGAGACTTGTCCCAGCATTCAAGCACGACCCATGACTTTTGTAACACCAAACAAGCTTGCAAAGGAGCACAAAAGGCCTGGTTTTATGCACAGTATTTTATGAAATCGCATCCACCCATTGTTCTCAGAGACCATGTGGAACTACTAAGAAGCCCACTTGGGGCAGCAACCGGTCCTCCTTCCCCTCTGTATACACTCCCAGTTTGTTGCTCTGACACTCAAGGCCTCCCAGTTACTGTGGAGTTAACGGGTCATTCACACAGGGCTGGACAAAAAGCCAAACTTATCCTCTAGTGACAAGCACTGGCCAGAAAGCCGCCTTCAGCAAGGGGTTCCTAATCCATCCTGAAAAGAAAAAAGCTTAGGGTGAATTGTGCTGTCCCAGCATGGCCCAGGTGTGCAATTACAACTTGTCCCAAGGGCTTTGATGTGTGGCGCTGTAAGGTTTTACCATGTTGTTCCCCCCATTCCACAAACCAGCCTTCGTACATTTTTCTTTGCAGCTGACACTTGTAACATAAACCACTGAAGCTGTAATAAAATGCACAACATGGACTATATATATGGAGTGTTACAGATTATGAAATTCAATGTAATTTTTTAGAAGTCATAAAAACATTATCTAATTCCCAGTAGCCCCCCAAGACACGTAGGAATATGTTTATACACTAAAATGTCAAAATCATAAAACGCCTGACTTTTCACTATTTACTTTGTGTTGTGGTGAGGTATTTATTACATGACATTTCATAATGTGACTCAGAAATAATTAGTATGCTGCATAACAAGCTTTCCACTACAATACAGCACTATACATTTTAAACCCCTGATTTTCATGAAGCACTTGCACAGCCTAGCTTAAATACTACAAATAAAAGTGAAGTCTGGGGAAAAAAATGCTGCTGTTGGGTTTTGTTCTGTCTTCTTTTCCTTTAAAGGGAGGTATATTGATAGTAACAACCCCAGGGCTGCAGTGACAAGCAGCAGTATCTGTGCGTTTCCAAACGGCAGGGACAAAAGAGGCAGCATGTCTTGCTGTTACGACATGAGGGAGAGGTTCCAAGAGAGTATCACGTTAGTGAGATTAAAATTAACACAAACACTAAACAAAATCCTTCTTTGAAGGAAGGAGATGATTTAAAATTGCTTGTAATTAAGGAATAAACAGCACTGCACACAGCTCTATTCTAGACAAGGAGTCTTTAAGATTTTCACTGCTCAGCTTATAATACTCCTACTTTTTTTTTTAAACACACAGCGGATTTCATTGCCTTTTTTGGATATTAATATGCAACCAATTCTAAATTGTGAGTTGCAGCACTGGATAATTTCCCTTCAAGAATGCTAAGCGTGTTCTGCGCTGTATCAGCCCATGTGACAGCACAGCAACTACCATCCTCTCTGACATTTTTTAGCAGCAATTCATAAACAGTTGCTCAGCAGGAAAGCTGGAACAAACCCCATCTTAGGACCCCCTTGTGATGCTGAGTTTTAACTTGCTGGATGTTCTGCTTAACAATAAAAAGAAAACTTAGGATTTAGCTCAAATTCTCAGGAGCGGAGATTCAGATGAAAAGTAGGAAATAGCAGTATCACCTATTAATTGTATCTGAGTTACTTGTCTCAGTTTCTTTCATTCTGTCTGCTGTTGTGCTAGCACCACATTCAAAGCTTCTTCTTGAGGCTTGTCAAGAGAAGAGAGGGGAAATTTTAAGTGCAAGGTTAAAAAAAAAAAAAAAAAAAAAGGAAAAAAGAGAAGGCAGCCTGGACTCTGAACTTTCATTGCACGTCGATACAATGTACATCACACAGCAGCACTGTCTCCGTGTTGCACTTGCCCTTAACATACCTCTAAAAGCACTTGGTTGCTGAAGGTATTGACTGCACAAAAATGCCCTCTTCCCTTTTATTTTTCCTAGGATAAAGTATTTGCAAAAGAACTACCCTCACACTGAGTAAAGGTATCATTATTGTTAATTATTGACATTCATGTGTGTGAGCTTTAATGATTCTAGTTGGGCCAAAATGATGTAGGTGGCTGTGGGTCCACCAAGCCCAGGCAACAAGTGCTATTCCTGAACTCAGACATGGGTATTGAACCAGTAAAAACACTACCCAGAGAAGCAACTATGGATGAGGATGCATGTTAAATATCAATATTTATGCATGCTTTACACCTCTTTTCTGTTAAAAAGCCCCTTCACTATGTGGAAAAATACTTTTCTACACTGAAATGGAAAAAATGCTGAGACTAGGCTGTCCTTTTTTTACCTTAATCATAGGACTCAGCTTTGGTGGGTATCATAACCTGGTTTTGGCTGAGGTAATCTAACGCATAAGAACCTACACAGTAATACCAGCTCAGACATAAAACACTGAGGCCATAGCTGTGATATCTAATTGCCTTTGTCTAGAAACTGCAGTCAGCATTTGTAATCCTTAATAGGGAGTTTCAAAACAGCCTCCAATATTTGCAAAGTGTATAGCCTAATTTGTGTGCTGCAATGTCAAGAGAGTTTAGGACACTCCAGTAATCTTGCTGCTGCACTGCTTTGTGCTTTTCAACAAGAAGTTGGCATGTTCTTTCTACACAGGCCTGTTCAGCTCCAGAGATCCTTTTCCTCTTAAAATATACACATCACCTTTCAATTAACAGCTATTAAAAAGAACTTCCAAAAGTGTCTTCAGTTTGTCACAGTCTATGTTTGATGACAAATTCACAGTAAGGAAAAAAAAAATCCACTCAAAGATCAAATATCCAAATTAATTCCAGGTCCTTCTTTTTTCATTCCATTTTATCTTTTGCTCCCTCCTCATTCATTAGAGGTCCAAACTGGTGCAAATGAACTTCTGAATGTGTGACAACATGATCCATCTAAGAAACTTAATTCAGAAGCAATGATTTTTCTTATGTTTTGTTTTTTCTTTCTCCAGGCCTAAGAATTTTCATGGGAGCTTGCTAAGGAACCATTTTGATTTGCCTGCTTGTGTAAAAATAATCCATGTTTCCTTGACATGTTGAGAATACAACATGCCAGAAATAACTTTCATACTTTTGGAGGTCTTTCTGCTTGTGAAAGTCCAGCATGCTCTTGGCTTTATCAAGTGGTCTAAAACATGCTTGTGGAACTGGAAAAAGGCCTTTCCAATGACTGATGCAGTTAATTTGCAAGGCTAACTCATTAGATTAGCAGAAATGCTAAGTCTTACAAGAAGCAATTGCTGTCTTACGCAAACCACGAAATGTGCTCATCTGGAAAAGGAAATTTCACATCTCCTAGCTAATAATGAAATAACAGACCATCACAAACTCCTTCCAGACTCTTATTTGGATATGCTCCACATCCTTTCCCAAGCCAGCATTTTCCTGGCCAACAGAAGCCTCTGGGAGATCCTATCTCCACTCACATCTCTGCAGTTCCAGCCCCAGCCAGCCCCAGATAGTTACGCAGAAGCCAACTGAGGGTAACAGCATTACCTTCACAATATGCGCAATATGTATTGGAGAAGAATATTCTGGAGTCATGGTCTGAAGGACTGACATGTCCATAGGGCTGAAAAAGTTTTATGCAGCACTTTTTTGTACAAACAAAGCTTTTCTAGATCACAGTATTGTAACTTTTAAGGTTAGACATAGGGAGAGGTCTCTTGTAACATTTCCCTTGCTATTAGCTCTTTAAAGAGTTTACTTATTGTTGCAGGAAAAGGCTAGGAAAGTTGGGGATATTAGAACATTTTTTATAGGAAATTTACCTTGTAGGCAGCTTGCTTAAACGTGGTTAATCTTAAAGTGAATACCAGAAAATCCAATATATTGGAGAAACACATCAAAGTCTTGGGATCACATGTGCTGCATGGTCACTTGTACTTACACATGTCCTTCACAGCAAAGGAGTGACAGCACTTTTTTAAAGCATTTGTTGGTGGAGCAAGTGTAACCAATAGCACGCAAAAGATAAAAAAAATCCCAATTCCCACAGGGGATGCTTTCTGCTCCACACGCTTTCTGAGAACACACGTACAGTGTTGGCTCCCTGACCTGCAGCTCGTTGAGAATCATGTGTCACTGGGGTCTTTACGAAGGATTTTTTTTTTTTTTATTGCCAACACAATGTCTGCAGTTAGTTGATAACAGCAAGTAATTTGTGTTGCTGAGGGGAACTGTTTTCAGGCTCCTTCATTTACTACACACAGACAGGACAGAGTCTGTCAAAGTAGGGTATATATTTGTCGTGGTTTGAGCCCAGAGGGCAACTGAGCACCACGCAGCTGTTCACTCACCCCTTCCTCCCAGCACTGGGAAGGAGAAAAATGAATCAAAAGGCTCAGGAGTTGAGATAAGGACAGGGAGGGGGTCTCTCACCCATTGTGGTCACAGGCAAAAGACAGTCTCGTTAGGGGAAGAAAAAAGGACATCACTAATTCAAACACTAATAACAACACCACTTAACAGACAGAATGGGACAGTGAGAAGCATTACCATACCTTAAAAACACCTCCCCCCACCCTTCCCTTCTTCCCAGGCTCAGTTTTGGTTCCCGATATTTCTACCTCCTCCCCCAGCAGCACAGGGGCAGGGGATAGGGAGTACAGTCAGTCCACCGCTTCTTCCTCCAATGTGGGGGGGAGAAGCACTCTTCTGCATTCTTCCCCTGCTCCACGTGGCATCCCTCTCATGAGAGACAGTCCTCCGCAAACTCTCCACCACAAGTCCTCCCCACAGGATGCATTCTTCCCGAGATGCTCTGGGGTGGGTCACCCTGACGTGTTGCAGTCCTCCCAGCGCCAAACTACAACAGCGGGGGCTGCTTCTTCCCACAGAGTCCCCTGGGTCCTCCACAAGCTCCTCCAATGACCTCCATGAGTGGCAGGGGGGTGGCTCTACCATCTCACCACGGGATACAGGGGGGCTCTCTGTTCTGGCACACCTCCTCCTCCCTTCTTCCACTGATCTTGGTGTTCGCACAGGTGTCCTTCTCATAACTCCTCCTCACAAGTGTCCCACCCTCTTAGGTTCCCCTTCTTAAATACGTCATTACAGAGACGTAGCCACCATTGCTAACTGGCTTGGCCTTGGCCAGAGGCAGGTCCAGCTTGGAGCTGGGGGAAGCTTTTGAGAAGCTTCTCACAGGGGGCCACCACTGTAGCCCCCTCTCCTGCTACTAAAAACCCCGCCACTCAAAGCCAGCACAATATTCCTCAAGCAGTCCTACTTCTGGTCTCCAAAGGAGAAACATCCTGTTCAGTCCTCCTGGGCTATCAAAGAGGCAATAATAATGAAGGACCACATTCTCAGCTGACATCTGCTAGGCTAGCTTCCTTTACCTGAAGGTGTTTTCCTCCTTCTTCCAACTCCACCTATGAAATGATGACAAAACCCCTCAACCACTGCTTTTATAGACATCAATTTAATTTCCCATTGCCACAGCCAGCTACCACACAGGAATTGTACCCAAACACTTGGCTGGGGCTAGAGCAAGGCCTTATTCTAGCAGGGCTGAGAGCTCACGGTGGGACAGAAATCGTTCTCCAAGAGGAGCCCCTGAACTGAAGGACAGGCTTTCACACATCACCACTAGAAACTTTACTCCATGGACAGGCAGCAGGGTTGGCACTCAGAGCCTAGATGTGGATCTTGGCCTGGGGTCATCTTAGAGAATGAGAGGGTCACAGAACCCCATGAAAATCCTTTACTTCTAAAAATCCCAGAGCTAGCAGAGAGCATCAGGGAACAATCTAGTCACACACACATCCTGTTCTCAAACTCTTCTCTAGGCAGCTGCTGCTGGCCTCTGTCAGGGATGAAATACAGGCCCCAGATCAACACTGAGAGAAACACCAGTCCCTGGATTTCCAGGTTTCTGCAGCAGGATGCAGAGCAACTTCTGGCTGCTCTGATTTGCAGCTCAAGCCTGAGCTGTGCTTGAGATGCTTTAGAGTCCAGGAAAGACCTCAGGGCCAGCTGCACCCCACTGCATGGGAAACGAGCAACAGCCCATCCTGAGTGTTTGAGGAGCTCCACAGAGAAGCTCCAGTGCTTCAGAGCTGCAGACTAGGTGCTGCCTCTGGTACCCAGACTCACTCTCTGGCTACGTGCGACATCTCCTGAGCCATATATAAGCTCACCAAACCTCCGCAAAGATGCAAGGGCTGTGCTAATCCTCCCTCATTAACCTGCAGCAGCTTCTGTGGCTCTCTTGTCTCCACTGTGTGGAAAGCTGAATATGAGAGCATTTGCACAGCAGCAAGTTTTACAGCCAGCTCCTGCCTCCGCTATTCCCTGCTCACTGCCGTGAACTGCACAGGGTCCAGATGCTCAGCCCTGTGCCTGACCCCTCTTCACACAGCAGAAGTCTGCAATGGTATTGTTGCCCAGACACTTCTGTGGGCACAGAGGCAGAGATGGTATTTGCAGTTACACCCACTTATGTCTTCGTGCTGTGTGAAAAACCAGCACTCCCTGCTCATCTGGTTTTTGGCTAAGAAGATCTTGAATTTGATTACATCCTAAGACACATCTGGGTTTAGCAGTGCAGACTGGATACTTGAAAAACCACAAAGAAAAGGTGTTTGGGTTAAGAATGCTCTTGTGATTAAAAAAATATTGGAAGTCCTCAAGTGTTTGTTTAAAGAAAATGATTTTCATTTAAATGCTGGCACAACTTCAACAATTTGATTTTAATTTTGAAGTGTTGAAAATGCCCTCAGATAATTTCTGTAGCATTCCAGAACCCAAAAGTGATCATAGAAAGCAAGTCACTTAAGAAATCAAGTTAACTGCAGAGCTAAAATTTATTTCCTGTTTTCTAAGAAAACAAACAAAAAAAGGACCCAGTGCTATTAAGTCTTTCTGAGAAAGATCTTCTCGTGTGCAGTTTTCAACCAGGCAAGTATGGTTTGCCTTTTTCCCCCAAACAAAACAGAGATTGCCCTTTAAGAAAGCTTCCAAGAACCTCACAAGCCATACTAATACAAATAATTTACTGGACTCAGGTACCAGGTATACTACTTTAAGCACTGTTTGGTTGGACCTGAAAGCAGTCTAAAATAATTTGATTATTATGATTATAAAGATGCTCAACAATACATATTTTACATATTTGTGCTTTACACTTCATCAAAGCAGTGGTCTGACCATTTTATATTAGGATTTGATCTTGCCTTCAGGATTTAGGTGAGACTTATGCACCAGCACTGAGTTTCTGTGTCATCACCATCTCTGACTTCCTGGCTTAACTGAATCCTCAAGAGATGTTCAAAATCAGAAAGCTTTGCTGGTTTGGGGTCAAAGTTTGACTTAGTTTTCACTAAAACCAACCTATTGGCTCAAATTCTCTCAGATTCAGGTCTAGGTTTACTGAAGCTTCAGTTCATTGAACTTGGCTTGAGTATGTACAGCTCATTTTTCAAAGAAACCAAGTGAAATTGGGTCTTTAGCTCACCTCAGATGAGTTAACAATCCCCAGCCAGACAGGTCTCAGTAGGTTTCCCTCACAGAGGTTTTGCTAGCAGCACTACTTGTAACATGATGTGCCTCCATCTAGCAAGATGAGATGTTGCAACTAGCTGCAATCACTGCTGTTACTTCATATTGGTCTCAAGGGAGCAGATCCTGTAAAACATTTTGCTAGGAAAGCTGGTTTCCATTTAAAAAAGAGGGGAAAAAAAAAAGACAAATATGCCTCTGAGCAGGCTTTTGAATGCTCTCCTTTGTTAACTAACACAGTTAACAGGCCTGAATATGACAATGAGCTACACATCAATAGCCTGCCTCAAAGGGAAAACACAAGTAAAGCAAAGCAGCTCGTGATACACCAGCTCAAACAATAGTATGAGTATACCCGACAGAGCACAAGCAGCTGTTGAGTTGGTTTACGGAAAGGAAGAAAGTATTAAGAGTTTTCCCCTCTGCCAGGACATCCCTTCCCTTGTGATCGCTTAGCTTTATTTGACCTTTATGTTCACAGAGCATTGGGACACAATGTGTTTCACCGCTTCACTTTTTCTAAAGCCAATGGTGATCTCGGAGGAAAGTGTATCCCAGCACCCTGCTAGCACTGCCACTGGGAATGCAACCAGTCTGGCTACAAAGACAGGCTTCCTCCCAATGCCTTTGAATTCAGTGGCAACTACCAGCTCACAAAATCCCCAAATCCAGTGCAATGCTGGTAGCAGCCACTTTGACACGGCACACGGGTACTGCCTGAACCAGCCAGCAGCTCTACTCTACTGTAAGCACAGCTGTGAGAGTGGCCATCAGGGATTTTGCACAAACTACATCTTAGAAACCCTCACAGATGATGCAGCAGGTTGGTTATGGTTTCCACCATGGTCCGAGAGGTGACAGAGAGAGATCTCCTCCTGGTAAAGGACATGGCCAAGACACCAGACATCTGATATGTGTTCAATGAGTTACAAACTCCAATATGAATAGGTAAGTTTTTGCAGAATTAAACCAAAACCAGTTATGGGTATGGACTCAGGCACTTCCTAGGTGTGCCTGAGGGTACAGGAGGTGGGTACCACAGACACCGAGTACCAAATCAATTTTTCTCTGCTGAGGTCCATCTGACTCATGACCACTACTCTACCTCTGCACTATTGCTCCACATTTGAGGAAGAAAACACGGAGCTAACTTTTAGTATAAATACCAATGAAAATAATTTAGCCTTTTGCTATTGTCAAGGCTGAACAATCTCCAAGAAAAACTTTGATAGAACTTTTTTATCTCAAAGAGCTCTACAAACCTCACAGTAACAGCCAGTTTTAATTTTTTTTTTCCCCAAGTGACCAGCCATTGCCTGCCTCTGCTGTTTGATGCTTACCCTGAGATACCAAAAAGCGACCTTTATTTTGTGGAAGAGAGTTCATCCTTTGACAAATAAGGCCATTTTAGGTATTGATAAAAGGCACATAAAAATTGATATCCACAAAAGCCCTATATAGAAAATGCAGTCAACAATTTTTATTTGTTAATCTATCATTCTCTAGATTCAGCATCCCTCCCAATTTTCAGTTCCCCACAGTAGCTTTCATTTGGTTTACCATAACCTTTACATTATTAACCTATATTCATTGTTCATCAACACATCTGCTTGGAGGCAGCTAAGAAATTAGAGGTAAGTTAGTTCACTGCTGAATCATTTGATATAATAGATTCAGTGTGTTAATCCTGATGTATGAGGTCTGGGGATGGGGTAGAGAGGGCTGTTTTGTTGGTTTTGGTAGTTTTTCTCCTCTGTGCCTAGCACATGTGGTAAGGCAACAGCAATAAATCAGAACAAAGGAAATAAAGCACTAAGGCTTTAGGGAACATGTGTTTTAGAAGAAAAACTTGGCTTGCCACTAAAAGCAGTATTGCCTTATAACGGATGCTTAAAATTCAGATGTAGAAAGAAACAGAAAAAAATATATAACTACAAGTAACTTACAGGTATGTCCAGCTTTCAAACAGTACTGCAAGCCCGTCCATCTTCCCAGCTCTTCCTGGACCTGGCCAGACAGACCCCATGCTCCAAACCAGTAAGAGTAAAGCAGCAGCAGCGGCACATCTCATCTCTAAACAATGCTGCAACACATTAGGTTGCAGACAAAGGATTAAAGAATTAAAACCAACCCAGGCAACTGACATATTGTTTTCCAGGATCAGGGCTCTCCAGCTGCTGTTGACAGCCCTACTGCAAATCATTGTCAGCTAGAAATATGCTGCTGGAGGAGTAATTTGTCTTCCCTGGGGTCCGTACATCCCTCACACTGTAGTGGTATGGCAGTTTCACACAGCAAGAAGAGACTTTGCCAAGACTCCGTTCCCAGCCTTGGGCGGGCAGAAACTGCTCAATAGAAGTAATAACTACTTTGGAGCAGATTTTCCAAGATATTTAGGAACCTAGACATGAAGAGAGGTGCCTGATGAGGTTTTCCAAGGCCTTGAGGTGGGTCAGGCTCTTCAGACTCAATCTCCAAGATGGAAATTTTCCTCCTCTCTCTCTCCAATCTCCTGAGGAACTTTTGAAAGGCCACTAAGTGCCTCTCTGCATCTTCGAGCACCTAAATACCTCTGCAGAGATTTTTAGATTTCATGTCACTTCCCCTCCTCTTGTGGACTGTCCATGGGACTCCCAGCCAGGGTGGTGGCCAAGGGTCAGCACTGGACTGACCAGTGCTAAGGGCAGGAAAGCAATCTTGGCTGCTGGCAGAACACAAGAAATCCCAAGAGATGAAAGGGCTTCTGTTTGTCCTGTGACTTTTAACTTTTTTAGATTAAATGGTCTCTATTTCATTTAATGCAATAACTTTGCTGCCATTCTTCTGCCCATACACTTTAGGCCAAGTAGTCTATCATTAAATGTACCCTACATACACTTTGCTTGTGATGTTGGTCTGCCCTTCTGAAATTTCCCCCAAATTTCTCAAGCTTTATCAGTTCCAAGCTGAAATAAAAACAAAGCTCAGATGCCAATAACTGAGTAGTGACTAAGGTGAGAGCTGTGAAAAGGAACAGAGAGAGAAGACACTATAAATGGAATCAGGGAAGTGTGGCTTGGGGGTGATTAATGAGCTTACATCTGTGATGAGTCCTTACTATAAACAGCAGGTAGAGAAGCAGAGCCAGCAGCAGAAAGTGCTTGGGAGCAAAGAAGGTGGACCTGTGCCTCCCCACATCAGCAACAGCCCGGCTGGTTGGTGGATGCTGCTGGGAACAAGAGATCCAGGGTTAGCACTCTCCCTCCTAAGTGGGGCTTTGACTGGGGTACACAGCAGGATGCATGAAATGGGTAGGGAACAGCATGCATCCTTGCAGAAATCTGGGAGAAGAGAGGGAGAAAAAATACAATTCCCTTTACTAGCAGCAAAACAGCAAATCCCAGCAAAAGGGTCTTAAGTTGCAGCAAGAAAGTACCTGCGCTTTTACCCTGGGATTTTCTTCTATCAGTAGAGACTCTTGGCATCCACACTGTGGTTTTTAGCCCCAGTTGAGGAGGTCTCATGGCACATGCAGGCAGGTCACGGGCTCAGCCCATGGAGAGAGGGTGCTCCTCAGGGCAGGCTGCCCCTCTCTGCAGGATGACAAGGAAGGAAAGTGATTTCAGTTACAGCACTTCTGCCCATCTGCCACCTTGGAAAGCCTACCAGGAAACTCTGGGAGCATGCATGGCTGGCTGCTCAAAAAGCTGAGGAGCACCAGGACTGCCAGGTTGTAAAGTTAGAACGGGACAGATACCAAAAAGGGAGCCTGCAGAAACCAGCATTCTGAAATCATTCTAGCCTCCCATGGCCATAGCTGCCTCCAGCCCTGGGATCAGGCAGCCTCCTGTGGCCCTGGGGATCTCTGGTGCCAAAGGGTAGCCTGAGGCTTGCTCCCTCCAAGTGAGTCAGATGGGCAATCAGGCAGCAGCACCAAGCATGAACTGCCGGGACGTCCTGCCAGCAGGGCAAGGAGGCTCAGCACCACCAGCAGTCCTCAAACTAGGCCGGTATTTTACCAAATGTGGCCATTTATCACCCAGTTTTGGAAGGGCATATCAAGGAAATCTATTCAGATCCTGCAGGTGCGAGTGGTGAGAGAGAGAGAAGAGGGAGAAAGAGAAGGACCTTGGGCAGGTTGAGGGACTAATGATCAGGGAAAATGCAGAGCAATTAGGAGCAGCTGTCCTGCAGTTTTCAGTAGGATCCCAGCATTGTCCATTGCTAAGGATAGATGTGCAAATGACGCCTCTGAAATCCTGTTGCTAGTTAAAAAACAGAA
The DNA here is from genome assembly GCF_047716275.1 of Strix uralensis. Lineage (NCBI taxonomy): Eukaryota > Metazoa > Chordata > Aves > Strigiformes > Strigidae > Strix > Strix uralensis. The sequence continues at coordinate 124,813,764 of NC_133974.1, read as the reverse complement.
AAACTCAAGCAAACAAAAATTCTCCATGAATTTTTGGTTCTTTATTCATTGCTTTCCAGTTCCTGAGCCTGTGGACTATATTCAGCTCTCATTTTCAATCTTTTCTCTGTCATTACAAAAGAAAAAAGTATGCTTTTTAATATTACATTGTAATGAAAATTGAAATTTCCTCCTTGTTCTCTGTCTGAGGATCCATGCCTCTAAGGAAAGCTCAGAGTGTTGTCAGTCTGAGAAAGTGGAGAATAGGCAAAATTGGAATTCCAGAGGTGGATAATCATGGGTAAACTCCATGCAGACTTTTTTTTTTTTTAAATAAACTATCCAAGACTGAATTATTGTTAAAACAATACATCAATTTTAGACAGTGAAAAAAAGCTGTATAAACCAATCTATTCAGAGTCTTTACAGGAAAAGGCTGGGTTACTCAAACACAGCATGCTCTATGAATAGCTCCAAGACCACTCCGGTTTAATTTTCTTCATTTAAATGCAGCAAAAGTTTCCACTGCTTGTAGCAACCAGCGCTGGGTTAGACATCAGGGTGGCTCTCCCATATAGCAAATGCCCATGCTTGCTGCTGAAAGGAAAACACGCTCCAGGAAACATTTCCAGGTGATCGGCTCATGACAAATGTTTGAGGTTGCACCCAGACTCGGTCACAGGGAAGACTGCAGCAGGAATACCCCAGCTACTCTGCTCGCTCTAGATCACTATCTAGCAATGAAAGTTTGCATCAGGAAACACACATGACAAAGCTATAAAAGCTGTACTTCATGTAACACATGCATTCCCTATGTGGCAATGACACACGTATCCAGAAAATGGTCAAAGCCATAGCTTTGGCTGCTGCCAAGCTTCAGAGCCCTGTTGCAAGAATAGCTAGGGACCACCCCGCCACCCCTGAGGGGGATATCCACAACCCCACCCAAAATGTACCCAAATAAATGAGTAGCACAACAAATTCTGTTCCTTCTGCCGTACTCTGGCCACATCACCCAGTCTCCTGCACCACAGCTGACAAACTGGGTCAGGGTAATCTCCAGCAATCCAGGTAAGCCAACTTTCTGCCTGCTCTGCATCTTTTGTAGCAGTGCAGAGCAGATGCAATGGGGGTCAGGATCTGGCCCCCCACATGCATAGTTTTAAAGATTATCATTCAGCAGAAGCTATTGTGAGGAAGAAAAAATGCAGCACACAGGCAGCCCACAGCCTGAGTTATTTCTCTGACCCTGAATGCTTTAAAACATAATATTTTATTTGGCTGGTTATAGAAAACATGTGGCAAAGCCTTCATTCTTTTGGAAGGTTTGTCCTGCAACACAAAAAGAAAAATAGCTGAACTTTTGTTCTGCCTCTCTCTGCTATGCACACCCCTGCACCCCTGCTCTCACCTGAATTTTAAGTTCTGAATACATTTGATAACTCTATTTACTCTGCAGAAATACCAACAAGGTCCCAATCAAAGATTAACACCATGATCTACAGGGTGGGGGCAAACAGGAAAGCACCCCTATGAAAAGTTTATACTTCGAGCAAAGAACATAAAAAGTAACAAGTTCAGGACAGACTTGAACAGCAAAAAACATTCACCTGAGTCCTACTGTATTTAGCAGCAACAAGACAATTTGTTCAGTGCTCAATAGTCTTAGAGCCCTTACCTGAGTACAAGGCTGAGGGACTAGCTTACAGAACCATTTTGGGGCAAAAAAGCTTTGTTTTCAAAGTTTCAGTTCCAATTCTGATCTAACATCAGGCCCCAAATATGGCCTTTCCCCTGTTTATAAAAAAAAAAAAAAAAAAAAAAAAAAGAAGAGGACACAATTACTCATTTACCTCCCAGAAACCCTACACATACCAATGAGCTCAAGCAGCATTGGCAGGGGAGTTGAAAGATGAGAGACATTATATCACACAGAAGGAGCACAGCAAGAGTTGCTTGCAAACCTGTTTGTTGTTTTCTCCATCCTGTCAGCTGTTACTGCTGTACTCAACCCTCTTCTAAACCTTTCTTAAGGACATAGTACAAGATGTAGGGTTCTCTTCCACGCACAGCTAGAAAGGTTTTAAGAGAAAAGCTTTAAGACCCCAGCCAGCAGGGCAAGCACAAGCCCACTGCAGCAACAGGAGGGGAGGCTGACTCCAACCCTTCCCTGCAGGAAGGCTGATGCTGTGCTAGTGCAGTCAAAAGGTGCACACACATTTTCACCCTACTGGCTCAGCTCCGGGGATGGTTATTTCCGAGTTATAAGCCCAAGTTGCCTTTGCTTATATATAAGGCACAAGCCCAGTGTTTAAGACACCTGTGCTCTGTAGTCAGGAAAGGAGTTGCTGTTCTTAGTGGTTTTGCTAATCAGGCAATCAGTAATGCCCCCCTCTGCCCTGAGCTCGGTGCCTATGACCCAGCTGCGGGCCTGCTGCTGTTCAGCAGCTGGCACTTGCCACAGCGGCTGTGCATGACTCAGGCTAGCAGGAGCCTTTGGAGATGCCTTCCCCTGATTTGTATCTGCAAGTGATCCTTTGTGTTTGGACCATATTGTTGGCATGCCAGCTACACTGTAGAAATCTGGAGTTTATTAACTCTACTTTCAGATTATGGCAGCTCTTTCCAGGGCACAGCTTTGTAGCACTGTCAATGCTTGCTCCTGACCTGTCAGCTAGTGTGGCTGCTGATGCATTTCACATTGGCAAAACCCTGTGATTGCATACATGAAGAACTCCGGGGAAAGCCCAGGTTCACAGTGTCTAGTAGCCTCCCTCCCTCTTGCTCCACTTCCTCCCTTTTGGTGTGGAGTTCAGAGCCTGTGGTCCTGCAACCCTAACCCTGACAGTGAGAAAAGCCTCCTGGCACCTTCAAGTTGGGCTCCCCCTGAGAAAAAAAGAAATTTCAAAGAAAAAAAGAAAGACAAAAGATGGATGTGATCAGATGTCACAAACCCTTGAATCCAGGGGAATCTGAAAAATGTTACCTTAGCTCTAGTAACAGAAATGTTTCTGTCCTGGGCAGCATCTTCCTGCAGTGAAGCAGGTCCCTCTAGCAGAGCGGTTCAGCCATGCCGTCTCTGGCCCCCATGAGGAAACCTGTCTTGAGGCATCTCGTTTTGCGTAGGCCTAAATCTGTTTCAGATCTGGCCTTTAACCTCCATGCCTCACGTCTGCAGCCGCAAGATAAGAGAAATTCTTCTTCTCCTTGCCTTTCCTGCAAAAGGAAAGCCGAGCAGCTTTGACCTCTGGACACATTTTGCAAAGCCACAGAGGACAGAAAGGAAAGAGACTTTAAGGGAATGGGAGCTACACTGAAGGTAACTTCTTCTCCCTACCTGGCACTTATCTGTCTGCTTTCTGATGTACTGCCATGCATTTGTGGCCCTACTGCTGACACCACGTCTTTCTTGCCGGGCTTGCTCCCGTGGCCCTCAGAGCAGCTGGGACTTTCCCTGCAGCATTGTTGGACTTGTGGCAGCCCAGTCCCGCTTGCTCCAGAGCAAGTTGCACTGCTCAAGGAAGGGCTGCTATTTTGCAAAGCAGTGAGTTCATTTATGGAGCTGTATAAATAACAGGCCCATCTCTGCCACCTGGGCACACTCTGCTCAACAGCTGCTGCATCTCTCTCCAGAACCGGTGACATTTTATAGTGGGGAAAGTGACTCACGCGTTACACTGCAGCCTTTCTTCCATGCCAGATTTGTGCCTCATTTGTGGATTATCAGCCAAAAAGGGTGGAAGCAACTTTCACTTCTTAGCATCCCCATGGGACAGGTATGCTACAGAGCTGGCTACGTTTCAGCAGAATGATTCATTTACTCTTTTACTCTAAGCTGTATTTTCAGTTTGTATAAGCTGGATCAACATCAATGGAGCTACACCAGTTTACATCAGCCCAAGAGTGTGGCTCTATATTTTTGTGACATGGAGCTCAGTCCTGAAAGGTTTTGAGCAGCCTCTTGCTGGTGCAGGCTGGATGCCCCTGTGGGCATTGAGCCCTGCCTGGGAGGAGTGGGATCTGGGGAGGCTGGTTTGCTTTTCATTACTCTGGAGAAGAAATGGGGCAGTACTAGTCATAGTGAATGAAAACGTGAGTACCAGAGGAAATGTCTGGCAAACCAAATAAAACCCTTTAGGACTGAAACTGGGAGCTGAAGCTGAGGAGAGGTGCAGCAGGCCCAAGAGAGCTCCCGATGCAGGCAGTCAGGGGAGCAGGATTGGACCACGATACTCATCACCTCCACAGGACAGACACAGGTTGTCAACAGCTTTTCATACCAAGAACTGAAAGGATTAAAGCGCTTCCATTCAGACACCCAGAAGAAAATCAGCAAACACAGGATGGCCGTGTGTGACTATAACTAACACTTCAACACTGGTTCTGTACACCCTGCTGAGCAGTGGGTCCTGCGCAGTACTGGATGCTCGAGGTGAAGGGATGTGTGTGGCCCCTACCCTGTTCATGCCACACTAATTAAGGTTAATGAGGGCTTACAGTCATCCTCCTTCCCCAGCCCTTTGTGGAGACTAACTCCTGGGCAAATCCCTCTTCCAAAAACTCACTGACAAATATCTCAGACACAAGGTACATGCATTACGAAGCTTGGAAACTGATGTGAGATTTAGACAGAGCCACCAAGCGATGCTATATGTTAAATATTGTGGTTGTCTACAGCAACACTCACCTAGAGACAGCAGTGGTCTTTGCCAAACAGGGTTGAGCATAAGTAACCCCATCTTACCCAAGGAGAACACGAGCCACAGACGTTAAAGGCTGCTGCCATTAAAATAAAAACAAAACCTGCAAATACGACAGGTACCTTAAGCAAGATTTTGGCAGAATTTGGGCACCTTGGTTGCAAACTGCAATCTCGGAGCTCCATATTCCTGTTCAGCTGCTGCCTGGCCCTGGAGGTGCCCGAACTTGTCTGCTGCCTCCTGGTTCGGCTCTCAGCCTCTGTAGGCGGCTGTTAACCTGCTCCCAGGCATGTCCAGAGTTGCTCCAGTCCAAACACCTCTACTCCAGCTCGCACCTGAGCACTGCCAGGGTCTGGCATCACTGCCCAGGGCTGGCAGTGCTGCCCTCGTCCCCAGCAGGGACCAGCTTGGGAGCTGCAGTGGGAGCATGCTGTAACGCAGCCTGCAGGTGAAATACTGTGATAAGTACTACCATCCCCAAAAAACGCCTTTTGCTGCAGCAGCACAAGTTGAGCTCTCCCTGGGAGCACCTGATCCCATGTGCTGCCCTGTGCAGATCCCATCCTGTCTGCTACCCGCCCTGTGGGGCATGAGGAGCTCCCCAACAGCCCCCTCAACTCCCCAGCTGCCTCGAAGGGAGCAAGACATGATGAGCCCCAGGGCAGAGCGAGAGGTAGCAGGAGCCTGCCCTGGTGGGGAAGGCACCCAATGGGGGGATCAGCTGCCCCCAGGCAGTTCCCACGCAGCAAGCCAGGCCTTGCCCTTCGCCCCGGGCACACGGCTTGGCTCACACACCGCAGCAGCCTTGGCGCCTGGCAGGGGATGCCAGGCGTTCAGAGGCTATGAGGCCTTTCTTGGATCGAGGCCGAAGCATTCTCCAGCAGACCACACAACACGGCAGAGCCTTCAGTTACCTTAAAACCATCCATGGCTGCGAGTACATACAGCAAGAACCATGTTTCCCTCCTTCACAGTTGCTTCACAGTGTTGCAGTGTCCTGGATGATGGTAGCAGCCATTGTCCAGTCACCTCCATACCCCACAAGGATGCCAGTGCAACACAGGCTGGGGTCAGCTGTGTCTTTTGCCATTTTTTCAGCATAACCAAGGCTTGAGGCAGAGCTTTGTTCCAGAAATCATACACTCATTTCCCCTCCTCTCTTCCTGTTCTGGGAACAGGGTGGGTTCAGACAAGTAACAAAACATAATAAGTGCCTGTGGAAAGTAAGTCCTGAACCCCAGCTCCCCCCACGCGGTAATTCTCTGCAGTTTTCTCAAACACAATCAACAGCCTGGCCTACAGCTTATTTACCCACTTCCAAAATTCTTAGTCTGACAACTAACAATGCATTAATCACCGTCAGACCGTGATCTTTTGTTTCTACTCCTCTGCAGACATCTGTCAGAATCACAAAAGATTAATTATCGCACCAGCCTGGATGCGGAAATGCAGACCCTCTTCTGCAGACGCACTCTTCGTCAGACACTTTGTGGCCCCTTCAGCAACCACTGCCATCTGCAGAAAAATTCACCTGTTCCTCCACTCTTTCATTTACCCCTCTTACATTTCTAGCTCTGGGGCTGGATATCTGCTCCCTCTTGCCCAAGCATTGGTCCTTTTTCAGTCTCATAAGCAGCACTAAAAGAGAGGACCACCAAAATCCTTCCTAGATCTGCAGCATTGGCCCATTTCAGGCACCCTGGTTCCCTCTTCATTAACCATGTTGAGAAGGCGCCTTCTCTCTCATTCATATACACTTTTGTATGGTTCAGTTCTAATCTTCCATCCACACAGCACTCTAGAGCATGCAGTATTTAGAAGTATGAAACATCCTGGACAAAATAAAGCCGTCCTCCATCCAAAACCTGAACAAACCCAGGTGCAGTCTCTGGGAGGCATCTAAGCTCTGCCATGGCAGATGAAGCAGCTGCATCGCTTCTTTGAAAGAGCCCTGACAGACTGAAATATGCTGCTTCTTTGGAGTCTGGATCCAGCTGTCTGCAGGGAACCGACACCACCAGAAGATGGAGGGACACTGAGGTTTATCTGCACGTGGTGGCTGTTAAGTGTTTATGCACACTGGTGCAGCATGAAATGCCTCTGGAACAGATGCAGTTTGTGCCAGAGTGAAGCTGTTCCCCACAACATCGGCACAGCTGTTTTCAAAGGCAAAAGGAAATAAGCTGTATCTGTCTAAAGCATCTAAAGTGAGAATAAATAAAAAATAGATTGTTTTTACTCAGATACAAAGAACTTCCATAAACAGGGGTGCTGGACCTGCATGCCCCAAGCCTTCTCTGCAGCAGCAGCCAGGAAAGTCCATTTCAACCACCCTTTATTGCTGAGCACTGCCCGAGGAAGTCTCTTTTCTCCCTCCCATGAATGTTTCTGTGCGTGATTCAGCAGCCATCTACAAAAAGCAATTGGGAAGATGGATGAGTTCACTAGGACAGAGGAAAGCACCAGGAGAGAGCATCTTTTTGGGTGAGTGAGGACATTTCAGTAGATGCTTCGATCTCACAAGTCTTCTCTCCATTTAACATGTCCCAGGTGCCAGAGTTACTTCAGTTCTTGTTACCCTCTTTATAGTAAAGGCCTGAGAGGCAGGAATAGATGAAACTAAGTAGTAAATACGATAAAGTATTTGTATATGGCACAGCAGTTTCACTCTAATAGCCTTTGAGCATGTGGGCTCGTTTACAGAAGGCAAATGCTTGGCACAGCCAACGCAATCACAGTGCCACTGATATAACATATGTTGAAAGTGTAACCCAATATAAGAATATCTTTTCCTGTTGGGAGATTTAGCTTATACCTCCTTTCCAGAAACAAATCTAAAGCAGGAAGAGTACTTGCTCCCAAAACTGGAATTCTCTGAGTGTTATACTGCCAAAGATTTAAATGTTCAATTTATATTAAGAAATTACCTCCTGTAAAGAACTCCAGAAGTTCCTATAATCCCAGCATTGTGATGGATCCCCACGTCTGCTGGCCTTCAGACATTGCTCCAGCCAGAACTTCCCAGCCTGCTGTGCTACTCATAAACCTCTGAGAAAGTGGCTGAGTCTTCTAAGAGCTTCTTTTCTCATATATTTATGAACTTTAATTGATTCGACTGGTTCCAGCTGCCAGCTGACACTGTGGAAAGGACAGAGCTTGACCAACCCACACTTCTGCCTCACCATCAGCAAGTCTATTTGTGGCCCTGCGCAGTGCTGGAAATAAACTGCTTTTCCTGGAGAGACCCACTGGCAAGTGTTGGGCTCTCTGCAGAGGGTACAGCAGCCTCAAAGACAGTCATTTTAACTCAGATTTCAAAGTCCTCACCAAGGAGTTTTAAAGGGCTGGAAATGCTCCTGGGAGTGGTGGTGAGGGGGAAGAAGAGGGAGGTAAAAAGTAAGATTTGTCTTCCCTCCTCATGCTTGGAAAGCAGTTCCTCAGGTTTTGCCTGCTCCCTTCCATCACATTTCTTCTTCTAGCTGGAAGATCCCAGCCTCACAAGTGCAGTGCTGAGTATATTTTAAATGATTCATTAATGTTTGCATACATATGCCAGATGCTTTTTTTTTAAGTAAACAAACAAACAGAAACCTCAAACACCCTCTGAGAGATGGAACATTTTTCTTACAGTGAAGGCCAGAGCTTGTGCAGGATGGTGAAAGAAGGTTCCCCCCACTTTCCAAAATCCCACTTTATGAACATTTCTCGTTCTCTTCCCCTGTCACACAGGTCATCCAGACTTTGGAGGGGGTTGGAGGTACTGAGAAATGTCACAGCTGCTTGACTTATTGGGAAATTAAGTACTGCGATTTTCTAGTCCTGGAAGTCTTCAACTTTGCTACACAGTTCCCATATTCTTTACATCATGAAAATGGCAGGGGATACCCGAGATAAACAGTAGGTGCGCAGAAATGGGCCATGACAGAGTTTGGAGTCAAAGAGCTCAGATCCAAAATTGCAGGGAAGGTGATACCAGTGAGTAGCGGCCTCTGTGTTTGCTGCGCAAGTTTTACTCCCACATGTCAGCTCTCGCAGGTGAAGGAAATGCCCACTGCTCCATGTACACACAGCATCTTTCTTGTGGGGAACTGTTCATACACACTGAACTGATTCCACATCAGCAATCACCATGAAATTTTAAATAAAAAAAAGTGAAGTGTATATTCCTTTTATGTCTTGTGCAAAGGCATCGGCTACTGAAAGCAAGAGGGATCCAGGCGAGTGCTCCGTGAGATGTGACTAGAATATGTTTCCTCTGAAGTCCTCTAATCAGAAGTAGTAATGTATTCCCTCTTTTCCCTTAAGACTTGGAAATCACATTTTAGCGCCTGCCACAGGACTGTCAGGATCAGCATTTCAAGTAGCAATTCAGCCTTTATCAACATTCAACAGCATTGTAAGTCAGGAATAATTAATGTAATATTAACATAGAGTTATCAAGAAAGGTAAGACTGTAAGCGTTCAACATCAGATTCATTTAGCATTTACTGCAATAATGCAATCAGCAGGAAGTCATTTAACATAAATGTCAGCTTCAGTGGGATGTCTCCGGGCAGTCAAGAGCAGTTCAGAGGTGTGTCCCCCTATGTACCTACCACCCTCAAGCTCTCTGGACCACTTCAGTGCACTCCTCAGAGGGTCATATTGGAAAGTCGCTTCATGTATCTGTGTCAAAACAAAAACCAAAGAAGTATTTCTGTCAAACCCACAAATACTTTGCCATGATATATACCAGATGAATACAGAGCTACACTATACAGATAGATAGATCATACATACCGTATATATAGAAATGATAGATGAGAGTCTATAGGGAATGATAGATAAGAGTCTACAGACCCATATTTTTGTAGACACACATACATGTCAAAGGATATTTAAAATCAAATTCATACATCCATTCAGTAGAACAAGGCAATTCATTGTTGCTTTTACAGAAACTGTTTCTTGACTTTCAGTGGACACATCAGACAGTGTAATATGTACTGTGCTTAGCCACAGCAACATACATATAGAGATATGTATACAAAAATAGATAAATTGATGAAACTTCAGTTCAAGGTTTTGCCTCATAGCAGAGGAAGACAGCTAAGCTAGTTTTCTTAACATCAGGACAACTGGGTATTGGTTCAGCAGTTTTGGGGCCTGATTCCTGGATTTCTGTTCCCTCCATCTCCAGGCCTAGTCCAGTACAGCTGAAAGGAAAAGGAGCCTGGCTGAGGGGTTTGGCTGAGCTGGGTTGCAGTAAGCATCTAGTGGGATTTTCAAACACACCAAGGCTGCTACCTTACGCTGACATTAGCAGGAGTAAGGTGCCCAGGCATGCTGGAAAAGCCCTGTAGCTACTTAAGTCCCACTTGTAACAGCATGGCACATGTGACAGAGCGCCTGGAGCCAGGATCCCACTGAATTTCAGTGGAACTGGGACACCTGGATCTAGTAAGTTCCAACAAAACCCTGCCCCAGTGAGCACTCGCAGTGCTGCAGGACTGGAGCACATGCCCTGGGTTGTACCTGTGCTGCAGCCAGGTTGCTCCCATTGAGCTCACTTCTCCCCTACCTGCCACGACTGCTCCAAAACTGAGGTACAAAGAACAGGGAACAAGGAACGTGCACATAGAAGCAACAAACCTTTGCTCAGTAAGATAAGCCCCAAAGGCCAGATTCTGCACCATCAATCACAGAGCTGACATAAGCAGCGTGCAGAAGAGCGGGTGAAGGATCAAGACTGACTTAGGAGAGAAGACACCTCTAACACTATCCTAAAAGGCTGAAGCAGTGGTGAGGGCACCTGCTATAATCTCCTTGCTATGTATGCAGCTTTAACTGTGTCAAACATGTCTTGAATGAACACCACATCCGTCTTTAAAACAAAGAAGAGCTTTTCCTACAACTAAAATAATGTTAAGAATCTGCTGCTTGGATTATGTCTAGATATGCAGTTCCAACACACTGCTTCTTTCTGGGGCCTGCAAAGAAGTTTCATTGCAACGGAGACATTTCTGCGTGAGAAGGTCTACACACTGCAGGGATGGGAGCAGGCAAGCCAGCCTGCTGTAGCTTGATGACATGGTCCTCCTGAATCCAAGTTCCACCACTTCTTACCGAGTGCCATGCTTGTTTGACTGTGTACAGACCAAGTGCTATAGAAAAATGTAAATATTTTTATGGCCTGGCTTGCTTAAAAGCCTAGGAGGATGGCTGGCTAAGTGGAAAGGAATGCTGTGCACACACAGCAGAACAAATTTAATGAAAGACAGAACCAGGGGTATTCTTTAACCCAGAGATGGAGTGCTTTGCATTGTTAAACAGCTGTTGTTTAGTACGCCACAAAGAGAGCATTAAAGTCTAGATAACACAATTAATAATGAACTCTCCAACACAAAGTACTGTCACCATCAGCATGACCTCACTCTCCTCATACACAGAACACAGGCTGGCTTTACAGAGCTATTCACTCATCTCGTCTTGCTTTTGAGAAACCGGCCAGGTGCCCATTTCATTCATACTGGTGGAGGGTTATGGTGGAGACAGAGCCAGGCTCCTTTCGGAGGGGAAGGTGCGCAGGGGAAGGACAAGGGACAAATGTGCTCAAGATAGAAGATGGGAAAATCCACTTAGATATTAGGAACAGTGTTTTCACCATGAGGGTGGTCAAACATTGGAGTGAAGTGCAGAGAGGTGGTGGGAGCCCTGTTCTTAGAGATATTCAAACATCAACTAAACTCGGCCCTGAGCAACTTGATCCAGCTGGACCTGGATTAAGCAGGGACATGCAGAGACTCCTACCAGCCTCTGTTAGTCCGTCCTTCTTTGGTTAATCTGAAATGACACTTTTGAACAAGGTATTTGTCACTATTTTCCTTCTTGCCTGCCTCCTGTATCAACACATCCACGTTGACTGGCTGTCGCAGATACCAGATCCACTGTACTGTCTGACCAAGCCTCCAGCCAAGTGACACCTAGGAAATACATGACTGGACCTAGGAATTGGCTGGAACTGGGGTACAAGTTGCTCTGAAGACCAGCTTCATCTTGTCAAATTTAGAAGTCCATAGAATAGACCAAAATTTGGTGCTCGCAAAGCAAAAACCAGGAGACAATGACAGTTGAGATCCCTGGCACAGAAGCTGCAAAGGGTGGGCTACAGAAGAGGAGGCTCCTCTGTGGCCACCGTTAGTGTTGCTTTTGCCAGCACTGAGCCAAGGGATAACACCAACTCTGATGGATCACTTCTGCTTTCCCTGCACACCCTTTCCAGACAAGATCCCCCTCCTACATGCCCTCCAGCCTCTAACAGCTGAGTCCTGAAGGGGACGTGGGAGGAAATATGGTGGGTTTAGCTCCAAGAAGTCAGATTTCTGACTACCCTCCCAGCTCCAGGCAGCTGCAGGTATTGGAGAGCAGCAGTTTGATGTCAGGGCATAAAACAGCTCAGCAAACGCTGCCTAGAAATCACCCTTACAGCCCAAAGCGCCCAGCCTGGTTGTGCAGGGTGCTCCTGCTGACCTGCAGTCACCTGGGGAACACGAGGCCTTGAATACCCATTTAACAACCAAATAAACACCCTTCACAAAAAAAGTCATCGAAAATCCTGAGCTGAGGTCCCCAAGCTGTCACCAAGAGTCTCTGGTAACTGCAGGTTACACCTCTCACAGTTGCCTCTCTCAGCACATCTCTTAATAAAGACCCTTCCGGGTGAGAAGCACAGCCCCCAGCTGTTAGCTACCAGGACAGCAGAAGAATCACTGCTTGCCAACAACACACTTCAGCAGCAAGATCACGGGTGGCCAGCACCACCATCAGCTGACAAAAAAAATCAAAGGCAGCCTAGATCTCCCTCGCCCGTCTCTGTCTTTCAACATGATGTTCAAATCAGCTCTGAAAGTCATAACTTACATATCTGTTATACCTCCTTGCCTTTTCAGATGTTCCCACCCCAGCTAGGCACAGCCTCTGGCATGGAGATCACCCGTTCAACTCCCATAGCTACACTTGAGAGCGCTGTACACTGGGATACAGTTTTAGTGAGGCCAAGAAAGCTATGTAAGGCGTAAAACTTTTGGAAGAGAGTCTAGATGCAAGACCAAAGAAGACATAAGAGAAGCAAGACCGGCACAGAGCTTGGCAGCATCCTAATGCACTTAATTTCTTTGGATACATTTATTTAATTGTATCTTTTCATATCATCAGTGCTTATGAAGTTCAAGTTTAACCTGGGGGAAAAAAGACAGACTCATGTGGATGGATAAAAGCCCATCTAAAATATTAAAGCCATTTTTACAGCTAAACATTGAAACTATTTCAAGTTGTTTCTTCAAATATAAATACTATAATTATGTTAAATGTAAGGTTATCTCTCCTCATTTAACAAGTCCCTAGTCTTGTCTGCATGCTTGAAAAAAAAGCAAGTAGACAAGGTTTAGCTGGGCCAGGATGAAAGCACAAACATCTCGAGACCTGTGCCAGTTTAATTTAAATTGCAGGGTGCAAGGTCTCAGGCCACAGGGAGACAGCAGCCTGGCTGCTTCCCTTGATGCCTGCAGCTGCTGGGAGACCCGTCCCCAGGCTTTAAGTCCAGAACTGAGCCTCTAGAGCAAGTCCTCAGAACATTTTCCTCTTGACTCTGGGGCTCACACTGATTTGTTGCTCCCTGACGAACAGCCCCATCCTTCAAACCTGGGAGACAGCCCATCTTATCCCTCCAGATGCCCTGCTGCCTTTACTCCTTGCTCCTCAGCAGCCCCTGCTCCCCTCTGCCTGGACCCTTCTCTGCCCCAAGGCACTGCCCCTTCATTACCATTTGCTCACTGAGTAGAGATTTGAATTTGTCTGGCTCCTAGGAGCTTTCAGGGCATCTTCACATGTGTCTGAATTAAGAAAGGCTTCTGAGAGCTGAATGCAGCTGCAGCAACCAGCCAGCGACCTGTGAAGGGGCCCATGGTCATGTACTTGCCCAACTGGGGACCGTTTCCCTTGGGCTTTTTACATGGCCTCCCTCCCCTTTTCCTGCTGTTTCTGGCTTCAGTTACGGCCATATGTGAACAATGCACCCTGTGTGCATGTTTCCCATTTAGTGCACAGGCTTGTAAAACATTTTTAATACGTGATTTACAAGGGTTCTGGCTTGGACTGAAACTGTTCCCCTCACAAGCCGAGCAAGGGTGGACTGGCTGAAGGTGTTTATGGAGAGCAAGGTGGGAGCTGACAGGCAGGGTTAAAGGCTCTCAGGTCACTGGCAGATCCAGCATCCACCACTGCAGCCTACGGGAAGCAATAAGGAAATGACACCATGTCTCCCTCCACCAGCATTAGCCCCAGAAAAGCATCCCCATTTCCAGAAGTGACATCATTTGGGGACAAACAATGTTTAGACTTGGTCAAAAGCAGAAGCAACCAAAAGACACTGTCATTTTGAGCCAAATCTGTTTGTGACCTTTTCTTTCCCCAGAAAATTGCAAAAAATACTACTAGAAACATAGAAGGAATGGAGAAAACAATGGCATTTTGGTTAAACTGAACAGAACAGAAAAACACCACCTGATGATTTTATAATAGAAATATATTTTAAAAGAGAATTCTCATGAAAAGTGACATTTAATTTAGAAGTATCAGGCAGCCCAGTTTGTTATCATTCAAGGTCTCTAAGTCATCTTTCCAAATGCTCAAGTAACTACATTAGACACAACATCCTATTCAATTTCCAATTGCTTACTCAACTTCAATAAAGTTTCAGTTGGAAAAGAAAATATAAACTTCCTGTCCTAAAAATCTGCTACCACATGCAATTAAAGCAGTAGGGGAACAAGGCAATGCTGTACTATGCATCTGATCAGCAGACGTGGCCTTCAAGTCTCCCTCATGGTGACACGCATTATGAAATGAAGACTGCTATGACTTGATTTTATATATATATATTACAGGATGATGTAATCTCCACTTCAAGTGCTGACAAAACACAATCACATCTTTGAGGATTTTTTACAGGGTTGTTGCTACAGCGTAAATGCAGAGAAATTTTTCAGAGTGCTCTAGAAAGCCTAGCTAAGATGATTTCTTCACAGGTTGAAGCACACAAGTGCAGAAATCCGAAAGGCTCCCCAGATAAAGAGTCACTTTATCTGGAGGGGAGGTGTCTTAAATAATCATAAATGTATAGGGGTTTTTTCCTTCAGAAACACCCTGTCCCTGCTAGTAGCAGCTCAAAGATCCTGAGTTTGATCCCTCTTTTGAACTGCTTTATATCACAATTTCATCAGCTGCTAAAGCATGTCAGCACTAAATGATGCTTAAACAGCATTTAGGCAGCACCTGACAGCGCAGGTCTCATGGCACCCAGTGGGCTGCGCCTGCTGGGTTCTCCTGCAGGAGACATGCGGGATCACAGCCATGGGATCGCTGCTCCCACCTGCTTCCCTGTTCCCAGCCACACTGGGACCAGAGTGATGACTTGCATTGACTTTGCCAGTACTGATGGAGGGAAGGGGTTGCTCTGCACAAGCAGCAGCAGTGCCAGGGCCAAATCCAACCCCAGGAGCGGGGGAAGCCCCCAGGCAGGAGATGAGCTGCTGAGCCCACTCACTTTCTGTGTGAGGTCTCAAATCACCTCTTGGGCCATTTCTTTCATTAGGACAGTTTAGTGATTATAATCCCTCTGTGTATGAAGCCTACACCTCCCTCTGCTACCTGGAAATGTTACATTTCTCAGCTGTACCTATCTGCAGGGACTAAACTGATAGAAGGCTCCTCAAGACACTTAGGAAAAGAAAAAATGTCATCCAGCTGTTACCCAAATCCTTTGAGCTCTGAGGGTAGAAAGGATTTGGGGTGGAAGCTGTGGGACTGCATGATTCTGAGCTTGCATTGCGCAGGATACTCTCAGCACTGCAGATGTGCTTTGGCACACCAAAGGTGTACAGAGAGATGCCAGAAATAAGCTGGAGGTCTCGCTATGCATTTCTTCTAGATAAAGGTTTTCCTCTAGTTCAGCCATTTCATCTGTCTCTTGTCAATTTGCTGAAGCAGCTTTTTCTTTTTTTGAATTTCCCAATACCGATTCCTGGGAAACACAAAGGGTGAGGCAGCCCACAGCTTTCAAAAGAATGACATTTCTCTTGGCACATTGATTACCAATACTGCCACTGCACTCCATGTGCAAAAACAGGTTTCTGAGAATGCCAAGACTCTTAAATAAAACACTATGGCTCAGTAGACTTATAGTTTCTAGCTACACTTGCAAAAAATCCATGCAAGAGTTCTTCCTTATTCCCTTCCTGCTTTTCTGTTCTCCAGACCCAAATGTCAAAATTAGAATTTAAAACCTCCACAAAACATGTTTTCCAGTTTTGCTGCTCTCTTAAGTGAGTTTTTCAACCATACACTGGCCGTAGCCTAAATATTCACTGATGACTTTACAAAAGGATAGGGAAGAAGCCTTCTTTCTCTCATCTCTACATAGAGATTTTTGCTTAAAACTGGCCAACAGTTTGAACAAGAGATGATGGCACATAAAATGACGTCAATAAGTGTAGCTCAACCATAGGAGCAGAAAGGAAATGAGAGAGCAATAATATAGTGAACAATTTCATTGCAGAAGCAAAGTCTAGTAACCTAGCAGCTAGAGGTGTCCGAAGTGAGGTCACCTGTGCAAACACATTTACCTTACACTGGAGCCTCACATTTCATAATCACATGCCATTTTTTCCATCCCAGATAATTCGATGCTTAGAAGGGGTGGCAATAACTGAGTAAAAAGTTATTCAACTCATCCTCATCACTCAGTTTGCTCTCTCATGCCTTACATACTGTGCATGGTTGCAGCACTTCCCTGAACACAGAACACATTTTCCATATAGCCCTCAGTGAGATGCCTATCCTATAGATCCTGACTCCTTGCAAGCTTTAATGACTGTAACCATGCGACTCCTTGGTGAAAGAAAGAAACAGTACTTCGTCTTATTTAGGAGATGTGGAAGTGGCCATAGAGACAGTCAGAAGTGCCCTTTTATTTTAGTGCCTAATTTGGGATTTTTAGAGGCTGACTCTTCAGAGGCAACTGCATCCAGCAATGCTTCCTAGTGCCTCCACCCTTCCTTGTCAGGGAGGGAAGGATCAGTGATGCCTTTGCCTGGGGATGAGACAGCTGTTTCCTCTCAGGAGCTGACACTATCGATGCCAATGCGTGGTCACCTCAGCCTGGGTTGCACCCAGCTCTCTACATCCCTGGCCCCTTCCTGCCCTCGTTACCACAGCATACAGGAGGGGACCTGGGGGGAGAGCAGACTGCACTCGCACTCCAGGCTCTGCCTTGGCTGCCAGTTCATTAATGGGAGAAATTCAAAATGCTAATCCCAATCCACAAAGCCACCAGTGCACTGGGTCAATTAGCTCTGCAGCTGCCTTGCCCTGGACGCCCTGCTGCGACGTGCTTGGAAAATGTTTGCCAGCCCCCACCACAGATTTCCTGGGAGCAGGAGAATAAGCTCCTTTGCCTTCGGACTTGACTTCAGCTGAACTGGATTGCCTTTAGAGAGCCCTGAAGAGCTGGCTCATCTCCAAATGCTACTGAAATCAGGAGTTCCATTTCTTTTTTCCCCGTGAATTTTGAGTCATGCCCCAACATGGCTCTACATTTTCCCCCTGCCATAAAGTCAAATTTCATACTAAGGCATTTTAGGTAGGAGTTCAGTTAGGATGGAGCAGGCTGTGCTGTTCCCAAGTTGGCAGGAAACAACAGTCCCTAGACATTAACATGATGGACATGTCGACACGGAGAAACGTATGGTACCAATTAAGACAGTATCAACAATTATGCAGAACACAGTTGAGTGGATTAATTTGTTGCCTGGAGTAAAGGCTGCCAGTATGAAGCTGGCTGTCAAGAGACACACTTTCATCTTGCATGCTGCCTGGTGCCAAATACTATGAAGCCCATGTGCACTAAGGATGATCGCTGGGTTTTCTTTTTCCACCAGCAATCTTGAAGCAGGGAAGGAGCAACCAATTAATGTCTCTACATGCTGCCTCCTTTCTTCTCTGTAAAAAAACAACTGGAAAAAAATCCCCAAATGACCATTATTCCCAAAACATGAAAATAAGAACTACAAAGGAACTGGGAAAGGCCTTGCTCAAAAAGGTTTTTGTTTGCTGAGGGGCTGACATGATAACTCATTTGTCAAACACACATTTTCCCAGTTCTCTAAGCAGAGAGAATAAGAATGGTTAAGTCATGCGTATGCCTTTTTTCCAACTTGCTATTTTTACGCTGACCAGAAGGATACTTACACACTCAGTATCTTGCTTCCCACTCATTCTTTGCCAAGGAAGATGCAAGATTACCTCTAGCAAGTTGTGGTTAAGGTCTCCTGCCTTGCCAAGTACCTTCCAGAGTCTTGGTAAAATACCTTAATTCTAGATGGGCTGTAAGAACAAGCAGCTGATTTTCCTCTAAAAACCTTATGTTTGTAAAATGCTACATAGGTCTATGGCTGTCAGAGTATTAAACAGCAAAGAAAAACCTAGGACTTGTAAATAATCATTTGCTGCATTAATAAGCAGCAGCATTTGAATTCCTGCTAAAGCTTCGTACCAGCTGTGCTTTGTCCTAAAATCCAATTAAAAAAAAAATCTGCTTATGCTTGTTCCTACAATATGAAGAATATTGAACTATCCTTCATAAACTCTGCTGTTGCTTACAGAGCATATGGCCCCACATCAGGCTCTCATTTCTCCATATTTAGTCTTGTTAAACTACAGCATGCCTACCTGAGATATAAATTACCTTGAGGCTTGGAGTAATGCCATCGTGAGTAAGGAAACTATTCATAACACTGCACTCCTTAATTTAATGCAGGCAAAAGTCCCCTGCCCACTTACAACACAGCACATGCTGAGCACAGTTGTTGATGAAGAAATCCAATTTTAATCCAACATTCCCAGTAAACACATTGTTCTCTGGCAGCAGAGCCATGAAATCTGGTTTTCTGGAGGTTTACATCCTATATGCCTTATTCCCCCAGCCATTACGTTTCTAGAATATTTGCAGGTTGGCAATAGTCCCATCACAAAACCTTCCAGCTCCTTCCTGTTATCTTTATTCCTGCTACTACTCCTTGGGTAAAGACACTAGAAGCTGCAGGGTCCCAGAAATTACCTCCTTCTCAGACCAGACATGGGGCTGCCCTTCCTTAGGGACTTCACTCCTATGGGCCTCTCCTACTCTGACACTGATTTTCGGAAAAAAAATATTTTTCAGACCTTTCCTCCTTGGCCAAATTGGATCAAAACTGCTCAACACTTACCAAAGTATTTTAGGGTAAAGAATGGATGGATAGTGTAAGAGATCAGACTAACACAATTCATATCTGCTACATCTAAGCAGCATCTGAGGGCATCCAGCAAACTGTTCACCAGCTGCTGAGTGTGAAGTCTGAGGGTGTTTCTGTCTAATTAGCAATTATTTGCTGGTATTGCACAGATAACACAGGGCATAGGATACCGAGGATACTGAGCCTTCAGAGAGTTACTTCATGCTTCCCACTAGTGCCTCAACCACTGCACTAAGGAATGGGAAGGAATCTTCAAAGCTACTTCCAACACCTCCACTGAACTCTAACATATTTCTGGGCCCGAGTGCTTTGCCCCATTTTTCTAACTTAGGGCTCATTTTTCTGCATTTCAAGAGCCCTGTGCCCAGGGTTGTTTTCTTCCCTGTGCTTAGGGATTTGCATAGACCCAACATCCTCCAAATGGAAAGATAAAATCTTGACAGGCACTTCCTGGAAAGTTATTTCTGCAGCCAGTAATCCTCTGCCCTCTGCCAGGCACACCATCTTCCTGCTAAACACCAGCCTAGATCTGTGCTGGATGGGTGACCTCCCCCCTCGCACGGAGAGGGGAGAGGCACTTCTCAAAGCAGACAGGTACAGGCTCCCACTCTGATGGCTTCTCCCTGGAAAGGAGCTCCTCTGAGCACACAGCAGCTACTCATGTCCATATGGTTTCCCCAAAGCACACAGATGCCTCCTGCCCTCCAGCCTGGCCACTGCTTCCAAGCTGTGCTGCCCCAAGGCTCCTTCTTATCTGCTAGTTCCAGATGCCTCTGACACAGCCTAAGGGGCAGAGGGAACTAGCAGTAATATCAAGGAGAACTGAGGAAGGTCAAAACGGGGCAGGAAAAATTGTATTCATTCAGATGTGCCCAAATATGATTTTTTCTTCAATTAAACTTCTAAACATCTACAACATTAAGAATTTTGATGAGGGAAAAAAAAAAATAATGTTTTCCCTCTTCTCTTTCCTCCTGCTGGCAATGGCAATGAAAACATTTCCTCCTAAACATCTTTTCACTACCACCTTTTTTCCTTTTTTACCATTTTCTTTCTCCTTTACTATTTTTTGAGCTTTCCCAATGTGAAATGTTTTCAGAAATGGCAAGATAATAAAACATCCACAAAACAATAAAATAGCTGCAAGACTTCATAAGTCTTCTAAGCCTTTTAGACTTAGTAGCACAAGAAAAGGAGGAGCAAACTTAAAATTCTGAAATATCTACATATCACCTCCCTTAAAAAAAAAAAACAACCTTTGAAAAGGTACTTCTGAATACATGGAGATGGGCGTCTTCTGAAAGATAAGTCAGGTTTTGGTCAAGACTCATTTTTTCTGCAGGAAACATTTCACTGGGGAGAAAAAAAAAACCAGCTCATTGTAATGAAAATTTAGTCATCACCATCGCATGATCAGTGATTAAGAGAAGCATGATGCCATGTAGACTGCTTCCCTACCAAGTTAGGGTAGAGAGGAGCTTCAGGAGGCCTTGGGTGATGGGAGAAGATACAGGGCAGTGTGTGGTGTAACAGCAAGGACAGTTATTCTCCAGCATTCATGAATGGTCATAAGCTTCCCACCCTCCCACAAGCAAGAGGAGGGTAGAGCCCACGTGAAGCCTATGCCATTTGAAGGAGTGGGAATAAGAGTCAGCAAAACAATCTGATTTCAGCCTGCTCTTAAAGAAATGACTCAGCCATTCAAATATACTAAAATATTAAGCATAGTTTGGGTATTGAAGTACTTGAAAATTAAATGTTTTCTTCAGGGCTGGAAAGCGTGAGCTCAAAAACAATCGCAGTCCTCCTGTGAAACAACCTCAAGGGCACCTCCTGAGACATTTCACCCTAGTCTGCCCGGAGTATTTCCTTAAGATGGGAGATTGCTGGACAGGCCCCTCCTGGTACCCTCTCTCGGTTGCTGTACTCAAGACGATGCAACAGAAGGTTTGCACAGAAGGCTGGGAAGGTCAGCTGGTTCAAATGCATCTCCTCTACTAGCAATGAGACTAAAGGGGTTTCCTCCTGACAGCAAAATGGCCTTTTCTCCCCCAAAGTCACAGAGCTCACTGAAGACAACGCAAAGCTACATTGCATCTGCAGCTACACATATCTAGGGGGATAGGGGGAAACCACATCTCCATACACAAGCCTTCCTGGCTGGCACCAGCAGCGAGCCTAGGCTGGGTCCTGAGAACAGTTCTCTCCCACATCTGCCCCTCAGGGAGCACTGACATCCTCAGACTGCACTTCCCAAGTCAAAAATCTGCAAATACATGGCGCTCTCTAGTGTCTTTGCTCTGCTCGGGAGAAACACAAGTATTCCAAGGTGCTGACATCGTTCCAGACAGCATGGTACAAACATCCAGGCGGAGGGATGCCCAAGGCCTGCTATTAATTAGGATGAGTTTGCCAGCGTATCTGTTTGATTGAAACTTCTGGTGGAAGCCACTCCAACTATCTCACTGTGGCCCCCACCAGCGGCACAATGCCTCCCAGAGCAGTCACTTAAACAAAAACAGGTTTTTAAGCCACATTCCTGATGGGCAGAAGAATTCCGAGAAAGCTTCTGATCCAGGATTAGGTCCATGAAGAACCTAAGTGTGATCTTGTCAGCTCCCAAATTGGCCGTCAGTGATGTGTAACGCAGATCGCGATTTCAGGGTGCAAGCTCAGAGGAGAAATCCTCATGAAGGAGCTGGCTCAGAGATGGCACCAGGGAGGACTTGGCAAGTCACAGCAGGAGTGGTACGAGGGCAGGCACAGGCCAGGCTGAGGGCTCCTTTGGGACCTGTAGGTCCCATTAGCCATGCAGAACAGCTTAACTCCCACCAAGCAGCACGGATGGGAGCAGCCTCGATAGAAACACCAGTCCTTCCCTTACATCCTGCCTCTTTCCATCACTGCTTCACTGGGGGAGGAGGGGAAGGCAGAGCATATTTCTAGCTGATGAAGGCAAGCACAATCCAAAATGCAACTGCTTTGATTTGCTCTTAAATGGCTTGCTGGTCCCTTTATTACTGCATTTTCTACTCTGTTATGGTGTCTCTTTCTCCTGTGCCTCTCTGAGGCTGACAATTCATGACAGAAATGCAGCACATCCCACAGACCCATAGCCTCAGGTCCAACTGTGTTTGTCTAAATGACAAGATCGATGTGGCAATCTGCTGCAGAACATACGAGACTCCCCCTCTCCCCCCCCCCCCCCCCCTTTAATATACATTTCACATTAAATCAGCATCTAAAGGGAGGAGGCTCTTCTAATGCCTAGGAGAACATATTTTCTTCAAGCTTGCAACGCTGGCAGGTGATGGGGGGAAATACGCTTGCACCGTGTAATTGATTTGATGTATGCCATGTTTCAGCGGGATAAACACCACCCCCTGGACTCCTTGCATTCCAGCGACTCCAGCTTAAGCTCCTTGTTAAAGCGTGTTGGGAGTCCATCAAAGACACTGAGTCGTTTTGACGTGAAGATAAATGCTCTTATCTTCAGCTTCCAATGTTGCTTCTCTGAATAAGCATTCTTGACAGTTTTCACTGTTTAAACTGCTCTTCAGCTAAGGACGCGAATAGGGGGAAACCATTTTAATACACCTTATTTCAGCTAACTACTCTGCTGGGAGAATAAGCCGAGCTTGTCACCGAACCAGACAACTTCCACTGGGACACATCACCACAATTCACAGGGAATAAATTAAGGCCTCATGCAGGCAACACTCTTAAGCACCTAAACAAACTTGCAGCTTAAGCTCGTCTGTTGCTTTATGGGCTTAGCATGTCCCAGATGGACATGCATCTCCAGAACCTCAAATATGACTGCAGTACACCAGCAAAACTACACAGTATGGTCCTGCTGAGGAACTTTATTATTTTACAGCTAGGAAAATGCTAAAACATAAATAAGTATCTTTCAGAAGGCCAGCGCAAGAACCAGGAAGAAAACTTGGTCCTCCAAGTCCTCCACCTCTTGTAGCAAGCTGTCCCTCAGCTCAGCCTCTCATCCCAGAATACGGGTGCAAGAATCCTGCTTTGTGCTTTCCATCTCCCCTTGCTGGAAGGCTGACTACAGACCACAAACCTGACCATCAAGGCACGGCTCAGCTGAAGCCCAGGAAAGCCCCACTGATTTGAAT
Source organism: Strix uralensis (assembly GCF_047716275.1). Classification (NCBI taxonomy): domain Eukaryota; kingdom Metazoa; phylum Chordata; class Aves; order Strigiformes; family Strigidae; genus Strix; species Strix uralensis. The sequence goes on along the minus strand of NC_133974.1, from coordinate 124,790,622 downwards.
GGATCTAGGATTTCACTCTCTGCTTCTCTATACGGGGATTAAATAAATATTATCCTGCTAGAAAAACACCACACATGCCTGCCTCAGCTCAGTGGGATCTTTAAAATAAAGATACAGAAAAGTTGCAATAATTTCCAGTGGTATGGCAGGGGGCGAGTTTTAAAGCACTGTAAATCCAGTTCACGTGTCTTTAATACAATGGAACAGACTTTGACAGGAAAAATGAAAAAGCAGTATTAAAAAAAAAGAAAACAGGAGAATAAATTACCAGAAGAAGTAATATAAAATGCCTTAAGTACATCAGGAGGGAGATACACTAGAGAAAGGGTAGGTCTCTGACAGACCCAGCGAGCAGAGGGAGCAATCAAATAGGGAGGTTGCAACCAAACCAAACAATGTCTTTGCAATCAGTATTCACACTGGAGTATGATTGGGGTTAGAAAAAGCCAGAAGAAATAGCTGTTCTGGAGGTCATTGTCTATGCTGAGACATTGCCCAACACACAGGAATAAAATAAATAAATAAGAGGAGCACTGGAAAAACTCAAGATCTCCCATTGAAACGTGAATCAGCTGGACTGACAGCAGCTTTCTAAATGCACTGGCCAACAAAGTAACTGAGTTCCTGACAAGAATATGGAATTCATCTTTACACAACTGTCACTGCAGAGGAAGCCAAATTATATCCACCCTTTAGAAGAGGGCCAAGATCACTGTGGGATGAGCCCAACAATTATAAAATGCCCAACTGTCCTGGTTTAGCTAGGATAGGGTTAAGTTTCCCCAGCAGTGGGGGGGGAAGCTCTAGCCGGGTTATTCATATATCATGCTGATGTCACCTCCTGGCGCCATAGCGTGGCAGTGCGAGAGAGTCAGTTAACACGTGTGTTATGCCATCGCTCTGTTCTCACTGCTGTATCGGTAGATATCTTGCTCTGTTCATTGTTATCACTGTTACTGTTATTGTTGTTGTTTGTTGTGTTGCTGTTGCACCGTTGTATTAAACCTCTCCTTATCTCAGCCCCGGGGCTTTGTATTTCACTCCCTTTGTGGGGGAGGGGCAGCGGCTGCGTGGTCTCAGACCCCGGCAGGGACTAAACCACCACACCAACTTAAGAAAACCAACTAAGAAAAGTCATGTAGCTTGAAGTGAAAGCCAAATGCAGATTTTTTTTAAGTCAGTGAAGTTACTCTGAATTTCTAGTGGAGGAATCCAGTTTTGATATTGGCCAGAGCATTCTGTAAGAGCCTTTGAACTCTGGCAATGAAATATTCAGCTGCACAAATCAACAAGCCTACATCTTACCAGATAAAGTGGTAAGAGTGAAGAGTCATGGGGTTGTCTAAAACAAAGAATATTTTTGAATAATTTCTGCTAAAAGTATCAGACAGGAGATAAACTCTGTTTTACTGGACTGAGTTGAAAAGCCACCTAGACTATGTATGCACTTATACTTCAGGATGACGTCTTCAAGTTACTATAAATGCAATCTCATCCCCTCTTTACCCCACAAAATGCTAATCGCAAAACAACCCAAATTTAATGCTGTGTGTGGAAGATCGTATGCTTCTTGTCCTGCACACTCACCGCTACACAACATTGCCACAACAAGAGAGAACACAGTTTGGATCCATTGGTTACTTGTCTATTAGTGTCTGAAGTGGTGCAGAATAGACAGAAATAGTAACAGTAGCTGGTGACCAAAGGCTCATTCATGCCCCAGCTGTTTAAATTAAAACCTCTTATTGAGGAAGCTCAGTGATATACTCAAAAAACAAACTATGAAGCATGCTGTAGATAACAGTTGAAAGAAACCAGCCAAAAATCTGGCTCCCACCAGCCAAACTTCCCTTGCTCTCAGCAGGATTGGAATTTTACCTTGGAATGAACAGTTGCTCCTACTTTGGCTTGGTGTACAGATATGTAATGAGGCACCTCCTGAAAGATACCTGGGAAAAAAAAGACAAGACACAGATGTCTTACAGATGTTATACATATATATATATCAGTCTTGAGTTTTAGAGATATCCTAATATGACAGAAACTGTCAAATCTACATACTGTTTGAGAAACTGTATTTCTATCAATTTAATAGCTGCAGAAATGAGAACTCTTCATACTTCAGTCTGGCCCTGTTTGCACAAATCAAAGAAGCAGAGTCTTACTGGATCTCACTACAATCTACAGCAAGGAACAATAAAGAACATCATCAATATCAGAAGTTATAGTTATACCCACCTCTGTGCTGGTAGAACCTGACATCATTCCTTTACAATCCAGGAAGCTGTGCCAATCTGCATAGCTGACTATCTGGAAAACACTGTTTTCTATGGCACTAACAATTTTGCTGTCCTCTGTTTTGAGAGATTGTCAAGGTCAATCTGTAAGATCAAATGGGAGAACAAAGTGAATTTCCTATGCAACCTTTGCATATGATTTTCCAGCTGCTGAAAACAGCGATGCACCAAGCGACCATGTATAGAAGCATTTGAGTATCACAAGAAATGCACCTTAGCAGAGGTTGGTAACCTGCCACATTTACTATCTTTCTGTCAAGACTACAGACATTTCACCCTGTCTGTAGATATGGTGGAAATACTGAGCAGAACACTGTTTTTCTGGTTTCAAGCTTAGAAAAACAAGTGTTGAGCAATTTCTGCATCAAACTCTTTGACTGACAACTTTTATTCCCCTCTCTCCTTTTACAAGTTACATGATCAGAGAGAAAAAATTACCAGTTTTCTCATGAACCAAAACCTTAAGTAACTGTTTTGTCTCTTGTGTTTTAAACCTCATTGCTCAGAATGTTTCAGGCCACCAACACATAACATTTACCAGAAAAGTTCCCTGAGCTACAAAGAATTATCCAGTGAGAACAAACTCCATCTAAAAAGCAAAAATAAAACCACTGATTTTGATCCTTGGCTTCTCACCATGAGGTTGAGAAAGTCCTCACCACTTTCACAAAGAACAGGGGAAGGATCCTTTGAAAGCAGCTTTGACACACTGCTATAGGGTGGGTTTTTGCAAATTCACACCCAAACAGGAAGACTGAAGCGAGTAGGATTGTTTGAGTTACCCATGGGCTTTTTTGCTGTTGTCTGGTCCAAATTATTTCTGTGTATGTCTCAGCATGCTCTCTATTATCAGCATCCGTAAGTACCACAGCTGGATCAGGACTGTTCATCTACAACACCCCCTGGCATGGCATAAAGAGGGGAAGCTTGGGCATTGATTTGACATAATGTGCTACAGTTCTAGGACATTTTATCTACATAACATTTACCAGTAGTGTGGCTTGTATTCAGCTGCGGGTCACAGGCATGCCTGAGCCGTGCACTAATTGCCAGAGGACACTGTGCTCACAACACAAGCTGGTTACCATTGGGAGCACTCCTGCATGACTTCAACCTTGGTCCACCAGGAAGGAAACCACTCTGAGCACACTGGTGGTGTTCATAAGGGATTGCTGCAAAAGCACAAAGACTGATGCCAGGTAAGGAACGCCTCCAGCTTACATTAACTTAGAGGCATACCATGTACAGCACTGCCTGCTGAGACACACTGAGCACCACGTACTTGTGCCGTCTCATGTAGCTTCTGTAAGCAAGTATTGAGCTGCATCTGCATGGCATAGTCCCTTTACTCCAGCACTGCTTGATTATAACCCACTGCCATAATTAAGATGAATAATATTGGGAGGACAACATGGAAGTGCATTTGTGATCAGTAAGTTTTCTAAAGTCAGCAGTGATTTTAAAGGCCTTGGTAAAACCCAAGAATAACTTGCATTTCAAAAGGTGGAGGCACTCTGAAAATTAGCTCTTTTTAATGCATCTCTGTTTGGGAGCCCCAAAGCAGCTGGATCACTTGCCATTTTCCACATGCTGGGCCAATATTTGCCTGTGCAATGGAGTATTGCAGCTTCCAGAAAGCGGTATGTGAAATTAATCAGCCCAAAAGCCTAAATATCAGTCAACCCTTATGAACTGAATAGCACTTAAATTTGGTGAAAGTTCTGAATGAAAATTCAGGTGTACTTAGCAAAGAATTTTTAAACTACAATTTCTCTGAAGTGTCCTGAACTAAAAAGGCTCTTGCACATAGGCAAAAAGGGCTGGGGGTGTGGGTGCTGGGCAAATACCAAATAAACAAATCTGTTTGATGAAAAATTCTACTTCAACAAAAGTCTACATCTTGACATACTACTAATGTCAAAGTGAGACAAATTGAGGCTCAAAGGCAGCAGGCTGAAGCCTTTGCTGCCACCCGGACTCTTGTGGTCATTATCCTTTCTGCAGCATTCCTACGTGAAAAATATTTCTTAGCCTAGACTCAGCAAAGCTCTTAAGCACATGCTGAACCCAGCCAAATCAAGACTGGACAAGAAAGAAGCTCTCATTCCATTAGGAGTTATAAAGCTCACTGCAGAAGTGCCTAGTGAAGTTATATGGCTTGTTTCATGTGAAAGGTTAAAGCTCTTCCTTACCTGAAAAAATAAACCACATCTTTAATCCACTACAGCAGAGTGCCTAGTGCCTTCAGGACCCTGATCACACACAGGACTGAAAATATGGCTACACTAGTTGTCTACTCTTAGCAAAAATAAGCCAGCCCCAAAGAATTACAGCTTTTTACCCATTGCACTGGAAACTCTAGTTGATGAGCTTTCTCCCCCAAATAATGCGACATTCTGAAGTTTAGTTTAACTTGGCACTTCTCCTTCCCTCTGCTTTGAAAGGTATAAAGCAAAAAGCTGTTCTAAAATATTTCTCCAGCAGAAGTTCACTCTCACAGAGTAAAGAAACATTGCGAACAGGATGGAAATAACAGAAGAGTGCAGCTGATTGACTCCACCCTTCACCAGGATGAGATTTTGGGACATAATGGCTGTAATAAAGCACTGTCTGTCCAGGCTCTGAGACTGCAATTCTCCCTCCTGGCAGTGCAGAATGCACCCTCAGTGTGAGGCAGCTTTAAGGCAGTTTTGTGTACCTCTAATCTATGGATGCCAGATCCTAGGCCCAGTCTCCCATGCAAGCTGGGGCAATCTGCAAGCTCTTCTATGCCACGTCTGCTGCCAACAGACATTCCTGCAAGCAAGGGACAGCAGGATTCAGGAATAATCTCAACACGTCACTTCTGCCAGGACAGACTGATGAGAAGGGGCTGTATAGCAATTTTTTTAGTCACTCTTAAATTAGGATTCCTTGAGGCAAGGCTCAATGTCAAGTTGGAGGTACCAACAGCTTTAAGACTAATTTGCAAACTCAAGCAGCTAAACAAGATCTGATGTTAAAGGCCCTCCACACCTGATAACTGAGACTTTTATAATAAACAATTTTTATGAGGACTGCTTGAATTCACCTCCAGGGTTCTTTGGTCTTGCAGGTTTGTAGAAAACTCATCTCCTTTATACTATAACACACTCAGAAATCGACTTTCAGCACAGGAGCAAATACTGACTTATATGCCCTGTGTCTCAAGCAGCTGCTTGCCTTTTTATAAACAAATTCACCTGCAGTGACTATAAAGCAGTAACAAGTCTCCTCGGAATGTTATGTTATGTATGCACTTGATACATGCTAGTGTGTTTTAGGAAAGTGACATGGAGTTTGGAGATTAGGGGATAATAAAATGAAGAGAAATAACTCCTCATCAAATTCTTCAAAGGAAAAGACCACTCAGAAAAAAATGTGGATAGACTCCAGCCTTAACGGAATTTCCTTCCATTCTGCATTTGGCATCAAGTTCTTTCTGATTTCTTTACTCGGGCATGTTTTTCTTCAGGGAAAATACATTACAGTTAGAACAGTGCCCATGATTTCATAATATGTATTTATGAAGTTAATCATACTCATGTCTCTCAAGGCGTCTGTTAATCTAGGCTGGTAAATTCCTAATTATCCTTGCAGGACAGCAATATCAATCCTGAGTCCTAGTACAGTGGGTTGCCACATTTAATGTTCAAGGAAAGAACATGTTCTTTAGGTGTGATCTAGGAGGGCTGTCTGGTAGCACAGTGGGCAATTCGCAATGTACACCAAAACTCTTCTAGTGTGTTCATCCTCTAAATCTTTTCCCCTCTCTGCCTGTTAGATTTCCTCTCAAGGAAATCAGGGGAGACCTACTGTGATAAACATCTAGCATAAATAGACACGGATCCATTCAGTTAGACTTGTTTTACTTATAGAAGAACAGAAGAAGGAATATACAATACAGAAATGAAAAGGTAGCTGCAGAAAGAAGCAGTTAAGTAGCTGCATGTGCATGGTGGGTAGAATGAAAAGTAACGGACTAACTGAAAGAAAAAGTGTGACTTAGGCTAGATATTAAGACTACATTTCATAATGATACAGACAGTTGAGCACCAGGATAGGTTTGCCCAGGCAGGCTGAGTAGCTTCTGTCATGGGAGAGATGTGCTTTGGACATGGTTGGCCTGGCGTTGGGACAGGAGGATGAAGTTCTCTCTGAAAGCTGATTTACATGGAGGATTTTAGGGAAGTCACAGATGTGCCAGATTACTTCAGACAAGACCTAGTAGATATTCATGATTTTTTAAAAGCAAAAACAAACTGAATAGAAATCAACTAGTCAAGTAAAGGATGGCTTTGTTGATTTCCACCTTCCATTTTAATTACTTCATACTGATTACGATGGCAAAGTCCATCATTTGTCACACTGTTAACACAAAGCCTACAGCACCTCAGCACAGGTCTCCCCTCTCAACTAAACCGCTGCAACTCAGTGACATTACAGAGGCAAAAAATCTGGCCCAAGCTGTGCTAAATTCAAATTAAAGAAGAAAGAAATCACAGCGAGTGGCACTTCACAGCATACTCTAGCTTTTCTCATGGGTACCTCTGGTTGTCCTTTAAACATGTATAAACACACTCTGTATTTGCCTCTTGATGTGGATGCTGCAGTTTAAAAACAACACTTCACCTGCACAGTGAACTCAATGCATTTCTAGTTAGAGCTGCTGCACCAGCATTTAATGTTTTAAAACACAGTTGTAATAAATCCTACAGCTGTAAATTCAGTATTTCATAAAGGCAGGTGAGACCTTGTAGACAGAGCCTGAGGGAAAAATTTGCTCTTAATTGAGTCCTGTAATAAAGCATTTCAGGGAGAGAGAGGCCAAGCAAGCAAGCTGGATTTGATCCTTCAATCCTGCCTCCTCCACCGTGAATGGGAACAATGCAGCATGCTGGAAAGGAATTCCTCGATTTTAAGCAACATCTTTATAGCAAAAATCCCTTTAGACTTTCTCCAGTCTTAAGCACCACTTTATAGATTCTGGTTACATGAAAACCCCATCTTCAAATGACAAATAGAAATTTCACATTTCAAAGGCAGCAGACTGGAGAGTTCAAAATGATCATTCATAGTATGACAGCAACTAGTATCACAGCTGAGATTAAGGTACAATGGCACAAGTAGGCAACATGCACCCACAGCTAAGAAGCCCCTGCCTTAAATAATTGAAAATGTAATAAAGAAAGAATTAAGTGCTCTTTGGAACTTTGGAGAGTCACGATACTCTTTCTTCTTACTACTTGATGAGAACCTGAGTCAAGTTTGCTTTGCCTGGAGACACAGCAAAGAGCCTAAAGCTAACAGATTATGGGACAAAAATAAATATGGAACCAAATCCGCATCCCAACAGAGAGATACCATAGATTGCAGTGGTGTTGCCCTAACATCCCCAAAAGCATAACCCACGATGTTTGAAGCTAAAGGCCCTGAATGAGAACTGGGCTTCTATGCCTTAATCTTAGGCAGCAAGACTTGTGGGATTTCCAGTCATTCTCACGATTCTTTACTTTCAAAAGGAGGAAGTGTTGGCCTGGACATGAAGAACAGATAAAGGAAACACACTCATGCTGACCCGACAACACAACATGTACCTTTACATTCAGCAAAGCTTTAAGGCAGAGGGTGAGTTTGCTCCTGTTTGGAAATCCAGATTTAGGCACCCAAATGCATATCACGGAATCCAAATATCTGGCCTCAATTTAGGGTGCTGCTGCAGCTCCCACTTAAGTTGCATTGATGCTTTGAGAAACTTATACTTTTGAAATTAGGCATTTATATAACTGCCTAAATAGGAATTTAGAAAAAACCCAAGCCTACTAATAGTTTCTTAAGTAAACAACAGTCCTCTTTGCCTAGTGGCTTTTTTTAATTTATTTTTCTAAATGATCAAATTACTAGTGTTATCCTGCATCACTCAGGGTTTGGGCTTGAACTAATTGCAAAGGATATGCAAAACAGCTATTACAGGGAACTGTCAGCAGCATGCAATCGCAAAATAAATCCTGCCTTTGCACGGGTTTAGCATCATGCTGATGCATGCCACCTCGGAGGTAAATTTTTAAAAACTGTGTCATCTTTGTATCCTGCAATAAAAAGAGAAAGCACCAGCACTCTCAGGGCCCACTTCCCAGGAAGCATTTTGCAAGAGGTACAGTGAGTACAGGTAAAGAATCTGGTGTGATGCCCAGGGAACACAAACAGCCCTACCACGCGGGGGAGCTCAGATCCACAAAACAAGCTCTGGGAGAGCTTAGATCTCTGAAGTGTTCAGTTTTCAAACAGCTGGGCACCTTGGTTTACCAAAACAACTAGACTCTACCAGTCATCAGTAGAGAAGGACAGACACATGCATCAAGCGCATTACTCCTTCCCATGAACAGCCTTCTGGGGGAACCCACTATAGGGGTGAAGCCTCTTTAACTAGTTTGGATTGTTCAAGTAATTTAGACACCTGAATTGCCACAAGAAAGATCACATCGCCTACCTTTGCAAGGAAAGATGAGACCAAGACTGAAGCCATCAGATCCTCTGCCATAAAAATCCCAAGCTGCAGAGGTCTGCAAAGCAACTCTAGAGACAAAGCAGGATTCTGAGTGCACACTTCTGAGAACAGTGCAGCTATTCCAACCACACACAGGACAAAACACGATTTGCTGAGAATTACTGACATCCCCCACCAGGTCCCTGCATACCTCCTGAAAGAATAAGTCTCAAGCCTGAGTAAGTCTCAAGTCCTGCTCAGACTTGCAGGTGTGACTGGGGCAGAATTTATCCCCAACAAGGTCTGGAAGCAAAGGAAGAACGTCATCTTGCTGACAAAGCTTGACATCAAACAAATGAAAAAAGGTACCCAGCCTGTTTGCAGTGTTACAACATGGCATTCACTCACTATTCCAAGTCCACCTTTTGAAAATAAGGGGCATCTGCACTGGTCAGGTCATGCAGAGTGTCCTTTAAGGGCATGTCAAAGATCTTCACCGAAGTGAGAATCTGGCTCAAAGTCCATCCATTCACAGTAACCTCCTTGTACATCGCAAAAATCTTGAGTACCTTTGCAACACAAATGGTAAAACCTGTTTAATAGCTGTGCCAGCCTTGGGAGTTTCCCAAGATGCTTGACAAAACTACAAATCAACAAAATAAAACAAGCTAGCAAGTGGTTCTAACTAAATGCCAAGTACAGTAAGAAGAAAATCAATCCACAGGAGCAAGTAATAGCCCCTTTTATTTTTTTTTTTGCTGCTGTCTATGCTTAAGACTATAATAGCCAGGATCTATTTAATGCATGGAATGACTGCAGCAATGTGTAATACTTGAAACAGGGGCCTGGGATAAGTCTCATCAACAACAATAATTGTTTACCAGACACAAATATCCTGTAGGTGTTAAATGAACACCAGGGACTAGTGTAGAAGTGACACAGAGAAAAGATTGTCCTGGGGTATTGCAAGCCAGGAGCACAGCTGTGAAATTGCTCTGGCAGACACTGTCACTGCTAATAACACGATCCTTTCAAATACACACATTAGAGTCTTCGTGGCATTTGTAATTTGTTAAAACTCACAATCTGTCACTTCATTCTGAGGACACAAGGAGAAAAGCCTGTACCCTGCCTGCCTGCACATACCTCAACCTACCAGCACTTTTTACATGTTTTACAGCTCTTCTGCTGAGACACTGGGCAGGTATTAAGGGGCAAGCAAGGAGGAGAGTGATCTCTGTTGCTTGCACACTTAAAGCTACATGAGGGACAGCAGCACAGGCATGCCAGGGAAAACAGCATTTGTGAGATTCCACACCAGCACGTTCAGAAATACATCAATTGTGATTCAGGTGCAAAGATAAACCACTGGCACCATTTAAATGAACTCTGTGTTTCTGAAATGCCAACTGTAAAAAACTGCCGATATTTAATTTCGTTAGATATACTGCATCTGGTGTTTATGGCTTAGTGCTGTTGCCAGAGAGCCCCAGGAGCTTCGGTCTGGGAGCCAAGCCAGTGTCTACCAACTTAGTTGGACTACTGTGGATACACAAAGATCCAATATTCCTCTGATTTAAAGCTTTCAGGCAGATTTTCAGAGACTTTTGTTTTATTTATAGCTAGCATGTGTGGAAAGAAATAAAACAGTCATTTAATATGCTGTGCAATTATGGGCCTATTTCTTCCAGTTTCACATTTCAGTAGCTTATTTTGAAGCGCAGAGAGTTGGAAATCTGGTTATTTCTATCTTAACCATTCATATGTGGATAGACACAAAGAAATTCAGTAAAGGAATGCCTTTCCACTAAAAAACGAAAAGGCCAAATACAGTTTCATCACAAAAGCTGGACACTTACACTATTTATACAGATGGTCATCGTAACTGTTACAGTCACGTAACAGTTAAATATTTTTCCTTCTTCCACTCCTTATGGCACAGATTTATATCCTTCTGTTACAGGAAGCTCTGACTTGTCAGTGAAAATGCCCTGGTGTTCTGATCCCTGAATTTTTAAGATTCTCTTCTGCTTGAAACCGGAGTAGGTTCTCTCCAACACTCCCTACAGAAAATCAGAAGAATTCTGTTAATTAAATTGACCAAAAAAAAGTATACCTCAGTCTAAAGAAAGTTAATCAGAATTAGTAAAAACAAAGAGTATATATTCCATCTTCAGGGAATATTTTAAGCATCTGTGTAGACAAAAATATTAAACAAAAGTGTGCACAATTCTATTTTGCGGGGATGTGTAGGATGCTTGGTCATCTGCTGAAAATGTAAGGCTGCCAAATATCACAGATTCACACCTTGAGTCTGGAAATTGAGTTCACATGGCAAATCCACACTTTTCTTCTGGTGTCTGCATTCCACTGGCCCTTCCTCTACCTACTACTCAGTTTTACACTTCACTGACTGCTAAGCTGGATTGCTTTGAATGAGCAGAGCCCAATTTTGCAAAGTCCCACTGACTGCCACAGAGCTGCTGGCAGGATACCTGACTGTATGCTTGACAGGTTTTCAGAATTGGGGAATATAAGAAAATTAAACTTCCTGGGAGATCAGGGCCCCTGCTCAAAGCCACTGGCATCAGGAAAAGGCATAACATCGTGCAGTTCAGGGAAAATTCTTCCATTCTTTCATTCTGAAAAAGTAATCAAAAGGAATATCCCTAAAGGCTGAACTTTTAGAGACCACCAGCTTATACTATGAAAAAAATCTGAGACTTCCATGAGTATCTGACTTAATCAAAACCCTGCCATACTTTTAATTCATATAAACCTGTTATTTGTGTCTAATTAGCTGAGAGTGTAGGACTAGTGTTTCCCTGACTTAAAGGGTGGTTAACCAGATCAGGACCAAGGCAACAACAGTAAAACAAGGTTTCAGGCAATCTCGTTGGAAATCTTGTACTGATTCACCATCTTGCCACTCTCTATAGCAGAGAACTTCATGGTGAGACCTGCTACATAGTGCAAAAGTAGCTGTTGAGCCTGACAGGAAATACATTTCTAGCACCTACTGGCAATTAGCAAGATAACAAATAGAGCACTTTAAAAAGTTCAGAAACTTATGTAACATTAATGCCGTTTTCCATAGTGTCTCCTCAAGCATAAAAGTGATCTTTAAACTCTTCTATTATTTACTAGGTAGTTAGCCAATTATCAGGCATCCACTCAGATTTTTATCATTGAAACAGCAGTATACCTCTAGTGCCTTCACAGCTCAGAGCTTTGAGGTCCGCATCCGGCTAAGACACAACACGACGTGTATGTCTATGACTGCAGCTTGTGTTGCTTTACCTGCCCCCAAACAGGCTAGCTAGCACAGGCATCAGTCACTATGCTGCTTAAGGGGAAAGCCTGACACTTTAAGAGTCAGGTCAAAAAAGCTGAAAAATACTCGGACTTTTTACCTTTACTAAATTATTTGCTTGCAGAGATGTCTTGCCAGCAAGCCTGAGCTACCTAGTCCAAAGGTAAACCAGTTAGCATTGCTGAGCTATGGTCACTCCTGTACACACACATCCTGTATGACAAAAGCTACATCACCTCTTTTACCTTGTGTTTTGATACTTTCATAGAACCACGGAATGGTTTGGGTCGGAAGGGACCTTAAAGATCACCTAGCTTCAACCCCCCTGCCATGGGCAGCGACACGGTCCACTAGACCAGGTTGCTCAAAGCCCCGTACAACCTGACCTTGAACATTTCCAGGGAAGAAGGTGTTTGCAAACAGCATTTCACAGGACTCAACTTTTCCTGTGCTGTCTTATCTGTAAAATAGGGATAACCCTCACCTGTGTTTAAAACTTTATTTTCTAGGAGCACTTACACAGCAAAGTCCACTGCCTCCCTGCTTCTAAGGAGACATGCACAACAGCCCTTGAAATTCTGGAATATCTTTAATCCCTTCTCCCTACCAATCTGCTGCCATTATTTAAAAATAATGCCCTCTTCATTTCTTCTGAAGGTCTTCAGGTTTTTTTAGTGCAGATTCCTGCAGGCATAGCCATGTTTGGAGAAGTTCTTTGAAAAGTATCTGTTGTCAATATCACATCAGTCACCAGCTTGAAAGCCAAATGGATTTCTCAGAAGTCCTGCTTGTTTAGCCATCTTTCCTCTGTAGTTCTCCCAGTGGGACAGAATGAAATTAAATTTAAACTAGGCTTTAAATTATTTAGTCAGAGATAATTGAGTTTGAAAAGTCATACTAGAGAATGATCACCCAGGGAAGTAGCCAAATATGATTTTGGGAGAGGAGGTGGGGGCAGGAAAAGGGAATTGACATGTCATATTAGGTACAGTAAAACCACAAATGTTCTCACAGTAAAAGGCACAAGCTACGCTTCCATTCTGATTGCGCAGAAAATAATTTCCGGCACAGTTAAGAATGGCATCCTCTCTCCTCAGAAGGAATCATGCCCTAAGGGCACTGAAAAACCTGGTGAACAGATTACCGTGTTTTTAGGGGGACTAAATTTTCCAAATAAAAGAAGAACATGCAGAACTTGTATTTACGTTATTAAGTTTGCATAATACTATGAGGGTGTCCTATAAGGGACAAAAGCTAACTAGAATAAAAAGGCTGCATTGATCTCACAGCTGCTTTTAACTCAACAGTGACACAGACAGGTTTCCTTGAGGAAAAGAGATTCAGATATAGCTAAACTAGAAAATACACCATAAAACAAGGATTATTCATATTTACCTGAAGTAATAAAATAGCTCGGTCGAATATTCATCTTTATTTTATGCCCCTCTCTCTCCAGCCATCAGCAAGCACCATCATTCCCTTGGATTTATCCTGACAGAAGCAGAGCAGTCCTGCAACTGCTTTCCTTGGACCAGTATTTCATAATTACCTTTTCAGAAAAACCCAGATGCTGCCCAGTGATTTTTTTCCCAGACTAGGAAAAAATCCACTCCAACTGATTAGAAAGGAACCAAAACAAGGTAGGAGCTGAGGGAAGACACTCAGGGCTGGCACACACCAGCATCTCTGAGGGAAAAGGATGCTGGTTTGGGCAACTCTCACACACTGGGCTTATTGCCGACTGGGTCGTGAACAGCTTGGGGTGACCTGCCTGCTGGGCGCTGCTTTTTCATTTTCCATGGATGACAGACAGTCCCAATCAGGCAGGAAAGCACCAGCTTGCACAGTGACCGTGACCAGCAAAAATGTTCTCCTCCGTGCACACACATGGACATGACAGAAATAGCCAGGAGTGCACCTCTACGTGTCAGTAAGCGCATGCCGAGGCAGCAGTGACCTCTCTCACACGCAGAGCAGAAATAAACACGCTTTTACATCATATCAGCAATCATAAATTTCTGGGCTCGGTATCTCTCCCAGAAAGCTCCACTATAACACTGTCCCCGGGGCAGAGGCACCGCTCTCCCTTCCCCAACACCGGGAGAGGCCTCGCCTCGCACCTCACCCCGTCCCGAAGCCCCTGACGGAGCCAACGGCCCGGCCCGCACCTGGCGGGAACCCGCCGGCGCCCCCGCCGCCCCACCGCGCCTGCGCGCCCCCGCCCCGTTGCCACAGCAACGGCGGGCCGCGGGGTCGCAGCATGTCGCTGCCCGAACCCCTGAGGCGGCGGCTGAGCTCCTTCAGCCGCACCGTCTTCACCGACAGCCACCCCACCGGCCCGCAGTACCCCGGCGACCGCGCAGGTAAAGTGCAGCGGCTGGCCGGGCGGCGCGCCAGCAGCAAAAATGGCGGCGGGTGCGGCCGGAGGGAGGGGAAGCTTCGCGGGAATGAAGATGGCGGCGGCAGCCGTCACCTGGCGGCCGTTGGGGCGGAGCCTTGCGCTGCCGCTCATGCCACTCGCCCTGGGGAAGGGCCGTGAGGGATGTGTCCTCAGCCGTCTCCCCGTTCCCCCCAGGCAGAGGGTAGCCGCCTCGCCCCCCCCCGCCCCATCGTTGTCGGTGAGGTGCCGGTCCCAGAGCCCCGTCGCTCTCCTCCACATCAAGGGGCCCGGGAGAGGCCCTCGGAGTAAGCCCGGCGACACCGGTGCCGGCCCAGCGGTGAAAAGCAGAGGTCTTGTTTTCATCTGAAAAGATGAGGTCTCGTTTCACTGTCAGTCATGTAGTGCGCCTTCGTGGATGTTGGCTGGGGTAAAACTATAGCGATTGCTCCATCACCCTGCTATTCACGTGTTGCAGGCCTGAGACAGGCTTCCATCAAATATTAAACAGGGAAGGGTCTTGTTTTCAAAGCAGGTATGGACAACACTCTACACCTGCCTTTACAGCTTAGTAAGCGAGTTTGTATAAAATACTGCAGATAAAATCCATTGTTACTCTCACACCGGGCACCCTGCCTGTGCCCAAATAAGAAGTAAAAATTACTTAGGGCGAACACAGAACAAATAAAAGAGCTGTTATTTCAAGCTCAGTAGTCCTGCCCAGTTTGGATGCCAAGTGCTTAAAGCACGAAGAGGTGTATTAAGCTAGAGTTAGGCAGCAAAAACTCAAGCTTGCAATACGGCAGCTTTCTCTTTATTTTTCCAAGTCTGTCATAATGACCGATAACTGTGCCTTCATCATAACTGCCAGTGAAGCTTGCAGGCCAACATGCCCCCGTTTCATACCCTTTGAGTGACAGTAGCCGTGAAAATAAACACAGTCTGTCTACATAGAAAGGCTATATTCATTTTAACTGATAAATCCATTCCAAGCTGTTAAAATTATCAAAAAGGGATTTCAAGACAGGAATATTCATTTTGTATAGTTAAACTGCTAACACTTACTAGTTACTAATTCTTAATTTATCAAACACCACAAATATTTTTCTTAACTCCAGGAATAGCTTCTATTTTTAGTCATTTCTTTTCCATTTCCCATTATGAAAACTCTTATGTGAGTATCCAACCTACTGAAACCAATTGTACCAGTAACTTCTTGGGAGATCAGTATTTCAGAAGTCAAGTTTAGACGTACATACCTTAGCAAGTTGCTCTAGCATCAAAGAATTTGCCATCACAATACTGTCTGGATTTTCCATTAATTTTAGCAGTCCCAGAAAATAAGCATTTGGTTCAGTTTAGGGATAGGTGAATTAGGATTAGTTTATGTTGCTAAACAGTCATCCAAAACACAGTTTTAAAATTTGAGCAGAAGTTACAAATCCAGTACTATATCAATGACACCTTTAACATACCTAAAACATTGTCATCACAATTGGAATTGGAGCTCTTGGCTTCTGTTTTTAAGTAATATGGCCATGAACCATTAAATTTTCATCCAATACATATAGAGCAGAAACATAACTACTTGTAATTGGATGGTCATGTTATTTTGAAAGATAAAACAGTGGCTTAGAATTGTATCTCGATGCCCTCCAGAGTCCTCCTGGTGTTTAAGAGTCATTATTCATTAGTACAGCAGGGTCAATTTTAGGAAGATAGTGAAACTGCTTTTGAGGTACCTATAGATTTTCATTCCTTTGCAGATGCAAGGAAGTGTTGATGCTTAAAAATGGGGTTACTAAAAAAAAATATATTGGTTGTCTTGCATCTTCTATTTCAGTATAACACATCCCTGCCCCTCACACCCTACTACCCTTAAGGTCTGTCCCAGTTCCATTCCCAAATCCTCCTCCCTTCCCACCTAGTCTAGTAGGTGAATACTTCTGCAACTGGCATAAAGACTTCTTCTGGAACAGACTGTACCAGGCTGCATGTGGCTGGACTGGAAACAGGGATGCCAGACTGAGATGGAACAAAGACAGGTATGAGTGGTTGGAAGATATGGAAAGAGAAGGCAGTGTCAGAAAAGAGGTGCTGGAAGTGAGACAGACTGTTTAGACTAATTTTCAATCGAATATCACCATTGTGCCAGGGGCACAGGACTTGAATACAAATCATCAGATCCCAGTAAATACTTTCTAAACTTGCTCAGGTAGTACCAGGTAAAGATGTGCCTACAGACTTCATTTGGGGAAAACATGGTATTTGAAGTAAAGCAGATGCAATATCACTTAACTAGAATACAGCGATGAAACTTCACCCATTAAAAATGAATGATTCCCTTAGAATGCCCTTTTAAGCTTTTCCTTGTTTTAAGTCTAATCTTGTAGGTCTGTTATAGAATCCTAAATATAGAATTTACTGTCTGCATGTTAGAGTCCAATATTTGCTTTTCTTTACATTGTGTGAATGCATTTCGTTCTCTCCAGTCTTTAAAGGGTAAGTTTTAGTTTGACACATTTGAAATCATTAGCTCTTATGAACTAAAAGAACTACTGGCTTCTTGCAGCATCGTTTCCATCCAAATGTTTAAATAAAGATTGAAAATGAAGAGTGGGCAATGCAAACCTGCTCTCTAGCAGTAAGTCCTTACTCAGGAGGATCATCTACAAAATAACAATAATCCAGTATGTACTCATTTAAACTTTGACCATTCTCTTAGGAACAGCAATGAAATAACCACTAACTCTTTCTGCAACGTCAGAATACAGTGCTATTTGAGCTAAGCCTATCAGTCAGAGATTGTGGACTAAGCCATAAATCACCAGGTAATCAACAATCAGACACTCGAATATATAACTAAGTGATAACAATTCGGTGTCCTATGGACTGAAAGTTGCATTAGATTCCAGGAAATGTTGTAACTCAAGATAGGGTAAGAAGTTTTCCTCTGGATGTATAAAAATATTTTTCTTAATGTTTAATTTGACTGGAAAAGTGTTAATGCCCTCCTGGAAGCTAAGATGGAACAGTATCTTTCTGTCATATTTATGGAAGGGAAGTATGGAACAAACTAGGAGTGACAAAGACTTCTCTCTGTCTACAGATAATGAAATAGTTTCCAGTTTACCTCTGCAGATGTCCCTCTATTTCAATGTCTATTTTTTCCCATTTTGGTGGCTCAGCACAGTTATCATGCTCCATCTGAAGGTGAGTTCTGAAGGAAAGTGATGGTTTGCAAATGTAATATGTTTCTAATCAAACACCTCCTAGTACTGAGGTAGAGCTCACTGGAGATACACGTTGTTAGATTTATTTGGGAATTCCCCGAAACTGGAGGTTCAAGAGTATTTGAAAGCCAATACAACACTGTCAGCTTACAGTAGCATACAGTGACTTGATTTACATCACAAACAACATGTTATGAAACAGCACAGCAGAAACTTTTCCTCCCTTCTTCCCTCTAGTATCCAGTCTTGTCAGATTACTACAAGTTCATCCTGGTCACAGTCATGATCCTGGCCTCTCTAATAGAGGTCATTCGACTCTACCTGGGATACATGGGCAATCTGCAGGAGAAGGTATGTTACTGCATGTACATATTAATTTGTTCTGAAGAGCTTTTTGGAGATTAAGTGATCTAGCAGTTCATCTAAGAGATTTAAGTTGAGGAGATGGTTATTTCTCTTAAGTTACAGTCTGCATCTATTTCCCTTGGCATCAGCTTCCACTTAATCTGTGCATTCCAAGAAATTTTCCCTCAGAAGAGAGCCCTCTCACTCCCTAAAACTGTTTTGTCAGGAAAAAAAAGTATGGTTAAAAACAAAGTACATGGAAATACTAAGCCACCTCACTTTGACATTTCAGATTACGTGCTGGCTTTTGGAAAATTTAAAAAAAAAAAAAGTTTCTTCACAACGTTTTGGATTTTTTCACCTCCAACTGCCAGTTTTTAATAGGTGATGTCTCCCCATTATAGGTGCCTGAGCTAGCTGGGTTTTGGCTCCTGAGCCTCCTCCTGCAGTTGCCAACAATTCTCTTCCTGCTGTTTAATGAAGGCCTGAAAATTCAGCCACTGGAGCGAGCAGTCCATATCATCTTTGCCCTTTTCCTCACCTTCCAAGTCATTGCAGCCTTTGTCACCCTGAAAAGAATGGTGAACAAACTGGCAGCTCACTTCCACCTTAATGAATTTGACCAGCTGGAGGAACATCCTGTGCCTGATTTTTACAGCCTGGGTAAAGAAGAGAGAGCAGTTTCCATGGCTGGTAGGGGCTCCCGTGCTGGCTGGGGATCACACAGGGAGGGCCCAGGAAGCTAACAGGGGTGGGCCTCATGTTGCTACAGCTCTGTTTCCATTTTGTTGGGTCATTCTTTACCTTCCTACATCAGAGATGTTAAAAAGTAGATCTTGCTTAAGAGTCAACATTAAACCTCAGAGATTGGAGCTCCACTCTGCAAGAAAAATCAAAGCCAATTACATAACTGGCTTGAGTGGACTATTTGTGGACTGTTACTGCATAGAGTACCAACAGAGCAGATTTGGTGGTTTTTACATTTTACAAAGTCATGGTATTTTTTAAAAAAAAAAAAAAACAGAAGCCATTTGTCTTCACTATTTGCACAAAATTGTTTTATTTACAATAAATCTTTTATACATGTTTTTATTTGTGTTGATACCAGTTTTCTCTCTACCAGATATGTTGCACGTATTTAATGTCTGGTACCTTAGTTAAGCAAAAAAACCCCCAAACAAATAACACGAAGAAATCTTGAGGCCTAGAAAGAGCAATGATGAGAGAGTGAACAAAGACTACAGTTTCAGAGATGGCCCTCCAGATAATTCCAGCACTAGGAATCCCTTACTAATAAACTAGGGATGGAATTTTAAAAGTATTCCTTTCTCAAAACTCCTACACTCATTTTTAGCTTAGCTAAGTTTTAACTATGAAGCCATTCAAACAGAGTGGTGCAATTTTCTCAAACGGAGGATTCAATAAGTCATCAGTAACTAAATTATAGCCATTAAAAAAATTGGTTTGTGTCACTGAAAGGCAGAGCCTGTTTCTCACAAGCCAGGGCATACACCAAGATTTTCTCATTCCTGTTATTTTTATTAAAGTCTAGATCTTCTCCAGTTTCAGTAGTGGCTAAAAGTTCACGTTTTCTGTCAAGGAGGGATGGGGATCATAAGTTAAAATAAATTTTTCATCTGAATCCTTTGAGTCTTCAGCAGGGCAAGAGTTATCAGTTTTGAGAGCTGGCACAAAAATCCAAACTGCTCAAAGGAACATAAAGAAGATGGGTCTAACATGAAAAAGGCAAGTATGTTTAAAGCTGCTGCATATTTAAAGGTTATAGAACCTCAAGTGAAAAGAAGGCATTAGCTTTGTTTTATACCAAAACCGTTTTCTTTTTGATCCATGAGTGAATGGTACAATTCTACCAAATTTCCTTTTCATTTTGTTATTATAAAGCATATATTATCAGAGCACATACCCCTTTGTTTTTAAACAAACTTACTGGCTTGAATTGGCTTTTGAGCAGAAAAAGGATTTCTGTTAGAGAGTCTCTAAGAGTGTCTTTAAGAGGTAATATAAAACATTTAGAGCCCTGTATTCAGAGCCTGCAAGAGAGACTGAGGTTTAAGCAGAAGTTACATCATTTCAAAAACACTTTTACAGCATTAGAAATTCCTTGTAAAAACATTCTTAACTGATGCAATGGGAACATTGCACATATTTTTATGTCAACCACAATTACTCTACTGGAGAGTGCCAAGGTCAGGGCTGATGAGCTATAGGAGAAGCTTGGCAGGATCCATTAGGGTAACAGATAACAGCATAATGGGTCCTGATGGGCCAAACAGCAACATGCAATACCTCGGAGCCTGTCTTCTGATTGTGAACTGTAACTTGGGTGTCTTAGTGCCTCGGTAGGCAGAGAGAGCTGCCTCTTCCTGCCCAAGTATGATGGCACTAACACAAAGGCTGCCCTTCATGGCCACAGGTGTCGGGCAGACCTCCGAGGAGCTCACATCCACCACTAAGAAAACTTGGGTGTTAGAAAAGTACAGGCTAACAGTGCAGCGTGGAAGCTGAGCACTGCCAGTTTTCAGCGCCTTCCAATAGTTTGTCTAAGAGAACACACCAAGTTAAGGGAAAGCAGTATCTTTTCCATAGGTAGAGCAGCTCTGAGTCTGCCCTTGATATCATCAACAAGGACAAGCACTGGGACAGCTTAGAAGAGACACTGGGGCAGCTGCCATCCCTCCTGCTCTGCATGTAGCTTGCCTGTTCCCCTTATTGAAAGGCTGCTGTGGGAGATTAGTAGGGAAGTACAGTGAGATGGTACAGTAAGCCAAGCTCTGAGGAGATAGAGTGATTACCTGTAGTAATCCAATATCTTGCCTTAACTAGAAAATGGCCTATCCTGTGGTTTTCTTTCCTGTATCGCCTTAAAAAGTTTAAAACTTACTCTTCTGTGAGATTAAGAGTGTAATGGGTAGGAAGGTTTTTAACACCCAAGTACATCAAATACAACAAAGCTGGAAAAAAGTCAACCATACATCAATGCTGGCAACAAGGAACTGGCTTCCAGGCTAAGGCCATGAGATACGATTCAAAATCCTTGCTTTTAGTGATAAGGAAATCATGCATTTGGAAGATCAAATTGCCATGCAAGACAATCATCAGGAGCCAAAGATGCAGGGACAGGCAGCTCTTTGCTGGAGAGAGAATGTCAATAAGGTGATACAGGAAATAGAATTCAGAGAAACACACTTAGAAATAGAGTTGCCTGGAAATGCTTAAGGTAGAAACCAGTCTGTGATGTAAAGCTTCAGCAATATATTTGATAAACACACAGTCTCTGCATTCTCTCTGCTCAGGCTTCCTAACAGACCTGCTAGTCTATTTTTAATTTCATCATTACTAGCTTAAACATTTAATTATGAAGAAAGTCTGCAAGCACCTAGAACTCACATTCAGCGCCTACAGCTGCAGTTTTCCCATGAGTTTCCTACTCCTCAGGTACCCAGAGACAAGATAAGAAAATTACAGTAGCACCCAGGAAAGCAGAACAACAAATGGAGAATCACACTGAAACTTTCCTTCAGTTTCCAAATTTCACAAGAACCAGCAAGACATCAAACAAGTAGAAAATATACTAGTCACCTGTAACAGTCAAGTTTCAGACATATAAAAGCAAACTTTGTAACAGAAGCTTTCTATAAGCATGTCGGGGGGAAAAAAAACATCAAAATACATGAGAAGAAAATGGGAAAAACACTACAGAAAGTACTTGCACAGTAAATATAAGTCAGAAAATAAATGGAGTAACTTTTTAGCATCAAGAGCAAAGCAGCAATAATGGCATTAATGTTTTAAAGACAATCATGTAAAAGCTTAGTTTGTTTTTAATGAAGAAGTTCAGGAATAATTTCCAGAACAGACTGGAAGCAGTGAAAGGTACGTGAGAACTTCAAAGGGGCACAGCAGGAAAGCTAACAGTCCTTCATAAATCCTCTCCCTCCTGTACTCAGGTAGCCATGAGCAGGTATGTTGTGCCATAACAGGAAGAACATACTCATCTTGCAGTGCAAAATATTAATGAGTAGAACATAAGAATTTAAGATTCATCAAAGCACGTGTCTGGGGAGTGAGGGAGTCTGGTGTTTCCCCCCCACCCCCCTACAGAATTGATGGAAGGGAACTCAAGAACATTGGAAACTAGTGGAATTTCACTGAGCAGCATCTAGACAGTTTTGAACACAAACTGTACAATAGCAGCTTTTTGCCACACTAGGGTTTGTGCAGAGAAAACCACAAAACATATTTTTTGATGATCTGTATAGTTACCAATAGCTCTCCCTTCACGAGCAAGATCTTTGACTGGCAAAAGTCTATGTACAGAACTCAGTTTATTTCACCAAGTTTACTGTTAGGAAAGCCAACAGCCAATTTTAAAGGAAATTTGTACCAACATGTTTCCTTTAACTGGAGAAAAGAAATGAGGAATGGGCATATTATCTTAAAATGCTCTTTTTTAGGTTGCTGATCAATTTGAAGATGAGGTGTATTTTGTGTTCAAGGGCATAGTTGCCAAGTTCTTAATACCTGAACTCAGCATGTGTTCCTTGTCTAAAATAGATTTTGTAAAAGGATTTTTTTTTTTTTTTTTTAATAGTTGCAGGACTTCCAAGAAGGGGAAATTAAATTTGGAAGAGGCTTCAATTATGTACCTTACTCAAGCAGATCTCAAAGCAGACATGAGATAAGGCACAGATTTGATAAAAAACAGACGATAAAAAAGGGGGTACAGCATTAACCTTTCTATATCAACAATTCACTCTTTCAGATTCCTGAAAGAATTGTGCCCAAAGGAATGAAATCATACATTTCACTCTTGCCTTCATCTCTTATAAACTAGACTAGACTCAGTGTTAATCTTTAAATAGTTAATGAAGCAGGTAGAACTGGCATCATTACACGGTCTGATAAGATAGTCAATAGTAATATTTGATAGCTGGGTAAGGCTGCAGAGATCATTTATTTTGAAAAACAAATTTTGTTTCTCCAGGACAAAGATCAGATGGCAGCAATTAAAAAGGACTTTGTTCAGAGCTTTGAATAAAGCAGAGATAATAAAGAGGTCTTCCATAGGAGGCAGGCAAAGCAGTATATAAGGGTCAGCTGATAAGACCAAGAAGGATTTAAACTATAAGAGAATAAATAGGTTCAAGAACTGTAACACTGAGGGAAAACGAGTATGTTGATGATTGATGCCACTGAAGGAGCCCCTGGGTACATGAAGCAGAGTTTTTATTAAAAGGAAATAAATGTGCAAAGTTACTAGCTTGAAATCTTACAGGGATTCAGAGGAAACATTATTCCCCCAGCGACGCAGCAGCCTGCAGGACACAGTTCCACATTCATTAAATACATGCAACTTTTGCAGCTTGTTATGAAAAAAACCACTTTCTTCTTCAGACAATCCAAGGTTTGAAGGTAATAAAAATATAGTCCCTGGGAAGCACATACTAGCCAAGAAACATGAGCACAACAGAGAAACCGTAGAAAGAAACGAACAAATCTGGCAGGCAGCTGCAAGCGCAACCGTGCTAAGACCTGTGGCTTCCCCGGTGAATTTGGGAAATATTAGTGACTTCCTTGAGAGCTGCCTCAAACATCCAGTGTTAGGGGAGGAGTTCCTGCAGTCTGTGAAAGAAACCACTGTTGTTCTTTAAGGGATAGAAACGACCCTTCTTTATGCACACTGGTAGACCCATGCTGTTCCCAAGTAAAAAATTGAAGCAAAAATGCTTGAATACTCTTTAGTTACCTCATTCTCAATTTATTGAAAACAAGCCATAAGCTGAATTCATTAATGTGAGAAAAATATCAGGCATACCTATTTCTAATCACTTGTACTGCTAATGCCAGGGGAGATTTATTTCTTAATACTTTACACAGAGAAAGCTTATGGCAGGCTGGAGCTTTGAACACAACCTCTTGTCTCATGCAGCTACTGGTCCCCAGTTGCTTAAAGAGGAACCCACTGCTTATGTCAATCCAGAGCAATTCCTATCAGTCAAAGTGTTTGAATTACAGAAAGGATTTTAGCATGGGCATCTTGTCTCTTTGTTTTGCCCTTGACCCCATGGTCTTTTGTACAGGAAATACAGAAGTTATCACAAGATTAAAACTTGCAAGAGCACATCAGAAGGTACCTGCGTATGCATGCAACTGCAGGATATTCATGTAAAAGTCAACAATTAAAATATATAGCTGAAGGATTCTGTATTTGATTTTTTTTTTATTTCTTTGTTTTTAAAAAGCCACAGTTTGAAGTGAAATCTTGCCACAACCAGAAATGTTACAAATCCTTCCTTTGTAAAGCAACTGGGAGTGGTTGAACAACAAGTCCTTGAACAATGTCTTCACTTTGAAAATCTTGAAGAAACTTAAAGCTCACCCCTTTTTCTTTTTTTTTTTTTTTTTCAAAATGATTCAGCATGGTTAGCAGAGCATGTCTAAAAACATGGGGCAGGGGGAAGTGTTTTGCCAAGGACCTTCCAATAGTCATACAAACTATTCCAGCTGCCTATGAAGAAATACCAGAATTGATGGGAGCAGAAAATCCTCAGCACACAGCAGAGGCTTTACTGGAGGCATCTCCAATATTCTGAGTGCCTCAAATGCAGTGACAAATGGCTCAGGGTGCCCTGAAGCACAGCTAAGCTGTCTGAACAAGAGACTGTGATGATGCAAACGTTTCAAGGTTATCATGCTGTTAAAAACACACCTCCAAAAGTTATTAGCATCTTTTAGCCAAGACAAAGCTATGCTCCTAGGAAAAAATAACTGGTTGTTTGTTAGGCTCAGGCTTCACCTGAAAGCCACAGCTGTTTAAAAAGATCACCACCACCCTGAGAACTCACCTCCAGAAGACTTTACTGCAGAGAGGAAAAGGATTAATAACCTCAGGTTGCACCCACCCTGGCTGGGAGCAACTTCGGGAGTATCTCACAACCCTGGCTGAAAGAACACAAAAATCAGAATTAAGGAGTTGAATGGGGACAGCTGTTTGGGATGCCCTGAGTGTAACTTTGGCTGACTAGCAGATATCTCCTCATGCTCATGAGATGCATGGGCACTTGGTGAGGAGCAGCAACAGCAGACGACGCAGGACTGTCCTGGTGAACCCCTCAGGTGTGCCACATTGAAGAGCATGTGATGAGAGCAAGTATGCTCAGCTGATGTGTCCCACCAAAAAGAAACACCACACAATTTTGACATTAGGCAGTGATTTCCTTTCCTCTTTTATTTAAAACAATTGCACTAAAAGAAATAAGGGTTAGTCTTGTGCCGGTAGGCACTAAAATACTAGTACTCTGTGCCTGCAAACATGTATGTGTATAATCCCCAAACATAAAAATCCCCTCCACCTCTATCCCATATCTACAGCCCTGTGCTAAGAATAACAAGCAAGCAAATAAGCACTTCTTGCTACATATACACATGAATTTTTAGCCAGTGAGAGGGATTATTAAATATTCATTTATTCAAAATTGAGAGTGTTCTCATCTGCCAAAAAAAAAAATCACAGCTTGTCCAGTTATTTGATAGAGCTGCTTTGATTGATAGATAGCAGAAACAACATGCTTCTCCTGCCCCGAAGGCACTTGCTCCCGTGTGATAGCACCCTTGTAGAAGAGCATCAGCACAGTGCAATCTGTATTTATCTAAACAAAGAGACAGTGTCCTTTTACAATCACCTTGACCCCACTCCTGATTGCGTGGCAGGGCCTGAGAATTTGAAACTATTATTTTATGCAGCTTTACTTAAGAAAAAGAAGCAGCTGCAACCTGTCCCCTAGGAAAGGTAGGATCTTGTCACTGGGGCTTGCGTGCCATGTTGGACAGGCATTGGCAAGTAAACAGCACTTCAATCATGCAGGTTAGCATTCTCCATATGTGCAAACACACATGCTGATCTGTACCCCATGCACAGGGAGATTGGCTCATATAGTTGTTCTCCACTCTTTCACCCCTCCCATCAGTAATGGAAATCTTTCTGTGTTGTCAACTTTGGAGAATATTGAATTTTTCCTCTTTCCCAACTGGAGAAAATGTGATGGCAGTTGCCAAAATCAGACTCCTGATATTAACTACTTGTTGTCTTTGTATGTGACCACTTACTGAGCAGTCACAGAGTGCAGCCACAAATGTCCTAGAATTGGGGAGTGGGGTAAACAAGAAAAAACCCTAAAAGCTGTGAAAATAGAATGGACAAACAATGAATTACAAAAAATACCAATAAAGCAGCAGCAAAAGGATTAGCCAGGCTGGTTGCAGTCAGCAACAGTGAAATGTGACACAATAAAAACTCAGTTATTGAGTTAGGACAGCCCTAGGATACAAAAGACTGAAATGAAGGAAAGCTGTGGATTGCTTTGTTCTTGAATATTGAATTTTTTTTCCAGAAGCATGAAGCATGAAATATTGCAGTGATAACGGAGATTGGAAAAGAAGAAAAAATACCCACCCAAGGAAAATTCTTTAAGGCTTTATTTAGGATGCACTGAAAGAGTAATTTTGTTCAGTCCTAAACATCATCTGCAATAAAGTGGCCCAACAGCTATGAGTAGGATGGGACACGTTTGCCCGTGTTCACACTTCTCAGTACAGCTTTCAGTTATGTTGCTAAAGGACAGGTGCCGGTGCAGGAAGGCAAGGGAGCATCACTACAGCTCCCTATGCTCCCTGGCCAGCACATTCCCACCTGGAGTGCCGAGGGGTCCCTCCTCCTTCAGCAAAGCCAGTCCCTGGGTGAAGGACAGCTTTGGGACCCTCCTGGATGGGGGGATGCACCAGATGCCACTGCCCTGAAATCCGGCCCCTGCCAATGGGGATTTTAACTCTGAGAAAAAGATGAACCGTCAGCAGGGATCCAAGGAGGAGTTTGTTTGTGTTTTTAATTTCACTATATGGCCAGCTGCCATTGTTTCAGGCTGTATTGCTGGTAGTTAATCCGGCGGCCAGCGGCTTGAATTTTTAGTGCTGGCTGCCAGCCAGTTGTGAATATTCCAGCCCAGCGTGGTCACCAGCTGTGACAGGAGCTTGAACAGGACCTCTGTGTCCAGCCTACCTTCATGGTACCACTATGTCTATCTGAATGCAAAACCAGAGCAGGCACATGGGCTCTAAAAGTGCCGCTGAGGATGTACATCATCCCACTTGAGTGAGAAATCAGTTTTATTCCCTCCACCCCAGAACCTTGGATAAATACAACTCATTTCTCATGAGGTCTGCAGAAAACAAGTGATTTCCAACCATATCACCTGGTACCTTTTCATCCTCAGAAGGTATCTGAACTGTTTTGGTCTTTTTCAGAGGACCAGCCACTCAAAATTTGATATTGCCCTATTTCAAGCATAAAAATACTGAAGAATTTGAGCTAAATGCTTGCAGGGAACACCACCTCTTTCAGGTAAGACCTCTGCCCATTGCCCCACTGAACAAATGGTTTGAGCTTGTAAAAATAAATAATTACTTCATGCTTCAAGGATCAGGATTTTTAGAGAAATTGCACAGTGCTTTGAGCCATTTTACTGCTTTTTTGTTAATACTGCTGAAATCACCCGGTGAACAAGTGATATTCTGGGTCTGAAGGCTGATGGACCCTTCTCCCCCAAAGCTGAAACACTTCAGCCAGTCCTGCTTGCCACATAATACAGTATTGCCCATTTAATACCTCCAGATCACCATCCTGTATGAAGGATATTCAGAACACAGCTCTTCCGATACTTTTATGGGAATTAGGCATGTTTCCAGGCACACGTGATTCAGCCCATTCAGAAATCCCGGTGCTGTTTGTATGTGGAACAGGCACATCCAGCTGGTTCAGTGCTCCAGCAGCCCTGCAGTGACAGCCCTGCTATTCAGCACCCATTTACTATACGTCATTAACACCCTGTAGGCTTTCTAACACGTTGCTTGTTCCTGCTCTCACTTCTGTATGGTTTTGATGCTTTAGACATGTGAATAGTGCTTTTCAGGGCTGTGTTAAGAGCAATGCTTACGGTCTTGTTTGCTTTGCTGCTGCCTCAGTGTGATTTGGAAACTAATAAAAAATGGAGGTATCAGCTTCACTGTCAGCAGCGTGCACTTACATGAGTGCTGTTGCCTAGAACCTTTTAGGGGGAAAAAAATTATTGGATCTTCTAGGCTGTTTTCAGCCAGCAGAGGGGCAGGGCAGCTTTTTCTCTTGGTAGCGATGTAAGAAATCCCCATTGTAATATCTAGTACTTACTATCCTTGTTGAAAGCTTCCTGCTCCCTTGCAACCTATGAAGCAGCTGTGGCAGGAGAGCAAGCACAAAGTTGCAGTGCACTGGGTTTTATTCACTGCTGAAACTTTCCCAAGTCATCTAAACCTTCTATCTCAGGTGCCTTCATTCTCCTTAAAATGGAAACAAAAATATAAGCAGTCTGCACCAGAACCTGTCAATGGGGAGATGCAGTAGATGCTGCGTAATCAGCATGGGCACAGGGAGAGGCAGTGTGGGTTGGTGTAGTGTAGTTTACCGCCCACCAGTTATGATAGAAAAGGGATTATTTTCCTCCTCCTTTACGGCTGGGAGAAATAAAGAGCAAACAGACCCAGATTTTAAGGCGGTGTGTCGTGTAGCAAATTGAACTAGCAACAAAAAGCGCTTTGCAAAACTTTCTGCAGTGGGAGGACAACCTCTTGGCTGAGATGCAGCACGCGGCTCCTTCTCCAGGATACACTGACTTCAGCCATCTGCTTTAAGAGATTTAATTTCTCGAAAATGCCCATCATCCCCTTCAAAAAAATAAAATCTGATCACTTTAAATGCTCCCAGTTTGTACCTTTGAATCCGTGTCAGGTCTTTTCCATGATATGTCTCCAGAGTGGAAAGGAGGAGAGCATGAGAAGGCCTGAGGGACATACAGAGGAACATGGAAATCCTAGAATAAAATTGCCCATCATCACTGTGACCATGTAGCTTAACTGTAGAAGCTAAGACCAAAATCCTACTACAGTTAGGATTATCAAGCACATCTTTACAGCAATGTATCTCTCACATGTGCAGCCCACCCTTAAGAGAGGCACTTTGGCTCAATATGTTAGAAAACCTCTTAAATAAGTTTAAACTGTTGCACTTGCTCAGCCACATGCAGATGTTTTTCTGCTGCGCTCTCCATCTCTATTTCCCGTTCCACCTCTGAGCAAGCCCAGACCACTGCATGTCCCCAAAAACCAATTGAAAACACCCAAACCCGCAATTGCACAGTCCCACAGCCAATTACCACAAGTCAGACCAGCAAGAACTAGGGGGAAAAAATTAAAGCTCAAATGCCCAAAACAAGTCAAGCCACAGCTAAGCTGAATAATTTAAAGGGCAGGTCTAAAATGCACATACCAGCACAAATATTTTGATGATCTCAGTTAAGAGACTCCACCCCTCCCTCTTCAGGGCCATAAACAAAGTTAGGTCACTGGAAAAACATTTTGAACTGAAGTACCCCAGCAGGAGAATGCACTATTCCTTGGAGTTTTAACTATTAAAGCCTTATAAAGCAAAAACATTTATAAACAGAACTGGGATAAAATCAGTATGTTTAGTAGGATTTTATTTTATTTTTTTTCCTAAAGCTAACTATGGAGATCTTAATGTTATCCTCAGGGTGCTTTTAAGCCTGATGCCAAGGCTTATGCGCAGCTGGGCACAGTTTTTTTGCCTTCTGTAGGTTGAATCCCGGCATTTGCTGAAAGCAGAGTTAGAGGTGGGGACAACACTGGTGGTGCATGGTGGCACTGCCTGTGCATCGCCCCAGACCAAGTGCCCATGCCACGGCTGGCAGCTGCACAAGAATTTGGGGGGGAAGAGCTATAATTACATTTCTGTGACAGTAATTATGTGTATTTCACACAGCTTAGCAGATGTCATGTGGTACAATAGGTGCTGTGAAGAATACTCATTTATTAAGTAATTTATAGCATAATAATTAACAGCTAATCACTTGCAAGTTAAAATGCTCTGGGAACAGACCCAATTCACAGTATGTGCTGCCTCCTTCCAGGAAATCTCGCTATTTAGACAGTGCTCCTCACCCCCACAAAGCCAGCTTCTCCGCTCCATCCCTGCAGAGCCCATGCTTGCACACACACATCTGCAGGTAATAACTGTGTACATGGCAGCAGCTCAAACAAAGAAATCAAACTCTTGTGTGATATCCACAGGGTGGGTGGGGAGCCTCAGCCTCTGAAGATGTAGGAAATTGGAGAACAGGCTTTTAGACCGGGCTAGAACTAAAACACCCTCTTTTTACAACAGAGCAAGGTTCATTGCTCTGCTCTGCTTGATTAATTTGAAGCTGACGCAAATATATCTACACTTAATACACCCACCACACCTCCCATCGCAGCATGGCAGTGCCTAACTGGAAACTGCTTCAACCTCCCCACATTGTCACTGTCTGTCCTCAAACCTGCATCATGGGATGGCTTAATTTAAAGCTTTCAGCCCAAAAGCTGCTCAGATGCAAAGCCACAGGCTTCCCAAGCCTG
Organism: Strix uralensis; assembly: GCF_047716275.1. NCBI lineage: Eukaryota > Metazoa > Chordata > Aves > Strigiformes > Strigidae > Strix > Strix uralensis. The sequence continues at coordinate 124,760,030 of NC_133974.1, read as the reverse complement.
CGCTCCTTGTGCTCCCTGCAATGCCCATTGGTTGCCTTGCTGCACACCAGCTTGTGTGGCCCCACCTGAACTTTCTCCAGCAGCATGGCTCCAACTGATGTTGAGGGATTTGGGGTAACTCAAACCCTCTGTACATCTGGGATGGCCATCCCGTGGTCTAAGTAATAGCATTTGAACCACCATCACTGGTTCTCGAAGGGCTGCCCAGGGAATTTCAGTGGGAATCACTGCTCAGAAGCAGCCTGAGCTTTCCGGTAGATGGGGCTTTCCCCAGCATCCCCAAGTAATTTCTTAGCCATATTTTCTGCATTTTTCCACATCGCAGTCGCCCCCTTGGGTGGGTATCACCCAGTCAGTCAACAAAATACTGCTAAATGTTTCTGCACTTGAGCTGATATGGTAAAAAAGACTTTCTCCAGGAGGGAGTGTCCTCGGTTTGTGGTTATATTACAGCCTCACCAGCCTAGTGCCATTCAAACCACAGCATTAAAGCCACATTTCCGCTTTTCCCTGAGCGCAGCAAAGCCCCAGAAGCACATTCCAGAGCTCGATGGGGAACAAGGAGCCGTTTCCACCACAGAGCATCACACCAGCCCTCACAAAGAGGCACGTTTTGGCCAGGGCACTGATCAGAGGAAGGTCCTCATCCTCGGCTGGCATGACCCTACACAGCTTAATCCCAGCTGCAGGTGCCACAACATCAGCTGCATGTGGTTTAGTCTGCTGTGCAAAGCCACCCCTTCCCCACTCCCACCAGTTATGGCCTGCAGCAGGAAACTTTCAACCCCTTCATCAAATATTTTCACTTAACTTCAGTCCTCAGTGTTGTTCTCAGTCCTCACCCCCATACCTAACTCCCATTTGGGCACCGCAGAACATGCTCTCGGCTGTATCTGCTGTCAGTGAACCCCACTGCCCCATTTCACATGATAAAAAAAATATTTACTTTATGAGTTTAAACTCTGCCTTTGCAGATTGCTTTCAGGGAGCATCCCCTCATTCCTGTATGATGAGACAAACCAGTTAGGATATATATCATTACCACAGCCTTTTATTTCTTTCCCCTTTAAATTAAGCTGCTCCAATCCCTAAACTTTTCATCGAGGGGCTCTCCAAACTATAATAATTTTCATCACCTGTCCAGTCCCACGACTGCTTGCATTTTTGAACAGCAGCAATAAGCTGAAACCATTTTGCCATTTCTCTTGGGCTTCAGACTTTAGTGTCATTCCAAGAACACATTCTGCATTCTGCAACACAAGCAGAGGCAACTCACTGAGCCTTGCCTGCCTGTGGGAGGGTTTATTCCTGTTGTCCCGTGGGGTCCTGGGGCTTGCTGGAGCCTCCACACTTTACTTTACTGCAAGGGATTGCTTAGGAAATCCTCTGTGTACATTGCATGTAAAGGTCATGGCCAGGAAAGGCTCGGTCTGGCGAAGAGTGTCTCATACAACAGCAGTGCTATAATACATAGCCACATGGCTGGCCAATTCAGTAAAGCACAAAGCTTAATGCAAGGCCAGTAGTATTTTTTACCTGCTGTCTGGTTAGAACAAGCACAGCCATGCATTCAAATTGTTCTGAGGAGATGGAGAAAAGAGAGTTGAGCAGAGTTTACCCAGCTCTGGACATGGCTAACTTCATCCAGCCAAAGTCACTCAAAGTCAATGGCACTCAAAAGCATCTATAGGAAGAAGGAAGATTTTTTTTCCACCCACCACTCCTTTTTTAGATGCACTGCATACATTTACACTCTCAGGGATTTTTCCAGAATCTTTCCCAGCTAAAGTCTCCCTGGAGACTCCTTGGTAGCCCCTGCCCTGTGGAGCACAGGCTGCACAATCATGCACATGCCAAATTTACTACCTGTATTACTCAATAACTACAAGGAGAAGTAAGCCAACATCTCCAATGAAGAATATTTCCATAGACATTTGTCTCAAGGTTTGTTACCTCCTTGCTTGGTCTTCTGCAAGGATCCTTGTTTCAACAGGGGCGAGGCAGCGGAGCATGCCCCAGCCTTGCTGTCACCCCACCACACAGCCTGGGTCCCCTAGGGGCGTGGGGTTTGTCCCAGGGGAGAAGGGAGCCCATGGGTGCCCCGAGTGCCTGGGTGGCACCTGCCCTTTCCACTGCTGCTGCTACATGGAGTAATCACAGCAAAGGCTGAAGTGTCCTACTGGTCTCCGATCTCAGCCCCACTCCTATAAACATCTCTTTATCATCTGTCCATGAAAATCCCCTCTTTGCTCATTTACCATCTAGTACCTTAAATAAGGCCTTAGATGAGCCTGAGGTTCCTCCCCACCATGCAGATGCAGTGGAGAAGGAGGGTGAGAGGAGGAGGTCAGCAGGGAACAAGAGAAGGGCTATCCGCCTAAACCTGCTGGGGCACACGAGGACATCTGAGCCTCTGGAGATGTCCCTCAGCATGACTATAACCTCAGAGCTACCCCAGCCTCTACCAACGTGCTGACTTGACATTCCTGAGCAGCAGAAGACACGAGTGGTGTCCCAGCAGACTGCGAGCACCCCCATCCCTTTCCCAGCTCTCTCCTGGTTGTGGGAAAGGAAATCCAACTCCTTTCCAGCATCTCTCTTTGCAGCGATTCTCCCCAGACATTGTTTTTTGCTTTCACTACCCAGGCTGAGGTACCAGCCACAGCCATCACGTGCTGAATGCGGTGTCTCCTGTTCTTCATGCCTTTTCTGATGAGGCAGATGCAAATGGATAGGGTGAGGGGTCTCCCACAGGAACTGCCTCCACATCTCCCTTAGCTTGATGATTCGTGTCCAAGGACAGTACTCTGCGGCTACATGAGGCTTGCCCTGCCTGCTTCAAAACCCAGGGAAAAAAAAAAATCAGATTAACTTGAAGCATTTGGGAAGAATGAGTTCAACCAGGACTCGGTAAATATCTTTAAAAAAAAAAAAAAAGTCAGTTGGCATTCAAATACTGTTCCTCCCCCGCAGCTCCTAGGACATCTCCTGGTCTCCAAGTTAATCCCAGGCCCTCTGAAACCTCTGCACACACTGCAGTTGCTCAGTGATAATGCATGAGAGAATAGTTCCTGGTGAAAAAGAAATCATACCTGGTGGCCCATAAACCAACAGAATGTCATTTCGTATGGCCAAAGGCTGTGAGTGAGCAGAGCGCTGCACGGCATGGTGACAAATTCATTTTGGATGTCAGAAGCAGCAGAGCTTCCAGTCAATCTTGGACTGTAGTGCCCAAATTCAGATTTACAGATCCAGCAAATTTACTTTTTGTCCTGTTTTATTGTCTATTAATTCATTTTACCACAGATGAGAGAGAAGAGCAGATGCCAATAGCCTGACCTGCGGCAGAGGGAAGAAATTCAGCCCCTCTTGATTCATCTTGGGAGAGCAGGAAAGGAGGGATAGGCTGTTCCTAAAGCCAGCCTGGTGTTCATGAGGCAAAGCAGGGCTGCATGCAGCTCCTTCAGCCTCAGTGGAAAATAAAAAGCAACATTATTTGTGACTGAAAACAGCAGATATTTCTCACAGGGAAAATGTAACACCTACTGCTTATGATGGGCTTGATATCTGGATCTAAATCCTGCTGTGTTTCACACACAGATCACACATGTGCCTTAGATGCTTCCAATAAAATCCTGACATTTCTCCAAAGTGCAGCCATGAGGGGCAGGTGCTGTCACTTCACACCCGATAAGGAGAGAAGCAGCGAGCCATCTCCACCTTCTGCTTTCCCACTGAGCACAGATGGACCCACTGCTGTAGTGGGTTTGGCTACAGCAAGCCCTGCCTGGGCACATCACTGCACTGGGCTTTCCTCCCTCCCCCTGTGCCAGCTCATGAGCACCAGCAGGACATTTTGTCTGGATGAAGGCCTGCAGGGAAAGATGGTCCAGCGGGAGCCTCATGCCTGGGATACAGTGCAGACTGCAAGCAATAGAAATTCAAAAATGATGAGCTGAAACCAGCTCCCATCCTTGTCTTGGACCACAAGGTCCATGCAACCAGGTCCTCCCCCAGCAGTTGGCTGTGCCACAGTGGAAGTCACAGGATTTCCCTCAGTGGTTTACAGCGTGAATTTAAGAAGTCACAGAATCATAGAATGGTTTGGGTTGGAAGGGACCTTAAAGATTGTCTAGTTCCAAGCCCCCTGCCATGGGGAGGGACACCTTCCGTTAGACCAGGTTGCTCAAAGCCCTGTCCAACCTGGCCTTGAACACTGACAGGGAGGGGGCAGCCACAGCTTCTCTGGGCAACCTTAGTGCATGGGAATAGGCTGAAGTAGGTAAATTAAATAATGGGGACTTTCCCCACAGTCTTAGTTATTCCCCTCTCCTGGGTTTAAGAGCAGGCTGTGTACTGGGCAAAGCAGAGGCAGAGCTTTGCCCATTGTCCTCATTGTCCAAGAAACCACAGCCTCCAAACCTGGCGGCTGCTTGCTCAGGGTCATCTCCGAGCAGAGATCCAGCCTAAATCTGGCTGAACAAGCATTTCTGAGACACCCACTTCAGGAGCTGGACACAAGATCACCCGGCCATCCTCTTCTGGCTCTGCCATCCCCAGAAACCCCAGGCACCCAAAATCTCAGAGAAACCCACTGGCCTCTCTTTAAGAGTGAGCTGTAAAAGTGATCACTTGTTTTACATCATGAAAGGTGTTGTCTGACTTTCTTTCTCATGCAGGGGGATAAAAGGTTTGCCGTTAGGAGTAGGGCATCCCTCTGCATTAGGGAAGGATTACATTGCATTTCTACAAATGGGGGAAAGCCAGCAAAGATGCAGCTGGCTGGCATCCTACCCAGGAACAGAAACCCTTCCGGTCTGCTCCCTCCTCCCTGCCTGTGCTGCACATATCCAGCCTGAAACCTGTCCTCAATAAGTGACAGCTCAGCTGATGGACTTTTTTGGGAATGACATCATCTTTCCCTCTTGTAGCACACAGACCGAGCAAGTCATTTCCATCCTTGCATCTCCTCTTTTCTTGCCAAGTGCTGATGGGGTTGTGCTAACCACGCAGTGGTCCAGCTGCAGGTGGTGCGGGCTCCAGGGAGGAAGCACCATCTCCATTCTCGAGTTTATTATCTCTGTGGTATGCCATAATATGACTGACGATATACCTCCCAGCTATAACGCCGAAGCGGGGATGAGCCATTAAGGGGGAAGATAATCCCACGGCGCTGCCAGAAGTCCCAGCTGTGCTCTGCAGTAGCATAACGCCGTGTGTGGAAGATGATCTGCTTATTAATGATACAGCTACAACAGACAGGGCTGGGAATTATCACAGCATGGGTCAGATTTTTTAAGCACTTAAAACACTTCATGTCCGCTATATCATAGATACTTTGTGACCAAAAAAAACCAAATGAAGAGGGGATCTTTCACACAATCTCTCCTCTGAGGCATCGGTTAAAGAAAAATGAAGAAAATCACTCCATGTGAAGAGCAGGAGGCCTCCAGCCCATCACCTCTTGTGTGTGTGTCCATGCATGTACAGGACAGTGTATATCTCTATCTCAAAGTTTTGATGCCTTGACCAAAAGCTGCCAAGCACATCCCACCTGCCCCTGAGGGGGATGCTGTGGGATGTCTTCTCACTTTGCAGCTGGAGCACACTTCCAAATGTGGGTCTCCATCCACCCCCCATAGGGCACCTCTGCTTTGGGGATCACAGGGATTGTTCATCCTGGAGCAGTCACGGGTCTGGAACCAGACCCCTTGCCTTGGTCTGGCCCACAGGGCAGGACAAACCTTGCTCCCTCAAGGCCAAGCACAACGCTCATCTCTAAGTCTGCACTTTCTCACAACACCTGTCCCTGACCTCCGCACTGTCTTCTCCAAAATCACAGAGGAAACCATGGTGCAAACTAGAACTGGAAGCCCTGAGAGCCTGGGGCTTGCAGCAGCACCTTTCCACCTCAGGTCACCTTGCTGCCTCCCTCCAGAGCTGCATATTCAAAAAAAGAAAGGAAAAACCCTAAAGACAGTAAAACATCACCTTGTGATGGCTTGAAGACCAGCACCTCTCCCTGCCCACCATTTGCCAGGGCAGCCCATCCCCTGCACACACTGATGTAGCTCCTCAGTGGGTAACGGGGCCCAGGTGATGCCTGGACTGGCTCAGCCCTAAATCAAATCTGTATTTGAAACAAGCTGAGCCAGGGAACGGCACATCATTGCCAGTGCGGCAAAACAGTCAGGGTCACCTGCAAGACCCCTTGTGCTGCAGTAGCTGTGGGTCACCCTGAGAGCGATTTTCAGATCAAGCTGCTGGGAATTACCTGGAGAGGAATTATTTCACTTGTGTGTAGCGTTCATAGAATGTTGTTGTGGCACAGATGTAAAAATATATTTATTTTATATATATAAGCAGTCCCTTGAGTTTGAAGCACTGTGACTTGCAGAAGCAGCAATGCAGTGGAGCTGCCATGAGCTCTCGAAAGCACCAGCTGCCTTCCCAATGTGTCACCCCTTCCTCTGGTACGTCTTGACCGCTGTTGTGAACATCGAGCTTCTGATGTTTTCCAGCAGTCTACCCAATGGTGATAATCAGACTTGAGGAAACCTCTTAAAATGGGACAAAACACACTGTGGCTATGGGACAGAGTGGGATGCGCTGGTTTCATAACTGGCCAGGGGATGGCAGCTCAAAAGGTTTGTGGAAGGTAAGTTGGTACCTTTCGCTCGCTCCTGGATGGCACCACAGGGTTGGGAAGATACAACAGCTTTCACTAACCTCCTGAGCATGACAGGAGATAGCTTGCCAGACAGGAGCATAGTTTGGGGCTCACCTTGCTCCTGGAAAAGCTGGAAGGTCAGCAGAAGCATTGATCTGCTCATTAGTTGCTTGATTTGGGGATCCAAACCTTACCTACTGGGCAAGAGCAGAGCTTGCAGCCTGAAGAGCCCCCAGGCTCACTTCATGGAACCAAGGAGGGAAAAGGGGAGAAGTTGGGCAGCCCAATCCAAGGCTGAGACAAGGACAGTGTTATTTTAGCCCCTGCTGCTTTTCTTTGACCTCCTTGGGGAAACAAGCACCACTCTGCACAAACCCATTAATAGTTTCATTCTCTTTACAATGGAAAATTACACACACTTATCCACCTCCTAGGGAGACGTTTGCATTTAATTCTCTGCTATTTGCAAATACTTTGAAAACCATGCATAGAAAATGCTGGGTAAGAGCTGATTGTTCCACGTTAAAGAAAGCAATGATCAGGATGTCTTTGGGAGACCTATTTTTGTCTAACCTTATCAGTACCCAAATCTGGATGGTGCTAAACAGTGCTGAAGCAAGCTGCTGTTGGGGGACCCTGTGCAGGGAGGTGTTCATCCTGCTTTACATATCTGTGCAGGCAGGAGGGCCTCATCAGCATCATCTAATTTGGATGAGCCTGTTATTGGAGAGCAACGCAGTCACCCCTCACAAGGAGAGGGACCTCAGCGACCAGCCAAGCACCAGGGATGCTCATTTCTTTATCATATCAGTCCAAGTAACATGATCTTGGCCTGGTTTTGCACAGCGTTGGCATTTATAACACCCTGATTTGTACTGCAGCCCCCTCCCTTGGCATGTCCCCCTCCATGCTGCAAATGTTGCTTCTCCCATGATTCAACAGTTGAGATATAGGAATTGCTTTTTGGGAGGAAGGATGGAAATTTTCTAGGGAAACCTCTGAGGTGCCCTTTTTCCTCCTTTGCCAGCATCCTCACCACTTCCCTGCAGAGAAATGCAGCAGGGCCCTTTCCAGCCCCTTTTAGGGTCACGGTGGAGGGCAGACACTGAGCTGGGCACACATATCCACAAGCTGTTTTGTTCAGCCCACATCTCCCCAGCACATCTTGGCCAAAACTGGTCAACAAATGCCAAGAGACCGTCCATAAGCTGCACTAACTAGTCGTGGTCCACTCAGGGACCCCCAGCTCCAGCTTGTGCCCCGCATATGGCAGCCCCTGCCCTACAGCAGCAGCCCTTGCTGGGTTTTTGGTGGCAGACAGTGCCCTCCAGTGGGGTATTTGCCACCACACCACCCACGCATCTTCCCGGGGGTGGGGGGGGGAGGTAATTCAAATTTTAAAAAGCCCTAAAGTAGATAAATAGGGAAGTTACAAGCCTTCAGCTGCAGGATAAGCTGGGGAGACAACTGTGCTTTACTGCTAGGAAGGAGAATTTATTTGGTGGTGGTGCTTTTTTGCAGCCAGCATTTCAGCAACTAGCGTTCATGCAAGCACCAAAAAATGCTGTCCCCACAGTTCAGTGACAAGGGATGCATGTGCCACAAACCGGCCAGGCATCTCCCCAAAACTTTAAGTCAAGTTCTGGGGGTGTTTCTCAGCCAGGGGGGAAGACACCCCCCCCCCCCCCCCAAATCCTCGGGTCATGCCAGGGCTTCCCATAGAGCTCTGCCTTAGGAGCAGGGGAAAAGAGGCAGCACTGAGAAGAGATGCAGAATAATTTTTAATTTTTTTAATTAAACACTCAAACATCTTTTTTTTCTTAAAAAAAGTGTTTAATTTCCATATGCTGACAGCTCTGTGCAGCTCTCAAGCAGGGTAAGTCAGGAAAAGATGTATAGGGGTGTGGAGCAAGTGCTTTGTTTCACAAGCTGAGTAAGTATTAAAAAAAAATAAATTACAAGATGAGGAAGACTCTGGTGGGATATTTGTGGTCCATAAAACACAGCACAAGGTTTGCACAGCCATTGGCTTGTGTCAAGCAGGGAAGGCAGGAGTGACTGCACAGGGGCCACAGGGGGTTTGGGGGAGCCCTGGGGCCCACTCAGAGTGGGGGGGACTGCTCCAGGACAACCCGATACGCCTGGCTGGGGTGGGCCCGGGCAGTCCACAGCCACTCGGGGGGCCTGGCCCGCAGCTTCAGCTGGAAGGGGTCAAGGTGCAGGCACTCCTCCAGGTCATGCAACTCCATCACCGGCTCCTCCACAGCCCTCGCTGGTGACTCCTCAGGGCTCAGGTTCCTCCTGGGGTGCTGTCCCCACCTGGCCACCCTGCACATGGCACCAGCAGCCACAAGCATCGCCAGGCCAGCCATGATGGCCGCCCCCACCAGGATGTCGGCATGGCGGAGGAAGAAGCCCATCCCTGTAAGAGAAAGTCCATGGCCTCATCATCCTGCTTGCCCCAGTGGCCCTCCCTGTGCTCACAAAGTCCCCCACATCATGACCACAATGCTCAGGAGTGAGACCTGGACCTGTGGGTGCTCCTCCAGGAGGGCCCTCCAGAAACCCTCACGGCTGCCTCCAGGGCAGAGCATCTCTCCCAAAGCTCCATCCCAAAAAAATATTTAAACCAAGAGCCAGCCTGCAGGAACAGCATAGGGCTGCTGCTACCCCAGGAGAGCCCCAGTAGAGCAAAGCCATTTCCAAACCCATGTGCAGCTCCATGGAAGCTAGACCTGCTACCATTCCCATCCACACCTGAAGGGACCCTCCTCTCTCCTTGACCCAAAAGATAAATACATATTTATAAAGGTGACCAAAAAGATAAATATAGATTTATAAAGGTATTTATGTATGAATATAACACCTTATCCAGCCAGTCTGTATAGGCTTAAACTGCATAACTGGTTAATGAATTTGGAGCTGAGAGGATAGGTAAGAAAGCTCACATTCAGGTTTAAGCCACTTCCAATGCTGCAAGGATAAATAATTTTGGTAAAGTAACAACAGTGTTTTGAGTACATATTGCAGAATATTGGTGTTTTTCAGGCTGGGAGGCCCCGTTACTCTGCAAGGTTGGATTAGCCAGCTCTGATTATAGTCAAGCACCACATGCCATCTACTTAGCCTTGTGTCAGATATGTCAGGGGAGCACTGGAGTAAACACCAGGAACATCAGTGTCTTTCACACCAGGATCTACACAGTGTGACAGAAGACCACAGGGCACTCTGAGGAGTGACCAAGTTTGTAGATCACATCAATATCAGCAGAGGTAACTCATAAATCACCCTTGCCACAGTCTGCTCTTAGTAACAAGCCTGAGTAGCCAAGGCCAGCAGATGCAGGGGGTCTGGGGAAATGAAGGCTCAGATGTGCCAAGTTTTAACCCAGATGCAGAGAAAGTAGCAGACTGGGGAAAAAGAGACTAGGCCTCATGGAGAGGTTATTCTTGGAAGTGCCAGCACAGCCAGTAAGTAGAACACAGCAGAAAACACCACAGGCTGTTACCAGTATTTAACCACCTGTTAAATACACCAGGTTTAGGTTCAGGCACTGGTGGCTGCATTGACTCACTGGTCCCAAGGAATGTGAGCCTAACAGTTTCCATCCACAGCCTCCCTCAAGCAGGGAGAAGGAACCACAGGATCTATCACAGAGGGGTTGAGGTGGGAAGGGGCCTATGGACATCATTTGGTCCAGCCCCCCTGCTCAGGCAGGGCCACCTGGAGCCAGTTGCCCAGGACTGTGTCTAAGACAGTTTTTGAGTATCTCCAAGGATAGAGACTCCACAACCTCCCTGGGCAACCTGTGCCAGTGCTCAACCACCTTCACAGTAAAAAGTGTTTCCTGATGTTCAGAGGGTACCTCCTGTGCTTCACTTTGTGCTCCCTGCCTCTGGTTCTGTCACTGGGCACCACTGAGAAGAACCTGGCTCTTTCTTCTTTCCACTCTCCCTTCAGGTATTTATATACATTGATAAGATCCCCCTGAGACATCTTTTCTCCAGACTAAACAGTCACAGTTCTCTCAGCCTTTCCTCAAAGGAGAGATGCTCCAGTCCCTTCATTGGACTCTCTCCAGTATGTCCGTGTGTCTCTTGTACTGAGGAGTCCAGAAGTAGCAGCACTTTCTAAAACTTTCAGGCACCACTTGGGGGAGCCTTTGGGAGCACAGATGTCACACTGAATTACACCCAACTAGCAGAGACACTTTAACCTGACACAGTTAATTGATGCAGGTCACCCCTTAGATGCCTATCTAGGCTAATCACTGAAAGCTGATGCCTTTGGAGTCTGGGAAAGACAATTTCTCCTTCAATTACAAGTCTGTCCTCTTAACTTTACCCACACTGCCTAAACCTCACTCTTCCTTCCTCGCCTCAGTTTCCAAAAGGATCACATTCGCCTCCGAGTCTGCTTATATCTGAAAATAACTCCCAAAGAAGAGCTTCTAAGGCCAAAGGAGGAGGCCTATGGGGACAACCAGCTGGGAATTGCTTTGGAAAGACATTATATATCCTTCTTGCACCAGGTCTGGACATCTAAACCCACCAACCACTACAGTAGCCATGCCATTTTTAAGCATCACATGCAATGCACATTAGCAGAGGCACAGCTGGTAGGACCTCAGTCAAGGAGAAAGCTCCTTGCCTTGAAGCACTTATGCCAGGTTGCACATGGCAAGAGTGATGCTGTGCAAATTACTCACACACATGAGAAAAACACCAGCCACAGGAGAAAGCAGAGCTGCTACTTTGTCCCCTACCTGATCGGGGAGCACGGATGCAGAGGGTGCCAGACTTGGTGGGAGAATGATCTTCGTAGTCCTTTTTGCAGCGGCAGAGGTACGTGCCCACACCGTTGAAGCACTCCGCCTCCTCCCCGCAGAGGCCAACACCGGTGCTGCACTCGTTCACATCTGTAACAGGGAGAAATAGGTGCCGTAAGTAGAGTCAGGCTTGGCATAAAACCCCAGAGAAAAAAAGGGAAGCACCCACCTTCAACGAACAGCGAAACAAGCTGCAGTTTCTCCACCCCTACCGAGGTGCCAAGCAGCTCCCTCAGCTGGGAGCGCAAGAGCAGAGACACATTTCTCTCCTCCGGCTTCAGGTGCAGCCAGAAGGTGAGCAGCAGGTTGTCACGGCTCGTCCTGCGGGCAGGGGAGAACCCAAGGTGAGGCAGGAAGAAAGTATCACCACCAGGCCCAGCTCTGAAAGCCCATTTAGACCTTCCACCCACTCATACTAGATTGTGGTGCTGTAGGCTCTTCCCTTGGACCAAGGGAAAAAGGAAAGCCTGGTAATGGCTCCTCACTTGGAGCTAGGCTGAAGTGACTAGATATTCGCGTAAAGTGAATTGTAGTGGCAATCTGCAGCCCCAGGTCAGCCTCAGCCAAGTGTGGCAGAGACCTTGCTGACAGTTCCCAGCTTTCTCAGGCAGACACCGTGGCAGGTGTGAGGATCCTCAATTTCTCCAGAGCTTAAATTCATCTTAGACCTATAAAGACCCTAGCCAGCACTAAGTATCAATTTTCACCATCTTTCCTCTACAAAGATAGATCTTTTTTTTCTTCTACTTTCAGGACAAGTTACAGATCACAGGAGAGGAGCAAGGCTGTGTCTCTGCCTGGGGAAGGAGAACGAGAAGACAAGCCACTACTATCCAACAAATATTACAGGTTATAGCAGAGTCACCTGCCAAGGCAGCAGCACAGCCGTAACCCTACCTTCTGATTTCCTTTAATTTTATTTCATTGACTCTGTTGGCAGAAAGTTTCAGGTTCTCCTGGATCTGCAAAGGAACAGAGTGACCAGTGCTGGCTTGATGTTTGATAGGCAGAAGTATGGCAGCAAACAGTTTCTTTTCTCAGTCTACCTCGCCACCTTGTTCTTCCCCTTCACAAACCACTTGGAATGCATTAGATGTCCCATAGTCCACTGCTCTGAGTTTTTTCTCTAGAAGAATACTAATTGTTCCCATCTGCTTAGCTTCAGCTCAACCCCCACAAACACACAAGGTCATTTGGGAAAAGGAAGGGCAGTAGTAGCCCCAGGTAAGTGTTTGGGTGCTAAACCATTGCAGAGCAGCAGTGGATCGACAGCAGCTTTCTAGACTAAGCAGCAGGCTGAACCCTGGTCCCACTCCAGCCTCCAGGTTCATCATGCAACTTTAACTGAAAATCCCTGGAATGAAGGGCACAACGTGGTCTCCAGTAGTTGAAGATTTGGGACATTACATTTGGTTTTCTCCCCCTCCCCATGCCCAGACTTACATGATTTTTCATAGATTCAAGAAGGCCCTTTTGGAGCTTGCTTCCACCATGAGGAATCCATTCCTTGGATTTGATCTCAATAGTTACTTCAAACAGCACATCTACAATAAGACACAAGATCCTAGCGTGTTTAAGTGCACATAACAGGAACAGGCTCCCTGAAATCAGTTAGTCCTTAAACATCGACACTAGCAGAACAACTCCACTGAGGACATGCCACATGACATGGTGAGTCCACTGAGGACATGCCACATGGCATGGCATAAGTCAGTGCCACATGGGTATTTCCAGAGGTTGTGCATCAGGTTGCAATGCTCAGTGCTGAATGCTAGAATTGATCTTTCAGAAAAAAAGCATATAGAGCATTAATGTGTACCCAATCACATTCACATTTCTTTAGCTATTATCTTCCCAAAGGTACCATCATAATTTGTGATGGACTCTAAAAGCCCATTTCTCTCACCCATCTCTGGGATTATCTTAGAGAAACTGCTGTGGTCTGGCTGAATCCAGGCTGGCACAAATTTGCTGGAGTCTGCTGTTTAAAGCCTATCTATTCAGCAATATTTCTCCTGTTCAAAGCTCAGACTCCTCCTGTATTGACTCCTTTTTGCAAGCTGTTTCTGTGGCTTGCTCTGCCATATAAACCCAATATTATGCTGCTTAGTTGCTAATGTTTCCATAAGGGAGTTTTGCTTCTCTCCCCAGCCTGAGGAGCAGGACTCTTGCAGGTTTCTGATCCAGGTAGTCATGAGAGTATACCCACTGGAGTATATTGAGGAACCGAGGCTCTTCACTCTCATCCACCATAGAAAAATCTTTTTTAAACAGCCAGCAAGTAATGTTTGAACTCAAACAAGCCAGCATTTATGTCAGGTTTAACACACGAACTCAGGTTTCTCCAGGGTAAGTACAAAGTGGCCAAAGCATAACTATGGGATTGCCATGATATCTTAAAGAGGAAAATCTTCAAATATACTCAGAAGCACCCTCCACTGCTTTCTAAACTTAATGAGCTGGTGATGTCCATGCACAACACCAACCAGCACACTGAACTTGGGGCCGTGTTTTATGACATGCTTAACTCTTTACTTCACTCACCTCCGGGGTGGTGCTGGGACTGCAGTGCTGTGTCATTCTCCAGAGACACCAGGGCAGAAGCCAGATCTGTCAGAGCAAAGGAAAGAATTGGGCTTCTAACCTTGGCATACCAGTAAGGGGGAAAAAAGTACATTAGGTATGTGTCATCTTGCAAGAAGAGTGCCATGTCCCAGCGCTTTCCTCTATCCCTTCTACTGAAATTAAATATCAAGCTCTAAATACAATCTACTCTTCTCTACAGTAGGAAGTGCTCTTTAGAAAGAAATCACTCCAATAAACCTCATTTCCCTCTCTAGAAGTGGATGAAATGTCATCCCTGTGAGCTACCAGAGCTCCTACAACCAACAGAGCTGCCTTGGACCCTGATGCAGCAAAGCAGCTTGTGTATTAGACGCCAACAATTGCAAAAGAGCTAAATAAACTCTTCCACACATCTACAATGAATGGGCAAGAACAGTTTGGAGGGGAGGAAAGACCAGTTGAAAACATCTTCTCTTCTACCTTCAGGCAGAAATTAATACATACCAGTGGCTAAATATTTCTGTGAAAAAAATTCTACCATCAACTCCTAAAGTTTCTTAGGAGACAAAAGCCTTTTTCCACACACACACACACACACACTTCCCTCTAACTTCTGGAGCTCAGACTCAGTTACCATGGCTAGGAATACTGTGCCAGGCTACAGCCATGGGAATGAATGCAAGCTAGAGCTGTTTAACACCAAGACAGGCGTTCACAATCTGCTTTGGGTGTGAAGTCACAGCTGAGATGCTGGCTCCTCCATGAATAATTCAGAGCACTTGGATTAGGAACCAGCTTCTCCCTGTTGAGAGGAACATGAGCCCATAGATGCCCATATTACAACAGATAACCCTATGTCTTCTCAAGTACCACCTTCCTTGGATACAGAATGAGTCAAGAGTGCTACCACACGGACCAACTGAAGGTGACAGCTATGTCTACAAATAAAACCTCTTAAGAGAGTGCTGCATCACTGGAAATGGATATTGCACAGTGCTGGGCACCAGTTCAGCTACAAGTAACCCAGAAAACACCTTACCAAAGAGCTCTTCATTCCTTTCTCCTGGAGACACCACATCTCCAGCAGTAACACCAGGAGAGGGGTAGAGAGGAGAACGTTTTGTACTTGTCGTGTTCAGTGGTGGCTCTTCAAGCACTGGCGTCTGCGTGCGATGTGCAGCAGCAACCACTTCTGACAGGCTGTCACTGGCCTGATGCAGGCTAGATGATTTGGTAGAGACACCTATGCTGCTGCTGGGCACCTCCAAGGAAGGGACACCCACTGAGTGACATGGGGCTACAGTGACCGGAGCAGACAACAACTCTACATCCCCCTTTGCAATCTCCAAAGCAGACAGCTCAGCTTTATGTCCAGTGTCTTGCCCAGCTGGAGACTGCTCCACCAACACATCTCTGGTTTCTCTGTCCTCAGTGCTGCTCTCCTTAAGGCTCCTTTCCAGCTCTGTTTCATCCCGCAGTTGACCACACTTGTCCCGGTCAAGCTTGCTTAGGTTAGCACCAGACTGAGTATCTTCCGTGAGATCAGGAGGGTGTTGAGCCTCTTCATCTGGGCTCACAAGCTCAGGCTGGGTCCTGCCACCAGGAAGTGCACCTTGTGGGCCTGGAGAGGCTCTAGGCATGGACAATAAACCTTTTGTTACCACCATTCCCCAGCTCTCTTTTTTGGAAACCTCCTGGACAGGCTCTTGGGGAGCTACAGTATCTTTTGAAGAGCCCACAGTTTCAGAGTCTCTAAATACATAGTACTGTCCTTTAAAATGTCCATATTCATGGCTTAGGGAACCACTCCCTGTTAGGAACAATACATGGACTGCAGTAGCTTGCGTAGCAAAGATCAGAGTACCTCGGTTGTGACACGCATACACCACTTTAGTTTCCACGCTTGATGAGACCCCTTGGAAAATTATCTTGTCCTGGTTCTTGCCGCAGCCATCACTCCCCTGGAACCCCTGGATGTAGATGATGATGTGCTTCTGGGAGCCTGCCATTATGGTCCAGTTGCACCAGATGTTGATTTTAATGTCAGTGTGCAGCGGCAGGTAAAACATCCCAGACCCATTCCAAAAGACAACGTGGCAGCTCCTGATGGGGAAGTACTCCACTGCCCAGGGAGGTCCTAGCTCTGACACATTGGAAAGGAAATGCATAGTCAACAGTTATTGTACACACCTGGACACAGATATTGTCCTTCTAGGAACATTGCAAATTGCCACAGAAGAGGCCCTGTTTAAAACCTTCTCCTGCTGCAAGATTTCTATAATTTCAGCCCCCAGAGCCACATCTCAGCTCTGCAGTCAGAGCTAAGCCCAGGCCCCAGAGGCTCTGGATGGGCCCTTTGCAGCCCATCCAGCCTTCAGCAGCTTGAATTACATGTTTTTGCTTCCAACAGAGGTTTGACCAACAAGACCACTTTGTTGGAAGTCTGCCCCTCCCCAGACAGGCAGGTTCCGCTTGCCAGGTGGGGACTACAGGATACAGGCACAGCATCATCCTTGTCCCCACCAAGTACTTTTGCCTTCTAAAGATGGCTTATACCAAAATACAAACTACTGGGAGACCTACCAGCATGTTTCTGTTGCTGCCCTCCTGGCATCTGGGTGTTCCTGGACAGAGGATCATCAGAGGGCTCCTGAGGCTTTTGACCTCTTGACACTGTTTCTCCCCACTGGGCCACAGGAGGACCAGGGTGTGCATGAGGGGCACTGGAGGAGGCATTTGTCTGCTCTCCTGCACCCACTTGGAGAACTTCTGTGGTTTTCTGGTTTTTAAATCCCCTGAGGATGGAGGCAGAAGCCAGTTTGTTGCTAGCAGCCATGCCCTGATGCTGCACAGGCACCATATGCTCCTCTCTCCTCAACCCCCAGGTGCCAGGCAGGGAAGCTGGTGCCACCCCAGAGCCATTTCTCACATGGTCCTCAGGCTGAGGAAGCCCCACGCCAGGCTTTGGGCCGGTGACAGAAGCTGAGGAGGGACTCCCAACTGGCAAGCCCATGGGGGCTGAGGCTTCTCCTTGCTGTCCACCTCCTTCCCCAAGCACCAGCTTTTGCATCCCAGGGCCAAGGTATCCAGGAGATTCATCTGTGCCTGGTTCAGAGGCTACTGACACATGGTGAGGCGGGGAAGGAGAGACCATCTCCTGTCCTCCTGGGCTAGCTGGTGAGATGCCTGCCCTTCGCCTGAAGCTAATGGGGTCTAAATGCAAAGCTGCTGGTGTAGAGAAGAAAATGCTGGACGCAGGCTCCACTTCTGGAGGAAGTGGCACTGTGGGGGTGAATTCAGTAGAGCCAAAGTCTGCAGGGACAGGTTCTGTGCAGGAGACCACCAGTGCTGGAATTGTTTCTGTCCCTAGAGCAGACGTGGCTGTGGGAGCATGCTCCAGTCCTGTTGGCAAAGGGTGTATAGCCAGCCCTGGCTGTGCAGCTCTATCATTTTGGTGGTGGCAGCTTTTTACAGACACAGAAGCTTTCTCAGCAGCTGGACAGTCATGTGCTTGGGCATTTTGGGGAAGGCTCCCAGGGTCTGTAGGGGCTGACTGCAGGACATGACAGCTCTGGCCAAGCAAACAAGGATGCTCTTGGAGGATGTCCGTTGGTGGTGTGGGATACAACACTGTTTTCCCCTCTAAAACTCCCCTAAAACACTCTGGGGAGGAAATACCCATGAGCTTTGTGTATTGGAGGCCAGTTGTTCCCAACTTGGGTTGACTCATGGACAAATCCCCAAAACTGCTTTGGCATCTTTGGCTTCTCTCAGGTAGCAGATGTGAGTGGTCCCCATCTACCATTTCATATGGGCTACTCAGGCTGGGCATCAGGCCCTTTGCAAGGCCATCACCACTCACTGTGCCATCAGCCAGGACACTCGACTGGAGATGGCTTTTATCCTTCTCTAAATTGACTGTGCTGAGCCCTCGGTATGTGGCAGTATCTGTGCTCTCTTTGCTTTCTCCTCTGACAGGTGACGAAGACTGTGAGTGTGCAGCCAAGTCCAGGCAACTTATGTGTGTTGGTTTAATAGTAAACTGTAGGTCTCCCAGATCTCTTGGCCTCAGAGTAGGGTGCAGGACAGACTGCCTGTTCTCCAGACCCACGCCTGCTGGCTGCAAAAAAGGCTCCACTACCTTCAAGGCACTGAGCAAAGGAGTTTCCAAAAGCACACTTGAAAGCCTGTGCGTATAACCAAAACCCACAGTGATGTCCTCACTCACAGAGAGGCTCTGCCCCCAGGTATCCTGTGTTGCAGTGGGGATTACACCCCCAGGTGTTCCTCTACCTTGAGCTTGCTTGCAGTATCTCAGACCTCCTTGCAGCTCAGACCCCAGCACACAAGGATCTTTTGTTTCCAGGAGCGGTGTCCTTGCATATGGGACAAGCTCAATGGGACTTCCTTCAGCCGTAGTACCCAGCATGGTCCCTCTTCCCCACATCAACCCACTGCTCAAGACCATGGTCTTGCCAAGGCTCATGGTGCTACGTGTGGTCGCAAAGCCCAGCACATCTCTAAGGTCTTCAGACCATTCAGACTGAAAAATACTATCTTGGTTTGGTAGTTTTGGAGCAGGAATTTCAGAAATCACATCATCTTTGGAGGAAGATTCACTTTCCTGGTCTTGGAAGATGTAGTACTTCCCTTTAAATCGTGTCGTTCTGCAGTTTGGCAAGTACCTCTTCAGCAACACAACGTGGACAGCTCGCGCAAAGGTGGCAAAAACATGCACCTCCTTTTTCCAGCAAGCATAAACCACACTGTTTTCCACCAGTGAAGAAACTCCTTCAAATAGGATTTTGTCCTCATTTTTGTTGCAATCCTCCTTAGTGATAAAGCCCTGAATATAAATTATTACATGCTTTCTGGAGCCTGCCCAGATTGTCCAGTTGCACCAAAAGTTTATGGGTGAATCACCATGGTATGCTGGAGGATAAAACTCCCCATACTTGTCCTTCAGGACACTGTGGCAGCTTCTTATAGGCACATATGCCAATATCCATGGAGACTCTGATCCTGGAAGACAAAAAGCAACAACTTCAAGTTTTCCTCCATCTTCAGTTCCGAGAGGTACTAGTCCTTACTTCTAGAAGTTATTTTCAAGCTCTCTTATCTCCTCATTTTGCTACGTCCCACTCCCATTTGCCAAATAATATGCAAATCCATCAGCAGGAGAACATGCAAGTAACCCTGTGTCAGATCCTGAGTTCAAGGGGAGGAGGCCACCTGAGCATGCACCCACATACCAGTCCAGCGCATGCCTAAAACTGCCATCCTGCCCAACCCAAACAACTGTTTCCATCCACACCCGCCAGCAACCTACCCCAAACCTCCTCCCCATCAGTGTGTGCCACTCCAGAGTACTTGGAGGGCTGGGGGCAGCCAGAGAAGCCCAAGCCACCACCTGCCTCGTGGACAGCTGGGCTGTACCCCCAACTGCTACCACCTCAGACTGGGTCATGCTGATGCTTTAAGTCCCCCTCCCAACACAGCCATGCAGGAGCACAGAGGTCCCAGCACAGCCATGAAGCCAGCGCCACTTGTCCCAGGGAAGCAGGTTCCCATAGAACAATTTGGGTTGGAAGGGACTTTTAAAGGTTGTCTAGTCCAACCCCCCTGCAATGAGCAGGGACATCTTCAACTAGATCAGGTTGCTCAGAGCCTGGTCCAACCTGGCCTTGAATGTTTCCAGGGTGGGAGGGCATCTACCACCCCTCTGGGCAACCTGCTTCAGTGTTTCACCACCCTCAAGGTAAAAAATTTTTTCCTTATATCTAGTCTGAGCCTACTCTCTTCTAGTTTAAAACCACTGCCCCTTGTCCTTATCCAGCTGCAGGGTTGAACTATTCAGGGATCAAAGCTAACAGCTTGGGAAATTGTCACATCAGGCAGAGTAACAAAAGCACGGAGCACGCCATTACATTTGGTTTTGGCACGCAGGCAATGTTCGTTGTTTATACACATGCAGAGCTGGAAGATAGTGCCCTCCTGAAGGCATTTTCAACCACCTTGCTTTAAAGGGTTCAGCAAACAGGGAGCCCTCACAGCCTCAGTAAGTTGAACAACATCAGCATCTCATCATAGCTAATTTAGCCCTCAAAATAGGCAACACCTTCCCTCAAGCAGGAAGAAATACAGTATTTACCAAAAACACTATCGCAAAGCTAGAACAGCCACAAGCCAGCAATAGGTTTACCCTATGGAGGCATAATTAAAGTTTGGATTGAACTTTTGCTACTTGTTTTAATTGCTGCCCAACAGCAATTTGCTACTGCTCCTGCCTCCCAGGTCCTGCTCTGCGGTGGGGTTTGACAGCTGCAAGATAGCAGCGCACATTATCTCCCACACTAACATCAATTTTTCCCTCCCCCAGCATCTGTTATCAAGCCACATCCCCTTCCCTACCCACACCACCCTGGGGCCAGGTTGTTGCTCCCAGCTTTCCACACCATGGCTTGAGGTACCCAACAAATTTTGGGGAGGATTTATTCAGGCTAAAAAAAAAAAAAAAAAGGCTGGTCTGAGAATTAACTCTTACCTGGTTTAACCTTCTGATATTCCTGAGAGGACCCACATGCCTATAAAGAAAAGAATCTTATTGCAGACTCAAGTACCACTGCCCACGCTTGTAATGCTGCTCTGAGAGATCCCAGCCCAAGTGGAAGGGAGCACAAAATCCACCATGTCCAGGTAGCCTGGGGTTTTGCCTGTGCCCAGACTGAGCCCCTAAGCCACCTTACTTTTTTCCATGTGATAATAATTATTCACTCCTCCCACATTCACCCCTCCAATAGCATTGCATGCTGTATGCTGTTAGATCACAGCCAGTACAAAAACACCCCCAAAACAGAGCAAGTGAAGCCCAGCTGTACTTTAATCCATAGGGCCACGCAGAGGAGGGCAGAATTCATAAGAAGGCAGGACACTGCACCCAGGAAAGGAGCTTCCTACGGGAAACCAAGCCCCCACATCCCATCACTCACCCCTTGGGCAGCATCGCAGGGGACCCTCAGCACGGCCCCGGGAGCCTTCGGGCCCTGCACCCAGGGGGCCAGAAGCAAGGCCAGAAGCACCATGGAGGGCAAAGGCTTCATGGCAGAGGTTTACTGGAGGCACAGCATTAAAATGAGACCAAGAAAGAAAAGAAAAACCTCTATCTCTCTAAAATAATGCCCCAGGCAGAGCAAATGTGGGATCATCACCTTTCCCAGGCCCTCTACCAAAACACATCCCTACAACAAAGGATCTGGTCTGGGAGCTCACTCACTCATATACTGCCCTGCTACCCCTGTGATAGCAATTAGCTAATCAGGGAAATGAGGCCAGCTATCAATCGTTGGAGACCCGCTCTTTCATTTGGCCATTCAGTATTCCTTCTTTCCTGGGTGTTTCAGTGGGAAGGCACTATCTTTTTATAATGCATAATGCTATAAACTGGAATTAAAGCGATGCTGATATCCTAGAAGCAGAACCCAAGCTGCTTTTTCTCTTAAATAAAAAAAGGATACAATTACTGGAGGGGAAAAAAAAATCCTGATGTAAAAGTGAGTGTTTTCATCACAGCATTTTAACCGGCTTCTGCTGAAGGCTGTGATTTCCCCCAGGGCTGTGCCGCTCTGACGCAGGACTGAGTGAAACAGGTGAAACTGCCTTGAAATACAAGCAGCTCCTCTCCTCCTCCAAACCAAAGTGTGGAAAGCAAATAGCCTAGATGATGATGTGCAAATTATTTGATGCTTAAAATTCTTTCGGCTGTAATAGTCTAACTTGTCATTAGGGGCCAGGAAGATAAGGCAATTAGGCTGTTTGACATGTGCCTCTGACAATATTCCTTTTTAAATGCCAATCATCACTTAGCAAAATAAAATAAAAAATCTTCTTTTTACTTCTTAGTCATCACAGCTTGACAGGCGGATGGATGTTCAGGGACAAATACATCCATTTTTTTCATGGGTCAAAACAAGCAGTGCATCAGACTGTTCCAGCCACCCGGGGTTCACAGTGGCACTGGTGCAAGCACCTGCATCCCAGCTCCCTGTTTTAAAGCTTTTCTGCCTGTCCTGCATGCAGTCCCACTGGCCAAAAGGCCAGGGAGAGGCTGTAATTCTTCCAGCAGCACAAACCTCCTCCTCCCACAGCCACCTGTCTGTAACTACACATCTCCAAAGGGACCCCAAATTCCTTCTCCCTGTCCTATGGCAGGTGCAGACAGACCTGCAAACCCCTCTCCATGCTTATCCTAGAATAATTTAGGTTGGAAAAGACCTTTAACATCATCAAGTCCAACCACTAACCTAACACTGCCAAGTCTTCCACAAAACCATGTCCCTAAGTGCCACATCTACACGTCTTTTAAATATCTCCAGGGATGGTGACTCAACCACTTCCCTGGGCAGCCTATTCCAGTGCTTGACAACCCTTTTGGTTAAGAAATTTTCCCTAATGTCCAATCTAAACCTCCCCTGATGCAACTTGAGGCTGTTTCCTCTCATCCTATCACTTGGGAGAAGAGTCCAACACCCACCTCACTACCACCTCCTTTCAGGTAGCTGTCGAGAGCGATAAGGTTTTCTCTGAGCCTCCTTTTCTCCAGGCTAACAACCCCAGCTCCCTCAGCCGCTCCTCATAAGACTTGTTCTCTAGACCCTTCTCCAGCTTCATTGTCCTTCTCTGGATGTGCTCCAGCACCTCAGTGTCTTGTAGTGAGGAGCCCAAAACTGAACACAGTATTCAAGGTGTGGCCTCACCAGTGCCAAGTACAGGGGTAAGATCACTTCCCTATTCCTGCTGGTCACACTATTTCTGATACAAGCCAGGATGCCTGGGCACACTGCTGGCTCATGTGCAGCCAGTTGTTGACCAACACCCCCAGGTCCTTTCCTGCTGCACAGTTTTCCAGCCACTCCTCCCCAAGCCTGTAGCATTGCATGGGGTTGTTGTGACCCCAGTGCAGGACCCAGCACTGAGCCTTGTCGAACCTCATACAACTGGCCTTGGCCCATCGATCAGCCTGCCCAGATCCCTCTGTAGATCCTTCCTACCCTCCAGCAGATCCACACTCCCACCCAACCTGGTGTTGTCCACAAACTTACTGAGGATGCACTCAATCCCCTTGTTCAGATCACTGATAAAGATATTAAACAGAACTGGCCCCAGTACTGGGCCCCGGGGAACACCACTTTTGACCAGCTACCAACTGGATTTAACTCCATTCACCACAGTGCTTTGGGCCCAGCCATCCAGCCAGTTTTTTACCCAGCGAAGAGTACGTCCATCCAAGCCATGAGCAGCCAGTTTCTCCAGGAGAATGCTGTGGGAAACGGTTTTACTAAAGTCTAGGTAGACAACATCCACAGCCTTTCCTTCATCCACTAAGCAGGTCACCTTGTCATAGAAGGAGATCAGGTTGGTCAAGCAGGACCTATGCTTGACCCATGCTGACTGGGCCTGATAGCCTCATTGTCCTGTACGTGCTGTGTGATGGCACTCAAGATGATCTGCTCCATAACCTTCCCTGGCACCAAGGTCAGATTGACAGGCCTGTAGTTCCCTGGATCCTCCTTCTTGTAGATGGCCATCACATTTGCTACTTCCAGTCAGCTGGGACCTCCCTGGTTAGCCAGGACTTCTGGGAAATGATTGAAAGTGGCTCAGTGAGCACTTCCACCAGTTCCCTCAGTAGCCTTGGGTGGATCCCATCCAGCCCCCTAAACTTGTGTGTGTCTAAGTGATGTAAACCCCATGTAAATGGGGTTTATCCTCATGAACATCAAACAGGGTTGTGCTACCAAGATGTAAACCCTGGAAGATAAGCATCCTGGCTGAATGCCCTGCTGTGAAGCAGGGAGGTCCCTAAGGTATCATCTGGTTCGCGAGGAAAACAGGAGCGTTTGCTTCATTTTAGCTTAGCAGATGGTAGAGTGGAGATGGTGAAATAAATTATAAGACCAAGTTTATTTTTAATTTGCTGATATGTAAGTATTTGAATGAGGAATTTTAATGTGTAGGGATTTTTAAAATTTGTTCGGTAGCTATTTTTTTGAGTTTTATTGTATTTCCATAAAAACATAAATTGTCCATTAGGATGTTTGGCCGTTTTGACTAAATCCTCATGCTCAGCAGTTGCTGATTTTCTTATTTATTTTGGGGCTGCCTGGCCTGAGTATGTGTCAGAGGAAAGTTGGTGGGCATGCTCACGTTAACCTGTGCTGAGTTGCACAGACAAACTCTGCACCACGGGGCCAAAAAAACCCAAATTGCTGGTCTCAGCCTCTCTACTGGCTCCTGCACTGCTGGTTTCTCAGGATAGGGGTTGAATCTCTCCCAGGACAAGCTGATGGACCTGACATGACCCTTGGCAGCTGGGCAGCTCCAAAGCTGCCAAGGCATTTGGGCTGCCCACAGCTGATGGGGAGGACACAGCCGCCTTGGGGACCACCGGTGTGACAGATCCATCAAAGGGACAGTCAGCAAAATCAAGCTAATTTCATCATGTGCTCAAATTTCCCCCTCCAGGCAGCATGATGTACCAGGAGCTCCTACTTACAACTGTTCTGCTGTCATTTATAAGGCAACATAAACTGACTGAGAGCTTAGGATAGATAAATTTACCATCTGCCTCCCTCTAGTGATTGCACTGCTGCATAAAGAGAGAGAGAAAATCACACTGGGCAATAGTTGGTTTTATTTTCTTTCTTAGCAAATCAAAGTAACTGAATGCTTTCATTTTTTCTGTCACTTATTCATGATTCTCTTATGCACGAAAAACGAATGGGAAGAGCTAAAGGAAATTAGGATTTCACTCATCACCTTGCTAGCTAAGGTCCAAAATAAAGGGTAACATGAATGGCAGCTAAATGCTGCTGCAAAACTGACATTTTTATTAAAGTTGAGAACATTTTTTAGGAAAAATGGTAATGTCACTAGTAAGCTCTTTTTTTAACAGGTTTCAAAAGCTGTGTTATTCTTTATAGCTCAGCAAGGCACCCAGCTAAATAGCAGGGGATGTGTCCTGGATGCCCATCTTAATGGCTCAGTCCCTCCAAGTGAGCTGATAGTGCTGTGCTTGCATGGGCTACTCTATTATTTATATATACATTATGTAGAACGAGATCCCTGTATTTAGTTACCAGAGATAAGCATCAGTTTAATTCCCATTTCTTTGTGTCACTCGTTAGCTGGATTGATTTTAGGTCTGTTGGGGCCAAAGATGCAATTATGCATTTAGATACAATTAGAGGTAAGGGATCTCTCAGGAGCTGATGTTTTCCTTAAATACCGAGTTGGCTTTCCTTGATCACCAGTTGTTTTTCATTGATTTGGCTGCTAATCCTCTGGACTGTGCTCAGCGATGTTTTAAATAAGTGATGCCACCACGGTCTAGTTTATCAGGGTGAGTGTTTTACCTGTGTTGCTGTTGAATGCTGGTAATACTATTAATAAAACTGTTGCTGGTGAACAGCAATATTATTAATGAAACCTGTATATAGTTTAGACTTCACGTTTTGTGGGATTTGTACAGACTAATAGCATAAATTGCACACCTGCAAGATTTGTGTAAGAAGATGTGTAGCATGGGAGGGCTAAAGTGATTTTCCTCTGAGCTTTCTGATGCCTTCAAGGCAGCTATTCCCTCTTTATCCTGACCTGGGAGCTCATGGACACCATCATTTAACCCCAGTGGGAGAAAGCTATAGGATTCATATGCAATGCAGATCTTGACTTAAAGATTCCCGCCATTGACTGCAGAGCATCTCATGTGTGCATGTGCATGGAGCTCATCTCTGTAGCCCTTAGAGCCCAGATGTTCGTGTGTCTATAGCCAGGCGTGGAGTCCAGATGTTTGTGCGGTTATGTCCAGGTGTAGAGTCCAGATGTGTCTCTGGCCCTCTCTTTGTAAAACAGCATAAACGGTCCTGAAGATGACAATAAGTTGTATAAAGTGAGCGAGTCCCTAGCTCTCTTGATTTACCTGGTAAGCAGATGGATCTACACCAGCAGGACCAAGTTTCAGCTTTGACCTGCAGATGGTACCCGGGGGGCTTGAAAGACCACAGACTTCTGAGTTTTGACCTATATATGAGATGAGATGGAAACAAATGCCACTGCATGCCAAGAAAGCAACTGCTTGCAGACACTTCCCAGCAGGCAGGCCCTGGCAGTGGCACACATGCCTCCAACCCCAGCAGCCAGCTGAGCTCTTGACCCAAAACTAGGCAGTCCACATCCCCCCTTGCCTGGGGCAGTAAAATCTTTGCCCCCATCTCTGCCTTGCCTGGATTTCATGTTAGGGTTTATCCTCCTCCCCAACACGCAAAGCACTTGCTGCCGCTCATGTAGGGCTTTGTGTCAGAGGTCCATGACATACCCCCGGTCCAGGTCCCAGGCTTCCAAGGCTGTGGCATGTACCCATGGCAAACTCTCTTCCCAGGACTCCCTCTGTCACCAGTGTAATGTCCCAGGCTGGGGAGCAGCACCCCATGCAGCACAAAAAGTGCTTTTCCTGCACAGCTTTTGCTGTCACCTCAGACCCAAGTGCAACCTCAGCTCCTTCCTCCTGAAGTTGTGACACCCTATCAGGAGGATCCCCATGAAACAGGTCATAAGGGTTTGGACTAGACAAAACACGATTTGCTGGAGCTCTACAATACCCCCCCATGAAGCACCCTTGATTCCTCACAGGGTAGCAAGTGGTAGCAGAGGGAAAATAACGTGGGATGTCAGGTCATTTCCAAACACCAGTGGAATAGGCTGGCCTGGGATATTATTAAAACTGCAGCTGGAGAGAGCGACTAGAACTGGGATGCAGACTCTCCCAGCTGTGGTGTGAAGAGAATGATGGGGAGGTGCCTCTCGGGGAGGTTTTGCACATCTCCAGCCTCCCAGAAACCCAGGCAGGTGCACAAGGCAATTACCTGCTTAGACCTAAAATATTGTCCCTGTCTTTCCCTCAGCTGAGCTGTGGGAGGCTTGGTTAGACCCACTGCTGCATCTGCAAAACAAGAGCTGCTGGTCTTGACCCACTTCTGACCTTCCACCCCACCCAAAAGGATGCTCCCACTCCCTAAAGAAGCACAACTGGTTGCACCAACACCTACAGTCAGCAGAATTTTCACTACAGTTGGAAAGGACAAATCCATCTGAAAAACAGCATTGCTCAAATAAAATAAAATAAGAACCATCAAGAGGTCCAAGTTTAACACCCAAGTTGCAACATCTTGCTGTTTAGACCATGAAGGCAGCCTAAGATGTCGGCACTACTTTTTTCCCCATGTTGGGTGGAGAGGGGCTTCTCGGGCACATCCCATCCCCTCTGCTGGACTTAGCATCTCTTGGACACCTCGCTATGCCACTTCACCTCAGTGATGAGGCAGGAAAAAAAAATCCCTGCTTTTGTTTTGTTTTGGGTTTTTTTTGCCTCCAGGGTGACTTTTCTTGCTACTTCAGCCTAAGGGCTCATGGCAGCTGCTGCCCAGCAGGCCTGTATAAGGACAGGAAAGCTGCTTGCAACAAAAAAAGAAGGTGAGAGCTGCCAAGGCGGGTTTAGCAGTGCCTTATACATGGTTCACCTGGTGACGAGAGGGACAGAGCAGCTGTCACCCCGGCCAGCCCACAACAGCTGCATGGTTTCCAGCTAAGAAATCCACACAAGGAGCTTTTCGTGGGCTGCAGCTGGAAATCAAATTAAGGCTCTATAGAGTTATTTTAAAATTCTTTTTTTTTAAACTGTGTTTTACTATTTTCCAACTAAACTAATTTTTTTAACTCTTTTTTAGCTGGCCCAGCCTTTGTGGGAGATGCAGCATCAGCAGGATGTCAGGGCAGCGCAGAGGGGACCCACAAGCAAGGCGATGCTGTTGCTGCCTCTCAAACAAGCCCAATAAACCTGATCAGTTGTTATTTTCCTTGGCCAAAAATAGTCCCCACTTCCAGTTGCAATAATCTGTGATGAAGACACCATTGATTAGTCTCCTACATCAATGCTACTTATTTCTTCGGCTGATTAATTAGCCCTGATTAATTAGAAAAGAGTGTATTTTACCCCAGTTACCCATGGACAAGGACCTCAGCTGTCGGAGGGGTCCAGCTGCTCCACACCCCATGGCAAGAGCAAAGCCATGGGGACGAGGTGAAAGCTGGCCCCAAGACAGAAATGCCCCGTGAGCAAGCCAGGGGATTTCCCCAAAACCTGTGGACTGGTGGACACCTGCCCAGTGGGTGAGGTCAGAGCAGTCCCTTTTGGATGGAGATGATGAGGGTTGGTCCCAAACCACCACCTTCCCTACAGGGGAAATGGTGTCTTTGTCCTGCCATGGTCTGGAAAAAATTTAAAAATAAAAGAAAAGAAAGAGAGGGGGGGGGGGAAGAAGAAAGGGAAAAGGGGAAATGGAGAAGGGAGGGAAGAAAAAAGGAAAAGATAAAAAGGAAAAAGGAAAGAAGGAAGAGAAGGGAAAGGAATTTAAAAGAAAAGGAAAAAGAAAGAAGGAAAAAAGAAAAAAGGTAAAAAGGAAAAAGAGAGAAGAAAAAAGGGGAAAAGGAAAAGTGAAAAGGAAAGAGGAAAGAAGGAAGAGGAGGAAAAAAAGAAGGATAAAAAAGGAAAAGGAAAAAAGAAAAAAAGGAAAAATGAAAAAAAGGAAAAGTGGGAGAAAGGCAGAAAAAGAGGGGAAAAAAAGAAAAATGAAAAAAAAAAGGAAAAAGCAAAGAGAAAAAGCAGTACGCTTCTAGGTCTGTGTCTGGTAGGAATATAATGTTTTTTCTTCTAGCTGCAAATTCGCCCCAGGGCGGCGGGCAGGTGGGTGAAGTGGCACCTCCTGCCTGACTTTCCTGCCCAGCAATCGGGGCAGTGCTAGAGAGAAAAATACTCTTCTTCACACAGGGTATCGGCACCCAGTTAATGGGAAATCCGCCACCCTCGTTACCAACAGGCCACACACACCCCTTGCCCTTCTTGCCTCTTGAAGGAGGTGTTTTCCCACCCATGCCAGGGCCGGGGCTTTCCTGGAGGAGCAGCTCCACTGGAGATTGGGGAAAAGTCCTCATCCCTCTATTTAGAAGAAGTGGGATTTCCCCGAGCTGTTCCCAGGTCAGCAATATCTGTGGCCACAGCTGAGTTCAGGTGACGATCAGCCTGGCTGGCATGTTCACTCTGTGCCAGTTTTGCTTGCACTGGTGGCAGAGGTCGAACCATTGCTCTGCCCTGATGACAGAAAAAAAAAAAAAAAAAAAAAAAAAGAGGTTTCCAGTTTATTCAGCTTAAAACTCAGCAACATGATAGCAAATGATATGCTCTCCAGAACACGTGGTAAAACACATTTTGAAAGAGGTGATGGAAA
Source organism: Strix uralensis (assembly GCF_047716275.1). Lineage (NCBI taxonomy): Eukaryota > Metazoa > Chordata > Aves > Strigiformes > Strigidae > Strix > Strix uralensis. The sequence goes on along the minus strand of NC_133974.1, from coordinate 124,730,629 downwards.
TAAATACCTGCAGAAACGTTTTTCAACAAAATATTTTTAAAATTGAGAAGCTTGTGCTGTGCATCCCATACATACAACACGCGAGCCACTGCTTCGTGGTGCTCAGCCTGATTTTATTCACTCACTTAATTCAGCATTGCTCTGATGAACTATGTTCAAAAATCAAAGCAAGTATTTCCCTGCTAATAGCCCCCAAGGCCAGTTTTCCATCAGGAAAAGCAGGTTTATAAGTGAGCTCACATGTCCACCGCGATACCCAGGGAATTGAACTCCACAGGGAATCCCAAAAGATGGAGAAAATGGAGCCCTCACCCTGCTTCAGCAACAGAGGCCACCTCCCCTCCTCTTCGATGGTTCTTCAGTTTGGTTACGAGCCCAACACAACTCCATCTGTGAGCCTTTCCTCTGGCGGCAGCACCAGCGGTTGGCGTTTTGCTTTGGTGTTTCCCCATCACTTGTTTTAAAGGGCATCGCAAGAAATTCTCACCTAAAATGGCTGAAGCCCTTTGTTCCTCCCTGAGCCTTAGTCCAGGCTTTTGGTGGAGCTGCTGACCTGACAGGTGTCAAAATGTCACAGCATCCCTGCTGGGAGCCACTGAGGACGCTGGCGAACACAAAGGGGCTGGGAGGAAGGAAGGACATTGCTGAATTGCTGCGAGATGCCCCTCTATGGCTGTGGATGACCCGCGGGGCTGCAGCAGGGCTTATCCTCCTTGGGGGAAACCAATCCAACCAAAAAAAATCCCCTCCCCAACTGGGGAAGGACCACTGAGGGAACAGGAGGTGCTCCTGAGCCAGGCAGCAGCAGAGAGGGCAATGGGAGGGTGACCAGGGAGGACCATGCAGCTGAGCCAGCGAGGAAGACAAGGTTCCCCGGTGGTGCTTCCCAGGAAGGGTTTGGGGATGGCTGCCCAAATGTGGGTGGGCCATGAGAACAACCCCAAGACTGCCTGGTCAGGGGAGAGCAAACAGCCCACGCAGCCAGCAGCAGGTCCTGGCCACCGAGGGCTTCAGCACCTCGGCAGGATCCCAGTCTGGGGAAACCCCAGGTCAGCACCTGCATTGCCCAGCTGATGCTCAACATGAGTGCCTCATGGTCCAGAGGATGTGAGTCATTAAGTGCTCCTTCAGGGTGGGAAGGAAGTTATTCTCTCCACGCATGTCTTGTTTCTTTAGCCCTGTAAGCCACTGCGACCGTTTTCAGACACCGGGTCACATCAACGCATGATCCAGGACAGTACAGCTCTCTCTTAACCTTCTTGTTCAAGCCCAAATCGCAGCCCATGCTCAGGATGGATACCCCACAGAGGTTTCCTCTCCAGTGGCTGCAAGGGAGGGTATCAGAGAAAATCAATCTCCCCAGTGACAATAATTTCTGCTTGGCAGTGGTGAAGAGGAGACCCAGGCCTGGGACAAAACAGATGCCAGAAGCAACATCTGGAAGGATGAGAGCCTCTTCCCTGTGCCCACTCCAGTGGGATTTATGCCCCCCGCACTGGCTCCTGGCAGAGGCAGACGCTGCCTTTCGCCCCAGACGCAGGGGACAGCGGTGGGTGAGAGGGCTGGTGGCCATTCCTTCAGCCCCAGGAGATTCCCAAACCAGGGCTTACATGGCAGAACCAGCTCTGGAGGACCTGGGAGGGCTTGCATCCAGCTGGGTGTAGGCAGGACCCTCCCATTTCCCCTGCCCTCCCAAGGGAAGGGACCCCCCAGACACCCTCCTTCTGCACATTCCGAGCAGCAAGAAGGAAAGGCAGAACTAAAAGCCCACGGTGATGGTGCCCTGGCCACTGACCCATGTGCCTGGCCAGGCCGTTCATTCTGGTGGAAGGAAACCCGGGCTGCAGGCAGCTTTGTGTCCTGCAAACCACTGCAAAACTGATTTATATTAAAAATAAAGAGCACACAATACCGAAGTGGTTGGGGTTTGTCTATTAATCTCTCAACAGTCAGCTGCAAACCTAACAAATCCCCTGAAATAGCAGCGGGGAGCCATGTCCTAGCTCATTGCTCCCTGCCCCCTTTTACAGCTAAAAATAATCAATAACAACTGTCCGAAACAGGGAGACCAAAGCAATTTTACAGGTTGTGGAATTATGACTCATATTTTTATTTGCGTGCTGGCTGGGCACAAAAAAACCCCACGGGGCTGCGTTTCCCAGCAGCTGTGGTACGAAATCACCTCCAAACAGCCGGGGATCCGGACTGAGAGGCCACGGTTGTTAGGATGAGCTCCTGTATCCCCTCCTTCTGCCGTGATCCTGTGGAGATGCTTTGCTGGGAAGAAATGAAAATAAAAACGATGCAACTGGGTTGCATCTGTGTTATCCCCTTTGCTTTATGCAAGTGAGGGCTAATTGAACCCCCCGGGAGCAGTAAGCCCTGGGGGAGGCAGCAGTGGTTGTTGTTCTGCTGGTAATTGCTGTTTTCAGCCGCCATAGGCAGCAGACGGGACTTGTCCAGGGTTTTCTGGGGTGGCAACGGTGCTGAAGGAACTTTCCATCTGAACCCCCATGTCACAGGGGCCACTCTCCTCCCTGGGCAGCTGCCCTGCTCCCAGGGTCCATCCTTTTGTGCGCACAACTGTGCGCAGCTGTTTTGCCTCAAGAAACAGCAGCAGCACCAAAGGAGATGCTGGCAACAACCAAACCTGTGGTCCATTTCCTCTGCGGCAACCGTATTTCAAGAGCTGATCATGAACACTAGTGTTTCCCACCCAACTCACCACCATGGTGGCTCCCACCACATCTAGGGAGTTTGCCAGGGAGGGGAAGACAGCCTTGCCTCTGCGTTGGCATCACCAACCTGGGAAAAGCCCAGTGCTCTGGGGACTTTCCCAGCCTAGCAAAAAAAAGAGCTATATTGCTTCCTTCTGTCCCAAAACAGCCTGTCCTGGGCTCAGAAAGGTGGTGGTGTGATGCCAGCGCAGCATTGGCTAGTGAACCGATGCGTTAGCTCCCACCACAAACTTTCAGAATGACTGTACGTAGATCCATGTGCTGAGAAACACACTATTTTGACAGTTGGAACCCCTCTACCCCACCCCATTTCCTTCCACACTGTTCTCTCACAGTAGCACATGTAGGTACGAGGTGGCCACGACCTTTGCCATTCCTCTCCATGTTGGTTCATTATTGCAAAATTGTGGGGAAAAAAAATCCTGACCTCTCCATTAAAAAAAACCCTGAAACACCTGGAAAAAAAAAAAGAAAAAAAAAAGAAAAGATAGAGACTGCTAAGGCTGTGGCCAGATTGATGTGATTTACTCCCTGCTTGGTTGGAAATGGGATGCCAAGGGGTTGCACGGGTCCCATCCTGACCCCAGCACAGGCTCAGTGCAGACTGACGCTCTTTGCATGGGGTTACCCCCGTTTCAGGTCCGCATGGCTGGGGTGATGTGATGGTCTGCAAAAAGACTGACCCATCACAGCTACGTGTAGGACTGGCAAACCTGCCTGGTGTCGTAGAAAAACACCCTGTGAAGATGAGGCCCTAGAGGAGATATTTTCCTGAAGACCCGGAAGGATTTGCAGAGCCCTGGTTAGACAAGCTCCCCACCTACCCTGGGTTCATACTCACCCCATCTTCTCAGCAAGGACTGTTATGTACATGCTTGCGTCTAATGCTCATGGTGCATGGGTAGGGGTGGGGTCACATTGCTAAAACCTCAACCAGATGTGTGTGCTGAGCTGGGAGCGGCGACTGAGGGCTGGCAGTGGCGCCCAAGGGCCAGCGGTGGGCTCAGCAGGGGATGCTCGTTGCCCCACGTGCAGACATGCACGGCCAAAGGGCTTTGAAGGCAGAGGCAGCAAGCCGATGAACAGGGCTTGCGTACACCAGATGCATTCAAACATGTTTTATCTGGGCTGATAACCCCCTCCCTTCCCATATCGTCTGGCCCCATCACGGTCAGCAGCTACTCCAGGAGTCTGGCAGCACTGTCGCCTTGCAACTCTCTACGTGGGGAAGGGTTTTGTTTCCAACATGCTGCCGCTGCCACTGGCTTTGCTTCCACAACTGGAACACATTGGAGGAAGGCAGCAGGGATTGCTGGAGCATGAAAAGCCACCATGATGCCAGCAAAAAAACTGATGCTTTGAGGATGATGTTGCAGCCAGGAAGCGGTTTAAGAACCAGTGCAAAAGTTCAAATCGAGAACACGTTACCGCTTTTTCTGCCTCTAACTGCGTGTAATGTTATTCCTGGTACAGAGCTACTACTTCCTGCTCTTGCTGAAGATTTTGATATGGAGGAGAAGCGAAGAGAAATGCTGAAAACCTAACAAACAAATCATAAAAATGAGAACAAAGCCCAGCTCTGAAAGGCTGCAGGAAACACTGCTCCGTACGCCCAAACGACGGAGTCACCGAGGGATTGCAGCAGCAAAGGTAGTAAAAGATGGATCCTTCTTACTGTTCTGTGCAGGGAGCCATTGCCTCCCAAATACTGTGTCTGGCAGCATCTCTTTGGAAACTGTCCAGGTATGAGCCATGAGGCTTCCAGCTTCAGCCAAAAGTCAGATCTTTTGGTGAAAACCCCCTGAGGAATGGGCTGCTCAGAAGCAACCTGTTGCATGCACTGAGGGCGTTCAACGAAGCTGGTGGCAAAAGCCTGCCTGATTTCAAGGCAGACACGAGCTCAGCCTGAAAGGTCTAAATCCCATCTGCTTTGTGCATTCTCACAGGGGTGAAACTGGGTCCATGCTGGCAACCACCCTCAACAGCAGCTCTTCAAGAGAAAAATCAGGAACACATTCAGTTCCTCCAGCAGGATGTTCAAATGACCATGCCAGTAATGTGAACATCCTCAAACACCAGACTGGGAGAGCTATTGAAGGGGAATTTCTCCTCCCCCTTTTCAGCCTGAACTCTATTTTACTTCTGCTAATGACTTCACACAAAGGAATCCAGATGTTAAAAATGGCAGCCACGCCAAAGAGCTGGCCCATGTCTGGTGTGTGACGCTTCCCCGCTCTCCTGGCCAGCTGGGCTGTCAAGGAGCTCGGGAGCAAAAACTCAGCTGAACAGCTCGTGTTAGCTGAACACTGCCAGCAGCCACAGCAACTCCCAAACCAAAAAAGAAAAACCCCATCTGAAGTAAACCAGGATGATGGCTGGTTAAAAAAAATAGACTGAGCAAATATCAGAGCCCTTCATGGCTTTGAAAATTAAAACTAAATATTAAAAAGTCAATAAGAGGTATGCTTGGAAAGAGCATTTGTAAAATGGTAGCTTGACCACCACTTCCCTGGGTCTCTGTCCAAAGCAACTGGGCTGCAAGTCATCCACACTGGGCCAGGGAAGATCTTGCGCAAGAGAGAACTCTGGAGGACTCAGTTCATTCGATAGCACATATATATACGTGTTTTTAACAAATAGATCTGTTGACAGTGGAACAGGACCTTACATCCCCTGCTAAGACTGGCTGGTATCTATTAGCAACCAGCACCCATCAAAAATCTCCCTCCTTGCAGCATTTGTGCTCAGCTGGGTGTTGTGGGACTTGTACAACGTCAAGGCTTCGAGGTCTTGAGCCCCAGTTTGGTTGAAAACAGCTTGCCTGCCGCGCCCCTCGCCCTGCCAGTGTGCTCGCCGTGGAGCAGAGGGGCTGGGAGAGTAGTCCACATCCTTTAAATGCAGAAGTGTTTCAACAGCCAAGCTTATGGCAAATGATCCTAATGAAAAGCAGCTGCCTCATGCCTGTAACTAGGATACTCTATGTGGCATTTTGCCCTAATAGAGTAAAATCAGAAGATAGGAATTTTTTACATATATATAGAAAAAGACTTGCTGTCTCAAATTGAAAATTTACTGACATGCCAGCACTGTTGGTTGGAGGGGAGGATTTAGGGACAATCATTTATTGAAATAATTTATTCAAATGCATTCACTGAGACTTGAAGGCCACCCGAGGCTTTGCTCTGTCCCCACCTCCCTGGCTTTGGCAGGGCTCAGAGGATGCAGTGCCTGCTCCTGCCCCGCCAGCTCGCTTCAGCCCTCCAGCTCCACCAGCTGGGAGCTGCCAGGCAAACCCCCAGTTGTCATCACACCAGCATTTTGGGACAACGTCCTTCCCCTGTCAGTGTTCGGTCAAGGCAGTGCTGGTTCAGAAGACAACCTGCATCTGAACACCCCAGCATCTGCAAAAAAGCTCAGCACAGAGCTGTCAAGTTACCTCAAACAGCCTTAAATATCTTTCCCTGACTCCAGCCGTTCTGTAAATCCCTCTGGCAAGAGAGATACACTTTTTATCACACAAACCTCTTCACTCCCAGCCCTCCCTTGCTTTCCTTGGCTGGTTTCTCTGCCAGGTGCCTCCTTGTTGGCCTCGCTGAGCTCTGGCTGGTAGCTCAGCCCCAGCGGGGTTTGCATCATACGGCCATGGAGAAATCCAGCTTAACCTTCCTCACTGAGAAGGCACTCATCCCAGTGAAAACTTGTCCACAAGGCAAAGTGAGTGTAAGCTGGGGCTGTGGTGTCTGCCCCAGCCCAAACATCTCCATCCAGGACACTGATGGACAGAGCAGCGGAAGCCTGTGTGAGAGGCGAGGAGCACTGCCATGGGGCAGGGCAGCTTGCCCATCCTGTCCCATCCCATCCCATCGCCTCTCTCCAGGCTCTGGGGCAAAACACCTATCAATTTCCAAGTGGCCTTTCCTTCCCAGGCAGTTACACAGCCAGTAAAACTACGTGAGAAAGGGCATTTACTGTTTTCTCCAAGGATACGGTCTCCTGTGAAAAGGAGGAGCGAGAACCAAGGCATTACTGACATAAACCTCAAGCATTAGGTTAATAGTAGACACATGAGCAATGAGCACAGCCACCACCAAGTAACACCAATCTCCTCCCTTTCTCCGCTCACTTCTCGCTCGAGAATTTGGCAAGCTGTCTGCCGAGCCAGAGCTACTCTTGCTTCAAAAGCTTGAGCTTTACTGTTGTTCTGGGGAGCTTCACCAAAACGAAGACAACAAAGTAGATGAGCAGTGCCTACATGCAACGGCTTGTTGTGAAAATGAGGAAAATAATTATCTTCTGTGCAGTTATTACAGAGTTGGTGTTCTTGCATGTTATACTGCTGGTAATTGCTAGGAATTTTATATATTAAGAAAACAAAGATTTTTGGGCTGGCTCCCAACAATGCTGCTGAACACTGGAATTGGCTCCAGGTCAGGCCAGTGGTCCACCCAGCCCTGTCTTCACCTCCAACAGCAGTCACAAGCAAATGACCAGGGAAGAATACAAACAAGACAACCACATAAGGTATTTGCCCCAGAGTGGTCTCCTGCTTTCAACTGGTTTCAGCTCACGTGTCTTCTGAGCCAGATGTGATTTCTGCTCAGTGACACCCGCCACACAAATACTGCGCTCCTGAAGTAGACTCCCTTTTTCAAGTACTTGCGCAGTTTCCCCTTGAGCCCATGTAAATGTTTAGCATCCAAAAATCCTTAGGCAGGGAGCTCCACAGATTCACCTCCTGCTGTGTGTAAAAAACATACTGGTTTTTGTTGTGCTTCTGGCTCTGGCTCGCTTTGAAGACTCCCACTTCTTGCTTTCTCAGGCCACTTATGATTTTGTAGCCCTCTGTCATGCCCCTCGTCAGTCATTTCTTTCTAAATCCAAGACTTGTACCTCACAGACAGGATCTTTGTTGTCTCCTTCTGCACCTTTTGCAGTTCTCCTCTGTCCTTTTTAGATGAGTTAATCCAAACCCTGTGCATTATTGAAGATACGACTGGACCATGGATTTACGGAGTGTCATAAAGACATACTCTATCCCTTTCCTGGCCACGTTTTGTGTGCAATTGGCGTTGACCGCTTCCCACCACTACCTACAGCAACCCCAAGATCCTGCTTCCAGAGCACCATCAGGTTACACTACCTACTCCCCTGCTGTGTCATCGTCCACCTATCTTCCTTCACATCTACTTCCCATTTTACTTGGCCTCCCACAGCCCTCCTGAACTCCCACCAGGCTGCCTGCATCTTCATCACCACCACCTGCAGAAACTTCATCTCACAAGCAAGCTGCCCCATCCCACTGCGCACCTCTGGTTCAGCATGAATACGCTGAAGATCATCCGGGTTCCTGTCTTGGGAAGATCAGCTTGAAGATCATCTTGGTCCTACCTAGGACCAAAGATAGTGAGTGAGGGGACGGTCCAAGTAACAGAGGTCTAATTTCTGTTACAGACTGTTTGGCTCTTGTTCAAAAATGCGTGTCTCAAATTTTTACTCTCAGGGCAGGGCCCAACATGTGCCCAAGAGGTTAGGGACAAAAGCTGTTAGCTAAATTTTTACCTATATTTATGAGGTATGTCTCAGATGCTCTTTTCCTCCGCAGAAGCTCCATGTGTCAGTGTGGAAGCATCCTGGAGCTGAGTTTCAGAAGTTATCCTTTTTCCCCTCAAAATATCAGCCCAGAAGGATATGACACAGCTGGTAAGACGCACTGAGCTCTTCTAACTCTTGATCCTGTTTCTTAAATACCAGATGATTTTTCCTCCAAGCATGTGTTTGTAAAGATTTTCAAATCTTAACATGAACAAAAATTCCCCAGAGTAGAGGCTGGCATCACGCCATGCTATGTATCATTATAAAAGACAAATTCCAGACACTGGGATATTCAGAACAGACCAGAACTAAAAGGAAGAAACAGAATGTTTAATATAATGTTAAAGCAACACTCATATATTTAAGCAAACGCCAAGTGACTGAATGAAATGCCGGTTGTAGCGTTCTTCTTTTGCACAATTCGGGCCCCTTCATTTCACAGATCTCCCTTCTGGGGATAGAAGCAATAACATCAGCCCCAAAGCACCATGTTTATCTGCTCACCCTCACAAAACTACAGCCACATGGGTATTCTGGCAGTTGTTTAACCCCTGGAGACATGTAAGGTGTAAACATATATTTTATCTAGAAATAAGCTATCCACAGTGGTTTTGAAACCACTGTGCTTCACTTGACATCATGGAAGAGATACAGACCCGGGGGAAGAAAAGCCACTCAAATATTTCTGTGCATCAGTTTTCCACCCGTTTTTTCACCCATTTTTCCTGGGATGCAGGAGTGGGCCAAGGTTCCTGCTTGCAGCTCCCATTTTGCCGCTGACCACGAAATCCTTCCAGCTCTGATGACCCTGGCTGCCCCTCAGCAAACTGTAGGCCCTCCATTTACAAAAACACTCCCACGCCGAGCTTTTTCATCTTTGTTTACATACCCTCCTCCCGCCTCTCCTCTGCGGAGGAGCACAGGAAGTCATTTCAGCAAGCCTCAGCCGGCAAGAGGAGTGCAGCGGGTGAAGTCCTTCATTTACTGCTTCAGCTGATCCACACGAGACTGGGCACAGCAGCGTTCCTGCTCGGCTGCATTGCTGGTTGAAGTGCGCAACTGCTGTCCTACGGGCAGCGTGATGTAGGTCTGAAATCATGCTGGCCTCTTCACACTTTTTTTTCCCTAGCCTGGTGAAACTGGGAGAGGTGATGTCTTTATCATTTGGGCTTCTCTTGTTTACTGCGGTGCTTTAGGACACAGCCCTGCGCACTCATCAGTTAAGAAGGTAAAGGATAACTCTACCGCGTTACATCGGAGCCTCCCCTCTGGACAGACCCTTTGGGGATGGATGTAAGTAGGATGGCATGTAAAGATGTACCTTCTCTAGCGTACTTCCCATTTAGCAAACGCGGCTTAAAAGGATTTCCTGAACAGAAAGTTGCACTGTGTGCAACAGCCACGGACAAAACTGTAGTCTGTGAGTCTCCCTGTCCCTGTTTGACCTCTGCAATCTCTTACAGAGATCAAAGTTCATCGATGTCCTCTCCCGGTTTAGATGAGGGACAATACAGTGGCGCTGAATTCAACCACAGCTTTCTCTGCTGAGAGGTTAAACTGCAGCAACCTCCCTTGCTTCTCCAGGCAGGAGGCACAGAGACTCAGAGAGTTACCCAATACAGAATAAACAGGGAATTAATTTCATTAAGTGCCCTTATTCTTTGGACGCACAAAAGGCAAAGGACTGAATCATAGAGGTGGGGAAATGAAGAACTCTTCTAATTATTAAGCACCATTAAAAATCTCAGTGCAGAAGTCATCCATGTAATTAGGTCAGTATTAATTACCCTGAGTGAATGATTCAGATCTCTGGCATTAAACACCAGCTACATACAACAAACATCCTAAAACAGGGAAAATCCAACACAGACCACCTGAGAACAAGCAAAAATAAACCAGGGGAAAGGCTATTACACTCTTAACCATCCAACTGAGAGCAGAACCAGGAGGTCCATGTTCTCTCCTGCCCTAAAACACACTCAGAGTAGGGGGGAAAAAGGCATGTCCATGCATGAGAGGACCCTCACGTGTGCTGAAACCACCTGGGAAGTGGGATAAAGGACCAGGCATCATCTGAGCATTATTACGCTGGGTCCATGTCAGCTTCTCCTTCCCAGACACAGGAGCATATTCCCTTTTCCTTGAGCAGGGAAGCTTTCTAGCAGGCAACTGTAGCTACATCACACAGTATAGCTCAGGGAACACACAAGAGAGCTGCAAAATATGACAAGTTTTGGCATATGCAAATGCAATCTTGGTGCAGCAAATAGTAGGCAATCAGTTCCAAATTTACATCAAATGTGAATATTTTGAAAAAGTTTGAGATGCTTCAATTAAAGGTCCAAAGACAACTCCTCCGTAATGCCTCTACTGTGGCATTCACTTTCCAGCAGCTTTGAACCCGATTTTTCTTAATATTCTTTCACTTGTGGCTAAAATGATTTATCTTGCTTTCCTGTGAGGCAGAAAGGATAGGAATTAAAAACCAGGAAGCTAGTGGAGAATAAATGGATAATCAGCATCAAATAAGAAATGCTGACACATACGACATGAAGGTATGTTTCATGGAGGAAAAAAAATCCGTTCAATGCATCATGTAACTGATAACTGACTACCTATAAAACTTTAATTTTTTCCTGTTATACTTTGTTACTAAGAGGTCACAAGGGCACCAGGTCTAAGTTACATCACCGATGGCTGTACCACCAACACCCACTGGGAATGGTCCCTTCCAAACAGATAGTAAAATAAAGATACCCTTCGTGCTAAAACCACGTGCCATATGGATTCTCAGGGGGCAACACCTCCTTCAATGCATGTTTTCCTCCCTGCTGAGAGCACTGCAGGCTTCTACTGAGTGAGCACGGAAGCAGCAGAACGACAGTGACAGTGTACCATACGTACAGACTAGTTCTCACAGTGTTGCTGCAGGTCTTGCACAACACGCTGTTTTGCTCAAAAACAAGTTCCTACTGCACAAGTCAACTCTTCAAGCTTTTAGGCATAGATTACTGGCTCTGATAAGGAAGGGGGGTTAGTACTCCTGTCCACTCCAAATGCAAGGGAGGGAAGAGACAGCCAACTAGTTATTTTCTCATTCTTGGAGTGCCAGACACCAAATTTTTGTACAGCACTGAATTATGTTGCAGAGGTCTTTACCAGAGCAGGCAGTGAAGTTAAAAAAAAGACAAATTCCTGGAAGATATTTTTGTTGCTCTTCACTAACCACTGTGATGCAACTTCTAATCATGATTAAAGGCTCTCCTGAGCTACCAGAAGCATTTTCTGCTTCCTCTGAGAGGCCTGAAGGACCAATCTAGCCTTGGTTAGGCCCAATACAGCTCTTCCTCGAGTATAAGTTAGAACAATCCAGGCTATATTTATACCGAGAACAGATGACAGCTGTAACAAGAATAAATTCTCAGAATAGTTCCAACAAGGAACCTCTCTGAAATCTGAAGGGCAAAACAAAGCTAAGTTGTGCAGGTTGCCTCTCTTGAAACTCATCCAATTTCTAGGTATCACAAAGCACGGCTTATGTTTCAACTTTTTTGATAGTGATATTCATCATTATCTTCATCTAAACATCATTAATCTTTTTGTTGAACACCTGGGATTATATCAAAACCACGTAGGATAGATTTAAGTAAAAAAGAACAATTCACAGCCTCTCTGGCATTTATTTTCACATAAGCAAAGTGGTAAACAACTAACAAGATGACATTTTCTCTCTTGGGTCTGCTGGGCAGCTACCAAATCTACATCTAAAGTGTTTCTTCACATACCAGAAAGACTGAAGGGAAAGGAAAACAGACAAATTCCTTTGGTTTTACAACTTAAAAAAAAAAATTCTCTCCCTTCACGTAACAAGGGATCCATGTTAGCAAGGGGTCATTTGTTCCTTCAGCTTAAGACTATTATTTCCTGTTCTGGCTGTTGCTTACCTGAAAGCTTTAGCAAAGTCCGTAGTGAGGATTTTTGCGCCCCCTCCCCCCTCTTTTTTTAAAATCATTTGTATATGCTTGAATATAGGACAATAAGAAATGCAAACCATGATGCAGATTTTGGAAAAGAAAAACACAAGGGGTCTCTAGGTACACAAACGTGCTTCTATTATCTTCAATAATGATATTGAAGAGTATTTCAAAGCTCAGTAAAATTTTGGTCTAAAATTGGGTATTTTTAATCTCTCCTCTACTCACAAGGTGAGCTTTCTGGCTTGATTTCTGTACAAAGTTGACAGATGCTAGCCTCCCGACTTGGCTGAGTAGCTATATAGACCAAACATAAATCCCACAGCTGTTTCCAGCTCTATCACAACAGCTGACAATCTAATGTTACAGGATACCAGGAAAATAAGAGCACAAAACGTAACAAAAACATTAACAGAGTGATCCTACAGGTAATAAAACAGGAAAGAAGTGACCTGAAGTATGATACTGTTTTCTGAAGTTACAACTCAAATTTATTGTACAAATGAAAGGTTTGTGTTCTTAAAAGGAAGTCACAGGTTATACGGAGGGCTTTCAAATATTCATCACACATGCATTCTTGCTGGTCTGTCAGCGTAACGTCTATGTGGTGTCCCCAAAAAAGACAAAATTCAGACCATCCTGACATAATTGACTTTTCTGAAGGAGGAGGAATATCAGCTGCAGTGGTAGGAGTAGTGGGGAAAAAGCAGACAACACATTTCAGCCACACAAGGAAACACAAATGAATGAATCATGTAAAACCCCCTCACAGAGCAGAAACAGCAAAAAGCAGAATTCAGTCAAAATTTAGCCAGAGGGATGGAGGAAGAGGGGAAAAGGACACAAAAAATACAGCTGCAACAAATACTGAGCTGCAGATCTTGGCTTTAAAAGCTAACAGGGGATCTTTAGGGATTATTTCTAACCTTTGTAGAAACTCTCTCCAAATCTGCCCAGAGCAGTTTTGTTTAAAGATATGACAGGCTCAGATAGAAGTCAGCAATATATATTTTTTTTTAAAAAACTGAATCCCCAGGTGAATTCCAAATGAATGCTGTCCAAACTGTCTCTTTCCTCCACAGTCCAAGGGTCTGTCACCAAACAGAGCCACAAAATCATCAAGTATCTTGAGACTGCTCTAAGGGAGCCAAAATCCATCTGCTAGAGAGAGATCCATCCACTCCTGTGAATCCAGAGAGGTGGTTCTGTTTCTCAGTAAACCTTGAGGTTCGCTTCCACCAACAGCTGAGACAACACAGGACAGAAGGGACAAAGACATGACAACAAAGCAAGAAAGATGGATGCATTTAGATGGGGAGCTTAGCAGCAAAGACTGGAAATCACAGAATCATCTAGGTTGGAAAAGACCTTGAAGATCATCTAGTCCAACCATTAACTTCACACTTATGACACTGGTCACTAGCCGAACAAGCAGAGGGAGGTCAGGGGAGCCTAGAATTTACAGGACTGATTAGGAATTTCCTCTATATAAAATTTGAGACTGTGCAGATTTCTATCTTGATAAATCTTTGACAGGCAATCCAGTATGTATTCACAGGAATCCCCCCTCGCAGAAGACAGCGGGGTAAGACAGAGATAAGGGCCTGACCTAAGATCAGTAACTTTACAGAACTCAACCAAGAGCAACGGGAGAGATCCCAAAAGCAGAGATCGCATCTCTCTGCTGTCCTTCGGGGCTGAATGAATTCCCCTTGAGCCACCACAAAACTGACATCCCAATACACCTGCAGTCAGAACTGAGTGACACTTGCCAGACCTCTGTGACTGTACCACATACCAGACATGCTACTGCTGACCTGAACAGAAAAGTTGGGCCATAAACTTACAGGGGCAAGTTTTGAGGCCTCCCTACACAGTTCTTCAGAGAGCAAAGATGCTGCAGGCTGCCAAGTGCCCCGGCCCCCACAGCAGGGAAGGGCGCTGAGTTAGAAGGATGTAACTCATGGTCTGAAGTCTTTAGGCTAGAGGGTAATTAAAAAAAAAAAAAAAAAAAAAGAGAACTGCCATAACAAATACAGAAAACAGCAAAATTTGAGATCACACAGATTTGTTCCATACTTACACAAATGTTAACAGACCCTGAAGTGAAGGCTGACACACCAAGAGCAGCTGACGTTTAACTCACCTTGTTCAGTCAGACATCGGGGTACAAATGAAAACACATAGTTGACAAAGGAAAACTGACTGTCACCCTTTTGAAAAGGCTGGCATGCAAACTCCACAGGGTGCCGTTGAGCCAGCCCTCAGCAGAGGCTACCCAGAGTTGTTTGCTTAAACACTACTCTGAGCAGACTGGGCCAATGCAAATACTACAAACTGTGATTAGTCACTAAAGACCAGATCTGAGCACAACGAAAGAAAACTGACCAGCTCAGTATTTCATCACCCCTGACATTTCCAAAATTTGCTTAAATCTCTTAGCATACAGTTTGTAATATGATGTGGAGCTACGGGAAAACAATACATCAAAATGTTCCTGAGAGGTTAAGATCAAGACTGGCCCTTTCCAACCCTGTCTTTATTCAACTTCCCTTCTTGGGAAGACCACTAGCAGATGTCTCTGCATAGCATGGGGCTTGTTGGCTATGACTTGGCTTCCAGAGCTGTGTTTGCTTTACTAAGTTCTCACTTCCACTCCTGTTCTCATATTCACCCAGCAAGGAACAGGGTGATGGCTTTAAAAAGTTAGAGGAAGAGGCTGAAGAGAAGTTGAAGCGCTGTTTTGTGCTCAGGCTGAGTGACATTCCTCCCCTCAGACCACCTCCATGCATTCTTGTCTGTAAGCAGCTCTCCCTGCTGTATTTGCTTGCTAAGTCACTTTCACGATTATTACATGAGAAGGAAATAGTTCAGTGTAGACATGAACTCATTTGGATTGGAGTCCCCAGGCAACCACAACTACAGTGGAAATCTTACGTGTATGAGGTGTAGTAAGACAGAAGAGAAAGGAGACCAGATTTCAGGGAGTAAACTGCTTACTGTAAGCTAGATCAGCACAACACCAGCACCAGATAAGAGCTAGATTGCTCGTCGCCACATCACAAAGCCCAAAATTAAGAACTACCTGCATGCGAATCCTTGTTGAATTGCGTATCTAACACAAAAGTTTTACTAAATTCCAGTCTGCATCTTGTATTCTCCAGCCAAAACACTTTTAAGTGTGGTTTTCAGTGCTTCCAACACTGAAAAGCAGAAAGGACTGTCAGAAATTCTCTTATCACCAGTCCTGTCAAGTGCTACGAAACAAAGCCTACATAACAAAATAAAACTGGGTAGTGGGGAAAAGGGATCCGAGTGTAAGTGCATATAGGCCAAGTAACTGAGCGGCAGAAGATTTTTACTTAGAAAAAAAGGGACTCCATCCTCTAGAAGATAAACATAATTTGTGCATTAATTATACCTCATTTACCTCCTTATCTAAAGGCCTGTATTTCCTCCTCCCAACTGGCTTCAGAAGCAAAGGTCTGAGACTTTATACCAACAAGCTAATGGATTCTAATGGCTTACCCTGCTGCAATGTCATTTAATCACAGCAGCGCTTCACCTTTCCTGCTGTAGTCAGGGAAGGAAAAAAAAAAAGACTGTATTCACATTCAATTCTCATCTAAGCACCTCTTATTTCAGTTTTCAAATTCCATTAGTCTCATTGTAGCCAAATTTTTTCATGCTTTCATGTTAGTAGACTCTTTCCTCTCCTTTAAGAAAAAAAAATCCATCTTTAGCTTCCTGTATTTCTCAGATCACTGTTCATTAAGTAATTCCAAAAAAGTTATTCCTATTTTATAGTAACCAGCTTTTGCTCATTGTTTCCTCAACTCTAAATTTATTTCATAGGAAAACAGTCCATATTAAAAAAAAATATTCCTGATGTAGTTATGTTACTTTCACTTTTCATTTAAAGCACCTAATACTCAAGCAATACTCCAAAAACCAGGAACCAAGAAAACCAACCACCCACAAATTTAGAAACAACCACCTAAAATTGTATCTGCTTTCTAAAGACTTTTCATCTTCTGTTTCCCAACTGTCCCCAAATCCTGTTCCCCACCGCATGCTGTTTCTTTTGGTTGCATTCCATTTCCTTCTCTTTGTTCTTGTTTATTTCAATTACTCCCAATTCTTTGTCAAGACAATTCTTTCTCCACTGTGAGACCCAACTGGACAGTACAGTTCACTGGTGCTTTTCCACACCCCAAGTAAACAAAACTAGTCTGTCCAATTTCTTCTCCAGTACATTTTTGCTACACAGCCCCCTGGGGCCACCCACTCAGTCTTTTCCTCTCCCCTCTCTCTCTTCTCTAGACACTTCAGAAGGCAGGTAAAATGCTTTCTCACAGCACTTCTACTTGGCAAGTACCACTCAGCCTGTTTTTCCTTATTCTCAGTTGTGTCCTATACAAGAGGCCTGTTTTTAATCTCACACAGTTACAGGAAGGGTATAAAGTAAATAATTAACGCAGGCACTCCACCAATCCCACCCATTTTACTAACAGGTTAATATCACATGTGCACTCCACCCTATCTTACTCATATGATTTAATTCTTAGGCTCTTTTCCTGTCCCTTTGTTTCTGCAACCTGGTCTTGTTTGTGTTCGATCCTTCCCTGGAACTCATCACTACATTTAGTTCTCACTTGCCTCCCCCTCTGCCACTCTCTCCCGCCGTATCTCTGCTCACCCACAGTACCCTCCTCTTCCTCCCTCTAGTCCACAAAGACTTTTAACACCACATCTCTACTTACAGTCCCCATCATCAGCATAACCTCCTTCCTTTCACTTGGCCCAAACTCTTGACAAAAATCCCACTAATATTTAGAAAGAAACAGGGTGCTTAGCACACTAGGAAGAACAGAGTAGGAAGTAACACATAAGAAAGTAAAATCTGCAGAAAGAAGAAATTTCTCATGAGGAATGACAAGGCACAGGGGCCACACCTCATGGCACAATACCAGAGTACAGTCTGTCTTTATCTATCCCAGGGTTGATGTGAACATCTACAGAACACAAAGGTGGAAGACCAGACCACCCTGCCTCCCTCCCCCACCCCCCAAAAAAAGCACCACATTTGTTCTTCAAGGTAAACAAAGGAACAAGAAAGCAGGTGAAGAAGCCAAAAGAGTTGTAGCTGCCAAGTTATTTCAAACAAAAATTAAAGTGCTAGCCATTCAATCCATTCCTTGACTCCTTTCAATTGTACAAGCAGTGTTATTGTACAGGCAATTATTTCTCTATGTACTATTTTTCCTAGGGCACTTGACATTCCCTTGCTTTTGCCAGAGTTGTCCATCTATTACAGTATCTAACAAATGCACACACAGTTGCGACAGTGTTTTCTTGATAAGTCTGCTACATAAGCGTTAGAGAAAGTTGCCAAATGAAGTCTTTTGCCTCTGAACTTCTGCAATGTGTTGTTACTGAATGCCACGCAGTAGAGTGCAACTTCTCTGTAAGCCAACACTGGGTCTCAAATGAAGCGTTACAAGAAATATTTAAATCACATTTTATTTTTCAAATTCAAAAATAACAATTAGCTTTATTTAACATGTTACACGTCTCACGGATTTAAAATATCATGCTCTATTTAAATATCTGAGTGACAACACTATACAAATAAAATGTTACACAAAATATATTTAAGAAAATGTTTTGGTCTTCAATCTGAACAATAAATAGACAGGCACTTCTACATATACAAAGGAAGCAACCACTATTTAGAATAAGTCTTATAAGCAAGATGTGAAAATACAGAAGATCTGAGTTTTGAGAACATGTTTAACTCTACATGAGACATCATGCAACTTCAAAGTTTGTTTCAAAATTCAAAACTCTTAGGATCTGCACAATTTTAGATATGCTACCGCTTTATAGGATATCCAAACCATGCTCTCAGAAGCAATGTGCAATTTCAGTTCTCTGCATCAAATCAAGCTACCTGATCACATTTAGTGCCAAAATAGAAAACAAGGACTGACCAGGGTAGCTTTTCACATAAATAACATGAGCAACAAGTCAACTTTACCTCACATAAGCTTGGGGCAGGGGGCAGACCTAACTGTACCTAGTGCCCAGCCCCAAACAAAATCTGTTCTTCCTTTTCCTTATATACTCAGCTCTTTTATGGGGTGTTTCAAACAGTATTATGCTTTTTTTATTAAAAAAACATAATCTAATGAAAGGGTGAATCCTTCAGACACAGGCATGCTTTGCACAAAAGATCATAAGTAAAGGAAAAAACACTGTTCTGGGGTGCAAAAAGACTGGAAACTATAAATTAAAAAAATTCAATAGTTAAAGTCTCATAAGAGTGTTTCATACTTAAAGTAAAACTACATTCCTCCAATTTGTGAATTTTCAATTTACAGTGGTTTCCATACAGCCACACACAAACACTACTCAAGGAAAAATTATCCTCCACCATCACAATTAATGAAAGATGCATTGCAGTAGGCAATCCCTGTTTCCAATACAGCTAACTGACAGCTAGTTACATCCTTGAAGTCCTTTTCAAAATTAAGACTAATATTGAAATGATGACCACCAGGACAGTGGAAAAGTCAGGACCAAGTCTTCAAGCCATCCCCTCAAATTTTAATGTTATTTTCATTTTCAAAAGTACAGGAAGAAGTTTCCAGAGAAAATTAAACTATTAAACAGAGCTTCAATGGTCCACCAAGAAAGTCAGAGCCAATCTTGGAAAGTTATTTGGACTTAAGACACTTATGCACATTACTTTAACAATTTAAGTGTGGATCCTGCAAGCGTGTCCAAATCTTAATCATTTCTTGAGGTTTTCTACTATGTACTAACATTAAGTTTGTGTAGGAACATATGTTATTTCTGTATTTCTCTTCAATATCAAATGTTTTGAAGCCTTTGTGTTTTTCCGGAGCAAGCCCAAGCTTCTGAAGGCACATTCCAGTATAAACATCATCAATAGGGTAAAGGAGTACCTGCTCAGATGCATTATTCAGTCTTAATGCCAGATCACCAGAGTACAGAAACCCACCACCTCCTGCATATGGAGGATATGAACCTTCATAAACACTTTCTGGGATGTAGTACTTCAATTTTTTTTCTCTATGAGGTCCAGCATCTTTGATTACATCGCCTATAAATAAGTCTTTGGCTTTGTCCTTTGATAAGCTCTTCAAGTAATCCAGGATCTGATGGGTATTCACAAAAACATCATCATCACCCTTAAAAATAAACTGGACATCTGCGCAGCTGCTGCTGACCCACTTAAGAAACAGCACCTCTTTCAGAGTTAAATTGAAGAAAGTGTCTCTGTAGTTCCAGAGGAGAATGTCTTGGTGGGTTTCACTCTCAAATTTTATCATGTCTGAAAGATCAGGGAAATTATCCTCTGGTGGGGTCTGTCCAAGTAAGAAGACCCTTTTGACTGTCACATCCCCCGATTTTATTTCCTTGCCCCAGGATTCCCTAATTGCTTGCCTTCTATCAAAATGGGGTGTAAGTGACTTAATAGCCAGCAGCAGAAAAGGTCTATGTTTGCACTTGTTTGGCTGATCCATTAATAATGAGTAATTTCTACATCTCAAATAAAGTAGAAAGTCTTTGAATCTGTCCGGCAAGTTTGCAAAGTCACTAACCTCTGAATGTACCCATGGATCAGGGTCGCAGGAACTGAGAACGCTCGAGTTAGAAACTAAGTTCTCTTCCACAGTCATATTGGAAAGCAAGTTCAGAATAGGGTTGTACAGCAGTTCAAGCTTCTGTTGCTGTTTGTTCCAATAAGCTTTGTGAGGAGTGTATTTTCTCCAGAATTTGCTGCGTGGTATAATAACACGGCCTTTTGCATTCTTCTCTTGGCTGCCACTTTTTGAGACTTCCACAATCACATAAATAAAAATGTTTACCATCATCAGAATTCCCAGCAGCTTTAATCTTCTGCGTCCAACACTCATTTCTCATATCTGGAAAGAGAAAAAAAAAAAGTATTTTTAGCCTTCTTCCTACCAAGTTCTTCATCTCATAAAAATGCAAACCATTTTCATACAAAGAATGTGCAAGTTAGTAACCTAAACCCAGAGCTTACCTACACCCAAAAAAAGAGAAAAACTAATCTACCTCTAGCACATGCACACCTACATCTAGTAGAGGTTTGGAGTTTCATCAGCAAACAAGAAGCTGGTAAGAATGTAAAACTTCCATTTGCTGCTTAGGAATTTTACACAGCATTTCACAGTGAACCTAAATTAGCCAGCAGTTTTTGCTCCTCATTTAAATCTCCTTGAAACACTTGACTGTATAGTAATTAGAATCTGACCCTTCATCTTGGCAAAGGCAGGCAGAGAAACTTTTTTTTCTGCTAGTAAGGTAAGCTTAAGGGTATAGAATAAATTGCTGTACGATGTCAGTTATTTTAAGTTTCAAACTTTTATACTTGCACTCTTATACCTTCCAACTACATAACAGGCAGAGCTGAATTTGAAAGCATACAATTAGTTTCTGTCCATTTCACTTGGCTGTTCCTTATGAGAGGCTGACAAAACTGGCCAGCTGCATTGCTGGTATTCAGATCTCTGCAGACAGAAGAGAACATTAATTTTGCTTTGGTTTTTTTCTCCAGCTGGAAAAGGAAACAAATGGCAGCAGACAGTGAAAATGTAATTATTCCTAGGAAGGAAAAAGAAACTGAAAAGAAATCAAAAAAGGAGAGGTTTCCCATATACATAAGACCAGGAACACCACGCATACCTCTGTTGTAGCAAAGGTTATTCTGTGACCTATCTTGTTTTTACTGAAGAGAGAAAATGGATCAATCCCTCTTTCTTCCACAGCCTGGGAATGAAAGGTTCACAGTACAAGGAGCAACTTGAAAACAGTGTGTTCCTCTAAAGTAGTGCTTATCAAACAGTTTACTAGCCCAGAGGTATATCAACATACAAGCTACACAAAATTTAACAAGCCACTCTAAATTGGGAAGTCAGACTAGAAAGTAATTCAGAATGAGTAAGAAAGTTAGTAAGACTACATTTAAGTCAGATACCGAGCTCACCGTTGAAGACGCTTTCATTTGCCAGGAGTATAAATAATTATTGGAAAACCAGAAAAACCTAATGAAATAAAAGATTCGTAGTCACTCTCAAAAGCCCAGCTATAAACACTGCCTCAGAGGTCCTGAAATCACAGCGGAACAGCAGTCAGGAAGGTACACTTGAGAAGTACACCTTGTACTTGCTCTTCCTTTTCATTTTATTTTCAGCCATCACCAGACACCTGAGCTAGACTGACCCTTGGTCTCTTCTCGTTTGACCAGTCTTACTTTCTTTTACTCCTCAGCAAGTTAAACACAAAATTGAGTAAGAAAGCAGCAGGCAAATAATCAGTAATTTCCCCCCCCCCCCATTCGACCCCTGGATTCTCATTAAATCCGGGGGGGGCGGGGGGAGAAGAATTTTTTAATTTTTTAAAATTTAAATAAAAAGCCACTCCTAGAAACAATGGACTACTCAGAGAAAAATCCCTATTCTTCCTTGATCTGACCTCATGTACCATCTGCATATTTATCTTTGTATACGCTCAGGCCAGATTTACTTTATTTAATGTCCTGTTCTCAGCCAGCTGAAGTTTGCTGTTCTAATTTTAAGTAGTCTTCTTCTGTACCTCGAAGACAAAAACAAACTTGTGGTCAGTGCCATCATTCAACCTGAACAGCTGAATTGTTAGAAAGCACTGGCTGGCCACACACAGTTCAAAGAAACTATCTTCCTCTTTCAACTGCCACAGTAGATTCAGCTATTATACACCATTTTTCTTCCCTTCCAGTACACACGAAAATACTGGAGAAGCAGCTGTCCTTTGCTCTGTACTATTCCATGCAGTTCAGCGTGCACATCAGTGCTTATCTACCCTGTCCTCTATAGCACTTCTCACCAGAACAACAAATGACGTGGTATTTGACCTGTGATCCCAGGACTCCCGAGACAGCAGGGTGAGAAGCTCCCCGCCAGAAACAGCTAACAAACACAGGATTGTCAAGAGCTCAGCCAGAGCCTGATTTTCCAGGATACGTAGCACTACACAGCTCACCTGTCACAGCCCCAGTTACTGAGCTGTGAGTATTCAACACCTCTGCAAGTCACCTGGATGCTTGACCGGAGACTGTTCTGAACACAATGAGACACGATTTGCAGAGACTTCATTTCAATCACTTAAAATCCTTCAAATCACTAAGTCTTTTGGGTAAGCATTCAAATTCTGTAACTACAAGAATCTTAATCTTCCTGGGTTTTCACTTGCAGCCTTGCAATCCCTGCAGCAAATGAGAGGGGGATCCTACACAGGAAAATCTCCACTTACTGTTAGACTTGGTAGAACTTCTCATCAGAAAAAGAACAAGTCTGGCAGGATGACAGTGGTTTCACCACACAAAGCACAGTAATTGCTATCAGTCTCACATATAAGTACTGCCAGTATAATTTTCAGTCTCATTTTTAAAAAGCCATCCAACATTGGTGAGAAAATTAGTGTTTCTGAGAAAAAAAAAGAATTTTATCGGACATGAACATCCCCCACAATTCTGCATGAAAGCATTCTTTTCTGTAATCAAAAGCTACCTACATGTGTTTTTTATCAATTCATTTAAAAATATACTCATTAAGAATATCAAACCAATACTAAGGGCTACCAAGTAAAAAAAGGGATAAAAAATGCTTTGTTAAAGCATCCTTTTCCTAAACTAGACAAAGACAGGTTGTATTAAACACTTATTCATAGCATTAGATTGAGGTCCCTGAACTAAAAGCAAACAGGAAACAATCAGACTTCAGAAAGGCTATTTCTATAAACTGAAATAGAATTCTCAGTTTTATAATTAATAGGTATTAGCTTTAATCATTACACCTGAAGACAGGAATTGATAAAAGGATGCCAGCTCAGCAATTCCACATCAAGTGGTTGGACTAGATGATCTTCAAGGTCCTTTCCAACCTAGATGATTCTGTGATTCTGTGAACTGGATTTATCACAAAACACGGTATAACAATTCTCATCACTGGGGGTGGGGGGGGGTGTGTGTGCATGCTGCATTTGTAATGTTGTTGCTAGTGGGGGCTTGGGTTTTTTTGCTTTGGGGTTTTTTTGGTGTGGTGGGTTTTTTTTCTTTCACAAGTAAACACAAGGTAAATCTCATTTCTTCATCTGCTTTGCTGACACAGCAGTGGATTGACCAAAGCGCCAGCAGATTACAGATTTTCTGCGCTGGGCAGCTTGCTAAGGAGCAGCATCACAGAGCACAAGACAGCACCCATTTCCTACTTACAGCTTAGCGACAGCAATCTGGACAGATCACAAGAACTTTCTCCTATTCCAGTAACAGCTTCTTCTATCAGCATTAATGTTACAAAAATTCCCAGCTGCCTCCTTTGACTGCTGAGGATGGAAGATCTGTTAGGGAAGCCAAAAACAAACTAAAAGTGATCTGGCTCATACTGAAATTTATCTGATGCATTTTTATACTAGTTTTGTTGAAGAACCAAGATGAGCAGCATAAAGCAATACTCTATTCGAAAAATTCCTGCTGCTTTCGGTGTTAAAAAAGAAGAGGCTGGAACACTTAGCTAGCTATCATAAAAAGCAGAACACAAGAGTAAACACTATATATTGGTAAAGCAAATCACAGTATACAAAGAACCTCAGGAACAGAAAATCCCACAGAAATTTCTTCCACCTTCAGCGGGTAAGGTGAGGAGAATTATGTACACTCAAAGGTGACCTGACACACAGTTTTTCAGTGCTTGTTTTCAACTTCTCAGCTACAGTGATATGAACACCATTTTAGCCATCAGTTCAAGTTTGTACAAATCACCACAGTTCTGCCTATGCAACTCCCAGCTGCACAGTTATGCGTCAGTCTCACTGCATACATAAAGTCTAGTTGTTCAAAGCCTTTAGGAAACATCCATGCGGCTAGGAAAAAGAAGGTTAACGTTAACCATACTCTGGATAAACAGAGGTTCTGCTACAGATACAGTATTTGGAATGATTCTGTAGAAATGGGGGGGAAGAGGGAGGAGTAGCAGCCCTCTTCAGCTCCAGTTCACTCTTCACTGCAGTCAAAACTAAGGTATTGATAGAAGGGAACAGATTTATGGAGCCACAAAAGAAGCACTGGGATCAAGAGATGGATGGAGGAGGCAAGCCAGCAGAATCTGGGAAGAAAACCAGCTTCACTGTGGGACCAGGCAGCAATCAATAAAAGAAGATGAACCACAACAGAAGATGGAAACAGGTAATACAAAAAAGCCATGAGCTACCAGAAAATATTCCAAACATCCAAAAAGCTTTAAGTCCAAATAACATTAATGTGAAATGGTGAGAAACTGTTCACGGGTTGTTTTTAAAACAGTACTGTTTTGTGTTTTATCTCAAGAGTGTATGTATTCCAAAAGCCTATGAGGACCTACTCAGAAGTCTAGAGTAGTTAGTATGAAATTCACAGAACCACTCTCCTGAGCTAGAAGGGACCCATGAGGATCATTGAGTCCAACTCTTGACTCCTCACAGGGCAACCTAAAAGTTAAACCATATATCCAAGAGCACTGTGCAAATGCTTCTTGAATATCAAGTATGTGCACTCCATCCAGTTCCAGGAATTAATTATACAAGAGCCACTCTTTCCTGGAGGCAAGAAGTTACACTTAACAGGGGTCATGACGCCTCCTGACAAAAGACAAGGGTTACATCTGGAGGAGGCCAAGCTCAAGGTCAAAACCAAGAATAAGTACCCCCAAGTGTACCTGCCTCTAACTAAGGGGACATGTCATATATCAGTTTGAACTTCTCACAGCAGAGCTAGCATCCTGCAGAATTCTGATTAGCTCTATTATAACATTTGATTTTCTGTTCTGATTTCACAAAATCCATATGTGAAACATGGTAACAGTTTTAACTTTTTTTTTTGTAACTGATGCTACTAAGACATTGCTATGCACAAAAACAAGCCTAGATCTCTACTGAGGTTTAGCTGTAGGACACAAAAAGGCAAGAGGAAGAAGCAGATGTTGCAAAGAAGTGGCTAAAAACCAAAAATTTCAGAAAAAGCAATCCTCTCTAAGGTAGAGACAATGAGACACAGTGGATTCAGATGATGCTTTAACCAGTCCTCTATAGCAAGATGTCAAAACAAATACACCTAGATTTGCAGTCACTGAGTGCAGCCTGGAATCAATCCGAACAGGAATTCTAAGGACCTGGAACTTGCTTCAACATCCAGTTTTTGGCAGATGCTGGACATCACCCTAAACTATGAACCAGGTTTTCTTTCCTACAGTTTTTAAGCAAGGCACTACTTCATTTGAGTTGGAGATGTGATCATAGATGGTAAACATCTTTAAGGCGGGATAGGCAGGTGCTCTTTTGGAAATACCATCAAAACAAAGAAGGGCGCTGACAAGCATGAAAGCAAGCAGCAAATGGATACATTTTGACAGTCAATGCTACCAATTTTACCCATGAAACAACAAAAAACCTCTTTCCTGAAAAGTCAGACCAAGTTTATATCTAACTTACTTCATTCTGCTTATATTCAACAAAACACCGAGTGTTTAAAATACCAGAGGATTAACTGCTTGCTTACATGTTAACTAAGATATCATAAGACAACTTCAGGAAAGCCACTTTCCTAAATGAACGGAACTTTCTTTTATTCCAGGTTTCCATTTAGTAACCTGAGTTTCAAAGAACCATATATTCATAGACCAGATATTGACCATGTTTGTTGACTGTTACTGATGTTAAACTTAAGTTCCTAACCAGTGGAGCCTCTTACTAAGATGCCCAACTGTTGTACTTTGCAGCTGCTTCTGCAGCACTCTACTCTGCAGAGATGAATACCCATCCCCAGATCCCCCTTGCAATGCACTGAGTACACCTATAGCATAAAACTAAAGAACAAGCCTTCAGGAGGGAGCTATAAAGGGAAAGCAACTGTTACTTCATATGTCTTAATACTGACTGAAAAGTCATCTTCTTTGCTCTTAAGTACTGAAGGCCATGATAAATTATGCAGTCAGATTGCTGGTGACTAAATACCTAAAATTACTTGTTATTGGCAGGAGGGCTCCATCATTTCCCTTTCAAATAAAGGGGTAAATTTTATTAACACCACCACTGGGCACAATGCAATGCAACACTGCTCAGCAAGGACCCTTAAAAGCAATTTCAGGTCAGCAAGTAGGTTCACACAGCACAACCCTGAACAGCGCAAGGGTGTTAGCTTGTGTTCCAAAGGCAGCAATAGCCTGTGGTAGCCCAGTGACCCGTGCTGCATTCCACTGCACAGCACAGGCATACCAGTAAACTCTTCCAGCAAGATGAAGAAAATGCAGTATTCCTGTTTACTACATAATGAAGGAAAGTTTCAGCAAGTAAAAGACAGGTAAGACGACAGCCATTTTCAAGGTTATAGTTCTATTTAAAAATAAGTTTAAATGGTGTTTCTAGATGTACCAAACATCAGCTTCTTCACTCCAAGACCAGTCCTTTGCTATTAAAACATTCTTCCTTTATGCTTTTACTTATGAATTTCATTAATCTCAAGTCTCAACATGGAAGCTCAATAGCAGTAAAAATAAGCTGTGACTACCAGCGAGCAGTCTCAACAGCAGCATATCATACAGATTTGCAGCTAAGGAAACCATCCAAAGCAGAGCTCCCTTAAAACTGCCTGAATATTTAGCATTGACAATCAACAATTCCCCTGGGAAAAGAATACCAGGTAACATGATGTGGACTACCTCAGGTGGCGTTCCCTCCCACACTGCATATACCCGCATGAGCATTCCTGCACCAGCAAAATGCTCCACAGCAGATGCAGCCACAGTAGCAAATCTGTACTTCGAGGCACTAAACCAAACCTAGGCACGCTCATGCAACCCCAGAACGAAAAAAAAACAACACTTTTAACCAGACTACCTGCCTCAACCCTTGCCTCTTGCAGCAGTTCCAGGCTGTGGATCCACAAGCAGCTGAACCAATCTAATCGCCTGACCCCTCCTTTCGATGGAGGCTTTCTCCTCCTCCCTTTCTGCCTCTAAGAACTCAGGCCCTGTCCCTCCCTCGCACTGGCTCTGGTGCTCTGCCAGGCCTCTCCGTAAATTAGTTCACATCACTAACCCAGCAGAAAACTAACAATGACCAGAGATGCACACCAGATAAGCACCACAGCAGCTACAGTGAAAGCACACAGCAGACAGAGGGGAGCAGACAGATCTCCCCTCTTCAGCAGGGATGACAACATACCAGGAACTGAACCTTGGTTCTGGATGCATAATCCCTTCCACCCTCTAACAAGAGGCTATCTAACATCATGGCAATGACAACGTTATACTTACACCTTGGTGCAAACAGTCATATAATACTCATTTTTTAACAGATCATGCAGACGCAAGGTAAAACATCTAACTTTTCCACCTCTAAGTCTGACAGAAGCCATCACCTTTAATTGCAAATACTTGTATCTTCTACTGAGGACAGGAGTTATGCTGTATTTTCTAAGTGGGCTGAGTAACCTGTCTACATTATTTCACTGCCAAACCCAAGCATTAAATGTCTATTTAACTCACTGGGGCTGACAAAAGATAAGATAACCTTATTACCTGCACATATTGCACCTACCACACTCCACTGGTTCAGGCATAAACTAACAGGAGTTTGGCAAAACGAAGCTGTAACTCAGGTACCTAACAGATACTACCACCTTTCTTTGGAGAGACTAGCTATAACTGGGGCTATGGCAGACTTGGATCTCAGCATGTAACTTCATTCTGAAGCCTGAATCCCCTTACAGCAGCTGTACATGCAGCACAACCTCTGGGAATGCTAACAATAGTGCATGCAACAGTGAAGATAATTTTTAAAACTATTAAACACATCACAAGCCACATGCAGTCCCTCTAACCTCCTGTGAGATGCACCAGTTCTAATACCTCAGTGCTGTTCAGTGAGTCAAAAGAGATTCCCTGATCGAGCAACAACACAGTTTTAGAATGTGAAGACGTTAAGAGCCACAGGCTGTTATAAAGTGTCTGTGCTACTTCCAGCTTTAAAGAACCCGAACACTCTATCTTCTTAACTACACACAACCATATCTCTTTTTCCCTCAGAACTTCATACAAGTCCACTTTCACACCATAGCAATTAAGAACATCTTAAGAACTGGCAAATTCAACAGATACCAGTATTCTGCTTCTGCAGAAGCATGTCACAGTGGTTACCTCTGAATAACAGTCAATGTTTTCTGTGTTCTTCAAACACCACAGTCAGTCTGAAACAATGTTCCAGCTGGAGGAAAGTTACCAAGATAACAACACACTACACAATGCATTAAAAATAGAATGAAATTCAGAGCAGTTAATGTTTATTTTGACAACAGTTTTAATTAATTGCATCTATACCTTCTTTGAGCCTATTACTTAGTTTTGGAAGAAATTCTGCTCTTCAAATATTTTAATACCAAAAGGCACCAGTGCAACTTGGGCATGGAATTTCAAGACCCAAGTAAACAGCAAGACTGAGGAAGGATGTGCTCGTATTTTCCTAAAACACAGCCCGAGGCATAAAGAGGTATAAAGAGTTTGAATAAAAGCCAATCTAACTTCACATTCTGCACATTTGCACGTTTGCTCAAAAAACCCAAAATCAAACCCAAAAAAACACCCCACCAAAAAACCAATGGTACAGTGAGGCACTTCTGTAGTAATACTCTCCTGATTTTCTGCAGTAAGGTATTAGAGGGCCAGGAACTGCATTTGAACCATGTTTAATTACTGTTATTGAACCTAATCTGACTTTGTCCCATCCCTCTTTGAACCTGTTCATATTTTCAACTTTTATGAACTCCACTGGTGATAAATTCCACAATTTTTCACATAGCAAGAACTTGGAATAATTTGCTTTTCTATTACCATGCAAGAGGGGAACCCTTGGAAAATACAACACAAAAAAAAAAGCAGTTATGCACATTTGCCATATCAGCTAATATAACGAACCTTTTATCTGTCCTCTGCTCCTTCTTTGCCACAATAAGTAGTTCTAGTCATTTTATTTCTGGAACTATTTTGCACTTCCTTGTCTTCTGCCTTCCCTTCTATTAGGTCATTTTTGATATGGCAACAGCAACAAAAAAGCATTTAGTACTTGAAGTTCACAAATAAGAAATTGTGGAGACTTTTTTAAAGCTATGTATCAATGGGGCTTGGTATAAGGCACAAGCCACATAGCATACTCAGTCTTGCTAAACATAATAAGGAAAGATAATTACTTCCAAAATAACCACAACATTTGAGAAAGAACTCTTTCCCACACACATCTATGGGTATTCCCATTAGCTTAGAAAGCTTTCTCATTTAAAACATCCACACATGGAACTGGTTGTCCAAGACCCTCATGGCAGGTGGATGATGCTGAGCTTTTGCCACTCAATTTTTCAGGAAAGTCATCGTTGTCTTGCCACCCATATGAGGTTGGATCTTCTCAATTCCATTTCCAGCACCCACAAATTTTACCACTAAAATTATCACTAATCAACACTTATTTTGGCTGTCTGGTAAAAAGATTAACTTGACCTGAATCCTCAATGTTCCTGATATTACCCTTAACCAACCTGTTGACTCCCAGATCATGCCCTACAATTTAAGGGAATGAAGCATACACTGCACAAAATCATAGACTTTTTAATCAGTTTTGGGCTACACTTTAAAAAAGTTACTTTGCTTATCTTACCCACACCATTAACTCCTTTCCCAGATGGATTCTGCCCCTCCCTTCTGAAATGGACTGATGAAAACAAGTAGTAAAATCCTCATAAACTTTAAAATCAATCTGAAACTGCCAATGTGAAAGAGGATTGTTAGACAGTTGCCAGTCTTCCAATGAAACAAGCATTTTTGTGGTCATCTGCTCAATTCACCCTTTGCCTTAAAGGTACGGCTTCCATGTTACTGTTTTCCACTCCACCTAACTCTCAACCATGAACTCAGCTGCTTCACAATGTAGCTTTAGAGTAGCTACCATAATAAACTTGGGCCCCTGTCAGCTCTACCACTGGTTTATCTTATAGTTTACAAACTCAACACTAACTTTTCAAGTCTGAAACTGGTACAGAAGGATTGAAGGTTCTTACACGAAATAAAGTGATCACCAAGCCTCAAGCATTGCAGTTACCCTAGGCACAGTGACAAAGCTCTCCACTGCCCCTCCTTTTCTGGTAGCCCATTTGTAGCCCTATTCCTACAGAAGGGTTTTCAAATATGGTCTTGTTCTTGCTTTGAAATAATGCCTCTCAGCTTCACTGGTAGTTTTTGGATAATTCTACATTGGGGGCGGGGGGGGCAATTACAACAAAACTTCTGCAGCAGTAGCAATACCGGAGCTACCTACAGACTTCAGGAAGTAACTGCAATGTTCATTCTCAATTCATTTGGCACATCACATTTGCAGTCAGAAGGATAAAAGCTTAGACCCAGCTTCTAAAATTATGCTGAATAAACATATGCCTGCACACAGATGGGTAAAAAACCCTAGTTTCCAAGTGAAATGGTGTTAAAAAAAAAAGGGAAGATATAAACTGTTGCAACTTCCCCACACAGAAAAGTCTCACTCCATGTGGCATTTAATCCAGTATCCTACAAGAAACTCTTTTTATTTTTTTTCTTTAGTGGATGATATACTTAAGACAAGCTGATCTAATGAACATGTACTATTCAATCCAATGGTAATTAACTGGCTTGCATAAAAACCTTTAAAAAATTTTAATCATCAAAACGAGGCCCACAAACTATTTTCAACAACCCAAACTTTTGCCATCAGCCAAGGAAAAACTATGGTGAAAATGAAAGAATGTATTTCTAAGCTTTGACTGACTTTATCAAGCACTAAAGCAATAGCCCACATCTGAACAGCTCCCTTCTCATTCATTCTTACAGGAGCTACCATATTATGAAGGTGATATTCCAAGAACCCTATTTGGATTATGTTTCCAATGGCAGATTGAATGCAGCAATTAAGGAATAGTCTTAAACAGCACATAAGGTGGAAATTACCATCACTTGCATTTACTACTTCATAAATAAAAATTATTTTATAAAAACATCTCATGAAGGTTATTAAATATACGAATCTTAGAAATACAAGAGAACATAACTTTATGCTTTACCGAATTTTAAGTACAGTGGTACATAAAATACATGGCATTTTCTCTAAATACAATCTGGAATTGTAACTCATAGCCCAGTTTTGTGAACCACTGCTGGCTTACAGAATAGAAGTTACTATTTTAACTACAGAACAGGTAAATATTTTTCCCCACACAGGCTGACAGTAACTGTCATCTGACACCATGTAAATACACATAAAGTGGCTTTATTATGTTAGTTGTATCATCTAATTTGTTTCCTATGATGCACAGGACAACTTCGAAATATTCTAGGCAGCTGCTTCCAAAAAAAAACCTGTGCAACTACTACAGTAGGAAGGCACAAAGATGATGAAGTCATCGTGCACCCCGCACAAGCTACAGCTCTGATGTGGAAGAACAAAGCAAGACTCTGCTTGCAGCCTCCCAAACCTTATCCAAGCCACAACCACAACCAAGTAGAAAACATGTTCCAACAAGGTTCTTCCACAGCATAAACCAGATTTGACCACACTCCATCACCGGATCTCACCAAGACTCCAAACCACACGCATTAAGAGTCAGTCTTCATTAGGTAAGAATAACGTCCTATATAGGCTTGTCAGTAGACAATCAGATTATCACTGAAGCCAACTCCTCTAGGTGCAATGCAGACAGATCCTGCAGCTATCTTAAGGGATCTGCGAGCACTACAAACATTTAAATTTCTCAGACTACTACTACTACCTAATGTCAGCAGGCTTATTCACTGCAGAGCCTTGCTTCTCAAAGCGATCAGATAACGCACAACATTTAAAGGCGTTGCTCAAAGCAGTTATGTCAAGATGAAACTCAAGAAGTTAACTTGTCAGAAGATGCAACACAAAGGTGGGGAAATCCCTGCTACACTAAAGTTTGTAACAGCATAATGAGAATCCAAAACTCCCTATCCCTAACAGCCTACTTCGCTGCTGTCCTGAGACTACTGACGTCAGCTTCCAACTGTGGTATTAAGACTGAATAGTCCTTTCATTTACTGCTGAATGCGAAGTTCTGAATATCAGAATCCCAAAACCTTCAGAGTACGTTAGACTACTGCTATGTTTCCTGCACCAATTCCAGGTGCTTCCCTCCCTCTAGCTCCTCAAACAGGAAAGAGAAGTTACCAGAATGTCACCTTTTAAGGTATGCTATTTCAAATAACATCTATGAAACAAAAGTTTTGTTGACCTTTATACTGCTGCTTAGAAATACTGCAGCAACACCCACAAAGTTCACATCAAGTTATCATTACAAAGTAATTCAGGAAATAAAAACTTTTTTTTAACTTCATTAAAACCAGTTTATGTGAAAGTTCTGCCCGACAATACTTACAGATGGAAGAGATACCACCAGATCTCCACTATCTCAAACTGAACACTTCCAACCCTGAATCAAATTGATAAAGTCACAAAACCTTCAACTGGAGTGATCCATTTTTTCATCCATTTTTAATTAGGAAGTTAGCTACCAGTAAATCACTCAGATCATCCCAACCTTGTCTATATTTTAAGTTATTATAGGTGTCTCTCACAAAAGGTCTGGGTTTAATTAAGAAGATATTTAATAATGTGTACCTATTGAATTCAGTGCGAGTTAGGTCTAAATATTTTTTTTACCTATTAAAATTAAATCATCGGATTGGCTGAAAGAATGTTCAGTTCATTTTGAATTGTTTCAAGTGTTCCTACAGAAGATCAAGGTACATGCAAGAAAAGCCCTCTGGTCATTACAAAAAGTTTTCTATAAACTCGGTCCCAGGTTTAATGTATATTCCAATTTTTCTACTGGTATGAACTACTCAAGTTTGGTCTTGATTTTCTACAGGGAAAAAAGCAACAGAGCTCCACCACACTTACATAAGGCAACCGAAATCATGGCAGCGTCCCTATAAATTAGTACATCGTGCCAATATTACCATTCTATACTGGCATACCTGCAGCCACACTAAACATCTGTGAAGGTGTTCCTAACTGTGCATGCAAAATAATTTGTGCTAAGAAAAGTTTGGTTTCTTTGTTTAAGAGCAAAAAGGGTTTGGGTTGTTGGTTTTGGGTTTTTTTAGTAACTGAGATTTCACACTGACAACCAAAGGTAAGATCTCAACTTGCTATAAAAATTAGTATTAAAGTTTAATACCTCAGTATTTGAGGGCCCGCATTAGTACCTGTTTTTCCCATTTTGGTATACAAAAAAAAACCCCAAAACATGTCATTCTAAGGTCAGTTCAAGCTTTAGAATTATGACATTATGCAATTTGATAGGAATAACCCAGAGCTGCCAGCTTCTGATTTATGAACTTCAGTTTTTATGTAACTTTGAGAAAGCTTCAGCTTGAACAAACAGTAAATTATGAAGAATCAACAGGTTTAACTGAGTGGCAGCAGAGAAGTATTTCTTGGAAGAAAATTAATTGTCATTCATCACACTGATTATAAGTTGTAGGGTACAGTTTCATGGCAGTTTAAAACAGTTTCAGTCATGGCTGACACATTCCTGTAATTTATTCCTTCCCCTATAAACTTCAAAGACTCCCATCCCACCTTTGCACAGATTTCACTGTGGTGAGTCAGTTTGGGAACTAAAGAGGATGATAAAGAACCTTGCAATAAAGCAGCGATTAGTTTTCAGCTGGCTCACATCACTAGATTTGCTTGCTGCTGTGCTGCACAAACACCAGTAACAGTGCAGGAGAGGGAAGACTCACAAAGCCAAGACCGCAGCAGATCCCATTTTCCATCAGCTTAAGCTTTCAGGTACCAGCACACTGCTGCTGCTGCAGCCTGACACTACTGATCCTGTTCCCACCTTCACTCACAGAGGTCCCACCAGCAGGGCCAGACAAGCACCGGGTGCACTGGTCCACCAGAAGCAGCTAGCCTTTAGGCAACCTCAACCATAACAAGACACACCTTGGGGTTTGAATTTCTAACACTTTTCATAATCAAGGCAGTTGGTTAGCTATTGAACTAGCATGACTCACCCGTTTCTGCTACTCCTAGAGTGGCCTGCTCCAGTGTTATCTCCCCATAATTATCAGAAAGCTAAGGAAGTGAGCTACTTTCAGATATTTAGCACATGGATCAATGCTAGTTCTGGTAATAAAGAACAAAGAGTGGATCACACACTGAAAGCATCAGCCAGGTTTGCAATGGTCATTTAAAAAGATTAATTCTGCTGGAGAGGAACTGTCTTCTTACTTTTATGCTGTATTTGAAATAAGTGATTTAGCATACCTATTCAAGAGGCAGATAACCATAGTTTCCACAAACAAGACAATCCATCTCCTCCTGGTATCTCTTCAAGCTTTATCTTAAAACCAATAATTACTACTGCCTTAACCATATTACAACCACCTTTATGTTTTCATAGAGAGCATTCGCTATTTAGTCAACTAACAAAGCCGTCCTTTAAGCACGATACTTCAAGTCATCAAAATTTTACCTCTGCTTTGTCTTCTTGCCCATGTTAGACCATCAGACACAGGCCACACTACGAAAAACTATGTTTCAAAAGCAAAGACACTGTAACTTGGTATGTCTAATGAGGTTACTGCACCTAATGACCATTGCCCTTTTGGGTTAAAATAAACACACACTGGTTTTCAATTTGACTTCCATGAGTTGCCACCTTTCCAGCCAGTGACTGGATGATGGGACACACAGCTGGGACAGTAACCTTCCCAGCCATCTCAAGTCATGTTTCCCTACAAGTGCAATACGGTTACTCAATCAAAAATCAATTCAAATCAAATTCATACTGTGAATATTCAGGTCAGAATTCCAGGATTTGCCTCTGAATTTACAGTACTGAACTAAATAAATGTTTAAGAATACAAAACCTACATTTTAAAATGCAAATACATGAAAAGACTTTTGCCTTTAATTGGTTTTGGTTTCAAGTGTAATTAACAAGTACAGGAAAAAAAGGTTTTTCATCTTTCTGAAGAATTCATTTAAAGTTCAGAAAATCAATGGAGTTGTAAGTAGGGAAGTTCATTTTCCTCTGTCAAACTTGTAGAATATAAGATACAGATCTCATTCCAGCCTATCAAATTTCAGGAAAAGGTAACAATTTCTCCAGCACTTTTTAGGCAGCTAACGATGCATATAAGTACCAAGAGGATTTTGTGAAAGATCTTTAAGCAGGTTAGGCAGCTAACTCCCATTTCTGTTAACCGCAGATAAGTGCCCAACCCCATTAGACTTCTAAATCCAAACAGGAACTTCTGTATCTGTTACCTGCACACCAATGCGAAGCACCCACTACATTTGAGTGGTTTGACTAATCAACTCCAAGCTGTTCTGCATGTCTTTTAATTGGTTTTATACAAAACTAAATCAAGTTTGCAGTAACATTCTCCAAGCCAAAGACAGCCTTCCATTACCATTTTCTAACATTCAAATATAAAAATATCACTGCTCAAGTAAGATGAAAGAACACTAAATTTACGGTACAGTCTGACATTCATCAGTACTGCTTCTTAAACTGAATTAAAAAATCCCACCCCTTCCCAGTCCATGAATTCCCATATTTGCACAGCTCACTGCATTACATTATGTATAAACCTGAAGACAAGCAAACAGAAAGGTTATTTCTCAACCCACTTGGTTCCTCAATTCAGTTCACAATGCAGCTGCACAAACAGCTCCACCACCAGAACAGGCTGGGGGCACAGACAGGAGCCCTGCTTTAGCCGCACCAGCCTACAGCAGGATGCTATCGGCTGGAAACCCAGTGCAGGCCGAGGGGCAGGTGTCTGCGGCAGGAAGCTGAGCACCACACACACACCTTGGCGGGCACAAACTTTCCATACCACACTGCTACTGTAACATGCATATCCTCTGGTGGTTCATAAACCATGGAGAACTGATCTTGTATAGAAAAATAAGAAAATTAGTCATCCACCAAAAAAAAAAAATATCAAGATTTCTCGCTCATTTGATTTAGATAGTTGACTTACAAATTAAGTCATTTAGTCAATTCACTCTCAGAGTGGCTCCTCTGTGAGCTTAAGATGAAGCAGCTGCTAAATTTCAGAAGTTATTTACAAAGAGGAACAAAACTAGTTCCAAGTTAAATGCTTTTCAACTCTTACTATTGTATTTCTCTCAAACAACAAAGCTTTCTTAACCAACTGCTGGTGAAGTTGTTTCATCAATTCTCCCTTTAAAAATCTCAGCACCGCACCCATCAAACACTGGGATTCTCCTCATTTAAATGCTAATTGCTTCTCATGAGACATCCACTCAATCATTCTTTTGCATAGTTCATCACAAGACGTTTTAATGATCCAGTATTTTCACTGGGTTTTACACGATCTGGAGACTTGGGGAGGTTTATTTACTCATCTTTTAAATCCTTAAAGGCCCAAAGAAATCGGTGAAAAAGATACAAGTGCAGTACCAAGCCCAAGATACCTGTCAGTTCTTCCTATGTAAAAGGCAAAATGTGCCTGAACAGATCTGAGAGATTTATTCCCCAACTTTCAGTTAGTGACTTGATTGTTCTGTACCGAAATGACGGGAAGAGCCTGTATTTCATTATATCATCATCATCTTTTCTTGGCTATTTTTTGCTAATTTTTGAGCACATAAGGATTCTAAAAGGCAACTGTGAAGTCGTAGCAGCCTGATAAAAAACATTACATATATATTTGTGAGGTCAGAACATGACATTACAGGGAGATTACATTAGTCATTTTTATTAACTGCACTCACAGGCACAAATTCTTCTCCAAACCATGTGAACCACTTGTCTGAATATAGCCTACGACGCACTAGAAACATCAAATACAAGTCCTGTGATTTCTCATGCATGCAGCCACAACAACCACACCTTCTTCCTAAACTAAATGTTAATATTTTGGTTAAAAATGTTATTTTTCAAACAACCATTTGGGATTATAATTTGGTATACCTGAAAAAGATTTAAAGAATTTAAATTTGAAAAGCAAATAGATGCCTACTTGCTTCAAAATTACTTATGTACTTCTACTGTATAGTAATAGAAAATACAATAAATAGACATAACAGGGAAAAAATCCAAAACTGACAACCTATGAAAGGGACAAAAATGGTTTCAAGCTTTTGGAAGGGGATCAATCCTAATGGCCTTCCAGAAACATTAACATGAAAACCAGACATGTTAAAAGGCTCATTATGTTAATGAATACATATTTTTTCTGTATTTTGTGCTTTCTACAAAAACACACCAATCAAACTAAACAAAATAAATTATTAAAACTTTGTTGCCACAGTAAGTATACTCTCACCAATAGCTTCCCCCACCCCCTTCGGCCTATTCTTGGCAAGTTTTAGAATTATACAGTTTAAGAAGCTTTAAGTGTGTGACAAACCTACAAGGAACATACTAGGCTTTAAGAGTGTTGATACTTCAACCAAAAAAGAAGCAGCTAATGGGATTTTTACAGCAGGAAACAACCAAATCCAATAAAACACAGAGATCTGGAACATCAAGCCTTGATGTATTTCTGACAAGAGCTGCTCAGCCACTTTCCATCAAACCCACAAGTCTGACAGCACACAGAAAAAGCCGATCAAGTACCAAACTTTGTGAAGTTTCACAAGCTGTCTGAAGTAAAGATTTTACAAGATAATTTGACACACATTTGTCAAAAATTAAGTCATCTGCTGAAAAAGAACAAGTTACCAAAGAAGTTGGCTGAGGATTTTAATTGATACTGTTCAATCTTTTTCCTCTCCATTAGTTAATTTGGAGAAATAGGGCTATAGAGATTTCAGTCAAGCACACGTATCGATGACAAGCCATCCCTATTTCTTGACTGTTGTGATAATGACAACATTGGCTGTGGTAGGAGACATATGACTATGTCCTATGTTTCAACACGACCAGCACTGACATAGACTGTCTTTTATCACCACCATTTGTTCTCCTTCAAGTGGTTTCACACAGTCAACAGGAAAAATCACTATCAGAGCTAGTCCCACTACAAATATAGCTGCACCAGGTGGCAGCAAAATGACAACTGCTAAGGGTCTTGACGCTGACAAGTCACCATGGAGGAGTACTCTGCTGAGACTCCATTCTCTAAGGAGTCTGATGGGTAGGCAAGAAGAGGGAAGACTCAAATCCTGCATTTTTTTTCTTCCATATACAGCATAACTTATTCATGCAGACAACTGCATGTATTTGTCAGCACAGAATACAAAACCACTTTAGCCACTTCTCATTTTTCATCAAAGCCTTTCTGAGCAAGCACAACTTTTAAATTGATCTCCTCAGCAGCATCTTTATTACCTAGAAGTATTAAAAAAAATTTAGGAGGAGCTTACAGGCAATAAATAATAACAACATTTTTGACCCCCAGTGACATTGTGTTCATGAGGGACAATCTCTACGGAGATTAGTGAGCTACAGCTATTATGAGACAGGGCATCGGACGGCTAGCTAGCACTCCCAGTCATCGAATGCATAACCTTCAAAACAAGTCCCTTCAGCAGTGTTACCTTGCTGCTGTACCTCCTTTTCCTCCATCTCCCTCATCTATTTATAGTACATGGGGAAAAGAAACAAGCAAAAATCCAAGCAAAACCAGTTTACAGATGACAAAATTACCTAAAACAAATTCTAATTTTTGATCACTTTATGCAGTGTCTGTAGCTTCCTCATAGCTGTTCAACAGTATTGCACACCATCTCAGGTAGAAAGTCACATGTTCAAAGCAAGCAGAAAAATCAGGATTGCCTTTAAGCCAAAAGATTTCAATTCAAACATTGTATTTTTAATTATACAACAAACATTCTGTACTTGAATTCATCTCCATTGCAATATTGTTTTTTAAAGAGTCTATTCTCTCCAAGTTGTTCATGGCCCCGGAAAAAAAACAAAAAAAAAAACAAAAAACACAACCAACCAACATTAGAAATTACATCTGCTGAACCAGAAAGCTGATTCTCCGTTTTGTTTCCTCCACACATTTGGTAATAATTTGGAGCTAATTCAACTCCTCCAGTGGTTTCAACAGGCATTAGGCTGGGTCACCGAGGTGACAAGGTAGCCGTTGCCAGCAGCCAGTTCCTCGGCTCGTCATATACCACTCACCGGAGCGTCATCTGCTCCTCCACCCCACCCGCACACACCCCCCTCCGTGACAGCATGAAAATCTGATGCAAAAGCGGAACTGCAAGAGAACATGAAACCGTTTTAAGCAACTCTAAAAGAGAACTAAATTCGAGGCTGTCTCTCTTTAAGACAGGGGAGGAATAATTAACCAGAAATTTCCTCAAAGGAGAACGCTATAATCATGTTTCCTCAACAACTTTCAGATTATATATTTAGCGTGTAATTTTATGTATTCATCCTTCCACATCCAGATGAAACTTCTGTGCCCAAACCCACTGTGTCCAAAATAATTAAAAAAAAAAATCACCCAGGGGAAAAAAACCCAACCAAACCAGGTAAACAATTTGCATAGTTAAAACTAAACATTAGTGTTTAATAATCAACTCCAACAGCACTGAGCATTTTGGGAAGTCAGACTAAAGGGTTACTCAAGTAACTTTCACCATAAATTTTTGCAGGATGACTAATGAATTGTGAGCTGCAGTTTGGCCACAATCATAGCAAGTAACCTGAAGTCCCCTCCTGATGGGGTACAGCATGTCTCAGGAAGTTTGAAGGATTAAAAAGCATCATCTCTTACAGGAGCACATATATTTGGGCCAACTCTAGCAAAAATAACATTCTCCCCCTTTCAGTGAACCTTTGCTGAACGCAAAGTCCATACTTTAGAGCCACCACCTCAGCACTACGCAGTAACAGCAAAGTCCTAACGCTGCGCAGATATTAATAATTAACCTACGAGGTTACAGCCTGCTAATTAGCTGACCCCACGAGCTGTGCGAGTCTTCTAGCTCCACCACCACCCCCGAAGAAAACCCGACGGGCTCTACCGTGCCTGCGTCCTCCCCTCTAGCCAAGGAGAGTATTGCAGCAGCACCCAGCACTGCAGCAACCGTACGTCTCAGGTTTTCTCTGGAAAAAGCTCACTGTTCCAGCATCAACTCCTCCTCCCCACGTTTCAAAAGCCAAAAAAAAGCGACAACGACAAACATACGGTCATTTAACTCAGCTGGGCTGGCCTAAGTTTCATCCATGCCAGCAGATTGCGCCTTTGCCGCCTTCTCACCGAGTTTGTTGCAACATGTGCCGGCTGCCGATGCTCCTCTGCGCCTGGGCAGATTTCGCGTCCGCGTGGTTTAACCCCACCCTTTCACCGCCTGTCACCACCCCCACGAGGGGGAAAAAAAATTTTAAAAGCCCCAAAAATTCCAAATAAATATATATGTCTCCGACCGTTCGCCCCCCACCATCAGCACACAAATAAGTAGGGGCTGTAAGAAAGAAACCTCACAATCTGGAAAAGGAGGGGAGGTAAAAATTAAGTTAAAAACCGAGTATTTTTCTTTCCCCCGCCTCTCCTTAGCCCTTTTCGCAGCGCCGACCCCCGCTGCCCCAAGGAGGCAGCGCTGGCGGGGCCGGCAGCCGAGACCCCCTCACGCACGTACCTTGCCAGGCTGCCGCGGGTCTCCGCCGGGTTTCTTCCTGCCGCCACCTCCGCATCCACCATGCTTTTGTCCGGCCACGGGCTGCCTCTACGCGGTGGGGGTCCCTCCCCCCCCCCGCACCACCCACCCCCCGGCGCCGGCCTGCCGCCCTACCACGGCCCCAGCGGCCGGCAGGGCTCCATGCCGCCGCGCTCCGCCAGCTCCCGCAGAGGGCGAGGGCTCAGCACCTGAGGGCGATGCCGGGGCGGCGCTGAGGCGGCCACGGAAGGGCTAGTCCCGTCCCGCCACCTCCCCGCGGGACGGCGCTCGCCGCCGCCGCCGCCGCTCTCTCCTCAGGGCCGGCCGCGCCCCGGCGGAGGTGCGAGCCCGCGGCGGCCCGGCGGAGGGAGCGGGGCTGAGGGCGAGGAGAAGGGATGCGGGAAGGGAGAAAAACAGCCCCAAACGAAGCGCTCTGGGCTCCGGCGGGAGGGGGGGGGGGGGGGGGGAGGGGGGGCCGAGCGGCCGTAGGAGGGGTCGGGAAGCGCCTCACTTGTTGCCCTGTGGCAGAGCCGCGCGCCCGCCTTCCCGCTCGTCACGCGCGGCCTCCCCGCGCGAGCGCGCGCGCACACCGCCTACCAGCAGAGCGGCGCCGCCGCGGCTCGCGCCACGCGCTGCAGGCGGCTGAGGGGGGGCGGGGGGGGGGGGGTGCTCCCGCTGAAGCCCCGCCTCCGACCGGCCGGCGGCGCAGCGGATTGGCGGACCGGGCGGCGCGGCGCAGCGGATTGGCGGGCCGGGAGGAGCGGCACGGCGTGGGGCCGGGTGGGGGAGGCTGGGGGGCGTCCCTGCGCCCCCTCTGGCCTCGGTCGTCCCCGCGGTTGCTGGATTGTCGTGTCCCTGAGGAGACGAGCGGGCGGGCGGAGGGAGAGGCGTAGCACCGCCGCCCTCGCCGGCCCTTCCCCAGCAGGACAGAGTCGCCCCACCACCCTTCCCGCCGCCCCACGGCTTGGGGCACCGCGCCTCGCCACCCGGCGCCACGGGGCCGCCCATCCCCGTATCCCGATCCCACCACCATGGCGCCCGCCCGCAGCCCTGCTTCCCGTCTGCCATGTTCTCCCTTGACGCCTCACCCCCTTCCTGAGGTAGAACACCCCGAGAAGGTGGAATCAGTGTCCGCCGGCATCAGTGTCCACCGGCTGTCCACAGGCACCCATATCTTGCTGCAAAATACACCAGCGCTGACTGTCAGCACAAGAGGGAGGTGTCACTCAGGGCCTACCCCCCAAGAGGAGGGCGCCTGGTTTGGGGGCCATTTCCACAGGGAGGGATTCACACTTGACCCAGCAGAAAGGCAAACACCAAGACATTTATGTCTGCCAGCTTTGTTGGCCGGATGAGGTGAGGTGGTGCCTCCTTCCCGCCCTCCTGCAATAATAAAAACACATTTTCAGAGGTAATACCTTGTTGTACAGGCTGGCAGCCTCTACAGTCACAGGGGCAGCTGGTTGTGGCTCCAAAACATCTTTATGACGATGTTCATTCCTTTGGTTTTTTTCCACACAGCATCAAGCAAAAGAGGAGAACCCGCAACCGTGCTGAAAAATGCCATTCCACATCACTTTTTTTTTTTTTTAACATTTCTCCTTTTTAAGCAAGGTAATTGCAACCAGCTCAGTTTTATGTGGTGGTCTGCAAAGCTTTTGTTACTGAGTCCGGGAGGGAGAAGAAAAGGACAGGTTTACACTGTCAATACTTCCCTTAGTAAATAAGTTTCTGAGAGTTTCAGATTTTGGAAATTTGCCCTCCAGAGCTGATACTAATCATGCATGACTCACTCATTAGTAACCCTCTTTTTTTTTTTTTGTTGTTTGCTTACTTGCTAAATTGATGAGACTACAAATCCTGGCCAAACATCCCTACTGAAACAAACTAGAGAAATCTCCAAGACCCAGGATGCTTACTGAAATAAAACATAAAAATGTGTGCTGTTACAGCAAGGAGTACAGTCTTTAGTCTCATCATGGCCACATCAACAGCACCCAGCAGATTTACAGTTCCTGTGGACTATGAACCACACAGCTTTTTGTCCTATACAGGAAGAAAATGAACACATGCCATTTGTTTCTATTTTTAGCACCTGTATTCTCAATCCAATATAAGGAGAGGCCCAACCAAAGCAATTATCTCAATGTCACCTGGCACAGTCATTTAAAAACTGTTTTCACTGCAAAGGGAGAAGTAAGCATGCCCCACGATCCTTGAAAATACATGTTTATGCACTTCCATTTTACATTGCTCATTTCACCAAGACTCAGTAGCTGATGTGCACAGGCGTAAGCACGACTGGTTTGGTAAAAACAGCGTGAGTACCCACAGCACATACTGAGCCCCCCATACTCTGCGTCATTAAATATTGGAGGCCCATAGAAAACCTGCAGTGAGTCTCCTGGAGCTGCTCCAAAATCTCGTTCAGGAGTCTGGAAGGAATGTCCCCATCCACGATGCATTGGGAGGGACATCTCATTCCTCTTCAAATATTTATAGATGTACTTCACGTTTGAGTAAAGTTGTCCTTTTCATCAAAGTAGAAAGATTACAGCAAAGGGAGGAATTACCCTAAATCAGCAAGCATCTTTGTCCATTAAGTAACACAAGGCTCAAAAGGAGAATTAAGCGTCTGGCAGCCAGGAGCTTGGCTCCTCTGCACAGGAGATTTCATAATGATATATTTTGAGATCAATTAAAAAGAAAAGGAAAACAAAAAATCAACTAGAACAGCATGTCACGTAACACTGGGTGCTAAGGAGCCTGAAAAAACACATTAAAGCTGAGAAGTTTGAATGATGGCGAAATGGTCTGCTGTCTTTGGGGGAAAAGACATTTCTCCCTGTCCCACACCCACAGCCACGCTTGCTCCTCTGTAATGTAACCGACTCAACTGGTCACAGGGCTGCGTTGTGAAACCTTGAGGGGGGAAGGTGTTTTAACCCAAATATATTCCCTGATCCAATTGGCAGCCGAGCCTCAAAAATTAGCTGAAGGGGGGAAAATACCTAGAATCGACATTGCCACTGAGCACAGCGTATTGTCAAACCACTGTCTAATCACAATGCCCCCACTGTGCTCAGTGCGGCTACACCCTAAAAACCCCAGTGGGGGGTAAGGCAGGAGCTCACTTTCTAGCCCTGCTCCCCCCGAGAGCAAGCAGCTCGACCTTCTCGAACTCTGTGCATCACACCCAGCAAAGTGTTAAGCCTGGGGAGGTTTCTTACCTGATGCTGCCGATTAACAGGTCCCAGTATGAGTAACAGCGAGTGCAGTGCTGTCCCCAGGCAGGGGCTGCAGGGCTTCAGTGTGCCTCAGCCTGCTACAACAGCATGAAAACTGCTCCAGTTCTAGACTCAAATCTCCTCTGTCACTCATCAGGTTTAATAAAGTGTCATTAGCACAAAACAATCCCACAAAGCAACTCTACCCCCGTCCCGCTGTGACATCCTCCCTTCAGGCTTCACTCCAAATCAGCCTCCTTCCCTCCTGCCCCATGCACGCTCACGGGGGGGGTGTGGGTGGGGGGGTGTGGTGGTCAGGATGCCTCCCGGTACGTCCCTGTCCCCACTGTGGTTTAAGGAACAAGGTGAACACGCTGGCTAACACACCTAACCAACTCCTTTGCAAAGCGAGGTAGCGGGGAAGCCCTCATTGAAGACAGCCCACCTATTTAAACCAAACTCCTTTCTACATTTCTCTCTGCCCGCACTGGCTAGTGTAGCACCACATTAAGCCCATGTCA
This sequence comes from Strix uralensis, assembly GCF_047716275.1. Lineage (NCBI taxonomy): Eukaryota > Metazoa > Chordata > Aves > Strigiformes > Strigidae > Strix > Strix uralensis. Next base: position 124,685,813 of record NC_133974.1, on the reverse strand, counting down.
GTTCCCCATCTTGTCTAGAAGCACCTCAGTCACTCTCAGATTTATATGTATTTTATTTTATTTCTATCTCTTTCTCCCTTTTCAGCAGGCCCTGTTGCTTACAGCCACCAAGACGGAAGAAAACAACGCTGTCAAGCGAGGATGCGAATCCACCTGATGCCCCGACATCCCATTTAATGACCTGATATAATTTTATACATTAATTAATGGGAACTGCTTCCTAACAGCACCCAGACATGCTGTTCCCAAGCTTTTGTTGTTGTTGTTGATGTTGTTGCTTTGACAGGGCCTGCTGGGAAAGAGGATTTGGTATCCAGCTGTTGAAACAGGTAGTGGGTGTCAGAGGAAGGAGCTTTAAAATACACTTTTTAAAGCACTGATGATGGAGCAGCCAGTGTGACTGTCAGGCAGTACAGTCCCTGGGCCACCTTCAGCATGCACAGTAGGGTGAAGCGGGACATGGGGGCCCACCTCTAAACACAGATGTACAACTGCTCCTGGATGGCTGGTTGTGCTTGGGTGAAACTAAGGAAGCCCTGAAAAATTTGATGTTAAAGTTGTTCTGCAGTTTGCTTCATTAGAAAGGAAGTAGGATTTTTATGTTTCAGGTCTATAAAGCTGAGCTTTGTTACAGGCACAGTAGTGAATTGTTGCTTTTTTTTCTTAAGAAAGAGAGCAAATGCTTTTGATTGCAGCTGTTGTCAGTGGTACATACACACTTTAACTTGGTCTGAATATGGAATAACATTTTTGCCTACATATTCAAAAATACCACTTTCACTCAGCATCATGATGCAAATTATTTGACCCACTGTACAGCCCTTGGCCAGTGAGTTGCAGAGCATCAAACGTTTCTCAGGGGCTGGTTACAGGGCAGTTGTGCACTCAGGGCATTGGTGTTGTGTCACTTGGTGTCACGAATTCTTGTTGCTTGAGTTTTTCCATATGTAGTGTGATATGCACAACAGCCAGAAAAGAGAGTGTTTTAAAAGGATTCAACTCTCATTTTTTTTATCAAGTTCAAAATAATTTCTAATTTTTTCAGGCTATTTATTCATTGCTGTCATAGCAATTGGGTTCACTGGAATAAAATCTGACTGGGGGGGGCTACTGGTTTACAGCTATGGAAATGAGCTATGTACATTGGCCTTTTCTCTAGCATTTGGCTGTTAATTAATAATTGGCACACTGCCAGGAGCAGAGCAGAAGTAGAAACAAGTCCCAGGTTATAAAATCTTCAAGGTTATCTTGCTCTTCCTGTTTCACAGCAGCAATGCAAGCGCGAGAGAAGTCAGACGCAGCCAGGTTGCAGTGAGATGGGGCCCGGCTGTGGGCTGCTCTCCCAGGGGATCCACGTTGCAGCGTGTCCTGTCCTGCCACATCTCCTGGGCTCATGACAGCAGCTGCAGACACATCCTCCCCCAGCTACCAGAAAGCGTCAGACACAGGATTTTCCCTTGAATCTTGCCCGGGATTCCCAGGTACCTGCTTTCAGCCACCCTTGTGAACACGTTCAGTGCCTCCTCCCCTGCAGCAGCTCGCTGCGGGGCACCAGCACCCGTCTCATCAGAAACACCGACTAGCTCCTTTCCACAGGGAGAACCTGTAAGTCCAGCATGGCTTGTAGTCGTTTACATTATGGAAGGGCTCAGCCCAGACCCCTCACACTGCATCCTGTAATACTAATGATGTCTCCTAGCACCACGGTCCTTGTTCCAAAGCGTGCACCCGCCACCTGGTCCAAAAATGCTGCTGGCTGCAGGCACACATGTACTGAAACACTTCTCAACCTCCCTCTTGTAGATGCTCACCTAGTTCTCCCGGGCCAGACGTTCCCATAAGGCCAGTGCAGCTGGAATTAATTTTCTGTGATGAACCAAAGCTTATCCAGGACACAGGTCTATCTGATTTTTGTGGACAGACTGGTGTGGCTAGAGGACACATGGAAAGCATGGGACTAACCTGAGTGTGCCGTGATCAAGGAGGATAAGAACACAAGATAAGAGGTTAAAATTTAAATAATAACAGGAGCCTAAAGATTGCCCTTGCAGCATGCAAGCACTTCAGCAGCAACCCTGATTTTCAAACAGAGAAGGTAAGAAAAAAATAAAACTGCAAAGACGACATGCAATTGGAGCTGGAGCATCTCAGTTCCTCCAGGAATGAACCTGTTTTTTCCCACCCAAATGTTTGAGCCTGGAATTCAGCCAAGCAAAGAGCCTCTCCCAGGGTAGGCAAGGTTTGTCAGCAAGGCTTGCCAGCGACGTGAACACAACATTTCAGTGGTCTCCTCACAAAGTCATTTTCCCCGCTTTCTCCCCCCGACACACATCTAAACCAGCGCAGCAAGAGCAACCACGACAGAGCTGTTTTGCTGCACTTCCCCTTGCTTTCGTGCCTTGGTGAGATCGGGGAGATGTGAGTGGTATGTTCAGCTTTGGCAAAACCACGCAAATTGAAGAGATTGGCACATCCATTCATGCCCTGCAGATCAGCACTTTTTTTCTGGAGCATTGCAGCTTGCTTGCTCTTGCAGGCAAAGTGGGGCAGTGTAGCGATGGCAGAAAGGCTTGCCCCTGCTACATTGTGTGCTGTCATTTGCAAGCTGTGGGCAGAGCTGCATTGTGCTTGTATTGATTCACATTTGACAAGAATCATTACTACCTGAACCTCTTGGGTTTAAGTCAGTGTTTCCCTGCTCTAGAAGGACATACCTCCCTTTTTCAGACAAAGGCTGCAGTAACTAACAGCGTTCTCCTCCCAGTGAGGGAGGCTCCTTTTCCTTGCAGACAGAAGGCACAGCAGTGCAGAATAGAGGCAAGAGGATGGAGAAGAATCCACTTGAAATTCAATTTCTATACCAGCAGAAACTGACAACAATTGTTTTGCAAACAACAAAAAAGCGCCTGCTATGTGCAAAACATCTTTTTTGTGTCCTGGAAACGTGAGCCCCTTACACCTCTCCTTACCTCAGCTCAAAGGCATCCCACAGCATTTTGCAGCAAGACCTGAAGAGCTGCAAAACTGAAAACTGCCAGGCAGTAGAGACTGCAGCCGAGTCTCTTCAAAGGTGAGAAAACTATTTACACTTACGAAAAAATGTACTGGACCCATTTCAGCTGAACCACTTCCATTTTGCTTTTATTTTTTAGCAGATGCTGTTTTAAGCACCAGCAAAATCCCAGCTGTGGGAAAACCGCCAGTCCTCACATGTCACTTAGATTTTTTTTAAACCATGTTGACTTCAGGCATCTCCTGGACAAGGCTCTGCTGCGTGATTTCCCTCGGACTCTCACAGTGCCAGCTCGGGTAAGGCGACTCCAATTAAAACCACTCCTGTATCTGGAAGGGTGCTGACATCCAAGCTAGCTGTTTCTGGGTGGCAAAGAAAACTAAGCCAACACTGTGCGCGGGAGTTTTTTCAAGACACTCCCAACAGTTTGGCAGAGTGCTCGCAGCCACCACCATAGCGAAATCCTGCTCAGTCCATGGGGGTTGCAGCCCAGCGGCGGGGACACAGCGAGTGTTTTGCCACCAGGGCTAGGGGCTGCCCATCCTCACTGAGGGCTCCTCCACCCAAAACCAGGGTGAGGAGAGTGGCCCTGTCTCAGGGGGGCAGTGGCGGCTCTCTCCTAGAGCTGCAGAGTTGGGATGGGACCTAACTGGACTGTTTTGATGCTCCCTCTAAGGCACTTGTCAGGCCCTATCCAGAGGGAGATCTGTGCCAGCTCTCTGGGGACCCTGCCAGGACAGCAGTTACAAGCCCTGGTTTCGGTCCCGCTGCTCCCTGTGTCCTCTGTGCTGGCCCCTGGGTGCAGGCACCCACCTGGCATGTTGGGTGTCAGGCTTGCAGAGCACCCAGGGGCCTCACTCCCAGCTGGGAAGCTCCTGCCTCACACCATTCAGCTGCTGATGGCTTCTCGCAGGTGCTCAGGGCTCATCTGATTTCCCCCAGGCCCCGCAGTTCCCCTGTAACCTTTTTACGTGTATTTATGCTCGTAAAAGCCACCTCGGAGGCCACAGGCCATTTGCTGTGCCACATTGCTGAGTTACGCACACTCATTACTGCCCGGACCTCATTGCACTGAGCAGAGGCCAGCAGTACCACCCAGGGTGCAGGATGTGGCCCCTGGCATATCAGAATTACATATATCAAAGAAGGAGATCAGAAAGCTTTTCTCTTGTTATTGTAGGATCTGCAGATAAACTTCAGAAATAAAAAAACAGGGCAAAGGGAAATTAAATAATCCACATACTTAGTTTTAATATCCAGCCTCATACCTACAGGTTTCTAAAAAATGACCTGGAGGGAAGATACCTCCTTCATTAGGGACCGAGATCAGCAACATAGTCAGAGTAAATGAAGGGTTTTCTTCATGCTGCATGATGGAGAAATCCCTCTGACATAGATGGGCTCACTATAAATAAATAAAACTTCAGAAACCAGCATGCAGCACAGATGAGACCTAGCCTTGTAAATTAGTAAAACACTGCTCCATGTATGAAATCACTGCAGTTTTTGTGCCTGATCCTGTACATATTTAACCTCCCCCATGTAAATAGTCCTCTGAAGTTAATGGAGCTGTACTAATTTGCAATGGCTGGGGATTAAGCCGTCAGGGTTAAGCATTTCTGCTGGCTCTGACTGCAGCACGTTGTAGTTACAGGGCTGGAGGTTGACTCGGAGATGTTCCTGCTTTGGAGAAAAACCATCCGTGGCCATTACACCGTGTCACTGGCGGCCCCGTGGCACAGCCCAGGTACGAGCACTCTCCCTTTGCAGGCCGTGTCCTCGGACAGAGAAATCCCTCTCTCGCCCTGCAGAGGAGGGTGCAGACATTTTGTCGGACACTGAAATGTAAAGCTCATTTCTCTCTTTCATTCCTACTGAGGACTTGCCAATGTTTTCCAGAGACCATTTCGTTATTATTATGCTGCTTGCAAGCATCTTAATTTAAATCACATTATAGATGCACCAAGGCAAAATGATCTATCCACAGCCTAAATAATAAACTGGAGTGAAAACATCCTTGTTCTGTGAGAGGCTAGAACAAGCACTAATTGAAATGTATAAACTTACATAACATTATTTATAGAAAGGAGCCCGATTGTCAAAGGCCCTGAGAGAGCTGGAACATGGGAATGTTTGTTCTCCCTGCAAAGAAATATTAATTATGTAAGTTTATAAATTCCAGTTGCTTTGCTTGCTTGTCTCCTGATGTGCCCAAGGACTGCTTGAAAGGTATTTATGGTTCCCGGCTGCTGCTTTTTGAAGGCATTTTTTAACCTTGTACTTCTGCTTGCCGTTGCCTCACAGGATCTTGGAGCAGGGGATTAGCTTTACGCACTGTGTTCCTCAGCCATAGGAAAATGCAGATTTGCCCTGAGGTTCTGCAGTAGCAAATTTATTTTAAGGGGATGCCTAGAGGAGGCCAGGGCTCACCAAGCCACCAGATATTTTGTGAAGGGTGGTGGGGGCAGCTGCTGTGTTTTGGGAGCACAGGGAAAGCCCTGAGCCACTCGCAGGCTGCTGGGATCAAACGGACACCTCTCTCTGCTTGAGCCTGCCGTCTCCTCCTTATGTGGCTTTGCTTACTTTCTTCTTTCACTGCCAAGAACAGAGATGCCATGAAGACTCTAATGCTCTACATGGTTTGATTTGCAAGGCAGAACGATTGCCACTTGTTACTAAAATGCACTATATCGTATAATTTCCTGGTAATGCTGTATTTAGCCAGGGCTGCCAACTGGCCGGAAGGCTCAGGAAATATGGCAGAGAAATTACATGTCATCAAACCTAAATGATGAATGTTTCCTCCCAGACTCTGCTCAGAAGCACCATGGCTTTGGGTTTTGTGCTGTGATCGCTGTTTTTTCCCCCCATCCACCCCTGTAAAACATCACTCCTCAAGGGTCTGAGACTCTTGCTGGCATCCAGAAATGCCATTTGTTCAATTACCTGGTTTTACGTATTCTCCAATACCATCTCATTACGAAAGCTAATGGCTGAGTGCCGGAGTTTCAGCGCGGCCAGCCACTAAGTAAATTAAAATGCAAGCTCCAAGTCACCTGCACTCAGGGGAGATAAGAAACAAGAAAACATCTTTGGAGAAATATTTCATACCTCCCTGTTGGCTGATGTCCTCTGACAGCACTGCATTTCAGGGACCTCCCCTTGGGTCCTGTTTGCTGTGATAATGCTAAGGGCCACCTACAAAATGCCCCGGGGCCAAATGCCGCAGGCAGGCCCTGGCTGCCCCAGTCTCCTCCCTCTGACATGCTTTCAAACACGTCTTCCTGCAATTTCTTGCATTACAAGATCTGCCTTGCTACTACCAAAAGGAAGGAGGCAGGGCAAGGTATTTGGGGCTTTGAGCATGGGGATGATCAACCCCCTTATGTCTGGGACAAAAGCTTCGTAGCAGCAGCCTCTACTACCCATGGATTTTGTGCTGGGAGAAGCTCAGGTGATATCCCAAAATAGTCCTATCCAAGTGGTACTGGCAGTTCAGAGGTGGATTTACACCAGGTGAGGTTGTAGCTGCATCCCCCTTGCCACCCTTTCATGGGACCTAACACATCATGTCCCCTGGGGACTCTGGTGGCCTCAGGGATCACCCATGGGATTCATGCATTTTTGTTAGTGTATGTGCATCCCTTTTAAGGAAAGGGGGACTCATCCACAGCTTCAGTGGGGCTTGGCTAAACCAGGGTGACCTTGATGGGTAGAAACAGCTTTATTTTGTTGCACTGAGGGGAGAAAGCATCGATGGTGATGGCTGCCTGTCTCCCTGTGGCATCACCTTTACCTCCCGACACGGTGAGGGAGGTCCAGGAGCGTAGTTCTGGTCTCCATGTTGGATTAAACAGAACCCTGAGCCCCGCTTCCCTGGGATTTGGGAATAATTTGAGACAGATTTTAACAGGTCTGGCTCCAAGGTGAGGCGTCATCATCTATTTCTCTGGTCACAAGCCATATGAAATGTAATGCATTAAAAAGTCATCAGTGGTTGCTGTGAAGCACCACTGCGTTCCCCCTGCCCAGCCGTCGCCGTGAGATACAGCCTTAAAAAGGCTCCCTCTGTCCCCAGCACAGACTGAGCGCCTCTTTATAAATATTTGGAATAAATGAATAAACTGTTGAAATTCCCCAGAAGGGGAAGGAAACATTTCCGCGAGCAATGTGTGGCAGGCGTGAGTCATTAGGTAAAACTTCTCAGACATTTGCGCATCTATAAATGGTCAGTAAATGTCTAAATCAGGAAATCTTCTCAGAAAAATGTAAGTGATTTATTCTATCGATAGATAGCAAAGAACTGATGTACAGAAAAGAAAAGCTCTCAAAATATCAACCAGTTTATCAAAATGTTAAAGCACAGTAAAATGTGGAGGTCATGGACTCCAGCAAAAGCCTTCCCATGCAACACGATAAAAGCACAAATGTTAATTCTGATATTTACACTTGCAAAAAGGACCTGTAAGAAAGGAAAATAATAATAATAAAAAAGAAGCATAAAATAAAATGAGACTAAGTAACCTGAACAACAGGAAAGTAAATCAACACCAATATAAAATAAGTATGCCTCATCATCTGCTGCTCTCCATGGCCCAAAGCTTTATGAAATACAATGCTTGCTTGGCATGGATTTGGAAAAACATGGTGTGCCTAAACTATTAGTTATTTCAGACACAGATATGCCTAGAAAAATATTGTAAAAATTTAGCAGTTCTGGGAATATGTGGACCAAGACAAAAGAAAATTGCACTAAGAGGAATCGTCTTGCCAGGCAGAGAGCGAGTGCAGGGCTTGCCAATTGTGTAATGTGTGATTGAAGGCGACAGCACTTGCAGATATTTTAGGGAGCACCAGATCATAAATGGGTGGCAACTTGGAGGAATTCCCAGAAAACAAGAAATGATTGCATGAACAAATTGCAGGGCATTTTAGTGGTGCAAAAGGTGACATCTGAGGAAGAACCCACTGAAAGTTGCAACAACATGGGGCTGTTGCTTGCGAGTCTTTGGTAAGAAACAGCAGAGCTTGGGAGGAGCTGCACATCTGGAGTTGTCACGTACGTGGTGCCAGAGCTGCAGCAGCAGCCCTTGCTCACCACAGGACAAATCCACCATGGCTTCGGCAAGCTTCGGCACCCAGGAAAGCTCCAGCAAAAGTGGTACCAGAGGAAATTTCTGGTGCCGCTGTCTCCTGCCTGAGCAGCATCGACCTGGTCACTCCCTATCCTGCTTCCTGCAATGCAAGGCACGTTAGACTAAATATCCAGACTTTGATCGAAACCAAGCCCATCCCAGCCCGGTGGCACATAGCAGTCCCACTTGCAGGTGGTTTTCAGCTGCGAGTAAACCAGGAAGGATGGAGACGGGGTAGATCACAGGCAGGTACACCTGCAGCAGGGCAGGTATGAAGGAGAGTTTTCTGAGGTTAAGGGTATTGGAGTGTGGCATGAGTTGTGTTCCAGCTCCTTCCCTGGCTGCTTTTGAAGACTGGGCAGGGAAACTTCTCCCAGGTGGGACTCAGGCAGGGGCCCTCCTTCAGCCCTTCCTCCCGCTGCTTCCCCATCTCCCTCGCTTTCCTCCTGTGGCTGTGCTGAGCTGCTCATGCCCCTGCTGTAAATCTACAAACTGCCCCTCAGGCTCAACTGGCAGCTCAGGGCACGCTGCCATGTGACTGCTCCCCTGAAGGAAGAAGGAAAAGGAAAAGGAGGAGGAGGTGATGGCCCTGGTGTCACACTGCTGGCACGGCTCAGCACACAGGCAAGGGAACTGGTGCCATGGTAGGCAGCAGTGATCTCCAAAACAGGATGAGGCCCCTCTGGCCAACAGGGCTGTGCTGGGATGTCCGCTTGGCCAGACCCATGCAGGAGGGCAGCATCCACGCGTGGCCCCAGCCGCAGAGGGAGCTGCCCAGCCATGCGGTCAGGCCAAGTCTGGTTTAAACCTGGGCTTTGGGGAAGGAATTTGAAATCTCCCCTGAAGCACGTAAGCAACAGCTTTCGTTTGTCAACACCACAGAGATATTTAGTGGGACCATTGATGGCAAGTAACGTCCATGAGTCCCAACAAAAAGCCATGGGTGCTTGTGTCCTTCACTCAAGGAAGCAAAGCAGAGCAGCACAGGAGGCTTCTTCACCTCCAAGTTCAGCCAAAAATGGCCAACAGGTTCCAAACTCTGTAGGGAGGGACAGATGGACAGATACACACATAAACCATCTCAGTGGGAAGGCACAGTCCTGCTCAAGGGGGAAATCTGTTCTCCGTGCCCCAGTAGCAGCTGGGCATTACAGCAGTCTGGGGAAGTGGGGCATCCTCTCTCCCTGCCCATGTCAAACCTCATGAATCAGAAACGATTTTGCTGTCCAGTGACACTCCTATGCCCTTACCTTTTTCCTTGTTTTGCATAGTAGTTTACAAAGATCCACCAAGAAGAAAATCAGGAACATTAGATATTCAGGGGAGGGAGGATTAGGAATTTCAAATGTTCAATTTTCACACCTTTACTAGGAAAGTATCCAACTATTTCTTAAATGACCCTGATGGTTTTTGTCTCAGCCTCCTTGCCTGGTTAGCCATTTCACATATTTATTATGCTTTGCATGAAATAATACTTCCTGACATCTGTTCCTAGTTTGTTTCTCTTTAATTTCCATTTATAGCACATTTTCCTATACTCTGACCATGTTAAAATAAAACAATGTTTGACACAGTGCAAGTTACTTAAGATCATGATCCTTCCCTGACCTTGATTTTTTTTTTTTTTTAACATGCTCTAAAATGCAGAAAAACATTTTAATCAACTTTGATGAAAAAGCAAGTGGAAAGCTGAGAGAATCGGCAACCACTCAGCATTTCACACCCGCGCCGGCAGCCAGTTATCCGGGGACCGGTGTGAGGATGGGTTGGTGGTGACAGTCCAGTTCCACTCTGACAAGGATCAGCTGGAGGCAGGCGAGGAAAGCGAGGCTGTGCAGTCCCTCCGCGAGACAGAGAGGAGAACCAGGTGGCTGTGAGAGATGAGGTGGCAGTGGGACAGGGATGGGAAAGGAAATGTTAATTCCCAGTGCAGTGATACAAATTGGCTCGAGTGATACTTTCCCTTCTGACCAGGCAGATGGGAAAAGGTGCCCTTCCCTTGCTCTGAAATGAGAGTTTGCTTCCAAGTACAACCTGGCAACTCCACAAGCAATAAATTCACAAGGAGAAGCAATGAGGAGTACTTTAGTTATGCCACAAGAACATTTTATGTTGTCATCTCTATCTTGGTACAAGCCCTTAATATAATTTTAGCTCAGGAGGAGGTTGCTTAAGCTAAAATAAAATTGAAAGAATCAATGTAGCCTCCAACCAAATGTGTGTGCACACCTTCCAGTCAAGTCACAAAGCAAAACAGCAAGCACGTGTCATCTCCAGCTGGTCCGTCACTATTTTATGGACTATCAGGCAGTCCTTTGGTAGGGACCATCATGCTCCATACAAGCAGCAGAACAGCCCTTCCAGGTCCTCCTGTGCTGGTAAGCCAGTAAGTGTTGTTACACATCCTGCTGTGACAAGGCTGACAAGGTTTCACCCCTGAACAGAAGCATCTGAAACTGAAAACATTTCTGCTCAGTCCTCTTCAGCTGGAAGGGTCGTGGTTGCTCTGCAGTTTGGTGCTACGGCAGAGTGACGGGGGTGCCTGCAGCAGCCAAGAGCCACAGCAACCTGTACGTAGCTTATCAGGCTCTGGAAGCTTTCTTCACACAACTATTTTATCGATAGGGCTTTAACCTGCCAGGTCGTCAAGGGCATTCTCCTTTTACCCAAATTCCAAGCTGAACATGCACTCGCTAGAAACCCTGGGTTTAACATGGGGCTTTCTGAGGTCAAAACAAACATCATGACAAACAGAACAAAGTGCAGCCAAGTTAAACTGTGCTCCCACAAAGCACTGGCCTCTCAAACACACCGTGCAGCTCGGTGCCAGGAGAGCTGAAAGGCTGGTGAAGGTGGACAGTCAGAAGTGTTTTTGAAGGGTCACCAGGTGGTCACCAGATCAGGCGCTCAGCACACACAGGAGGGCTGCTCCTTTTGGGAAACCAGCACCTCCCACCACCCCAGAGATGCTCGCCTCATTGTCCCCTGGCTCCCCATGGTGTCGGGTGGTGTGACTGAAGGGGACAGCAAGGTTGGCCACCTCACACCCTTGGGAACCATTTAATCCTCAGCAGCACAGAGGCTCACAACTACCAAAATGTGTGTCTGTGTCTCTGCTCCCTGAACTCGCTGCACTTCATCTACTCTCCTGGGCTTTAAGCTCTAAGCAGGCAGAGTTCATGCGGGTGGATTTGTCCTACATAGCCCATGGTTTGGAAGGATAAACAGGAGATCCTCCTCTTGTCTCCTGTCACAACTGGCCAATTTACTTTTGCTGTTCATCCAGCCCAGTATTTACAACATCTGGAAGACTCAAAAACTGACTGAGGGAAAAAAGAGAAAAGCTATGCTAAACTTAAAGGCGTGATTATGCAAAGCTTTATGTGAACAAAGCTGCTACCACCTTGGAAAACAGGCCTGGAGGAGGGGATGGAGAAAGCTTTACAGTGTGACTCAGCCCACACTTGGTTATGAATGTGTTGTACAGTTATAACTGGGATTTAACAGTCATTCCCTATTTTATGTGCAGAAACAGGAATTATGAAAAAGTACTGAGGGACATTCGTTTTCTGAGTTGCAATCTCTTTATTTGCTGTAAGAGTTAAGTGGTCTGAGTCAACAAAGTCATGCTCTCCTCTATTTCCGAGAGTTTCTTCAGCATCTGGCTCACTTTGGCCTCATCAAACTCCAGACAGAGAAACTCTGATTCCTACAAAACAAAAGTGCAAGAACAATAGTTGAGAAAGATAACAGTTTTTCAGGCATACAACAGAGGGGTGACAGTGAGTTCTGGTTTCCTGATGATTTGTGTCCCATGTCTCCTTTTTCTCCCGGTACCACTTAAATAACCTCAGTAGACCCAAAGGTTGGCTACACCCCTACAGAGCAAGAGCAGCACACGTTGGCAGGGCAGCCGGCAGCTGCCGAGGAGGACACAGGGAAGCTGAGCTCTGCCCACCTTTCCTTTCAATGTAGGCATCAGTTTGGGTCTCTCTTTAGCTGCAGACTCCTGCAAAGCTTGTAGAAATTTAATTGTATCTGAGACTTCCAATTTTCTTTCCAATTTGGTGATCCCCAAAGCTGTTGCTGCAGACACTGAGAACTGCAAAGTGATTGGAGCCACTGCACAAAGCTTGTCACATAGAAAAAACCGACTTAAAACAGGGGAAAACAAGAATCCAGAACGCAGTCTTGTACAGGACATTCCAGTCTGGAAATTCTGGAGAGTTTTATATTCTCTTACACATGGGCTCTAGTGTCAATTTAAACTTAGACACATGTTAAGCAGCATCACAGATTTGCTCTGAAAAGTCATGTCACATCTTAAAAAATTGTTATTCTCTGATAACATGGATATTGGGATTTAATAAAATGATTTTGTCAAAGGCCCAGAAAATAAAGGAAATATATTTAAAAAATAAATCATATATATGTATGTATATATACATATAAAGGTCAAATGAGATGGAACTCATTAATAAACACCAGTGTGAAAAGGTCTCCTGAGATCTCCAGTCCATTAGCCTTAGCTACTGGTATGTCTATAGTTACGAAGCATTTCCTAATGTGATTCTGGCAGAAGAGATGTTTGAGATTGCTGGGATCATGACTGTGTACTAAAGGTTGTTCCAGGTGAAGCAGCATCAGTGATAGAGAAACAAATCAAAAATATTTGAAAATTAAAGTGAAGCCAGCATGGAGGGAGGTTTCCTTATGAGACTTTGGAATAGTTTTAGCAATCGCAATCACCATATATGCACTGAATTACTGTATGTAACACAGACTCTGTGGTGCTTATAAAAGCAGAAGGGCAGCTCCAGGTCTCATCTGTTTTCTACCAGACAAAAATTTAGATCATTATTCAAAATACATTTTTTTCCCACAATTAGCATCTACCCAAACCACCGCAAGTTTATCCTTTACATTTATGGAATTAATAGTTAATACACAAAGATAAAATTATCAGACAAATTAAACCCATCAATTTTTACTAAGTATATTTCAGAACTGCTACAAGAGGTTTTCCACAGGCATCAGGAATAGTTCTCACCTTTTACCCTCTCTCATTTTTCCGAGGATTTGTGAGTTGTTTCATTTTCTGTAAGAACCAAACCAGCGAGTGAGATACGAACCAAACTGCTGACAGAGGCAGTAAAGGGATCATTTTATGTGCAATTACCACAAAAGGCACTGCCAGAATAATGCTAATGGGAAAGAAATGAGGAGCCACAAGTCAGCGATCAGGAAGCTGAGCATGTGAAGTGCATGGAAATGTCATGCCGGAGCTCCTGCTCAGACATCAGTCACATGGGGAACCACCCCAGGTCAAGGCAGAAATCAAAACGGTGATTTAAAGCTTAACACTTGAAACTTTCTAAGAAGGAAGACCTCATACAATGAGAGCAGTGTGTACTAAGTATTGGTGTCTCTCGCCTGATGCTGGTACTCAGGCACTGGTAAGTCACTTACAGTAGCTAGACAGGATGAGTCAGACTTTGTGAAATGTTTATTATCTGCTAATGACCAAATCAGCTAACAGACCAAGGTGCAGAGATCAAGCTATGTTTTTAGTATGTGGGTGCTTCTGATTAGAAAAGGTTTTGTAGAATTAAGGAGAACTATGATTGAATGATGTATCAGTAAAGTTCAGTAATAGATATGTAACTAAATATATACCATGTAGAATATACAGAGGACTATTAGGAAAGGTCTTTGCCTGAGCAAGCAATTATACTCATAAACAGCATCTTATTAGAAACTATTACTGTAGGTTGTGTTTTGATTTGGTTTATTTTTAAAATTAATTGTTCATGTCTATAATATTACCTAATACATTCCAAAACATCACAAAAATCGCATTAAACGTTCAGGATCCGTAATGACACAGATATGGAATCTAGGACCTGGAAACAAGGGCTCTCTTGCACCATTTCTCTTGTTCTTGACAATGGTTATTGACACATCTTATGGAAAATACATTGTATAAAATATCTCTGCAAGCATAGTTACAGCAAAGCATAAGTACAGCTGGTCACTGTGCAGAAAGAAAATGTTTAGTGAGGAATTTGACAGCTTAACTCCATTTGGCAGTGGGCTTTCTTGTAGTTTCCTGTCTGATTAGGAGTGCACTGAAAAAAATCGAGGTTGGATCTGCCTGAAGAAGATGTGTTTGCAGGAGGTTGCGTAAGAAAGCCTGAATGAAACCCTGAAATATCTCTCTATACATTCCTTGATTGGGAGGCACTGGAAAAGTCAAATCTCAAGTAATCCGGTAGGTAACCCCTGAGGCTTTGTGAAGTGTCGTGCTGAAACCAGATCACAGACTCTTGCTGGAGTAAACCGCTCTCCCCTGAAATGAGCACATGTTGTACAAGCAGCAGCTGAGGGAACTGGGGTTGTTTAGTCTGGAGAAGAGGAGGCTGAGGGGAGACCTCATCGCCCTCTACAACTACCTGAAAGGAGGTTGCAGAGAGCTGGGGATGAGTCTCTTTAACCAAGTAATAAGTGATAGGACAAGAGGGAATGGCCTCAAATTGCACCAGGGAAGGTTTAGACTGGATATTAAGAAGTGTTTCTTTACAGAACGAGTTGTTAGGCATTGGAATGGGCTGCCCAAGGAGGTGGTGGAGTCCCCATCCCTGGAGGTGTTCAAGAGGCGGGTTGACATAGCGCTGAGGGATATGGTGTAGTTGGGATCTGTCAGTGCTAGGTTAACGGTTGGACTAGATGATCTTCAAGGTCCTTTCCAACCTAGATGATTCTGTGATTCTGTGAGCAGAAACGGGCAGTGTCAGCCCAACTGGTGCAACTGCTGCAAATCACGACTGCAAAGCCAATCCCTCTTCACCTCCCCCTGCTAAATCCCCCCAGTTTTAGCATCCTTGTTTTCGCCAGACCTGACCAGCAAAAAATTTTGAGCTCGCTTTCACAGAAGAGCTAATGCAGAAGCTTTTCTCACCAACCTAAAATCATCCCAGTATCTATAACATGTTACAAGTCTTGTTTCACAGACAACATCTGAAAACAGCCCTTCTCTCCATAACCTGACCTCTCTTTCCTCAACACGTGTGCCATGGCCACGGGCTGATTTCTATCCTGACCTGTTAGGGAATGAGTGGCGGCACCACACTACGGAGCCCTGGGTCATAGTCCTCGACAGGATGAACTCCAAGGCCAAACTCCTGACTTCTGTGGCTTTCCAGCCACAACTGCACACCTCAAGTCATGGGAGCCCATCAACAGACTTCCCCAGGCCAGGGTGCGCCCATGCAGCCTTTAAACTCTGCATAAACTGATTTTATGGCTTAATCACAGGGTGAGTGTGAGCTGACAGGAGAAGACTGAAGCTCCCAGCTCCAGTGGAGATGTTTTTGCATGAGCCTAAGGCATAAGGAGGCTTTTCCACTCCCCCCCCCCTTCAGGTTTTGTCAGTTAAAAGGAATGTCAATTGAGCAAAAGGACACTCTTGGATTACATTAAGTCTCTTCATGATACTTTATAGACATGTAAGTGTAACTCAAAGCATACTTTTATTTATAAAGCAGCTAAAACTTTCCTATGTGGATTGGACAGTATCTAAACAGTTATCACACTCTTATGTGGACCAACCTAAAATGTGACTGAGAGGGCTGTAAATCAGGCTGCTCAGAACTGAGCTTTAGTTTTATTTAATACTTTGTTAGTTTATACCCTCCACAAAGTCCCAAAGAAGCAGAAAAAAGGAAGAAAAAAGAAGATGAAGCTGTGAAACTAAAACTTCCCATCACCACCCTAAGGTGTCCTCCAGGAGCAAGACAAATTTGGCATCTCTGCTTCTTCTCAGCAAGAAACAAGGCATCCCTTTTGATACTTCCTATTGTTATAGAAATTTCCAGCCCACTTGGATCTCTTGTGGTTAAGCCAGCCCAAAATGGAATGAGTCATTCATTAAAAATAAACTCAGAAGCTAACAAACAAGAACATCAACAGGCTACCAAACACTCACTTATCTGAAGCCACCAAACATGCGATGATGGCACCACGAGCCCCTTCACTGGACGGGAACCTCCTGTGGTGAGTGTTTCATACCTGAAGCATGAGCAGCGGGGCCTCGACACCCTGAAGCACGGCACGCTTGCCTACTAGCCTGAAATCTGGACTTCAGATGAGCCCTTCACGGAGGTGGCCATGTCCTTTGGAAAAAGGCGCATGTATGTGCATAAGCAGGGCTGTTAGGGCATGTGCGTGTGCAATGGGAATAGCACGTGCATCCTCACCTTCAGGTTGGAAAGCCAACTTCAATGCTCTCTGAAAGGTGTGGGAATGGACGTCTGTGTCCTGCGACCATCTTGGTTTTCTCCCCTCATGCTTTCCCACCCCTCCTCCCATTTCGGTCCTGAGCCTGAGCTATAAAAAGGAGCTGCAAAACAAACATTCAAGAAACATAAACTTCCCCCAGCCATGAATTAGGTCTTCTAGGTTTTTTTCTTTTTCAGGAACAAGAGAGAGCTGCAAAAATATTTATATGAGAGACCAAGAGAAGCACAAGTCTCTGTATCTCAGTAACTACACTTAAAAAATCATGTATTTTTAGAAAACCAAGCCTCACACATTCAAACTTAAAAACATACTTTACAATTGTTCTCTATTGCATCAGTTTGACCAGCTACTTGAAATGGTTCCCAGCAACTCTGATACATCCAGCATTTTCAAGTTCTAGCCACTATACTGGAAGAACAAAAATAAACACCTCTGAATTCACATATCATTTTATTCTATTCATTTCCACTTGATTCAGAGACCTCCTAAAACACTCAGCATTCAGGGAACTTGGTCACTGGCAGGACTGCAATGTAAATTGGTGGTAAATTCACTTTGGATCCCAAAGTGTCTTGACAAATCTTGTTCCACAGGCCAGGGTGGTGGTGTGGGGCATCTCCCGAAGCAGAAGTTAGGAAGTCAGCTATGTTAGCAAACTGTGGTTGCGAGGGAGATGCTGGTACAGATGCAATCAGTGGGGTGCCATGCTTACACTCACTGGCCCAAGGACAGTGAAGGTTGCTACGTGCAAATATTTGCCTACTCAGGTGGAAACACCTCAGACAAAACTTTGCGAGAAGTAAGGAGAGCCCCCCACCAAGGGGTAGGAAACAAAAATTGCTCAGCAACTGAAGATGCCAAGGTGTTGATGATAGCCTTAACAACCCAGGTGGGTTCAAGGGACCGGGGGCTTTCTTCCATCAAATCAGAGAAGTGCTGCCAAGCTGAGAGTTGGCTGGCTACCAGAAGAGCAGGTCTCCACGGTTCAGCAGAGGTGTCATGTGCAAGGGGAGAGGAAGCCAACTTCACCTTCACACTCAGTGTGCAAGGAACTGAGACACAGAGAAATGCAGGGTTTGTCTGGTTAGATACTATTTCATATTCGTATTTGAAACCCTACACAAAGAGAATACAGGTGAGGCTGTGTGCCCATCCTCACCTCCAAGGATTTCAGATATGCCTGGAGCAAGTGCAGGGTCCACTTCCTATGGGAACAAGCCAACTCACAACTGCTTGATTTGGGGTCCCAGGGGCCACTGGGCTATGGGTGTCACTACTGAGAGGGGCTCACAGGAGGAGAACTGCTTCAGATCACGTGGATGTAGAAGAGCAGCGATGCCGCAAACTGGGACCCATGGAGCTTGTGCTGAGTGACTGGGGGTGAAGAAGAAACCTCATGATGGGCAATCACCAGCCAATGCACCCGTCCCATGCCTAAAGGCCTTCTCAACTTGGTGCAGTGCTCCTGAGATCATTAATGGCTCTTTGCAAAGGAATTATCCAGTCCCCCCTACTATCCCTCATCAGGGACATGGTGAAAAAGCACCAGCTTCTGATGCCTGTGTGCAAACAGACAGACAGACAGACGGGTGCAGACGTGGACTTCTGTACTGAGGCAGCTGCTTCCCATAACAATGGGGGAGTATCATGGTTTCTTGGGTCTTAGGTACAGGAAACGCAGCCATTTGCTTTGCAGAGGCTGAGATTCAGTGTAATTTCAATGCTCTGGAAGATATTTTATTCTCCTGGCTTAGGTTTTGCATTAGGATGTTTTAAAGATTTAGCTGCCCCTTGCATAAGCAAAAACCAAATCTGTAACATCACCAGAAACCCAACTTGCCTTCAAACATCCTGGTACCTTTCACTGTGATTAAGAACCCACATTGATTTTCGGTGTTCCCAATTTTTTTTGTCAACAAAAACATTAAGTGATTTTGGAAAGGACTAGCTGATAAAACAGTTTTACATCTGCGGTTATGTATTTGCTTGCTATCAAGGAAACCTTGTTATCCTTATTAACAGTTTTTGATACTGTGGTAAGCAAAGTGCTTTACTTATGGACGGTTTTTTCTTAATTAAAAGAATTGCAGAAGCCAGAATTTCAATAAAAGTTATTAAAAAAAGTAGTGGAGTTCAGAAGTGTTGCCTTCTTTTCTGGACTGAAGCCAACCATTCAGTTATACATGATTAAAATAAAAAGGAATTTATTTCTTCACTTAGTTGGATGTGTGAAAGGGTGAATCAAAGAAATTTCTGGCATAACATTCCCTATAGAAATGAATTTTGCTGCTTTTTAACAACTTCTAAGTTCCTCATGGCTAAGCAATAAATAACAATGTTTCTACTACTCCATGTCATTTTTTCTTCCAGATCACTGAATATTCTGCAGCCAAGCAAATCTCCTACCTCCTCTGTTAACCAGGAAAAACAGCAAGTATAGATTATGTAAGTAATTAAGCGCATCACTGGTAGTTAAAGACTCCAGTCATGATTGTCAAACCTCTCAGCATTTTATGTTAGCTTGGATAGTAAAACCAGCAGGGAATACCTCCAAATCGATATCATATTCTACCATAATACAACCACGTCTAGTTTTCCACCTGAACAGCTGCCCCAGCCTTCTCTGCAGAAGCTGTGGTGGGCCAGGAGATACAGGACAACCTGCCTTTGGAGGACTTCAGGCATACTTATATGTCTGAATAATATATGTCATATATTCAGAAGGAATGCAAGGATATATAAAGCTACATACATTACAAGCTAACCAATCTTTCACACAGAATGATCTCTGTAAACACATATCTAAAAACTGCTTTTGACTTATTCTAAGTGCACTAAAGAAATTGCGAGCTTTGCTTACGTCAGAGCAGCAGGGCCAGGGTTGAATCAGCAATGTATTAACACCAGATGCATATCTTACAATTCACAATACATGCAAATTAGGTTGCAAATAGAAAAGCCGATGAGGGGTAAATAAAACAATCCTGGAGAAAGCTGCTCGTTACAAGGAGCCGGTCACTAAGGCGTCAGGCAAGCCTGAACTTGAGGTCAGCTTGCATCACACACAAGCCAGCACGATAGCAGACGTGCCTGGGAATTCAGTGCACACTCATCTTCTCCAGAAACACCCACAAGCAGAAACAAATGTCACTTTGTTTCCAAGGCATTAATTAAGCAGAAAAGACAAAATACTGATTTCAGAGTGAATCCATAGCCTATCATTTAAAGACGTTGCTTATCTGGAGTAAAAGGAAACATACGCATGGGCTTAGATATAACCTGCTTCAGCAGCATGAGTTAGGATTACCAAAAAATCTTCTGGTTTATCTGAAAATGTCAACTCTCCCACTTCCAAATTTGCTAATTCTATTTAAATACTATTTGAGTAAAACACCTGCAGGGACTACCCTGTAAGTAATACCCCGTGTCACAAGTGTAATAAATTGTATTTCATCAGGAAAACCAATTATGGCCAGCTACCTCACCAGCTCCCATTTTACATCCTGCTATCCCTACGGAGGTACCAACGTTTCCTCCAGATGCACTTTCCTCCTTGCGGGCTCAGCACCAGAGCAGGTTTTGCCTGTGATGGTATGATCCAGCTACCCATTCTCACAAACAAGAATCGCACGTTCTCAGTTATCCCTTTTTTAATTTCTTTATCACTAAAAGGTTATAACTGCAGTCAAAAAGAAAGTGTCTGGAAATAGCCAGTGAGCAGAGAGCTGGCAGAGGGCTAGCGCAGACCTGATAGTAATAACTGCACCTGAATTTTGCAAGTAAAAAAAATACAAACCAGTCAAAGTCTTCTAGACCTGTTTTACACAGTGCTCCATCAGGGTCACTTGCTAGTTTTTAAATCAATAGATTTAAATTACAAGGTGGCTTTGGTCATTCCTTGACACATCAGTGCTGCTGGGAGCAGGGGTAGCGGAGGCAGCTCTATCACCTGCAGAGCCCACTGGCCCCAGTGCTGAAAGGAAGCTGGCAAACAGCCCCAGTCATGCCAGTGACCCAGCCGCTGCCAGAGGTATTAATAGCGTGCTCCATGTTAGAGTTATTTCCCTGACATGGACAGAAACAATACTTCAAGGTTTAGCTGGACCTGCTTAGAGGCTTGCATGATAAAGAAATGCAAATCTTAATTAAGAAAAAAATTCCAAACACCCTCCCCCATCCCAAAGAAGACAAGAGAAATTTTAAAAAATCCCAGCATAACCCAAATTTCAAACTGGAAATGAGACACTTTTTAAAAACAGCATGAGGACACGTTTTCCTTGGAAAAGGCACATCTAAAAGTCATTTTTGCAATGATGCCCCAAGCTCTATTGCAGAAGCCTCCCTTCATCATAGACTACTCTTACTTACTCATTACTGTGGGAATTTGCTATTGTACTGTCTCATGGCAAAAAGTAAATAAACCCTGATAAATAAACCCTGATAAAGCCACCTCAGGATAATTATTATTACTTGCTTCCAAACCTTTCTTTGGAGGGCCTCTCCCTGACACCTGGTGCACACAATTCAAAGCTGCCTCACTGGGGCTGCCTGGTTAAGAGGTAGGGGATTTTGTTCTGCTACCGTGGCTTTATGTGCAACGCTGTCCCACATCCCTCTTACACACAAACATCTGTGGTAGCTGCTGCAGGAATGGCAAAATACACAATGATCTACACTTGATCTTCTTGTAGACTGTCAAAGTGGAAGATCCCTCCTAGCACTGAGCGCTTCCTGGCTGCTCCAGGTGTGCTTCTCCTAGGAATGACATTCCTAGCAGGAGTGGGGGGAGAGTAAGACAGAAATGACCTGAATAATTCATGCTAAAAAAAAAGTGATAAAAGATAATGTGTAAATTACCATGACAATATTCTTGAAAGTAGGAAAAAAGGACTGAAAAAAAGAAGAAAAATAGTGCATTTGAGCTTTTTTTCTTTTTCAAAAATCGAATACCACATTGAACTGGCTGATTCACGCTAAATGGAAATATTTCATGTCAGATGTTTATGAGAGTGATTTATTTTTGCTGCTTGGATTCTCAGCTTAGGAACACCTGATAAGTGGTAAAAAGATAAAAAGAACCCAGGCTGACACAACCCAACGCAGGGCAGCAGAAGTATGAGATGCTGCATCGAATCTTTTATCACATTGCATCAATCATGATCCCACTGCAAACTTCAGAAGTTATTTTTAGATTCATTAATATTCTGCAAGATACAGTGGGGCGTAAGATAATGACAGTAAAGTCTAGATAATTCCAGAAAAATTGGAATGGATGGCAATCCACTGATTTCATATGGCCACATTTCTGACAATACTAAAGTCATCATTTTTAATTCAATTCAGAGCTATTTTTGCAACAAATCACGGCCTTCAAAAACTCGAAGGTAAAGTGCAATTCATTTGCATAATACTGTATTAAATAAAGCACAAATATTTGTAACTGAAAGTGCCTTCTAATACTTCTCCATTATTTTGGTATTACATGAAGCAAGAATCTCTTAAGCGAATGATTATTACATCCCCATAGAAAAAAAAAGTTAACCCACTTGCAGATTTTTTAATACTTTTAATGTAACATCAAGCCTGTAATACCACAGATTAAATATAAAGGATTGTAAGAAATTGGAATAATTCCAGAAGCATAAGACTAGGTCTCTGATACTGCACAGCAAACGTAATGTCATTGCTTTTACGTTATCAACCTAGTGAAAACAGCCTACCTAGTATTTTATACCTTACATGAAAAATGACTATTTGCAGATGCAGAGATGCACATGCTTTAACCTGCTTGTCTTCGTGTCTTTTGGAAGCACAGGTTTCTTTTCTGAAAGTGTTACAGGAAAAAAACCCCAAACCATATTTTAATCAGTATAACTAATTAGAAGGAAGCGTACACTTTAGTTCTCACATGTTTCGCATCAAAGAATTAACAAGAATAACACAGAAAAAGAATTAACAAGAAAAAAAGACAGCTTAACACTATTATGCAAGCTTTATATACTTTCTATATGGCTATGCTGTTTTCAAACTGGTGATACTAACTTGCACTGGTTTCTGTAAGCCTTCCACCTTCCTTTTTTTTTTTTTTTTAAAAAAAAAATCACTTTGATTTGTACCTGTTTCCTTTTTCAGAACAGCTTTAACCTTATGTATTCCCCATATCCCACTTGGAGAGCAGCATCCTGCCCTGTGTGCTCCCCCTACACAAACTCTGTATTACAGGGGTTACTCATCCACGCTTCCACTTAAAAATAGTATACTACAATGCGTAAATACAGAGGCTGACAATGAACAAATGGTGATTACCCTGCATTTGCGATTAGTGTTCTCCTATTTCTTTTCATTATTGAAAGAGTGCTCTGTCATAACTGCTGTGTTCCAGATGCTGCTAGGACGCTGCTCATTCATTATGGATGTCGATTAGTCCAAACCCTCAGCTGTTTTGGAGAAAACACCATGAATGTCTCTCCTGTATGAGGGCAAAACACATTCAAACACCCTGAACGCTGAGCCACTTCATATGGCAACTTGCTGTGGCCAGAAAGGAAATGTTATAAAAGCCACAGTTCTGCTGTACCAACACAATTCAGAAAAGACAGACCTGGTTATGTTGACAAAATGCAAATTTCATTCTCGTCTACCGATGACTCTTTGCAAGATTATACCTGTAACTTTTTATGTGGGCTTATCTGATTGATTGCCACTCGCTCGACTTGCTTACCTGGTTCCTCCAACACCCTTTTACAACATCTTCAAGTAGGTGAGACTCAAGTTACCCCATAAAATCTCTTTCCAAATCTGCTGCAGTCATTGGCCATCACGGGAGGTTAGCAAGAGTGGAAAACCCTTTATGGCTCTCCCTCACTGAAGAGCAGCATATGTTTAAATGTATATCACGCACATAGTACTTTGCCCTCCTGTCTGTTCACAGATCAAGTCACTAATTATAAAACTGTGAATTTGATAAGGAATTCCCAGCGATTTCTCCAACCCCGTAGTCAACTAGCTTCATAAATGTGGAGTGACTGAAACACACTAATAATAATTGTTTAAAAATAGCCTGGTTTGTCCTCCCAAGACCCACATGTCAATACTAAGCACAAATGCTAAGGCTGCAAAGTCAATCATCCCCATGAAGCTGCATCGGTGTCTCTTCAGCACCTGGTAAACAGGCAAAGAGATGCAGAACCTGAAAACCCTCTGGTGTATCCACAGTTTGAGATATCTACCCCATTCTTCAGAAACATGAAATGGTTTTTAATAGTGCTTCATACCTTTCAACACAGCTCCAACCACCTGTGGTTGTAAGCATATGGCTCTGTTCTGTTTACCTGCATCTGCCTCGGGCACCCAGAACATGGGGAACATCGTATTGGGAAACGACTCTGAAACGCGCAGCTGTGGCCAGCTTCACCAAGCCTCACATCAGGGCTTTGCAGACTGGAATAAGCTGGGAGGTCATGTTTCACTGTCTTACATATGAGGTTGTCTCTTACCTTCTGGCAACACCCTGTGTCCTACCCTTGGGTAGCCTGTTCATCAGCCTGAACCCAGAGCCAGGTACCTACAGCAGCACCCAGAGCATCCGGAGGCTGCATTTGCATTCTGGAATGTGCTCCATTCAGGCAAAAACCTCTAGGAATTGAGCTGCTGGACAAAATCTCTATCAAGGATGCACAAATAAGATTTTCAGAGGCTTCTAAATTTTTTAAGGCTTTTTTTTTTTTTCATAAGGGCACCAAGAGGCACCTTCCTGACCTTGCTGTAAACCTTGAGCCTACTCTTTCCAAGTTTTTTCTCCCCCAAAGGCATTATGGCACTTCCTATATGACAAGATGCTTAAGGAGAAACCCTCAGAACATTTTCCTGTCCTATTCTTGATCTTGGAGACTGACAAACCAGTTTGGGGAAGGATTCAGCCTGGCATAACAAATAGTGACCATGTAAGTTGGTCAAAGCCAAAGGCCACTGAATATAGGGTTGGGTAATCCTAACTAATAGCATTGTCATCACTGTTGCCTTCTTTAGATAGGAATAGGGTTGCGGCAAGAGAACAAAGTCTTACAATTTAAATCCTGGTGCAGGAATGAAAAGTGAGACATCTCTGTGTCTAAACTAATTTTTAAAAAACAATGCAAAAAGAACCACCCCCAATTCCTCTATGCCCCAACAGATACTATTTTGACACAGAAAGCACATCAAGACTGTTTTCAGTTGAATTGCAGCATCTTTGAAAGCACAGCTGAGCTCAAGATTTCTTTCAAACCCTAAAACAAGGAGCATGGTTTGTTTAATCTTTAACAGGGGCATTTTTCTCCTGCTGCTTGACCGGCTTGAAGTAAATAGGTGTAACAGAGTGCAAAATAGATCACTTCAACTGCTTAGTCCACTGACACTTTCTTGATGACGCTGGTATGCAACTCTGGTTAGGTCTTGAGCCCAGTTGTTATGTAGAAGAAGATGTAAACAAGCAGAGAGTTAAAATCACTACCTAGGAAATGCATCTGCTTTCTAACTATTCTTTGCACAAACTCTGTTTCCGTTAGGCAAGCTTAAAAGACCTCCGTGCAGATGGGTTGCAGAGATTTGTATCACTTTGTGTGCGTGTTAGGGAGAAAGCCTGTCCTACAGACGTGGCCATTTCCTCCTTACAACAAGAAGGAAGAGGCAATACAAGTCTAGAGAGTCAGGACTCTTCAAGGTCAAGGCTTATTAAGGAAGAATTTAGGGAGAATTTATTTAGGGGCTTGTGGTCAATTTTTGGAAATCATAGAATCACAGAATAGTTTGGGTTGGAAGGGACCTTTAAAGGTCATCTAGTCCAAATCCCTGCAATGAGCAGGGACATCTTCAACTAGATCAGGTTGCTCAGATCCCTGTTCAGCCTGACCTTGAATGTTTCCAGGGATGGGGCATCTACCACCTCTCTGGGACACCTGTTCCAGTGTCTCATCTCACTCATCGTAAAAAATTTCTTCCTTATATATAGTCTGAATCTACCCTCATTGACCGGTCATCACTGGTCTAACCCCTGTTTGGGAGATGGTACGTAAAAGCTTTATCTGGAATCACGTTAATTCTGTAACAAACATGGTTGCCAGTTCCCAATCACCCTAAAAGTGTAAAATAGACTGAAAGTTTCATATTATTTTTCCTCCTTTAGAACAAATGCAATTCCAGTGTCTGTCACAGGATGCGATATTAGGGAAACAGAGGCTGAAATACTATGTTTAACATTTGTATGTATCTTTCTCCATGTGAATGCCCTAGTGCATACCTTTGGATATCTGGCAGGGCTTAAGAGGTTTTAGAAGAAAAAAAAAAATACAGTGATACCTGCAAGTTTCACCAAACTGTACAGAGAAGCATATAAAGATGGCATTAAAAAAAAATAATTAAATTACCTTTCTATCACTGTGAAATTTGAATCACCACATGCATTTAAAAACTAAAGGAAATGCACTATAGGTTCTTCTCATCTTACTTCTTAATCACATTTTTCTCCAGCTCATGTCAGCTCCCTCACCACTGGTAGTCCTTCCACTGCTGGTGTTCACAAAGGCACCAGAGACTAGAAAGTTCCATCATCATTTATTCGAGCTCTGCTGTGTCAGCCCTTAACTAGCAAAGAGTCTCTCAGTGGAACCACTGCAAGGTGATGTACTTTCCTCTGAAAGTCCCCTGCCGGGCACCTCAAAGGGTAAATGTCCTTCCTCACTTATGAGCATTGCCTTCCTGTGCTGATCTGCATTTTTCTATTTCTATCTTGTTTGACAGCTGTACTTGTTTTCTAGCGCTATATTTTGTATGGTTTGTGTTTTTAAGCCTGCTCAGAGAGCTGAAATATCAGTCCACAGCTTTCTCTATACATGTTTAATCTCCGAATACCTAGGCTAGTCTCTGTTTTTTCAGTCTTGTAACACTTAATTGCAGTATAGAATTGGTCTAAGAGAGCCCTTACTGGAAGGATCTTCTGCTTTTACCATAAATTCAGCTTCTCTAGTGAGAATATTAATCCGACCTGGAATTCATATTTATTACATTTTAAACTCCCTATTATCTAACACAGGGGTCATTCAACATTGCAAAAAAATTAAAATCAAGCATCATTCAGCATCATAAAAAAACCCTTTTCAGAATCAAGTTCCAACTACTTTTTGATATTATTTACCATTTTGTTAAATGTATTGGAAAGTACCATTTTATAACATCAAACCCTCTATGCCACTGGGGCACGTTTTTGTTACAGGGTATGGCCAAGACTGGAGTTTGCAGACTGTGCATTTAGTTAACTCTTAACTACATAAGGAAATTTCCGTGCTTTTAATTGTTTATTTAATCAAATCAGTGTCAACCACGTTCCTCTCTGTTACTGCAATATTTAATGACAGGAAAACAGGAATGAGCTGTGGGGTTAAGAATTACTTTTATACCAACTACACGGACACAGTTTAAGTAATCTGAATTTAAAAATAATCTCACAGTCAAAACCTGAACAGAGAATACCTGACCTTTAGGAGGCTGCATGACTTGGGATCCTGGCATATTCTGGCTGAGAGCACTATCAGCTTGCAGGCTTAATAACTTGGTTATCATCCCCAAAACAGATCTCTCTTGCTCCCTCGCAGCTCTTTAATGTTTTAGTTTATCTGTTATATAAAGGATTCAAGTGTCCATTAATATTCTGCTTAAAAGTATTATGCCAAATATAAAAGCTGAGTGGAAATTAATACCCTAAGACAGTTCAAGTGCTTTTATTTTACATGACAGTAGGCAATGCTGGCTCCTGTTGACGGCAATGGCCAGATCTTGGCTTTTCAACTTCAATCTGTCTTCAGCCAAGACCATACCTGGTTTGGTCAAAGAACAGACCGAAGATTAAAATTAGTCTGAATCAGCATTTTGGAATAAGATGTGTTTAAAACCTTCTTTTCTGCTCCTTCCTGCAAACTTGCCCTGTGGTCTAAAAGGCACCTGGATTGTCTGAAACAGGAGGAGCAGAAGAGGGGAGTACAGGGCATGTTGTTGAAATACTTCAACACGCAGAGCTGAACAAAAAGTACAACGGTGTTTATTTTGGTTGCTGCAAGTTCTGCAAGTGGTTAGTAAAGGCCATGCAAATCCTCTGCTGGTTTGCGTCTCTGAACAGTGACAGGCAATGCCCTCAAAAAATCCCATATTCAGAAAGTCCCTATATTCTTGTACCTAAGCTCTTAGATCAGCAGGCCCTGGCTACAGAAAATGTGTTTGTGCCCACAAAATGGAATTTTTCATACAGCAATTTTTCAAGGGCATCTGTTTATGCACATCTATCCCGGGTGTGTTTATAGCATCACAGTGATGCCAGGCATACATTTGCTCCAGGGTATTTTACCAGCTAGAGAAGGAAGAGCACAAAGCCTGGCAAAACAAATCCTCAGAGGCACACACACCACCAGCAGCATCCCCATCTTGTTACAAAAACATTAACCCTCTGTCCCCGACACACTGGTGCATCACACAGATCCTGAATTACACACGAGTATGCCTCTAAATGGAGAGTGAAAAGTTACTCTCATTTGGGCAGAAGGGCTCATCTAAAAATACGAAAACAGCGTACCAAAAGCTTGAAAATATGCCTGCAGTTCAGCACATATTCAGCTGGGTTTTCCTTCTTAAAATATATAACAAGACAAAGTGGTCAGGACAAACAGGCTTTTTTTTGCTGGTTTTGTGGCATTTATCTATACCCTTTCCGTTGATCTGAAAATAGAATTTATGGGGACAAAAGGGACTACTCAGGGTTACGTTGCCATTGCAAACACATATTCTCAGCAGGACCAAAATAACTATACTTTTTTCTTTTTAGTAATTTGAATGTATGAATTCACAAGGGGAAAAAAGTCAAGCTGGAAAACAAAAAGTTTTATTTAATTTTTGGTATTTTTTTCTCATTTCTTTTAGAATGCAAACTGCTGTCTTTCAGTTTACTGTGAGAAACCTCCTGCAGAAAGGAGGGCAGCCACGTATTCGCAGTCCAGCCTGTTTTATAGCCCCTCCAACACTGCTGCTATTGCTGTTCCAAAGCCTCGGGACAGGCTCAGCAAAACAGCAGCTCTTGCTGAGTGTGGTGCAAAGCCCACTACAGATAGTGGGGATCTCTGCACTGACTTCAGTGACCTTTGGATCAAATGCACTAAAATATCAGCGTTACGTGCCGACATGGAGACACCAGAGGAATATAGCTCTCTGCTGAAAAAATATAGAGAAGCTACAGAATTGCATTTTCCTTTGCCTCTTTTTTTTTTTTTAAGCACAGAATATGTCCTTGCTAATATTTGCTGCATGATACATAACTTTTTTTTTTTTCCCAGCCTCTCTCCTTGTGTAAGAGGAGAAGCAAAGGCTCACAATAAAAGCTGAACCTGTAGGTGCAATCCTGCAAAGAGATTAACGTGGGAGGACACTTATGTCTGTGCAGAATCCCACTGAAGTCAAGGGGCTGTAGGCTCTGCCCACACAGTTCTCTTTGCCTCAGCTAATATTACAACTTTGTTTTATTCAAGATGCAATTTCAAAATTCACCCTAGAAATGAATACAGGCAACAGAATATAAACTCTGCATTACAGTCAGTGCACCATACCTGGATTCATTCATTTAAAAGTCTAATGAGGAAGGTCAGGACAGCAGTTCCCAACATGATCCCCAAAACAGCCCTGCTATGAAGACTGTTTTAACGCACAGCACTTCATAGTCTTCTTGACAGGCATCATGTTGAACTGTATCTTTTTTCGGAAAGATAAAAGATTCAAAGAAAAGTTATCTAATTTTGGTTGACCTCTTGTTCTCAATTCAAGGGCAAGTGGTACTGAAGTAGAAATCATTTCCATAACTGAATTGCAGAGCAGTCATTTAACAATTAATAAGTGATCCGCCTGGCATATGAAAACTGAATATGAAAATAAGCATGTGAGAATCGGAGATACCTCTGCACAAAGAAAGGCTGCAGCTCCTCCACATCAGATACTTAATTGGTTATCTCTTTCTTCCCATGAACAAGGGGAGGAGAGGGCAATGAAATATAAAGGAACTTAACCACTTCTCCTGAGGAAAATGGAGATGATGTGAATAGCTCATTTAGCTTTCTGTGTCTTTGAAGCAGAGGAGAAGTCTCTTTTTTTTTTTTTTCTCCACAGCAGCAACCTTCTTTTTCAGTCTGCATCCACAGTTTGGACATCAGCATTCAGCAGAATGGACAGATTTTTCATTGGTAGTAAATCTGTAACACCACAGCCCCATTCTCCTGCATCAACAAAATGTAAGCTTTGTGACCAGTGCCCCTTGGCAGATGTAAGGTCATCGCTCTTGCTTTAGGAATGTGAGAAACAGGACACGTTCCACCTCCTCCCCGCTCCTGCGATCAGACTAAATGTGTCCTCCTGGGAGAAAAGCTTAAGCACCAAGGACCTTGCCTGGTGGACCTCATGCTTGCCTGGCATGCCATGGCCATGAGGGCGCAGTCTCACCACCCCATGTCTTCTCACTGCAGCTCTTGAATGGAAGAAGAACCGAGTCATGTAGCAGCTCTCAGATAAAATAAAAATTGATTGTGCTGTGGTTTAAGGCAGGGAGAGGGAGAGCAGCACTGTAAAACTCAAAGCCACCCCTTCCTTGAGGAAGCAGGGAACAGGAGGAGGACATGCAATAACGAATGCTGTAGCCTAGTTTTAGACAGCTGTCCTAAAGTGGAAGTATAATAAAATTTGTGAGTGGGCCTGTGTCCTTAAAATGCACGTGTTTCTTTTCCTTTCGAACATCAAAGCACTACACCTTTTTAACACTTGCAAGCCTAGGGATTTGTACTGATGGCTGATCTTTCTGCTGCACTCTTCACCAAAAGATACCAACAAAGGCAGGAATAACTGCATCATAGTAATAAAAATACTTGTTTCTGGTTTAAGTATCTTGCTTTTAAATTCCCCTGCTTACTGTCCTACCAAAGAGGTGGGAGGTAGTGGAGATTGTGAGATTTGGACTATTTTGGTGGGTAGTAGGGTGAAAAGAGGCCTGCATATAAAGGAAAGAATGGCAATGAGAACAGGGAATGTCTGCCTCCCCTCCCTGCTCACAGGATTTTCATGTCTCTCCTCACCCTGCTAATGTCTGTTATACCTTTCTATGTCTATTATGTCTTTCTTCAAGGTTAGGAGACAAGAGCTAACACAGATTTCGCAGCAGCAGTAAATAACTAAATTTTCAGGTTTATTTCCTCCCATTCTTTAAGCTTGCTTTTATCTGAATTGCTGCTGAATGCTGAACAGGGATTTTCACTGACCATCCAACACTTGCACCCCTGGCTTCCCCTTCTTTTGCAAGCCTTTACAGCACACACAGAGCTCAGAGAGGTTTACAAAATCCAAACAACTCCTTCTCTGAAGCGTCATTCTGCCTTCCCTTCAGAGATTTAAAAAAAAATTCATCTTGGCTCTATTAATTAGCAAAGCTGGGTTCAACTCATGTTAGCTGTGGTTTGTACCTACCCCAGAACCATAGCGATTAATTTCTCGGAGTCTGCCAAGCTGTTTGCAGGAAGAGCGCAGGCCAATGCATCGGCGGTGCCGCAGAATAAGAGAGAGGTGTGTTGGCGGGGCTGCGCGGTGAACTCCGGCATGAGTTTGCCTGCATTATGCTTGATGCAAAGCCAGAAGCGGTGTTTCATTTTCAGGAGGACTAGATTTGCTCATAAATTGAAAACCAAGTTTGATAAATAGCTAAAAAGTTCTACGAAAAATGGACACGGTGGTGTGCTGAGCTTATTGCATTATTCTGCTCCACTGTAGGCTTGGTAACGTACCACCAGATGTTATAAAATGCACCTTAATTTCCTTGGATAAAAGGATTATCCTGAGATGAAGTATGCTGGGAAGCAGCTTTACATTTGGACTGGCCTTTTTCCCCGCAAGCCCAATTAACAGTTTTGGAAACAAATTGTAGACATGTAAAGAAAATTTTACTACAGTGATATTTTCTAAAATATCAGCCTGGGTTATAAAAAGGGTGTTCGTGCTATAGAACTCCTAAAATAACCAGGGAGTGAAAATGGCATTTTTGACCTCCTTCAATTGATTCTCCAATAAACAAGTTCTTGATGAGAACTCAGCATTACCATTTAATGGGTTTGTGCTACTTCCGTATGCACCCGTTTAACAAAGGGCTGTAATTAAATGCTGATAAAATACCTTATCTTGACATTACAGACCTCAGCTTCTCCTTTCAAACCAATGCAGTGGCAGAGATAGGTTTTTGTTTGGGTTTTTTGTTGTTGTTGTGGCAGCAGAGCAGGGGAGGACACTGGGCAGTATGAGCATCCTCTGCACCAAAAAAGTAATAACAAAAGAATAACTTCCAAAAAAGTAACTTCCACTATAACTTTTAACAAAGCCATTCATTCACATGAAGAAATCAAATACATTTCTGGTGCAGAATAACACACCCTTGCTGAAAAAAATCCCAGAGGTGCTTTCCAGAAGAATATCTTCTAATGTGCTGTTGAATCCCGTGCTATGGAAAAGGGATTGATACAGATTTCAGGTCACTGCTGAATTTTAAACAATAAAATAGGTACAGACAACATTAGACTTGACTTTTTCTTTTTTAACCTCACTGGGCTTATCTTATCACACTGTTCCTTTCAATACAATTTCACAACATACTGCAAATGATGGAAGGAAGAAAGGCTGGACAAACCATTCAGTGGTTGTCTTTGAAGATGGGTATACTGGCTTGGCTGCCTTGATACACAGAAATATGTATTTCTGTATATTTCTGTATTTCTTTATATGTTATCTCATCAGGTCTGAGGAAATTCTGATACAGCAGTTTTAGATATCATTAAAAAACCCCCATGTCAGCAAACTAAAAAAAAAAAGGTTTAGAGATATGCAAACTCTTTGGGAGGACTAATAGCAAAATGTCTGCAATACCTGGCAAAACTCTGCCTAACTCAAGAAGAGTTGACCTTCACTGAACGGGGGATACCATATCCTTGACTTTTATAATTTTCCCCATAACATTACGCAATCCTGTGCAACTTTTTGACCTTACAAAAGACATGGTCACTACTGAAGTTGAAACTAGGCCAATTTGAGAGATGTCTGCAGAATTATACTGATGATGACCACCCCGACACTACATTTTGCCCAAGCGCGTGGGACATTGAATTCTCAGGCAGTCCTGTATTACTCCTCAAATGCATGCTCCCCTGTCACAGTTCACCACCTCTTTTTGACTTAGATGGTTAGTCTGTATATTGGGGTCTCTTAAGAGTTCGCTCTTGAGCTGACGTAGACTGAGAAATGCGTGCCTGTGCATATGCACACTTTGTATATATGCACCCACAAACGTATACCTACAGGCACTGAGTTTTGTTCAGCAAGACACAACACAGAATCAAACACCAGGACAACGTTTCTTTGTCTCCACTTCCAGTCAATGTTCCCTGCAAAAATAAAAAGCTCTTCTCCATTCCTGTCACATAACCACCCCAAAGCTTTGTGAAAACCATGCCAAAGGTCCTGCTTTTGATGTGATAACCTCTCTGCATCAAGCTTTGTCATCCATATGATCCCCGACTAGCTTTTGTGTGTGCTATTTGTGGCAGGTGGCTTTCTCCAAAAAGAGCTGATGAACACAGCCAGTCTTTTACCACTGGCCTTCGGGGCACCACGGGCACTGGGAAGTATACATGATAGCCAACACGTGGGAAGGTCTCGACCAAAAGTTTAACTGGCACCTGGGAAAACACATTTTGGATGACGGGCTAAGAGCTTGAAGGTGTTTGCTTAGGGCAGCCACTGCCCCACTGCATGGGGAGCTGGGCCTGGGAGAGTGCAGTCACACCCGGGCTGGAAAGACTCAGTGGTCAATCCTTAGCTGCAACTTCATGGATGAATTTGAAGTTCAGACAGTGCGAGGCCCTACATGACTTCTCCTCAAGAAAAAAAACAAGTAGGGATGAGAACGGACCTGTCCACACATCACTTGAGACAAGTGATGAGAGACTTCCCTTGCTGGAAACCTCTCCCGCATGGTACCCTGGGTGGATAATGCACTCTCCTCCTTCCACTGTCCTCCAGCACTGCTCCTGAAGAACGCATGCAATGAAATCTCCATATTGAAATCTCCAAGAAAGCCGAAGTCTTCCTGAACAGGGGACTAACTTTAGTGCTCCCGCTATACATAAGCCTCAAAAACATGGAGTGGTACTTGCACTGCATCACTGTAGAGGAGTTAAGGAGGAGGCAAGAGGGTCATGTTAAAAAAACCATCCCAGACAATATTTTCCATCTGGACCAGTCCTCTAATGCAACTCCCTTTTTCTTGCCAGTTTTTTGTTGCCTCAGATTCTGTGTCTCAAAATGGCCATGAATAGGAAATAGTAAGGAAATACATCATCTCCACCTATTCCTACCGTACGTTACACATCCTTTGTGAGCAAAATGACCAGGACTTTTTAAAACTGTGGTGAAGCATATCTTTAACTGTTACTAAAGATACGGTGAGTCACTAATGATCTGAGCGCCAGAAGACTGCTTTCTGAAGTCATCGCTGCTCATTATTTCAAGAAAACAATTAGTCAAAATTAAAAACGAAGCCCTAGAGCTTCCAGGAACTGGATACTGTTCTTTGAATCATTCATGAACAGGATTAAGACAATAAAGGCCGTCTGGACCATCCCCTCACCCCTTTGTAATGGGTATAATAACTAGAGACAATTTCATCAGGGACAATAGAAATATAGATCCCCTTCAGGAGCACCGGATGGGAAGGATGGAGGGATGGAAACACTGAAAAATTATTCTTATTTACTGATCTGGCTGTGTTTAACTTCAAGCTACATACTTTTTATTTTTAAACAAGAGTCTTAAGCATCTAAAAATAATAGCCTGTGAGAGGAATACTCATACTGGAAAATCAAGGCAGTAAGTTCAAATAACAAAATGTAGCATTTAAAAGTGGGATGACACTTTTTCAAGATAACACATTTAGAAGATAGTATATTACCAGACACAGAACAGAACTGAAGCCATTTCTTTTCATTAAAAAATGAATCACCATACTTTTCCCCAGCTATAACCCATTTATCTGACTGTAATGAGGATCCAGCATTTGATGTTCTAATCTCTACAGATTCACCCACTAAAATACAACTACTGCAGGAGCAAAAAGACCCTGGTACCTGGGTCTAAAGAGCTGGTAGCATCACCTGAAGTTCTTCAGTCTCAAAATAGCTGCATCCATAAGGACAGATACACTCTGCTCAGTGAGATTTATTGTTTCTAGATAAAATGGCCAGAAAAGCAGCCTTACTAATTTTTTGTCTCAGGTAAAAGCTCTAATCACTGTCCTCTTAGTTTTCAGATACAAAGGGCAAAATCAAGTTGTGGTTTTTTGGGGTTTTTTTTTTGGGGGGGACACCAAAAAAACAAAACTCCAAACACACTATATGTTTAGAGTTTCAGTTACATCATCCCTCCCCGTCCCCTCGCTGACCTGCGAGACACGCTGCCGCAGTGAGAGCTCGCTGCAGGCACAGACATGTGCCATCAGCCGACAGCTCCAAAACAGGGGAAGCAACCAGCGCAGCTGCTCACCTGGGTCTGAATTTATTTACAGAAATAAAAAGATTCAGTTTACTGGGGAATCTGAACTGTGGAGCCCAGTGGATATTTGTCCCTAAAGATACCTTTCAGTTTGCAACTTTTTGTGCTTAGTCTGTGATCTACTTTTTCCTCCTGTCATAGACTCTCTCTGACATGGCTTGTCTCTGTGTGATTCAGAGCAGGCGTTTTGGGACTCTTCACTGACAGCAGGAAACAATTTTCTAAGTGGAAAAAATAAATTCTCTACAAAGCTGAGTTTCACATCTCTTCTTCAGAAAAGATGGCACCAGAGTCCCTGCAAAAATAAATCATTTGAATGCATTACATTTGATTTATATCTGAAACATCCCCCTTGATAACTTCTTGGCATCGCGGTTGTGACTGGCTGACATTTTCTAGTGGCGAGCAATGGCTCTAACGCCAGTGTTAAAAGCACAGAAATATTATAAATGTATAATGAGGCCTGAGAAGAGCTGCTTGCTATTCCTTCTGTTGGCTTAAACATCACACTTCGGTTTGCAGTCCAGAATGTCCCATAACGAGAGTGTCAGTAAGCAGCTGGCTGAGGATTAAATCTAACACTCCATCTAATGCATCTTCCTCTTTTTCACACTGGTGGAATACACTCTCTGGTCTCTATCTTACATCATTGATACTACAAGTTTCTCTATTTTAGCTTTTCTGATGCATATCTCATCTCTCCGTCTCTGCAGAAACAGAGAAGACCACCACTTGCTGCTTTGATTACAATACCCCTTCCTTGGGACAGCCTTTGGTGTATGTTTAAGGCATCTTTACTTTCAAATTGCAAGGCAACATTTACTCCTACCAGGGTGACTATGTGATCACAGGAGAGACAGTGGAAAGAAAAAAACAATGTAGAAGAATGGCATTTATTATTAAAAAAAAAAAAAAAAAGTTGTTTCTTCCTCTTAATCTTCCCTTGTTGCTTTCCATTAGTAGTTTGGTAACTAGGGATCATTTCTTACAAGTTTTCAATGTGCCTAATGCAGTGGGTTTTATCCTGGAATCCTTGAACCACTTCCAAGAGATGAAGGACAGTTAACAAAGAAAACTAAGTTCATAGCTTTGCTTTAGAGCCACCTGCGTGTGGCGCTTCCTAAGGGTCCAGTACCTCCAGCAAAATATTTTGAGCTCCACAACTCAAAAAGATGATCCCACGCTCCAGGCACCATCCAAAGCTATAATAAGTGGAAAGGGGCTTAATACTGGCATGTCTATACTCACTTTGAGATCACAACACTTCTGTACTTAATATTGCTGTTCACTTTTTGGGTCCATTATCCATGGATTGAGCATCTCCAAATGCAAAATGGCAGACCAGTACCTCTCAAATGCAAAACTGGGGCATTTAATAGCAGCAGTATTTAAAAAGCAATCCTACAGCTACTGGTGGATCTGCTGGTTAATACTTATGCCTCAGCTAAAAGCAGCTTTGAAAAGACATTTTTTCAGCCACATGTACAAATGTTAATTATTAATGTGGTTTTGCATGAAGAGGGGAAGAGGAACAGGTGTAGGCAAAAGGAAAACAATAGTAGGAAAAAAGGTTGTTAGGGAAAAAAGGTGTAAAGGTCAAAGAACAGAGAACCCATCTATCCTTAGAGCTGGTAACCATAGCAGCTCACAGTAAATGAAGGATGCTATGGTTTCACTTTGGGAAGAAGACAATTTGCCAGTCAGTACAAAACTCTACTACAGCAATTTTCCAACTTGCCAAATTGGTCCACCAAAGGAAGAATTGTTTTAGGTGCTTTTGCTGCCTTTCATTTGATGTTTTCATAGGTAACACAAGCAGGCAGCACTCTTTGAAGTAAATACATAAATGTTTCTTGTTGGGAGATAGGAAAGCCCCTGCAGAACCTTTACTGCTCCTTTTACATCACTAACCTCAGGCACTACAGATCTAACTGTCTAACGCACATGAAAGACTTCTGGCTGAAGAAATCAAAATTAGCATGTATCTTCTTTCTTTTAGCGAACAAGCAGACATGATAGGGCATCTAAATGAGCCATCTGAGACTTAATTTCCATGAAGCACAATACAACTTAGGATGGAAAAGCAAAATTTGAAGCAGTCTTTAAACAAAGCCTCTTATCTAAGAAATACTCTTCACTGTCTTAGCATGACTTTAAAGTTTTGTTAATATGTTAAAGTATTCATCATTAAATGGCACACATCAGAAAAAGCCTGAAACATCATCAGACCTTTCAGGAGTTTTGTTCCTCATGTGATAAAACACGATTCCTGGCTGGAGAATGGAGGGCTTCTTCTTGATGGCCCTTTCTGAGAAAGGGCTATTCAGAAAGCTGCCACCTCCCACTGCATGATGACAGAGCCATGGCACTGAATTACTCTGCTGGAGATCTTCTTCATCTGCTTCTTAGAAGTTTCCTCTTGCTTAACCCAACAAGTTCTTAAAATTGCCCTGCCATGTGCCTGGAGCACTTAGGAAAAGCACAGGCAGGAAGGCACATACAAAGCACCCCACTCATATGAAGGGAACGGTAAGGCATGAGTATATTTTAAATATCTAATCAACGACTGGGTTTATTACCAGAATTTTATATTCTGCACTATCTGTATGGACCGCACAGGAAAGTAAACATCCCTAACCTAATTCAGTAGTGTGTAGGAAGTTCACACAAAGCTTTTGCTTTAAAGCCTGAGCTGGTCCAGTTATTTGAAACAGAGATGCCAGTTCACAGGGCAAGCAACTACCTTTAGAGTTTCAAAACCAGAAATTCAGTAATGCATCAGTAGTCATTAGTCATTTAATTTCTAATGCCCTGTTTTGCTCATGGATTATCCAGCTCTGCTTTAAAAATTGTCGACATAGCATCAGTCTCATATTATACAAAGCCATAACACATTCAGTGTGAGAACAGTTTGTGTAAGATTGCAAACCTGTTGGATAAGCTTTACAGGAAACCGGAATGTACGTGGATTTCATCTTGATCAGTGTGTCTAGTCTATAATCGAGTTTCCAAAAATATCACTATAGTTCCCTCTTTGTAAGAAAAAGAACCTGAAAATGTTTGAGATGAGCTGTTGAGATGATGCTTGCTATGAATAAGAATGTTTATATTGGTGATGAACTAATGCTTGCATAAATGTTTGTGCGACACTTGTTTTTTACCCTTCAGAGTGAGCTTTACATGAATTTTAGATGTTTGCCATCCATTAATCATGGTACCTCAGAATCCACAATGATTTCCGTTGGAAAAAAAAAAAGAATTTTAAAGAAGCAGGGAAGAATCTCACAAATAATTGCCTCTGTCAGATGACAACAACTGGACTTGGTTTTAAGTAAATGGACTTGTTTTTAAATCATAGTTTAGCAAGGGATCAATACAAGCTGGCAATGGCAGCTAACAGCCAAATTCCAGCTTGGATGAATTTTCAGAGCTGCAAGATAGGCCTTGCATCTTAAAACTTGGTGGAAGGTGAAGAGATGTGAAGGAGCCAAGATTATGGCCATGGAATCTTTCAGATCCTCAAATCTACAGAAAGAAAACTCCATTTGAGACTTGCCACCTTAGAAAATGGAAGTCTCGGCAGCAAGCAATCCCATCCCTCCTCCCATCCAAATCAAGGAACAAGCAAGTGGTTTCTGAAGCTCTTTGAAGCTCTCTGTGCAGGGAGAGGGCTGATTACTAATGATCAGGGAAACAATAGGCAGAACTAAAAACAATGGGACCAGCTCCTGTTTGCAGCTCCAGACATTGTTCCAGGAGCCTGAAGGAATTTTAAGTCCCTTTCACCTATATTTCACTTTTTTTTTTTTTAAAAGGCATGCCTATGGGTGCATGAGAGCATCAACCAAGTACTTGTGAGGAAAGTATCTGGCTTGACAAAGGGATTTCTCCTGTTTTTCAGTTCTTACAGTGCATGCTTTTGAAATTAGAGCTCTAATCGGAGTGCTCTTTCCACACCCATTAAAAGGCAGAAAATCAAAATACAACCCAAATCTGAGACTACAAACTTCTGCTATTACATTCGGCAATCTTGATTAATTCAAGGCTTGAATATTCTCAGTAGAGTGAAGAAGTGCCACTGTAATGCCCTACGCTGATGTGGAAGTGACTTGCTCCAATGCATTTTACTCTCATTTGAAGGCTTCATTAGCAACAATTACTTTTTTTTTTTTTTTTAAGCTACAAAAACTTGTTTTTCTTAAGCCTTGAAGTACCTGTCAGTATTTTTTTTCTTGGAAAAAATTATTACCTGCACATCTTGGAAAATCTAATGGGTTAAAGATTGACAAAGCAAGGCACTCAATATCCTAATCAACATCGCATTTGATGTGCTATCTTTCAAAAGATTGGTAGTAAACTCACTTATGAAATATTATCTGGGAATCTCAGTGTACAGGTTAAGAAGTGCCCGGGGAGAGAGAAGAGAAACCCCTGGTTTCATTTGATGAGATCACTTGGGCTGCAACATACCGGCTTGGGCCCTAGTAGTTCATCCTTCTGTACATAAGAAATTAGCTTAGCATCACCAGAGAGCTTCAGCATTTATTTTTTATAACTCTGCTTATTGATGCCTGTCAAGA
Source organism: Strix uralensis (assembly GCF_047716275.1). Lineage (NCBI taxonomy): Eukaryota > Metazoa > Chordata > Aves > Strigiformes > Strigidae > Strix > Strix uralensis. The sequence goes on along the minus strand of NC_133974.1, from coordinate 124,646,145 downwards.
TGTTTGTTCTAAAAAATTTAGGAAATGGAGATCTGTGGAATCTGCTAATGAAGGCTTTATTACGTTTAATTGAGGCTGATGTTGCAATCTGGGTTGGGTTTATTCATTCCTGCTATTAAACACAGATGAGCTATTGTATCATTAGCAAATTATCTAAAACAATCAATATTCTCTAACATGAAAAGCAAAGTTATTTTGGGCAATCAATGTGGAAAAAGGCACAATACATCTCCATAACCCTTTCAATTTTGCTCCCTGCGTGCATTTGTTTAGCAGCTTCCCTTGCTATCTACATCCTGAATCTTCTCACAACTGTGATCCACAAAAACACTGACAGAGTAACTAAACACAGATTTCAAGTTACAAAACAAAATTGTTCACATTTGCTGGTAAAACAATCCCTGTTCCTGTTGGAGTGAGCTTAAAAACACCTTAGTTAACTCATGATGCAGATAAAGCTCTAAGAATAGCTTGCCCTTAAGAGAGTTTTGACCAAAACAAATTATTCAGTTTAATAAGCATCGTTCCCTCCTTATCCTCTGAATGTTATGCCTGCCAAAGGAATTAGAAATAAAAATAGCAGTTTTATCTTCCTCAAAACTACCAAACCTACAGGCTCCTAACAGAGTTCCAGCTCAGAAGTGCAGCTGCCTGAGCTATACGGTGTCAGAAATTAAAGCCAGAAAATGGTTAATTAGCTCTTCAAGTAGGATATATTACAGTCAACAATTCCACAAGTTCAACCTGGTCATGGATCATTGGTTGTTGACACTCCTCAAAGCACAGGATTACAAATATTCCCCCTGGAGCTTGTCATTGAGCATTCTGATTAAGCTCCAGAACAGACCCAAAACTGAAAATATTTTAAGTAACAGGTGACTGTGAAAAATACAGAATTAACACAGGAAAAGACCGTGACTTTCAGTGGGGCTTTTCATTAAAACATCCATGCCTGAACAATCTGCTTTTCTCCAAAGTGTTGCTAAATGTTCACTTCAAGTTCCATGTTTCAAAAATTCCCTCTTTCATTACGAGGATATTTACTGATAATAAAACTCCATGGTTTATTCACGCCAAACATGTCAGAGAATCTTTTGTTATAGGTGTATGGAGCTGGTTTCACTGTCAGATTTGGGCATCTCACTCAAAATAGATATCCCCCACCCCAAATCCTAGAAATCAACCCAAATTTGTAATTACCAGTCTACTATGTCCATCTGCTGTGCTACTTTAAAATATCACATTTATTGACAAAACTTCACCTCTGAGTTCCCTGACCATCTTATTTTGGCCCAAATACCACCACTTATATTGGCTGACACATTAATAAGAAAGACTCTTTTCGTGTAGCCGCAGTTTTAACAACCCTTATTAAATCCCGGTGTGCACCCTTGCAAAGCTACTTGCTGGTGATTTCCATACTTTGCATGTTTCTTGCTTTGAAATACATGCCTGCTTTAATGATATACAATGCATTCCTATCTAATACATTGTCAGAAATAGAAATTATTAACAGCAGATTCATAAGGCTTCAGTTTAACAGGAATTTACAGTAGTTCATAATTTACCTCTGCAAGTGAAGGACAAGTCATCAACTTTTCCCAGAAAGACCCTGAAAACCAGCAGAATGACCAATGTCTGAAGCTAGAGAATTAGAGGAAGAAGAGATGCATTTAATTAAAACAATGTAAAATTAAGTGCAAGTGGTTATTTGCATATGGGTTAAGTACTCATGGCAGGAGTGAGAAGACAGCTGGATAAATAGTGCACACCATCAGTTTCTCCCTTCTTAAAGACAGAGAGTACCCACAACTAATTTCAAGAATTAAGTATCATTTGAGGGGATAACAATTATTTTTGCAGCAAAACTTAGTAATAAAATAGGCACAAAGTAGCAGAATATTTTTCTAAATTTGCAATGAATTCCAAATTTCCTGAATAACAGTAATCATTAAATACTTTTGCATTTTATAAGATTTATCGCTAAAGTAATAAAGAATTCTTAGAAATAGGTACTTTCATTCAGAACTAATAAAAACCAAATTGGTAAATGCCTAAGCTATAATATTGTTTATTTTTACAAGGCCGATAATTTCACAAAATACAGCTTTTGCTGCACCCTAAACACACACTATTTAGCTATAGCTGCTCTATTCACAAAAGTATTCATTAATATACTTTAATAAAAGTATTATCTATATGCTTAGACTGCATTAGCAGTTTGCGTTGCATTCTCTTGAGCTCACAAGGAGCCATGCTCCAACAGTTAAAAAGCTTCAGCAGCAAAATGTCTATGTTCAACATGTATGAATTGCTGGAGTATGCAATGAAGTCAGCAAGTCCACAGCCAGCGCTTCCTTGACTTCGATCCTGAACATATTTGACTTCTTCGAGAAGAGACAAGATTAATTCTCTTCTCAAAGCATTCACTAAGAGTAAAGAAAAATGAAGCCCACTTTACAGATAGCATATTATTAAACAGAATACCACAAGCGGGAAAGAAGATTTGTGAGAGTTTGATTACTGGACATCCAGGACTGTGGCAAGCAAGCCACAGAAAACAAAAACCATATTTACCACATGACTGAAGGGTCCCCAATGTATTAAAAACCCCTCCTAGAAAATGAAGCTTATCATCTCAGGGATGGGGGATGGACATCTCACGTGCCTTCTCAAACTGGGCACATACTGATGCTGAGGGACAGTGCTGTGCTGACTGCCCAGAGCCACTGGTCTGAACTGGAGCAGTCCTTGTGCAATACGGCCAGTGTTTGAGAAAAACATATCATGAGCTAAAAATAATTTGTAATCTTTAACACTCACCACTAATTTTGTATCAGGTCTGTGATGGAAACCTTCCAAAACTGTTATTGGATTAATTTCTAAAGTAGCCAGATAATGACGTTTCAGTATTTTGATTTTTGTTTCTCAACAGCAGTATGAAAAACTGAACAGACGCAAAACACTGATATGGTATGAGGAAGCGTAGCTCACCTCAGCTTCTATGTTGTTTGTAAACAACAACAAAACCCCAGGATGCTGATAAAAACAGCTTTAAAACATGCAACCTAAGAGTCTTTGAATGCTGTTAACCAGCAGTGCAAGAAAACGAACATGGGAAAATTAAGCCCAGCACAAGAAGAGGAAAAAGCATCGCCAAATGGCACAGGCTGCAATCTTGTCAAAGACATTTTCTAAATAAAGAGACAAGATCTGCTGTCAAGTTGAGTCTGAGGTAACTTCAGAAGATGGCAATATACCATGTCTCACCAATAAACTTGTTTCTTAAACCAAAGGACTGTGTCAGTGCGTGAGTAACTTCATGAGGGAAAAGCAATCACGTAATTGCCAATAAAAGCCTCATCACACAACTAATGTGTGTTGTCCAGAAAACAAAGTCCAAACTAACGATGTTTATCTGAACAGCAGGAGATATAAGCCTTCCTCCCTCAGTAGTGGAAGCTGGGAAGGTGCTCGGGGCCCCGACATGGGGATGAGGGGCTGGGCTGGTTCACACTCTGAGCACAGCTTCAGGTCACAAAATGTCCCTAAAGCTTTCTGGGTGACCTGGATATACCATAGTTGAGGAACCACATGGCATCCTGACTATCGTGGGTAGCTACCGTGACACCTGCACAAAGCTCTAGTGCAACAGTATGGTGGACAACACCTTGGAAAAAACCAAGCCCTCTCCCTGGGAAAACATACCCTGAGCAGAAACCTTTTTCAACGACACATTTGTAAACCGTAACAGACATCAGCATCTTGATAGTTAAGTCTGCAAAAAGGGGCTGAAAACGGCCCATCACAGTCCAGCAGGCGAAGCACTGAAAACCCAAGTGTCTGCAACTGCTTCCCAGCTGGCCAGACAGTGTCGCTTGCAAGGGTTCAGCCTTCTGCACTTCACCGGACAAAAACGTCTTTCTTGGGAGATGTGACTTTATCATCAGGCACTATAACAAGGACTGCAATTCAGTGCCCAGGAAACAATAGAAGACCTGATCCTTCCCACGTGAACAAGCTGAACAGCGATCTGAATAAGTAAAGTGTAAGACAAGCTAAGTTTTAGCCATCAGGCCCATGTTTTTCATGTAGCAAAGCCAAAAGGTACTAAATTTAAACACTGAAAATAAAGGAGACGCTGTTCCACTTCTTCATCGTGAGGTGCTCTCCCCCGCCACTCTTCTTTCACCAGGCACCAAGCAAGCCAACATGAGAGAAGCTGAATTTTGTAGGAAAAAAATCTTCCCTGCTAGGAAAGAGGAGAAAGACTCCTCCGATCCCCAACTGCACAGCCACCGTGACACCAGGGAAAAGGGCTTCATCTCCCTCTCAGACTTTGTGCACACATGGACACCATTACACACCTCTGCAAAAAATCACTTTGCAGAGTTAATTTATAAATGCTTTACGCCTGGCCTTGAAGTAACCTTATGTGAGTGCAAACACTATGATAAATTACAGCATGTGCGCATGGGACAGAAGGCAGAATATCAAATGACAGAAATAGCCCTGTCTCCTTCATTGTTTATTGTTTTTCTTTAATTTTCATTTAAGATATACTTTAGAGATAAGCACAAAAGACTTTATTTTTTTCCCCAGGTCAGATACAATGAACTTGTCCTGAAAGAATTTAACCTTACTTTTTAGTTGTTCTCCAGAAACACTACAAAAACAAAGCTTTCCGCATGCTGGGAAGAACAGAAACAAAGCTGAAGCTTTAAAACCCGGCCATCGTGAACTGCAGCTCTCCCTGTCCCAAAGCCAAACACTTTGTTCATCCTTGTCGGGCTGCACCATTCAGCTACTGGCCATCACCTCAACATCTTCTTCTGTGTTGGGGTTTGGGTTTTTTTTTTTCTTTTTCCCATGTAAATACACACAGAGTATGACAACACAGATGCGTGGATTTTTGACCGGTAACGTTAAATTCCACATTATATATAAGCCAGCCCTATTCATTAAGTCCTTTCTGAAGAGGCCCCTGGTTGCTGCTGCTCCTAAACCTCGAAGAGAGAGAAACTCAGAGCTCAGTGGTCAGAAACTCCTCAGACTGACCTGCAGCTGCCGATTCACTGCAGATCATGTGCCAGCAATCCTTCCACCGTAGTTGATAACACCAAAGTGTGAGAATTTGAAGTCTTTTTATGTTGGTATCATTTGCACTACAGGATTTGACTATCAGCTCCTTCCACAGAAAGCCCCACCATGAAATCCAGCAAGAGTTTTTCCCTTAGCAATGAATTAGCTGATATGTATTTCAAAGATACATATTTTGTATGTATAAATCTCCTAAGAAGCAAAAGTACACAACACTTTTTGTCTGGTTTACTATTAATACAAAATATATCTCCGTAAAGTCATAATAATCTTTTTAAAAAATCAATTAAAACCTCAACTAAAATTTCCCTCTCTTTGACCTACGCATTTACTTGTATATTTTTTTAAGGAGGTTTCTGAATCCTGAGTATCAGCAGGGCTGCTCTCTGTCATGAAATTCCCTTACACAGGGAGTGCACAGGATAAACAGGCAAACCAGACTAAGTTAGGCTGGAAGTTCAAGACACAGAGAGGTCAGCAGGCGTTCCTACAGATTCATCCCTAATGGGAAAATTCCACAGATAGTCCTGGCCACTTCCTGCTCAGACAGAAAGGTATTAATTTTACCACTGTAGATCATGTTTGAAAGTTGAATAAATGGTTGATTTTTAGGATACATTGACATCTTTCAACGAAAAGATAAAAGAAACTGGGTGTAATTCTGTCTGTCTTCACAGACATGCTGTCAAATCAAGTCCCTCATGTTCTAAAGACCATGCAGAGGAGCAATGTGATACACCACAGTTCCCTACAGTTTTACAGTGTAGAATGGTTAAGACATTTTATTACCCCTACAATAAATCTTTCTTACTATAACTGGTATTCACTGTGAAAATATTGATATGATATTAAATTTAAATTATTCCATATTTTTAAGATGGAAGGATATACTTGCTAAAGATTAATGAAGGCAGAACAGTCTCAGGCAAAAGAAAGAGAAAGGAAAACAAAATTAAAGACATTTAATTGTTTTGTGGAAGCATTCACATCTTTGGTTGCGAGTTTAGAAAACTACTCAGAGCCACACAGAAATATTTCTGTTGGCGACAGCTGATCAATTTGTGGATGAAGATTTTGTTTCATTTAGAGAATTAGAGGCACAAATTCCCTCTTTTTTTTAATAAATGGAAAAGTATTTTTCCAGTATTTCTATTACAACTTCTATAAATGCATAACCTTTATCACAAAATTGCACTCATCTTGAATTTCCATCTTGTTTTAAAAACTGCCTGAGAAGTCAAAGTGTAAAAGACAAAGTAATACCACTTTGCACAGGATGAAACAGGACACCCCTCCAACACCGGAGGGCAACAATCAGCAAACTCAGCTTTTATTTAAGGATGATGTTACAGACACAGCTATTACAATGTCACTGAGATAACATGAGACAAAGAAATGCCTCACTAAAAATTCCTTTTGTAGCACACCCTTCCTTTCGACCCCATTCTTATCACCAGCAACAAAAAGATTAAAAAGTTTTACCTACCAAAAAGATGCAGGAAAATGCTGCCACTCAAAGCATGAGTGTGTGTGATTTTGGACGGAGACAAGATCAAGAAGGAGCAGGATAGGAAAAGATGACAAATAGTTGTCTTCACCAAGGACAGACAGTAAACATATCTATTAGTATCACAAAGAAACTTCTCTTTACTGCATCAATTGAACTTGGAAGATGGCTTTTTGAGATGCTAGACCAACAGTCTTTTACAAATATTTGCACAAATAAACCACACTGAGGAGTATTCACATCAGGTCCAGGTAGCTACGGTGCTTAAGGTAGTCTTCGACAGGCTAAATTCGCCCTCTGAATCAACCCTGAGTCACTCCCTGAAGAAGCCTGTCCCTCCACTGACTACACAAGACCTACAGAGACAAGACTCAACACACGCAGTTCAGAAGCAATTTTGGTCACCAAAGATTAGGTAGGGAATTAATCTTCCCACCTGTCATCTTGTACTTCTTGGAGTCAGTTGCCTGAATTTTTTGTTTAGTTGTTGGTTTCTTCACTGTTTTTATACAGATGGCCCACCACATCATGTTAATTTTGCATCCCCCTAAAAAAAGATATTTTCCAAGGTTATCTCTGGCACCCTGGATAGAAGCTCCATGAACTTGTTCCCACTATCAACAAACTTTAAGGAATAGCCAAAAGGTCTGTAAGTGTATCAGGATCCATAATACAGAGAAAAAAACCTACATTACTCGCAGATGAAGACTGCTGCGGGTCCTGCTAAGCTGAAGAACAACAAAGTGCTGCCATGTCTCAAGACAACAGTGTCCGTCAGAAATTTCACTAATGTTCTGGCACTGTACTTTGAAAACAAATCATCTCCTTTAGCTGCTGGCAGGAGGGGGAACAAACTAAAACCCAAGTAATTCCATTCATTTTACTGTAATTCACATTTTCAGACACTATCCCAAGCTCCTGGGTAGCAGGAAAACAGGCAGCCAGTGTAATGAGGCTATGCTAGAGAAGATGAGCTAGAGAAGATGAGCTGGAATTGAAGTCCTCACAGAAGTAAATAAACCCCTCCAATATTTTCTTCTTGCTGTAACAACATCTCTCTTAGCAAGTGATATTGCCAGATTTCAGTTATGTCCTCAGTGAAATACAAGCCATTATTAACACAGACCTGTAATTCATCACCAAGAGCCTCTTTTCTCTCTCTGTACTCTTTTACAAAACCCAAGGATAGCCTTAGAGACGGCGCTTTAGGTGAACGAACAAAAATCCTCAGGGCTTTGCCCTGGGAAGCCTGACCCTGGGTAGGTGTTGCATGCTCTGGCAGAGCTCTGCAGGAGGAATGACTCAGCAGGGCTGCCAGCATCTAAATCCTCCTTTATAGGAGGCTATTTTGCTATGAACTCAACATCTATCTCATAATTTTGAATTTTAAATGCTTCGTTCTTCATGTTGTATTCAGCACCTTGTATCTTCACCCAACCCAACAGAACAGGGGGTCAAACTCTATGTGTCTTTCTCCACGGGAGTTGTCTAACGCATGGCATCAGCCCTGGGAAAAGCCTGCGAACCCGTGACTCTGGTACGCACAAGGGACAGAGAAACAGCAGGATCAAACATCTACTTTCACTAATTCTTAGTAGATTTTTCTCTGCTGGAAAAGTGTTTTATCTGATGGTCCACTGTTTCTTTCAGATGTTTCTATACTCAGTCAGTTCCATATATTCCTGGCAGCTGATATTTTTTTTTTAAATATATATATATATCATTCTTAATTTCTAAATCTAATTATTGCTAGTATGACTTTGCTTCACTCTTCTAGGCTCCTCATAAATCCACAACAAAATAGGGTCCTTAATGTGAAATTCAATAGAATTATCTTCCTCAAGCCCATGGCAACAAGCCCGTGGCTTTCTTTTGAAGAAGGAGAAAAAAATAAACTAATTTGAATTGCAGATCCTGAGATTAGAAACAAATAACCCTCCCAAAAAATCAGTAAAAGGCCCCTTTTACTTTAGATACTGAAAATTATCCTTTGTCAAGCCAACATGACAAGTTATTTAGATATTAGAGAACCGGATTTTTTGTGTTTCAATGTTTATGTTCTTCAGAGTTCTCCCAGGAGAAAGCTATACCACACAACAGATTTTATTTCCCCCAGCTTCCTGGTTTACAGTAAGTTAGGTTCTAGTGCTTGTAGCCACTTGGTCCTTATGAGGGAGGGAGGGAGGGAGGGAGGGAGGGAGGGAGGGAGGGAGGGAGGGAGGGAGGGAGGGAGGGAGGGAGGGAGGAAGGAAGGAAGGAAGGAAGGAAGGAAGGAAGGAAGGAAGGAAGGAAGGAAGGAAGGAAGGAAGGAAGGAAGGAAGGAAGGAAGGAAGGAAGGAAGGAAGGAAGGGAGGGAGGGAGGGAGGGAGGGAGGGAGGGAGGGAGGGAGGGAGGGAGGATTATGGTATGCTTAGAGTTTAAGTTCTCATTAACTTGTTTCTTGACTTTACCAAACTTAACAGCCCCTCAAAATAAATCTTTAGCTCATTTTGATTGTTGATAACAAAGTATGCTTCAGATTAGGAAGAACTAGTAATTATGGCATCTCTGGTTTAGAAACAGGATGAACCCTTCAGAATCATGACCATCACAGCCAGCTTGTGAGCACCATCACTTAGAGCAAGTTTCTAGCAGAGCCTCCTTGAGTTACACAAGGCAGCCAAACAGAGGTCTTCTCCCTCTTTCCAGAAAATCTCCCTATGTCAGTGCTGGCAATCACTGGAGTCTTCTGTGAGCTGATTCTTTCTGCTAACCTGGCCAAAAATCAACCCAGTAAAGCAGGCAAATAGCTTTATGGGAGAGGAAAGGTTAGCAGAGAAGGGGAGAGGGGACTAAAACCTCTCTTTCAGCTGTGGCAGTTTGTTAGACATGCATGATGCATAGCTTCAATCTTAATCCATGTGGCAAATTTTTGCAGGACAGTATTAGCTAAATCATGGTACAAACCACTCTCCTACCCCAAAAGAAGTAGAACACTATTGTACCTGTAACTCCAACACGATTCTGGAATCACAGGATGCTTTGCCACAGAGGGAAGGAAAATTATACACCCCCTGATGCCACCAGCAATGTCTAAACATAATTCTGAGTTAGTTCTGCTCTCACACCTGTGGCCGTGGCCTTGAGGTCTGTATGCAAGGCATTTTCCCATGTTTTAGAAAACTGTTTCAGGTTTCAGAACAAGACCGTCAAGAATTGTTTCCTGAATAAATTAAAGGCCAGGGAAGTTAGGACAATATTGTGTTGGCTTGTATTTCTACTTTCAAAGTAGAAGTACAAAAGAGTTCCTTACCAGTGCTCATTTGAAACACATTCCTAGAAGTTGGGATCCATTTGTATTTCAGGGAGCAGCACTTTTACACAGGCAGATTCCCATGTCAGAAGCTGTTCTCCTGAAGCTAAAGCACTGCAAATGCATAAGGCATTATAAGAAATAAATCATTAAAAATTCATTTTTTCTAAGGTAAATAGCATTGACATCGTAGTAGGAATTAGATATGCCCGTTGTTTAATCATCTTGGAATCAAAGCAATAAAAAACCTTAAAAAATTATTTGACAAGTACACGCAGGCAGTGTGACAGTGTTTAAGATTACCATGGTACCTGACTGCAATGCTGTCGCAATGACAGTGTCAGCAAGCCAGAAATCTGGAGGTGTTTCAAAGGAGACAAACTCTGAGGCTTCCTTTTAGATTCTGATTTCCTTGGGTGAAAAAAAGAAAGGGGAGGGAAGTGCACAGAGAAAAGATATTCTTGGTATTACTTACTGCAAGAGAAGAGACCTTGCAACTTAGGGGGGGATGATGATTGTGTTCAGAGTCCCTGGGAATGAAACAACTGCAGCATGATGCAGCTTACACTGAAAAGCAATCTGGTACTTTAAAAACAGTATGTACTCACTCCCCTACCCTTAAAACATTCACTTAATCTAGGAATTATTAGAAATTAAATGCTAGAGAAGTAAAATCTTTGAAGATACACAAATATAGTACACAACAGCATCTTTGTAAGGATAGGATTGGACTCATTGTTCATAAGCACAACATATGGGACTAACCCATCCCTCTTCCACATCCAGAAAGAAGTGAAGAACTTCCATTTCCCTGCACTGCTGTGAGGAGGGAGACAAACAAAAAGAGCTGTGGACAGAGAACAGCTGCTATGGCAAATATGGAATGCAAACAGTGTTTTTGATAGTGAAATAGCTAATGATAAGCTCTGCATTCCCCCCATCTCCATCCCTAACATGGAAACAACTGTTTGTATCCCACTCCTCTGCTGGGACACATAAGAATTATTACCCATGTGCGACATTTTTAATATGACAGAAATAAAAAATAAATCAAGAAGAACATAGATAGCAGCGGTAGTAACGTGAGTAAAACAGACATCTGCATTTATTTCTAGTGACTACTGGATTTCCCTTGAAATAAATGGATTTCTAGCCTTGCAGGAACCTCAGAACAAATGTTCCCTGGGTATCTCCAGGGCCTACTCCACCCTGGAAATTTCCCTCAGTGTCAGCAATTGATACCTTGCCCCTGGCACAGCTACATACAGCAAGTTGGCAGGGGTGCAGCCTTGCGAGTTTGAACACAAGTTTCCAAAAAAGATAAAAGTCCATTGGCACGTATGTTTGTGAGGGGGTGAGTTACAACAGTACCTGACACATTGCAATGACTCAAATCTGAGTGAAAATTTCAGAGGTAAGAAGAAAGAGGAGACAAAGCGAAGAGCAGGAAAAGCCAGACTAGCTTGCTATACCCAGATGTTTACGCAAATGAAAGTCTGCGTATGAAACCAAATATATTCAGAATTTTTCAGAGGCATGGAGATATGCCATTAGCTTTGTAAGGCCTGACCTTTTCTGCCCATGAGCACAGCGTAGCACTTACTGTGTGTGAAGGCCACTTCTCTGATGATGCAACACACCATAATTGTAAGACACGTTTTTTCTGTTTAGGTTCTTACGCTATCACTTTAATACACAAAAATACCCTGGAAGGACATGAAAAAGTCCTCCTGCTTATCCAGAAATATAGGTTGTATATGTAAAGCACTTTGCTTTGATCCAAAAAAGCCACATCTTTTCCTCAACAACTGACTCATTGCTTTCCACCTGGTTTGTCTCTAATTAGTACCAGCCAAGTCTGAAGTCTAAGCACAAGCCTGAGAGATAAAGATGTGTTTGTAGAGAAGAGAGAGAATCTATGGACAAAACACATCTTCATAATTTCAAGTGTAAGAGATTTGAATGTTATTGTTTTCAGCACAAAAATTCATGTTCCATTCACTTTGGTGACCCAACCCTTGCCTCCGTCAAAAATATCGAGTGTCAACAGGATGCTGGGCTTTGCATTAACAATGCTTGTAGTGTGAAGTATGTTTACCACTGGGGAAAGGAAAAGAAAAGAAAGAAATATCTATTTCTGTATGCAACATACAGAACTAGTCTTCTCTAAATAAATGGACCCATTTGTTCATATATGTCCATTTTCGGTTCTCAGAATTTATTTTCAACTAAGTCCAACTCAAAAGTAAAGGTTTAAAGAGGAAGATTTTTGTGCAGGCTACAAATGGATGACAGATGAAGTAAGGTGAGGAGGGGGGAAGAGATGATGGCCCTTTGGTTTGCTGATATTTAATGACACATCTGAAGACTTCATCTGACACATGCACAATCGATTCTCTCAGTAAATCTATTAAACCCCTTGATGACACCCTGTTTGAAGCTGAGATTGCCACATGATCCACTAGACCAAGGGGAAAAATCATCAGAAAGAAGAACCGGTGTCTTCATGCACCCTAGAGCCATGTGTCAGAGCATGAGTATGCAGTATCATTTGTACAGGCTGACGTACAGTGTTAATTGAGAGAGCTTTGCATACCTTCACAGGAACTGCTGCTCACTTAAAATGCAAATATGCTTACTTTTAAGCTGCCCTCTGCCCAATTACAGCACTATTGCTAAATAGGTCTTCAGGGTAATACACCTAGGTTGTATTCATATGTATCTCAACTAGCAAAGCTGATTCTCATCATCATGAACAGAATTATACAGCTCAGCTACATAAATTTACTACATAAAGCTCATTATTTAGAACACATTAGAACATGCAGGTGCCAAGTAATTCCTATATGTTCCATCCTTATTTTTAAAGTTCTGCTTTGATATTGCGGTTCACTAAATCCACAGAAGAACTACAGACAAGGAGTTTCACGCATAGTTTCAAGTGAAGATTTCATACCCTGCTTTAAAAAAAAATCCAAACCACACACAACCCCAAAACCACAACTTAATCTATTCCCAGCTTCCTAGAAAAATAAACTTTGCCACAGAGCAAGAAGAATATGCTGTTTCCCTACCACAGCACTGGTCTCAATACAACAACGTAGAGAAACAGCATGTGGAGACACCTTTCAAACCTGAACCTGCTGCAGGAGAGCCTCCGTACTTTTATGTGGTCATGGGCAGCTATGATCTGGGATGGTTCACAGCCGTCTGCTGCGCTGCACAACTCCGATAAAAAAAACCCACGTAGCTCTGCTGAAACAAAACAAAGAACCAAGTTTGAGAGCAAGGAGGAAGTCAAGGGGATGAAAAGAGTGAGGAAAGAGGCAGAGCAGCACCCTCAGGGTGCAGGGGCAGAATGTAAAAGAGGAGAAGCAGAAGAAATGAAAGCAGAACCAGCAGAGAAAGGCAAGGGAGAAACAGGAAGACACACAGAGCAAGGAGTATGCTGCCACTGCTGAGAAATGACCTGCATCTCAGGACCTGCTGGAGTCTGGGCCCTCTCTGGGACTGTGGCTTGGGCATCTCTGCTAGAGCCTCCTCCTCCCAACTGAACCTTTCTCGAGCAGCCCCCGTTTAGCAGCTAACTCTGGAAATAGTCCCCTGTTTACCAGCAAACCCATCATAACTGATGCCCAGGCAATCTTCAAGTGTTTAGAAAAGCAGCAGATTATCTCAAAAGCAAATCCTGCATGTCAGCTTGCCACACATCGAACGACCTTCTACAGATGTTCCAAAGAAAACAAGCTTTCTCCCCTGTCAAAGATGACAGACACTTCCTTGGACAAACACAGCCCAGCGCTAATTGTTCTATATTGTGCTTCCTGCCTAGCTTTCCAGCCTTGCAACATACTCACTTTAGCTAAGAAAAAAATAGGCAGCACCTGCCCAGGATGTACTTCAGTCACAGCTGAGCAAGCTCTGGTTTCCAAAAGCACAGCTGCATTACCCCTACCCTACTACACCTGTATAAATTAATTTTTCTGCATGATTGCCTACTCCCTTAGTTAAATCTGAGAGGCACCTTATTGACTAAAGTGCATACAATATAATTGTATCATTACATCTCACTATGTATAAAATGCTATTGCTTCACACTTAAAAATTTGGAAAAGGAAGATGTTAAGAAAAGGATGAGGCTGGATAATAACATACACTTGCAAGGAGCACAAGTCTCTGGGCAAACCACTTCAGATAAAAGGCAGCATTTGACTCAGGTTCTAACAACAGGGGAAGAAAAGAGAAGCACTAAAAGCCATTTCCCAGATTTTGGATAGGGAGGTATTAATATTCTGCTTCAGTATACCTCCTTCTCAGATTTTCTCTGGCTGGAAGAATCCCACTAATATTTTCTCCAGTGGCTTATGAATATCATGAGTGTTCTGCCTTTATTTGCATGCAGCCATTAAGTAAACTTAATTGCCCACAGGTAGATGTTCTTATGTGCATACAGGAGGTCCGAGCCAGGATTTTCTGCATGCATAATCTTAAGAAACTCCAGCCCCATTCTTGAAAACTATATTAAAGAACACGAGCACTAAAATGCAAAATTATCAAAATGCAGATGTCAGAATATCAGTTGCCAGGCAACCTTAAATAACCTTCCATCCTTTTGCATATGTGCCATAACAGGGGCTGCCATATCAAGATCCAACAGTATCTATTTTCCAGCCGTACTCTGTGGCAGGCGGTGCCCAGGCAGTGAATGGGGGCTGTTGTAGGGAAGCAGGCTGTGGTCTGCGGACTGCCCACACTCACTCATGTTGCAGAAGCTGGAAGGTGAAGCAGATGGGCAACTGCAGGAAGAGAAAGAAGGATCTTACAGTTACATCAGCTGAACGATACACTGGAGAACTGGGCTGTGCCTTTACAGGAAAGCCCGTGAAATGGCAGGAAGTCACACCAACAACATTTTTCCAGGTGGTCACTCACTGTGTGTTCCCTGTTTTCTCTGGGCTCGGTCTGAGGTACCTGGGGTCTGGTTTGCAGAATGACTGATGGCTGTCACAGCCGTCGGTCTGCAATCAGAAACGTACACTGGATGTACCACCAAGGCTCAGCACTCCGGGAACTCGGGTTGAAGGTTTTTCAAACTGGGCGCTAGAATTAGTGGAAATCCTTGCAATTATGTTCTCTGCCCTCAGATTATATCCTTAAAACAGGAATTATAATACCTTCATAACTGATTATAACTATTTATTTATGAGATTTTTACGGCAGTAAGAGGGTTTGCATAGGAGCCTCCAAAATAACACTATTAAAATAAACCACAAAGACATTAATAATTTTGTATTCAATGCACACTGAAAACAAATGTTAAATAAATAACGAGAGAATGAATGAAGAAGACAAATTACTCAGCAGCACCCTTTCAACAAGCCCCTTATTATTCTGGGCAGTGAATGAAACAGACAGTGTGGGAGAGAAAACAAACACACAACCAGAGCCAAGCAAAGGGCATAAAAGAACGGAGGGTGCAGAGGAGTCACACTCAAGCAGGGAATGGTGCCAAACAAGGAAGGCGGTGAGATGACAAAGGGAGAGCCCTGGTGACAGCTCCCTGCCCAAAGGAGAAAGCCTTGTCCTCCAAGCAGAGGGAGGGCTGTTGGGACACTGCTGTCACTTCTTAGGATGGGAGATCATGAGCCAGAGCACAGCAAGCATTTGAAGCCATGTGCAAGGTCCTGGCCAACAGCAAATTTCTCCCACCCCATTTTCACATAAAAGTGTTTGCAATACTCAGCCCTCTGGCCCAGCGCTCTGCTTGCTGCTGCAAGAGAAAGGTATGAGTTGAAATCTCTCCTGGGAGCCAGAAGTTTGTGGAGAGTTCTACATGTTGTCATGCAAACAGGGGGTGCAAGAAATGCACAAGAAGGGGCAGAGGAACGAGGTTGGGTCACAGGCTTGGAGCACAGCATCACACCTCTGACAATGCCTTCCAAAAACTCTCTTCCAAAAACTCTCTTCCAAAAGCAATGACTGAGAAAAACAATGTACAAAGCTCTTTGAAATAAAGTACTGCCTGTGTAGAGCAGAAGTCGATGATTTAGAATAAAATACAAATATTCGCTAAATACAGTTTTCTTATCGGGTAGCTTCTGCGGGAGAATCATGGCAAGATATTCCCCAGACAACACCAAGGCCATCAGGATGTGGCAGCACCATCCAACCCCACAAGTCTCTCAAGCTAAGCTCTCCTCCAGCAGGTCTGGGGAACAGTCTCCTTCAGAGTCTGAAGACTTTTTGATTCCAGCTCTGTGACTGGAAAAACAAGCCTCTCTCTTTTTTTTCCTCCCCCCCCCCCCCCCCCCCCGCACCAAGAGCAAAGCTTCATCCCTTGAAACCGATCCATTTGTCCACCGTCTTTCAAATCCTTGCTCTCAGCTGGGGGTATTGTCTTTCTTCTGTTTATTCTGCCCTCGCATCCACTAAGCTTGATGCTGTGTTTGCAGAGGAAGTGTTATGACCCAAAGTGGCTCGGTCACACACACATCCAGATCGTGATGACATTTCAGTGCCCCTGGATCACTGCTTATCAGCGCCGTTAACAGTCATGCATAGCATTTGGCATGTTCAAACCTGTAATACTTCTGCTCTGCACACTTAATGCTTGTTTAATATGACTTTTTTAAAAGAAACACACATTTAAAGAGGGTTTATTTATCCTTTTGTTTATATCTTGCATTACTTTTACCCTGAGAGGTTTGATTTAACGCAAATGCAGGTCTCCATCACCCAGCAGCCTGCACTTCTTTGGCTGGCAGAGTTTAATGACATTCACTCAACTATTCTTCCCCCAGCATAAGTGGAGGAGCCACCTTTCTCTTCTGTTTCTGCTTCCTAGAAGATGAAGGCTGAGACAGTTTGCCATATCTGCCCTGAGCTGAACTAAGTGACAAGGTTTTTTCCACACCGTTCATCCGAAAAGAGCAGTTGTTAAGTCATTAATCAGTATGCAGTTCAGACAAAGGGCGGGATCTATCACACCAAACTTTAGGCTCCTAGAGTTGAGCAAGTAACACTTGCTTTCCTTCAGAGTCCATGGAAACAGATCCTTTAAGGGCACAGTTCCAAGGCAGACACCCAAAGTGGACCAGATTCACCCTTCCCTCCAACAGCCTGGGTTTCTCCACGTGCTCTGTGGTGATCTCCGGGTGACCGGCTAGATGCAGACAGGGCTCACTGCTCAAACTCCAACAGTGGCAACCTAAACACCACAGGGAAGCAATGGCAATGAAAAAAAAAAAAAAATAAAAGCATGTTTCACTACACACAGAAGTTGACTGGCTTCAATCAATACCTTTTCTCTTCTAGTGGAAAGGGTCAGTAAGAAGAGAAACAATATGGGAAGATGCTGTTGCCAATGCCTGTACCTTCATAGAGAGCGAGCACGTGAATCAACAGCGCATTTTTACGTCCTCACATCAGCAGGTATCACAAAAGCCAATTCTGTCAAATGTCGAGTTTGTTCTCATCATATAATCAAGATATTTGTAGGCAGGAACAGGTTCCAGTCTAATTAAATTTGATCAGACTTGAGCTTTTTCCCAGACAGTCGCACTTTTTAGCCGTCTCTGAGCATCGTGGTGATATTTACTGGGAAACGCAAGCGCTCTATTTCCATAAAAGCAGGCAGTTTAAAATTAGCTGCAGATAACAAAATGACTGCTTAGAGCAGAAATGTAATTTTCTGAAAGGGGTTATTGGTTCTGAACATGATGCACTGCACTCATGATCTGTCATGCCTCATTACTTCAGACCAAATAAGTCGGGCTAGTATAACTGGATACGTTAGAGACTCTCCTCAATGCCGAGTTCTTTTTAAGATGCTGCCTTCCAGGCTGAAGTCTTAAAAAAAAAAAAGCCATTAACAAACTCATTTTCTCAAGTCCTGTGGCATATTTACAGGTTAAATGGAATGAAATTTTTTTAATAGTTCTTAAAGCACAGCTCCACTTTTGAGAGTGATTCAGCAGAAATTGAATCAATTGACTGAAAAGTTTATTGCCTGTAAGCATTTAAATATCACTTCAGAGGTTTAAAGAAATAGGTATTATAGCAGCTTTGCATGTTCAACTAAGGTTCAGAAGCTGTCAGAGAATTTATTCTAATTCCAGTAGTAATTTGTATCTCATTTGGTTAGGCCACTGCGAACTAAATATAGGTCATGCACGTCCCTGATTTGCATTGGTGGAGCTTAGCCATATTTGAACACAAGGAAACTCTGTTCTTTCTACCTTTCTTTCTAGCCTATCTAACTCCACCTAATATAGTTTGGGAACTCAAATTACAATGCCATAATCTTCACTAGGTATCCACTGGTACAATTTATTACAATTAAATCATTAGGAATGTGATGATGCATACTAAGAGGACTAAAATTCAGCACAGAGGTCCTTTGGTTGTGCAGGGTTATGGCAAAGAGCACTAGAAACTTACTTTCGTCCTTAAAACAAGAGGCTTTATACCCTCCTTGTGACTTAAGGGAAAAAAACAAACTGGAAAGGTGGCGGCGTCTGTGTGGTTACTTTTAAAAGTGGGACTATATTTCAAGCATTTATTAACCAAATTGAGCATATGAAATTTAAATTATGCTTTCCTTGTCTTATTAACATATTAATGAATATACATCAGCAAGCTGAACTAAAAATATATGGAAGATTTGCATGTCTGATTATCTTTGTGGAATTTTGCAACTGACAATTTGAAAGGACAGGAAAAAAAACACTTGTGTTAAGGTCTATGCAAAATTACAGCTTAGAGAGGTTCCTTAATCAAAGGGTTGTTTTGTATCTTTTATAAGCTAAAATGAGAATCTCTTTCTAAATGAAGAGGACTTGCTCTTGGAATTATGTTCAAAGTAGTCATTTCCCCAACTTTTAAAGCAGTAAGTAGGACAATGATGTCTTAACCAAAAGCACTGCCAGTGATCTCCTCCCAACCATCTCCTTTCAGAGAAAAGCAGGGAAACTTATGCTTCACCACATTGCCTCAGTAAGTATTTTCAAAACAAGCAGAGAGAAAAAAAAATGGAACAGAGGCACACAAGGAAACAGGGAAAGCTATTTTGATTGTCGACAGCAATCAAATTCTTGTAACCATTGAATGAAAACACAACCAACAAACCCGTTTATTTGTTAAAGCTGTGACTAAGTCAGGACTTGCTTGCTGTTCAGTTCTCCTCGCAGTTTCCAGACTTCTAGCATCACTCCAGGCAACTCAGCCAACTCTGTGGTTCAGCTTGCCATATTTCCCACCTAATGGTGGAGAAAATAATTGGACAAGTAATAATGCAAATATTTCAATCATGTCTCTCATTAGCGACTGTCATGAATGGGCGCAGCTGAGAAATTTTCTAGAAACAAAGAATATCAACGCTGTTAAAATACTAAGATTCCTCTGTTCTAGCAATCTTATCAGGTTTCCACCTCCAGATACCATTTTAGATCATTCCCAAATCAGATACCTTTTCCACACTTCTCCAGATTAAGTCTACAATACCAAACTCATCCAACAGCCATGTGTCTCATTTTCCATTCCTCCTCCATTCTTTGAAGAAAAGCTGGAACTTTGGAGAGGTTATCCTTACCACTCAAGGAAAGCTGCTTTACTTTTCATGTTCAAGAGACCACTAGCTAGGATTTAAAATGAGTGATCCTGTGAACACGTATGCTTAAATAAGCATTTTTTTTCATGGCAAGGCAGAGCTCTCAATTTCTTTTGCTCAATTTCGCCCTCACCTCATCCCTTCAACAAACTGATCCAGACTAAAAACAATTTGGGGAAAAAATTAAGGCTGAGGAGGGAACAAAAAAACCTGAATTTGGACTCACTCAGCCACTTTCAACTCTGCAAATGCCTAACTACCAGGGTAGCACAATGCTGAGAATAAGTAGCAAAGGTCAGGAACTCTTTAAGTCCACGTTACTGCAAGAAAAAGACCTGTAACCTGAAACTACCGTCTAAGACCCACATGTGATTTTCCATGGCAGTTCTATTTACTGCCTTCCTTTCAGTCTATGTTTTTAACAAGATGAAGCAAAGCCCAGCATACTAAGGTGCACCTGTAAGACAAATCCATTTAATATGGAGGTAAGTGAATCTGCAAATGAAGATGAAATGTTTGAGCTTCTTCGGTGCTAACTCCCACCAGTCATCTGCTGAAAACCTGACCTGTACAACGTGGCAGGTGGTATCTGCAAAAAGAGCCTTAATTCTGTCCTTTGGGAAGGGGCATGAGCATCTCCGCAGATTTTTTTTGCTGGCATCTAGAAGTCCCTAGGTACCATTGCTAGGAGTATAAACTGATAGCAGTAAGAACATCTGCAGCAGGAATGAGAGTTTGCTTTTATGCAGACAAAGCACTAGTATTCCAAACAGTTCACGTGTTGATTAACTACATTTCTGTACAGGGAACTCATAATACCTCAGCATTAACGCTCAGTTACTGACTGCCAAGAACAGTTTTGTACACCAACAAATTCCAGCAGCTACCAGCAAAATCCCTCTGTTAGAGATTTTTGTAAAGGGAATGATAAGAAGAAAAGGAAGGAAAAAAGTTATGTTTATCTTTTTTTCCATTTTTAACTAGGACGAGACATATGAGTAGAAGCACTAGAAGGATGGAAAGCCACAGCTTGCTAAAAATTAGAAGAGAAATATGTCCTTGATAAAGATTATACTGAGAACTGCCTACAAATTGCATTCTCCTGTTGCCCATGCCTTCTGCTGCCTAATATATTAATAGAACTGTTCACCACATGGGAATTCAATTTGTGAAGAAAGGTGAAAAAATAAAGCTGCTGGCAGATAACACACAAGCTGCTCAAAAGAAATGACACAGGTTCACTCTTCTCTCAAAAACTAAGACATGCAGAGAAACACAGCAAGTTTAATTGTACACTCTGCAGTGACTTTTGCTTTGCTAGTGTGTACTGTTGGGTGGGGTTTTTTTGTTCGATCAATTCTTACACAGCCAAAGCTGGAGTCCAGCTTCATCAAGAGTGTGTATATATATATATATATATATATATATATATATATATAAAAGACAGACTAAAGAGGATCCAAAGGATTAAGCAGCAAAGGGTGTAAGTTACAAGCATTTGTCCCCAGTTATGTGCCAGCTTTCCGATTTTGTATCTTCTGATGCCTTCTCCTGCAGCAGCTCTTCCTAATTAAAATAAATTAAGAACCACTTCTTGTTTACACCCCTGAACATTAATATTCAGGAATGTCAAGAGAGACCATGACAAACATGGAGGGAGCTCCAAAGCGCTTTTCAGCAGCAACATGACATATTGGCAAGAGGGGGAAGGCTGGCCAACTGGCAAAACAACAATTTTAAGTGTACTTGGCCAGGCTAGGCCTGTAAAAACAAGAAGCTTTGTCAGCCAATGCAGTGAGCACTTATGTTCATAACAACTCCTTTTTTCCCCTGAGTTTTCTAAGAACAAATTACTTACTAATGTTGATATACAAGTCCTCTGAAGAACACAGATGGCCAGCAATACCAGCGCTAAGATGCAAAGAGGCCAGTCACTTTGATTTGCTGTATACAGGCTCTCCAGCAAAGAAATTCCCCCCATTTTAAAATGTATTTCTGAGAATCATGCAAAACTTTTGAGTTTTGTTAAAAAGAAGCTAGCAGAGATTCCAATTCTTGGTCCTTCAACCACGTTCCCCTTACTTGAAAGCCTCCCAGGGTAAATATATTTCACAAAATATATTTATCCCAAGAGAAATTAATTCAGAAAACAGAACACATTCACCTTCATACCCAAACTACACGCTGCTGGTTTTACAAAGGTGGGCAATGCCAAAAGAAATCACTAACTCCTATGTATTTACCCCAGGAGGTCTTACACCAGCAAATGCTGTCTCTGGGTCCTCAACAGTTAATTAGACCCAACCTTTGCATTGCAAAGTTGCTTTTTAATAAACCAGGAATCGACCGTATTGGTCAAGCATAGTCCCCTCTGCCTCCTGCCCCAGAATTAGTAAAATGAGAAACGGTGGTATTTTTTAATCCACCTTTTCCACTTCAGTTTTTTTGCCTTCTGCAAATCTCCAAAGAAACTTCCACTTCATACATTAAAACTCATCTTTGCAACGTTTCGCCTCACAATTAAAGCCTGATTTTGCTGCAGCAAGGTTGAACCTCTAGCAGGTTGGCAGATGTGGGAAATGCAGAGCTGCTCCTCTACCCTACAGGAACCTTCTTATTAGAGAACAGAGCCAGAGCTGAGGAGGTTTTGAAGCTCATCAGCCATCTTTGCCTCCAGACTCTGCAACATGTTGTCTTTAAATGCCATCAGCTTTTTTCAGCCCGGACCCCGCCAACATTCAGTGTCACAGTTCCCAAACAACTGTTCTCCCTCTGCTGAAACCAAACCCCCAATTTCCTGACCCAGAAGTTCGCGCATTCAGACTGAACTAAAGCGCAAACTAGAAAAGCAACAGAAACACACTCTTCGCTCAATCTTCAATGTGAGGTTTGGTGAATAATGAACTGAAAGGCACGCAGTGACTGGATTAAATAAGGAGCACAAAACCATCCGTTTCACCTGCGAGTCTATAGGATAAATGCTTGGGTCTGCTGCGGCAGAGTCACCGACCGTACGTCTGACCACAGGGACTTTATCCAGCTTCAGTCTTGAAGATCTCAAAGCATGCACCCCTGCAAACTCTGAGAGTAACCCACCCCAGTGGTGCAGGAGTAGCAAAGAAAAGGTTGAAAATTTATACAAATGTTTTCAGTAGGGGAGCCAAGGTGAGGATCAAGGGCTGTTAGCTAAGAGTAGGTTCCAGAAGTGTACCAACCATTTCTGGGGGCAAGACAGCTGGTAGAAAACCAGGGTGAAGACTTCCAGAAAAGCCACAAGCAGACAGGAATAACATAGGGATGAGAAGAGGAAGAAGGAAGAACATTCTTCTGACTAACTCATAAATGCATAGCGCCAATTCCAGAAAAAGGTGTAGCAGAGCAATGAAATGCATTTTCCGGAGACAGTTTTTTAACAGACAGGTCTGTTGAACCCAGTTGCCCTGTCCCAGCCTCATCATAGTCTGTATCCCAAGGCTGCAAGAGATGGCTCTGGAGGGTGATTCATCAAAGCTACACAACATTTTATTGCTGCATGAGAATGTGAGATTGATGTTAGATTGCAAAATATTTGTTGATCGCATGAGATACATAACAGATGGGAAGTTCTCTGTCATAATATCTAAGACCTCAATATATTTTCTGAGAAGGTAAAATATTTCAAGGGTGCAGGACTGAATCTGAATTTAAGCAGATGAAAGGGAGTAGATACACATCCTTACAATAACATCTATCTTCATACAGATCACCATCAAGTAATCCAGAATTCTCCCCATAACACACTGAACTCAGCTACAATCAAAAATATTTGTCTCACTTAAATTATTCTATTTAACTACTTCAGCCAAACCAGTTCCAGAATAAAAACAGTTGACAAGGAGTGTGTGTGTGTTCCTGCACACCTGTATGTGTATATACCTGGCACAAGTAAGGATGGAAACTGTTAGTACCACTAATTGTAGAATATCCTTGCTTCGTATAGGATGAGCAGATGAAAAAATTAAAAAACTCATGAAAAAATATTATCAAATATATACAGTGGAAAAGCGACAATTCAAGTCAGACAGTTATTTAATATCTCAAGTTAATGCTCTTATGTCCATAATACGTTACACTTAAAAATCTCAATAGGCACAAATAATAAAATTTTCTTCTTGTTCCCCAAAGTTCCCTTTGCTTTCAGAAGAAGGCGACAAAAATTGAACTGTCGAAGCAAAGGACTACAGGGAGCGTCATGCAGAAGATTAAGGAAATAACTGAGTTAAGGCAGCCAACTGTGTTCCAGTTTTCTCTGTGCCGAGTGACCCGTTGCCCTCTCTGGTTTTTATTTGCTTTTGCACTGTACTGCCTTATGTAACTGTTCCCTCCAGCTCATAAATTTCCAAGGTGAACAAAAGCTCAAGTGATTACATTCAGCTTCGCTACAAAGGTGATTTTTTTTCCACTAACTTCTACTTACCAGGGTTTATATTTTTAATCATATAAAATTATTAAGCCCATTGAGGTTAAGTTGATCGATTCGGCTTCTAAACACCCATGCTTTCCCATTTTTGACCAGAACAATATTTCTGATAATGTTAGTAACTACAAAGATTAAAATGGATTAAGGCTGGAGAGAAAAAAATGGTTTGGTGGTTGTTTTTTCTGCCCCTTCACAGGCCAGGCTGCCCTTAGTTTGGCTCAGGTATCTAGAACTACTTTTCATCTCCCTAAACATCTCTTTTGCCCATACTGATATCCTACAAAAGGCAGTCTGTCTTTTCAGAATAGATCCTACATAAAAGAACTGGAAGTCCATTATCTGAAGTTATTTTCAGGAACAGCTCAGAAGCAACCTGACCTGGCGTCACACGGAAGCAAAACCAAGTCCAGCCATCAGCTTCCTCCCTATAGCAGGAGTTTACCCATGATGTTTTCTTGATCTGACCTGTCTTCAGAGGTGAAAGCTATTGCTGGAGATAACCGCAGCCTGGGGAAACCAAGAGACTCGTGCTTACAAAAATGTGCAGAACGCCAACAGATCCTCAGCGGCATGCAGTCTGTAATCCTAGCAAGGTAATGAGATTTACAGAAGCTAAATCCAAAGATTTTTTATTACACTGTGAAAGCATGTTCAATTTTAATATTTGTCAACGTGTGTGAATCCAGCTCATCATTTGTTTACAGCACAGTTGATACAAATTTCAACCTAAACTTGTGTAGAATATACATAATTAACAAGTCAGAAACAATTTTGATCTCCCAAAAGTTTACTTTGAGACCTACTTCACTCCTTTCCAGAACATTAAAAGACTTAAATCTTCATAGTGATACAAACTTCAGACCTCCAAAATCCTAGTAGCATTTTACCTCCTACATGACAATTGCCTGTGTTCATTATGGATTCTTTCTGCACCTGAATTAACAGAATTATTACCTGAATCATTATTATTTTCTCTGAATTACCAGGGTCCAGACCCAGCCATTAGCAGAGAGCAGATGTCATATACCTATGGTAAACTGTGAGCTGACAGTTCGTACTTTCTCAGTATCAGGTAGGTTCTTGCACTAGAAAAGGATCACTTCATCTAGTAAGTCCTTTCATCAGTATTTATCTCGCTGGTGAGATTTTAAAGTGACAACCAAAATATAGTCAGAACTAGCAAATATTAGATTTTCAATTTATCAGAAGTCTATTACTAAAGCTTGTCTGTTCTTTAAAGAAAGATGTTTATTTATATGAAGACACATACCCCTTGATGATTTCCGAAAAATGATATGGAATAAGAAGCTGCTCTTTGCCTTAAATTTGAAAGAAATTATCCTAGGTTCTTAACTTACACTGTGGTTTTAGTATTTGCTATATAGTAGTATTTACCTATACTACTAACACCTCTGTCAGGTAGATGTTTTAAAAAAGGAAACAGAACAGAAATACAATGTTTTGGGAAAAAACCCTCTAATCCATAATCCTGATGCAATTTCCTCAGGTCTTTCTGGGAAGAATCTTGCAGTGGAATCCCAGACTTCATGTTAAATTAGGGCAGAAAATACGCTTTGCTCATAAAACATGCTTAACATCCCACAAAACTCCAATAAAAGTTCTAGAACATGGATTAGCAGTATCTTAAACACTGAAAAAAAATGCATGTGAAAATACCCACTCTGTAAATAAGTTCAAGCATAAAAGCCAAGAGCATATACTCAGGCTAATCTATAACATTTGATCAGTCTCAGATATTAAACTGCAAAATACATAACACTGCAGGAAAGTAAAACTTATTGGCAAATCAGCCCAGAATACTAGTGGGAAGAAAGGGAGGGGCACATGTCATAAGGAAAATAATATGACAAAGTCCATAAAACAAGTTTAAATATATTTTAATGCCAAGCCACAGTTCAAACCCAATACATTTATTTTCTACTAATGACAAGGTCAGATATAAATCTGTGACTGAAATCTGAAGGTAACCTAACATTGTACAGCAGCGACCATTCACCATATGGAGCAGCGTTGATGCAGCGGGGCAGGAAGGGCACGAGAAGGGCGACTCTCCAGCTCACTCCACCATCCCTCCTGGCAGATTCGTGTCCAGTTGAAATTTCATGCCAAAAGAGCTTTACAGCGATGCTCAGAGAGGGAGAACAAGATTAAAAAGGACATAAAGAAGGGGGCAGGGAGCTTTAGATATTTTAAGAGAAAGCCAGCAAGGTAGGCTTGAGAGATACAGGAGAAAACCATTGTGTAAATGAAAAGATGGGCTGTTCAAAAGGAAAAAATGAACTGGCAGTGATGAGCACTGAGTATCATGAACAGATGAAGGCAAAGTGCAACTGCTTTAGGATTTTATTTTTAGTCATATTGTTAAAGAAAATGGGCTTTCAAAGCAGAGTACTTCATGACTAGCATGTTCATCTGCTTTTAACCAGGATGTATAAAGACTACATCACTAGCATAAAGGAAACGTTAAACGTCGCTGTAAAACTTTTACTGAAGAAGAAAAGTTCAAACTGCAAGTTACAGATCTCGAACCAAACTTTCCAAAGTTTGGAGCACCAGCATTTCTAAATGTTTCTCATTAGAAGTGTTTGTAAGAGCACTTAGAGAAAGGGTTCATTTTTTTTTCCTATTATCAGTAGTGCCAAGGATAGTAAGAATTAACACATGCAAGTTGTAATGGATTCTCAAACCCAGAAACACATCTCTTCCATCAGAAAACATTACATGAATTTTGTAAAATTTCATTAAAGTCAGTCTACTAGCGTTTATGAACTAGTCACTCCAAATTCCCCATTTCTAGCCTTATTAGGTCTTACACATATAGTCATGAAAGAATTGACCAATTAAAATTCAGAGATGACAAGCAGAAAGCAGGGTTACTTATTGAAGAAGGAGCAGACACTCTACCAAACTGCCTGGCCTTCTGTTGGACAGAGATCTAAATCCAGTCCAGAGACACCAAGAAGAATCAGAGCGACTTTAAATTCTGGAAAGGTACATTTTCTACAGAGCACTTCTTTGCTTCTGTTGAAACATATAAAATATTAATGTCAGTTCATTACACATCAATGCATTTGTATACTCCCCCGTTATCAAGTGTCCAAATGAAAACAGTCTATTTTGAATAATTTACTCCTGAATCATCAGCCAGCTTTCTTCTGCAAATCCAGGAGATCTCAACTATTTGCCAAATCACATCTATGACTGACAGACAGTCTTTTCTAAAAGATGTTCTCTCTGTTAAGTATCAGAAAGGTACCAGCATACATGTATTTGATGTGCTACAAAATCTGATATTTACAACAGATATAAATGTGCTAACGATAAAGTAAAAATACATATAAAGGCTATAAAACATGATGGTTTTAAGTCCGTGGACTGGATCCAGTGTGCAAGAACAACTCGTTCAACCTCCAATAGGAAAGTCTCTGTGACCATTTTTCCAGGAGGTCCCCAAACACATGTGGGAAGAGGCTGAGGGGTAGATGACTCTTCTGGCAACCCACTTGCTGCTGTTTCGGTCCCGGGGTTCCCCCCCAACTCCCCTGCCTCAGCCCATCATGTGAGCATGCTGCGTACTGCCTCAGCCAAAAGCTTTGGAGCAGAAAGGCTATTTAAACCAAAGCTAAAGAACCACAGCACCTTAAAATAAATGCTAATTTTGACTGAAGTGGTGACAATCCTAATTACTCCATGATTATTTCTGTAAGTACCAGTCCAATACCCTTATTCACACCGGCAGCCAGACCTGCTGACAGCTCACTACTGCACTGTCCTCAGCAAAGGAGACAGAAGTTATGTCTGATGGCAGTTCAAAAAATACATTCACACAACCACTTCCCTTTGAAATATGAAGTTGCATTGCTAAAATAATTCATCCTGGCTTTGTTGTGGGGCTTTTTAGTAAGAGAAATTACAGCGTCTCAGAAATGTGTATTCTTCATGTTCACATCCCCTTTCACTACACAGGGTGGAAGAAATATAAATGTGCCTGCTGATTGATGTTACTGTAATAATCTATTACCAGGGGGGAAAAAAAATAAAATCTCAAAACAGAAGTCACTAATTACATAATTCCCTTATGAAATACAACAGTGATTCTGAGTTAAGGATTTTTTTTTAATGAACATGGGTATTTTTCCCATTTGCTCACTAATGTACTCATTCTAATGTACTCACTGTAACTTTTTTGTTTTAAAAACTTTTTCCATTTGTTACTAATGGAATATAATTACTTCTAATCTCAAGATCCTGAGGAGAAAATTCCACTTTTTTTGAGGCTAGGAATACACCTAAACACACACCCCATTACTGTATTGGTCACTGCAGAGATACACAGGTGGAAGGCAGAGGGTCAGCACTTCGGCTAAGCTTTCAAAGACCAAGAGGGAAAAGTGGACTAACAGAATAATTTCAACAATATATACTGACTCAGTAGGATCCCAATTTACTTGTACTTTCATTCTGGCCTTGGTATAGCCACGCTCTTCAGTTAAATCGTTCAAGTCTGCATAGGAATACTTCAGGTGTGTGGGTGTGTCAGTGGGGGTGGGGGTGTGTGTATATATATATATGTGTGTGTATGTCTGTGTGTCTTTGCACATGTAATTTTTTTTAATCTATACCTAATCCGAGTACTCTTTGCTATAAACTACTAAAATATTTCAAAGCCCAAAGAAACGTACTAAATGTTAACTATTGACATCAAACCCCCAAAATTAGCTCACAGTATGATCTGCAGTAGCTACTGCTAAGAAACGAGGTTTAAGATTCACTAACACATTGTAGAGGAAAAAGATACCAAACTGAAACACATTTCCTGGCAGAAAAAGACAGCAAAATTGAAGATGGGAAGCTGTGCCATAATTCATATGAATTATAAAGATTAAAAAGAAATGCAGTGTTCAGTACCGATTGAGCTATATCTCTTTCAGGCAGACAAGACCAGGTTGCATAATGTGACTGGAATAAAGGTGTACTTCTAACGTGAAAATAGGTGTTATGTAAAATAAAGAGGAGTCTCTCCCCTCATTTGTCCTAAAATGTAAGGGATGCTTGATCACTATTATTTGTGAACTTTATTCTTTTGCAGCTTCCACTTTGCAGATACTACGTAATTTTAGTATTTGATTAGGAAAAAAAACCACAAACGACTAATCAACTTCACAGTGCATGGAATACAAACATAATTTTAATATAATTGCTAGTACATTTGATTTTATGTTTCATTTCTACAGCCTCAGATTTTCTAAGCTTCATGTAAAGAGAACTGTCAATACATACGTGAACATTCAAAAAAAAAAAGCAAAAATTGCATTCACTACCCAGACTGTATCTAAGTATCCAAAGATGGACCACAAGTTCAAGTACATTAAAGGCCCAGTGGTGACAAATACACCAGCTTGATTTGGATGCAGTGAATTCAGCAATAGGTAAAACCTTTCAGCACATATGTAGCTAAATCAGGTTTACACATTTTGGGGGGAAAAAAAAAAAAAACAGCTTACCTGCCCATTTTTTCCCAGTTCCATTTCAACTATTGCAACAGGAGTGTTTATCTGATCGATGTGTCTTGACTGTGACTTCAGATCCACTCGCCAGTTCATGTTTTTCAAGACATTATCCCAACGGCTTTGATTGATCAGGCTCTCATGGATCTTTATTCGGTGGTTCTTCCAAAACTTTGCAATGACTGCAGCCTGATCTGATGTGATGCCACCTTGTTTTTTGGTTTGGGCAGTGAGAAAAGCCTCCAGCTGATTCAAATCCATGTCCGCTGAAGCAATTGACTGCAGGGAAAAGGAGAGGAGTGAAAGGGAAAAGCTTGCTCAAAAAATGCTCTTTAACAGTCTCCAAAAGGTCACATCTTTAGGGTTTTATCAATATCAGATTTTAAAGGGATAGTGCAAACAAATCTGGGTTATGGAAATAACCTGACAACTTTCATTAAAACTCAATTTCAAGTGCCTACCACTTATCCCAGAATTCCTGCCCCCAGACAGCTGGAGGGTAACGGACTGGTAACAGTGATGAGGAAACTGGGAGCACCTTTGGGAATGCAGTACTGGTACAGGACAACAAGAAGGCTTCTCAGTGTCTGCCTGACCCTTGCCCCCAGTATGCCCCAAGCATACCCAACTGGTCACTGCTGGGAACACTGGGTCAGGGGTCTGGCACGATACTGCTGCTCTGATAACCTATTAAACAGGAAAACTGGGGCAAACACACACCCCTGGCCAAGACCGAAACAAGTGAGGAGACATCCCAGCTCATTGCAACATCCACAGCTTCACTGGCCACCTCCACACCGTAGACAAGGAAGCAAAACTGGTAAATGCTGCACCAGTAAAGCCGGGCCGGCAGCACTGTCCACAGCAGTGTGCTTGCTGCAGCAGCAAAAGCGCGAGTCTTCCAAGGGAGAGTCCGTGTGTGGGAAGCAATCCTTAAAAATGCAACTGCAGCTTCTTCTGAAGCATCAGTGGACTCTGTCAGGCTAAATACTGGGTTTGTGCTTTGCAAGGGAGCGTAAGAGGTCATTCACTCCTCCCTGCACAGCAACAGAAATTATACTTCCCAAACCCGTTTTTTTCATAGATATCCAGTTTTTCCACCTGTTTTTCCAAAGCTGATAATCCTACAGCCTTAAATTTGCATTGCCTAACTGGCAATGGTTGCTAAATATGGGCATGAAGGGAGGGGGAGGACAGGAGGCAGCGAGAGGAAACTGTGGCTAAGTTTCCCCACTGTAGTTTCAAGCAGACACTTTTGCTTCATTCTCACCCAAAATGCATGCAGCTTATCCTAAATGAACACGCCAACTCCAAGCACACGCCAATATGGAGCACAGCAAGGTGAAGCGTAGCCAATGCTGCAATCCTTGGGATTTGCCTCGATTTAAATTTTCCTTGACATGGTATTCCTACTGCCATACTCAGTATGTTCAGGGAAATAACGATCTCACTCTTGTTAGCCAAGAGGGTGACACCATGTGGCTTTTGGCCGGATGCACACTGTGTGCTTCACACTGCTTATCTGCAAAAGTGGGTATCACTTATCTAAAAACCAAGGGGTTAGCACTCTGTGAGCTTGCCAATTATGCAAAACCTACTGCTTCTACCCAATTCATGAGCGATGAACTAAAATTGTCAGCGGGGTGAGCTACTGGCAGGCTCTACCATCTTCCTCTAGACCAGATAGATGTCAAAGCACACGACCTCAGTCACCTCAGGAGTGGCCTGAAATAAAACAGCAGGTAAGAAAAACAAAACACAAGAACTAGCCCAAAACAAAGAGCTCACCCATCGCACAAGCCACAGAGAACAGCAGCAGGTTTGCTGCTTTGAAGTGAGTAAAGCCAACACCGTGATGGGCTCAACATTCAGCAGATACACCACCACATCCTCCTTACCTTGAGTTGTTTTTCAAGAGAAAAGCAAACCAGAAACAACCTGCCCCAAAAGCCCAACGAACAACTTGTGATCTATAACTGTTAGCTGCCTTTTATCATCCAGTGTCTAACAGCTTTCTCCTGAAGCTTTTGTAGTAGTTTTTCAAAGAGGGATGCGCTGCCCTCCCTTGCTCTCACAATGGATTAGCTGCCATCTGTTATGTGATCGAGAAAAGAAATGGCAATGCACACTAGAAGTAACTGCTCAGCTGTATCAGGGTTCCAGCTTAATAGGAGCATCTGCCAATTTATTATAAAATTTGAGATGCCTAGTACACCGCTCTGTCTTTTCTGTAGGGCACTCACCATATCTGTATATATTGTTTGCTTCTATCGTGAAAACATTTAACTTAAGAGCTAATTATCTTGTAATATCTAATTATGCTGTAAATGAAAAAAGCACCTTTCCTTTTCAAAAGAAAAGCTATTTAAAGTCCTTTCCTACATCCACATCTTACGTGAACAGGGCTGTCTATTAACAGCAGTGTGCAATACTTTCTGGTTTAGTATTTTTCATAACACTACATCTGTGTGGGGATCCGTTTGCATGTTGTGTGACACCAACTACTGCTTAGTGTCTTTTGTGTTGGTTTATGCAAATGGCAGGAGGAATAGGGGTGAATCAACAACCCCAGACCCCAGCACCTTACATAAGCCCTGCCAAGACCAAAATCAAGTTTGAGATGCAGACTTTCTTCTCAGTTCAGCTGTGCAGAAAATTGCCTTCTGTTTTATTGCTGCGCAGGAACCAAGAACATGAACTGCGTCCTCTGCACTGAATGAAGCAAAGGTGTCATGGAGAAACATCTAATCTGCATTAAATGTGAACCTAATGCAGATTCACTGGATCAAATAACCAGGTAACCCTTTTCTAGGCTTGATTTTATAACCTTCAAATATTTCACATTTGTAATTCTCTGGATTTTTTTAACCTCACCCCCTTCACAACAACTGTGTTTGCAAGATGCAGCAAGATTTCTGGCAGTGCTTTGCTAAACTGATAAAAACCAGACACATAAAGTTCCTTATTGTGCTTGACACACAATATAAATCTGACTTCGAAGTGTATCCGAAAGGGGAAGCTTATGACCAAGCTTGCAGTTTTAAGGATAAGAAAGACAAAACAGTATTACTAGGGCTTATACAAGACAGTTAAACTTGCCTGTTTGGCAAAGATCACCAACAGATTGATGATTGGTTAAGATCTGTGCAAGCTACATTTAAAAACTCTGTACGTTCATGTACTATAAGCACCCTGATATAGTTTGCTGCCAAATATTATCACATAAAACAGAGGAAGGAGACCATGTATCATAATTAGCAAACATTTCTCTCTCTCCCTCTCTCACACAAATACATGTGCACAAGTACACACAATATGGATCAGTTTATACTGTACATGTACACAGCTAAGAAACTGGGAGATAACAACCATACTGTATGTTGTTGGAATATAATGCATGCTTTAAATAATATACCCATGTAGTCCATCATTTAGACTAGAATCTCTCCCAGCTTAGAAATACAGCTACTACTTAAAAGCTCCTTTAAAAAAAAAAAAAAAATATAAATTTTAATTGAAAGTGGGTACAACCAATCAATGAGTTATACTTCCAGTATAGCTGCATGAAGATATTTATGAAGACATATTTGCTTTGAAATTCCGCAACAAAACCCACCAGCTAAAAAGGTTTTCAAGTCACATAAGAACAGCAACTAATTTTAATATTCTTTTTTCATCTTAACTTGGCAACATTTCACTGCGGACAGGAAGCCCGATATGAATAACAAAGAATGAGAGAACAATTAAGGTCTTTGCTCATCTTCCATCTCCTTTATTGTATGAACACTAAATACGACTAACTCTTTAAACAAGTGTAGTTCTACTCCATTGCTCATATGGATGACCACAGTTAAATTTTGGACTTCTTTAAAGTTTTAAATGTTTTTAAGTAAAAAAAAAAAAAACCCAAACCAAACAACGGAATGTTTTAATTTAACTTGGCAAAAAACTGTATTTCCAGTCATACTCTACACAGCATTACAGTTCTTTCCATACATAGAATATCAAATTACTGTGAATACACCTCACTGGTATTTGTAAGGATTAATTTAAAGTTAAAACATGAGTCGTTCTTCTGTGCTTATAACTGAAGACAGATAAAATATATCTGATTATAGGTCCCCCTCTCATGCTTTTAAACCCTAGGACCTTTGGGTGAGTGTTTACCACCCCCAGAACGATGACCAGCTGTTGTCCAGCTCCCACAGCACTGATAAAGGTGGATTCACTACTGGAATAAACACCACACACACATTTCAGCATCATAACTGGAAACTTCTCAGGACTTAAAGGTGTTGAAATCTGTTTTATCCATCAGCTCCTACAGCTGAATCACTGTCAGCACTGGTTCAAGACAGATACTCAGTCCAGACGGACCTTAAAGTGCAGGATCTACTGCTGTACCTTGAGCCACTGTACTGTCAGTGACACACGGCATTATATCGTATAGACTTTATATTCTGAGCTAAGTGTGTGTCCTGCCTTAGTCGTTTCCCACCTCATCTCTTCAGCAGTCCTCAATAACCATAGTTTTGCAATATATTATCATGTCCCTCTTTTTATTTACTGTCTCATCTCTACGCAGTTCTACAGCACATCAAGAAGCGCTGTGTTAGAAGTATGATGACACTGAGGAAAAAGAGTTATGAAGGACCTAATTCCAGTTTTCATTGGTAATCACAGATGATTTACATAAAAATCCTCAACTAACAAAACAGGAAAGTTTTCTAAGAATGTACAGACTCATAGCTGTTCTATGCCAGCAAGTAATTTAATTTACATTACTAGGACTATTCACTCAAGTGACTAAGTAAAAAAAGCCTATTTTCAAAACTAGAGTCTGTAAGAGAACACCATTAGATATTAAAATTTTCCTCACATTACATATTTTTAGATTTGTTAAAATATACTTCCCCCCCCCCCCCCAGGAAGTACAGCTTATGGACAGCATGCCATATACTACAAGCACACAAATCCTACCCTCAGCAACTGGCCACACCTTTCTTTCCAGAGGCTGGGCAGATGCTTTTAAAAAACAAGAAATAGTTTTGGTCATGCTGACTTCTCCTTGTGTTCACCTTCAACACATACCCACTATGTCTTCAAATACAATTCACACAATAAAAATATGACTTCAAATACTATTTCCTTAATGGAACAATATTTGATAACCTGGAGAGTTTTGTAGTGGCTTAATTAGATCCATTAGACATGTGCATTTGTACACAGAACAGGAAAACAGACTTAAATTCATTATCTCTTCTGAGAAATAAAGCCTGACAAGCATGCAACACTAGTGAGAAACAACAATTGGTAAATCCCACCGGGGAAAAAAGAACACACTTCATTTCCAGAAATAAAACATTACTTGTCAACCATTACGGAGCGGCTCCAAGAGCTGGCCATGCCAGCACGTGTAGGCATTTTCTCCAGCTGACCCTCAAAATTGCAGGCTGCTGCCAGCCTGTAGCACAAAGAAATCACAAGCTCAGAGAAACAAACAATTCAGTGCCATGTACCACACCAACGAACTTGCTTCTTCAGGTTTTTGGAAGGCGGGTCTGAGAGGCTATTCCTGTATCACAGCCCTTGTAATCTGGATGCTCTCAGAAACACAACCTTGAAAACTGTTTCTCAGACCCTTGGAGCACATGTATGGAGAAGGGGGGACCAGCTGCAGACAGGAGGAACATGCCACGGGGCCCCACTCAGCCAAAACACTTTGATCGCACAAAGCCAATTCTTGTTAACATCAGGATACTACACATGTCTTTCACTTATCATCCTTAGAAGAAAAGCTTTCCTGGATTTGGGGCAAATAGGAGGTGCCTGCTGCATGTAGCTTTGGGGTGTGTGGTTTCTTCCTCCTTATCTAAAAAGAAAGGCAACCCTGGGAGAGCAGGGCAGGAACAGAAGCAGCTCTCATCATCTTTGGGCATAATGGCACACATGGGTCCTAGTGACACTAATCTTATTTGTCAAAGTTAGCTAAGCATGTTCTTCTGCAAAGAGTTGCTTCTGACAGGAGGAATTTGAAAACATCTCTGCAACACTGTGGTTTCTGGGTCCTCCTTTGTAAGCGTGTACTAACCAGACTCTCTCCCAAGGGCTGCTGAGATAGCCAGTTCTGTAATAAATGAGCTGTTCCCAGAGATGTTCCCTGGATATTAGTCCAGTTGACTTTCCCACGTTTCTGGAGACAGTGGAAGTTTTCAACTAGTTGGTAGGTTGTGCCTCTATTAGAGTCCAAGAGCTCTCCTGAGAATCAGAATTAAGATAAAATTAGATGCAACAGCCTGCTTGTCTGCACTTGAAAACGGTGATCCATCTTTCAGAAAAAAACCCAAAGCTGAAGCCTTCTGCACTCCCTGCAAATTTCTAAGTCAGAAATCACAGGTGACCTTAATAATACATTTAGTATTTCTACATCAAAGTGGAAAGATTTTAACTGATCTTTAAGTCTTCACCTAATCCATGGGAGATCACAAAAATTTCTTTTATTCAAGTTTCATACTACGTGCCAGTATTATTTTAGTTTGCTTCTTACTGAGCTGTAATACACCGTTAAAAGTGAAGTGAAACAGTCTGTGAATCATTAAGAGGATAATAATATATATATATAGTTTAAAACATGTAGTTTAATTTTTTTTCTAGTCTGTAATAGGTCTTTTGGACCTTATTCCAACCTGTAGAGCCTTTTGATTCATTGCCAAGGAGACACCAACCAGGTCAACGGACATTCAGTAGACCTGTAAATATTTTTGAGTTACTCTGACTTTCATCAAGCTTGCTTCTTGGACAGAAAGACTCACAGCAACAAAAAAAAAAAAATACTTAACTGATACTGCAGATGGGAAAAATCTGTGTGCATGATGAAGTTTCAGGCAAAATTACATCCTTCCTGCATTTCTAATCTTATTAAGCTTGATTCCACCCAGACTTGTCAACTATACACATGGAAGATAAAACTCTTCTCCAGGTTGCTTCCATGCTTCTTGACTGACTCCTTTATTTTCTCCCTCAAGGTTCCCAGGTTCCCACCAAGCAGAAAACCCTCAAACCCCTATCTTTCTTCTTTTGCATACAAGCTCACCAAACCCAATGTTCTCTGCTAAAATTACTTTTACGTTTGAACATGAAGTTCAATAACAGGGGAGTAGATATTCAGCTATTTTTGGCCTAGCTTACAATTGAATGCAGAAGAGATCTCAGCATTAGTTTTTAAAAGCATCTGAAGTGACCACAACATTTTTTTCTCCCAGCCTGCCTCTGCCATTAGTCTGTGTGTCTGCTAGAAATGACCAGTTTGAACTCATAATTCCATAAAACACCACTTCCTAAATTTATTTGCAGGAGGTGTCATTTTTCTGCGGTATGAAGACTCATTTGATGACAAAGGAGGATGAAAGGTTGATTAAAATAGGCAGCCACCAGATGAACCGCAACCTGAGCCATGCTCCTGTGGTCAGATCATACTTCCTGCAAACCTGCTGTGCTGAGCTCAAAAAGTGGCTCCCCCACCCCAGCCCCATCCTAAAAAACATCCTGAGCTGAAGGAAAACTGAGAATCATCAAGATTACTCTGTCTGGACCTACTTAAAGACTCTGTCTAGGCTTTGTACCACTTACAGAACAAGAATAAATTAAAAAAAAAAACAAAACAGAACAAGCCCACCCACTAATAACATTAGTCATAGCTAGATCTCCAAACAATGCCTACATACTCAGATTGCGAATAGATACTAAAAGCTTGGATTTTAAGCAATAAACATAAAAAAGCACCACCACCCCCTTCACAAATAATAGTTTCCAAACCACTTAAATTATTTAAAATAGAAAGAGGAAGAGATGTACACGAAAAAAGGCAATGGAAAGCACTTTTCAGGCAGCACAGATAGGCGTTGGACAGGCTAGAGGCGGATAAAACAGGGAACCGAAAAAATAAGGAAATGTTCTATTAATAGCAGATATACTTGCAACTACAAGGGCCAAATAGGAGGACTAAAAATATAAATTTATTAAAATTAAAAATACAAATATAAATTGTCCATCCTGGCCTGTACTCAAGTGAATTACAGAAGAAAAAAATCCCAAGTTTTGCTATCAGTTTTCTCCCCCTTTTGAGTCAAATTCTTCACGATGCTTTAGAAAGTATTTTGCTACTTGGGGTGGTGGCAAAGAAATGTCACATTTCCAGTAGTTCTTAAACATGCAGCCATGTTACAGACAAGTCTGACAGGTTCAACCTTTTTCCAAATGAATGTGCATACACATGTGCTCCCTGAACTACACTGCAGAAGCAACAAGTTGTTTTCTTGGAGAACGTATAAATCTTTGCAGGTTACATTATTCAGTCTAAAATGGTTTCTTCTTCAGTCTTCCTGAAGGAGATGGATTCAGAAATAATAACTCTCAGCAGATGGAAGCCATTTAATGCAGTATTGCTAAACACAGAGAGGAAAATAAAAGGCAGAGAGAAATCCAGATAGGACAGAATAAATACCAGATGGTAAATACAAAAAAATTCAAGGGAGGGAGTAAAAGCAGGAAAAGAGAGACAGACACAGTGACAGTCCCGGAATTGGTGACATGACCTGTCGTTCCCTTAAGAGACCACGTGGTCAGCCTTTTTTCCTGCTCCTCTGTTCTCTTACAATAAAATAAATGAGAACTGTGTTTATCAGGTTTCTACAATCATTCTGGGAAAATGACTTGCTGCCGCAGACTACTGCTTCATGTTTAATCTCGTTTCACTTAGAGTTAAAA
This sequence comes from Strix uralensis, assembly GCF_047716275.1. Lineage (NCBI taxonomy): Eukaryota > Metazoa > Chordata > Aves > Strigiformes > Strigidae > Strix > Strix uralensis. The sequence goes on along the minus strand of NC_133974.1, from coordinate 124,607,886 downwards.
ATAGAAGTTGGAGCAGCTCGTATTTTGAAGGCACGTGGAAAAAAAAGTTGTAGCCCTACCCTGAGTGCAGTAATGGTGCAGGCATTAGCAGAGCTTATTGCTGCACTCTGCGGGCAGCGATCCTGTCAGTGAAATCAGGCAAAGCACAAACTAGCTTTACTGTGAACCAAGCACAGAAAACAGAATTAGCATCATGAATTAATTTTCACTTTTACTCAGTGTATCTTGATTGTTTGCAGCTTAAAAAGTAATGATTAACTCAGCTAATTTCCTCCTTGGTTTACATTTGGACATCAGCTCCAGCAGTGAATAACATTAAATATTAATCACACCCCTCAACTGTATGATGTCTCACCATATACTCTGATTTGGAGCGAAATTCTGACTCCAGACTCTGCTTTCCTTCCTTTCACAGCACTACTGTATATTACCTGTACTGTTCTGCGCAATAGCTGGGGTTAGATTTTACTACCTGGAAGGAGAAGGGTTTCCACACTCCTATCCCAGGCTCACACCACAGCACTTCACTGCCTTAGCCCATAACCCTGCGGACACATGTCACAGCAGCAAAGACAGTAGTAAGTAAAGGGAACAAGTTTACAGTCTACACAGTTTCAAGGGAAGCAAGCAAGTGTGCTTTACCATCTGGTCATTCATCACCTATTTTGGCAACTTGTGTTACACACTGACAGGTCTGACAGGCAGAAGGTGAACTTCCAGTCTCGGGATACCAGTCGGCAGGTCTTCCTTTCGGCATGGATGAAATGATTTTCCCTCCTGTCGGATCAGTGAAATATAAAACACGTTTCCCAAACCAGTAGCAGCCATGGTGGTTGTTAACAGCTGAGCCTTTACGAGGAGGAAAGGAGCAGCAGGTCAAACTCTTCGCTCTAGGAATCACAACTGCTCTGTAAAGGTCCCCACTCCATCCCTGGGGCTGGAAAACAACACCTGATTAGGAGCAAACCCCAAACCAGAGAGCTCAGAAGAAACCATCCTCGCTTTCCCATAAAGATTTAAGTACCACTTACTGTATCAAAAATGCTTTTAGAACTAAATCTAGTAAATGTTTTGGGGGAAAAAAAGCTAAAGACTTAATGAAACAGCCAAAATATCAATCTGAAAGTATTCTCCAATCACATTAAATATTCCTGACTGCTTTAATTACCCAAGAGGGTTCTCCATTTCTATCAGGTTAGGCTCCTGACAGTCATCTATCAGTAGAGCTGGGCAAATAATCGGGTTTTTCAGTGAGCTTGTAGGAACAACTCCATACCCCTGTGCCTCCACAGACAACATGCGCTGCTCTTGAGAGCTGCACATGCACGACCGTGATTTGCAGAGCCTGCAGACTCACACCACCAGTGAAAACTGGTTGGTGCCAAACAAAATCCGGCTTTAGATTTCACTGTCGCAGGCCTTAAAAGCTAAAAACTTCATCACTCAAATGCTCCAAGACACTGCAGCCCATGCCATCAAAAATAATTCAGTTAATTTTTCCCATGGCTTTTCCTTGGCTTTTAGTCAACTTGGGGGCTACTCGTATTCAATAAACTCCCTACCACTTGTCCACATGAGCTAGAAAATTTCTCTAGCGCTTTCTTTTCATTACAAGACTTTACAGATTTCCTGACATGTCATAAACTGACGTGTCATAAAATGAATCTTGTGAACAAAAGCACTCTCTCCCTGTCGGGCAAAGAACAACTCTCTTAACCTGGTTCACAATAAGCCAGAGAGCCAGATCCCTCTCTTTTGATCATTCAGGAGACTTTATAGAACAGACACAAAACAGAGGCACGTACAAAGGTACTCGTGGATGAGGAGGCACATCCAGTAACTGATGAGGGAAGAGTCCTTCTGCAAAGTTGCATCAGCCACTCATGCCTTTGGGCTCCTTAGAGTCCTCAAGAGAGGACCATCTTAGAGGTCCCAGGAGGTCTGAACCGCAGCACAACAACCTCTAGTCTCTTGAGGACCCATCAGTAAAGCACAGTTCAGGCGACCCATGCACCTCACCCGTAGTACTGGCAAGCAAACCGCGCGGCCATACTGCAAGACCCCAACCGGCCTCAGAACCACAGCTTACCATCTTCATCCAAGGCAGTGTATAAAAACTAAGTGTGTCACCGAATGGTGTTAGAAGGGCACTCAATTTCTGACCTCTCTTCTTATTTCTGCATGCATGCATACTTACTTTGTAAACACATTTCTGTGAGTACCATTTGAGTATCTGAACAGCTACTAAAATAATAGCACGCTGCCTAAACGTGCCATTTCTTCTGCAGAAAAGGGGAGTTAGGCCTATTTTGTTCACTTCAAAAAAGAAAAAAATTGAGTTTAATGAGAAATGCAAAAGAAATCACAACTAATTGAAATGTATAAAATATTTGTACCATATTTGACCATGTAAAACTAAAGGGTACTTATACAAACAGCTTGTTCGAACATAATATACACTACTCTTGAACCAGAAATGGCAAAAAGAGTGTAAGAGAACGGCACATCTGATGCAACAGTCTGAAGAGAGACAACAAAGCCATGTGTAAATGTCAGACAAGGAGTAAAAATGTCTGTTGCTTACTTGCCTTTTACACAGATACTACTTCAGTGTCTGCATATATCTTCAGAACATGTTTCATAATCCTGGCATCATGGTTTATAGAGACTGAAAAGAAGGGAAAGAAAAAACTACCCACCAAGCCGAGGTAGGAATCTTTTGGCAGAGATCCCAAAACATCTCAACCAGAAAAAAATCTAACCTTATTTGGGAAAAACACAGAATTTCACCCAAACTATATTTGTATTGCAACTTTTTATTGTTAGGAGAGATGGACAGATATAAAAAACATGCTTTTGGAAATATATTAACATATGCAAGATGAGGTAATTACAGTATTTTTAAAATAATTAGAAAACCACTTATTTTAAGTCCAAAAATTGTTTGGACAAGTTGGCTATTATTTCACATTTGCTCTGCACAGCATATTTAAGTCTTCTTTCAGTGAGATTCTGTTGTAATCTATTTTTACTGACATGGAATCACACATAAATCAGCATTGTTAAGAGGTAAGTACAGAAGATGCGAAAGAATCAGAGGGATAAAAAACGTATTCCAAGATCACTGCCATCTTTAGAAGTGAAACACCCAGTCCTCAAGGAGAGCAGATAAACAGATACTGAACTCCTTGGGGACTTGAAAAGGAGGAGGGAGTCACAGGCTCACTATACAACTACAAAACTACCAACTTATCGAGTATTCTGAATTAGATCTTGGGCTACCAGCTATAAACAAGTGCTTATGCACTGTAAACAAAGTGAAAGGTAAATCCCACTTGCTTTGTTCAAACCAATTTTAAATCATCGTGTGGCTAAAAGTACAGGATTATTTGATTTCCTTATATGATTTGTAAGATTTAGTTTCCTTATATATAACTACTATATACAACAGAACACAATTATGGAAAACCTACTGTGCTTAAGCCTCAGGTGTTCAGAATACATTACAAAAATGCCCCAAAATAAAAACAGTTTGGTTCTCCCAATAATGAACTCCTAATCCTTCACAATGAAGGCATCCACATTCTAGTCTGTTCTGAATTACTCCATATATTAAATCAGTTGTTGGTTGGGGTTTTTTTTAAAGTTACTGTGTAAAAGCATGTATTTATAATGATAAATACAAAATTTTTAAGAAGAGGTATTTTAGGCTCTGACTTTAATGAAAGCCACCCACTTCGTTTTGTTCTAAAGCCGGTGATCCTCTAGGGATGAACCTGGAGCCCTCTCAGTAAGTTGCAGCCAACCTCTCCTGCCCAGGGAGGCTCACAGGGAACAGACCAGCCTCCAGACTGCAGCTCAAGCTGCCAAAGCTTCTACCTGACAACTTCTGCCCCATTGGGCTCAATGACTGAAACATCAATGAACAAAAGATTTCACATAACAATTGTAGCACCCGGTATTTTGTGCCACTAATGTTTTTTCCTTTTTTTTTTTTTTTTTTTAATTAAAAAAACTTGCAAAAATCAACATCATCCAAACACGTTGAAGAGTTCAAGGCTCCATCATACTTGGTCACTAGACTGGAAGAAATCCAGAGAGTACAAGCTGCAAAATGGAATAATTCTAGCTACACAGCATTTTCACCACTCTAAGTTTTTGGTATTGTCAGCTTTTTTTTTTTTTTTTAAACAAGTTGTTGGATACACTGCATCCAGTTTGCTACAGGCTAGTACAATAGAAAAAACTAACGTACGTCATACCAAGACAGTAGCTGCTAAGTGTTAACCAGGAATGGAAAATTTTAGATGTTCAGCTTGTAAAAAGGTTGACTTGTGTCATCCAAATTTCCTTTTCATATGCTAGCTGTGAACTTCAGTGGCCCAAGTGAATGCCACAGCTCTGCATCTTTGACAGGGTGTTGGTTATTCAATCATTAACAGCTCTTTCTGTTGCTCTTCTTGTTCTGAACTTTCTGTGAAAGGAGGATGTATACATTAGCAGAGAAGATTACACTCACCCCAATGTGAAGGATCCATTGACGAGTCTTTTTTTTCTAGTAAGATTAATCTTTACTTGCAATTTAAAAAAAAAAAGGTATATTTGAAGAAAGAAATAAGTCTATTATCTGCTCAGCTGTGTGGCAGCCTCACGGGGGACTGGCTAGGTTGGAAAAAGAGTTTTTACTCCATTGCCAATGACAGTACTCTCCTGAAGTAAACAAGCACTAATCTTCCTCCACACCAGTTGTAACAGACACAATTTTTAAAGTATCGTATAAAAAAGAATATAATTTTAACATATAGCCTTTCCTTTCAGTCCTTCTTTATGCATCAAATTGAAGAAGAGACAACTCATGTTCTCCCTTTTTCACAGGCCACGTTTAAAGAGGAAAGACAACTCATACTAGTCCAGAAAATCACTAGTGCTGAGATGATGGCAATGAACTTCATTACCCTCTTCAGCATTTCCCTCACACTTTGGGGAATAGGGAATGGAGCATTAAGTGTTACTGAAATAAAGGCATGAAACTACACGTGAAGCCTAAGGGAGTCTTTTTCCCTTCTCAAATATACTCCATACAGCATGTGTTTGATGAATACTAATTAAGAGTAGAAGCATTTAATTTGTAGTAATGAACTTCAAAGGCAAGATCTGACTCCCTAGTCTTCAATCACAGTAGACTCCTGTTACAGTCAGGAGAAACACTGCAGGGGTCAGACTGGACTAATAAATTTCAGCATAATCAATATACTCGCCTTTCTGTGCACGTGTGCATGCACACACACATACGTATATACACAACATTTGCTAATCACACACACATATATACACTTAACTTATGCTAATCATACCTGGGGGGTGGTGTGTTTGAGAAAAGAGAGTGCATCCAAAACTTGTTAGTGTTGTTAATAGTGTAGTTACTTACTGGCAGAAGTTCTACAAGTGCAACAAACTGAACCATATATTTGGATAGGAAAAGGGAAATCAACAGGATACAAGGCATGGCAACCACCAGGGAATCCAACTTTCTCAGCAGCATGCTGTTCTGGAAGTCCATTAACAGACAATTAGCAGATTTTCAGTAGGACATTTTAAAACTATGAGGTAATGCAGAGCCATTATAAACATGAAGAGCTGGCACTGACCTGCCTGCTCTAGACAGGACTGATAGGGCAGCCCCCACCTCCACAAGTGGGACAAAGCAATTAGATCTCTACTTGCAGAGATACAATCAATGCTGCAATTGAGGAAAAACAGAGAGAGAGACTTGCTTCTGTTTGGCAATCGAGAGTTTATCACACCTATTATACATCAGTGACGCAGGTCTGCTGACTTCTTTTAATTTACCGCTTTTCTGTAGATAAGAACATAAAAAAAATGAGACAAAAGGTTAAGTAAACCATTAAACATAAGGTAAGCCATTTTCACTGAAGTGGCACAGTTACGGCATATTGGCACTTCACAATCTCAAATGAAACGAGTCTTGGACTGGCCTTGTTAGGTAATGACCCTTCACCTCTGTCTCATGCTTGAGTTGTACAAAATACTACTAATTAAATGAATGACATTATAATGGTGGGAGCCCTGCCTTCAGGATTTCCATTTGTAGTTGCACAGCAGTAGGAAGACTATGAGTTTGTAATGCGGGGGTGCAGATTCCTTGCTCACACCCCATTGTTTAAGTGACAGCCCAATTTTTATAGATCTGCTCACAGCCCAGAACACCATCACCTCCACACCCTGCAGCTACCAGCAGTAACACCACCTTCTACACATCTCTTCAGTAATTACAACAGCAATGAAAACAGTATTGCAAATATCAAAGGCTTTAACAACACAAACACCAAGTTTCACAACTGGAGAAGTCACAAGAAAAGGAGTATTTAAAAAAAAAAAAATCCAGAACAACGCAGGTACATTGTTCTTTCCAGCTGACACATACAAGCAACAAACTGCTGCTCTAGACAGTGAAGTACTATCCTACCACTCCTGTCAATGTTCTTCAGCCACATAACATTCTGCAGTCAACCTTCCTCTCCAGTTCCTTCTTTTAAAGAATTTTCCCCCTCCACTTTATGTTATTCCTACAACTCCTTGCTGCACCACTCCTTATTTGAACTGACTGCACATACACATACCTAAAATCTAAAATAATTCATGTCAGAAGCACTAATAAGAATGCTTTGGGGCAGTATCCATGGACATTTTCATCATTGCAATACAGCAGGTGCTAGTTCAAGCAAACATTCAATTTTCTACCCTCAGATGCTGCTGAAATACGTCAAAAAAAAAAGAAGCAAAAACTGTAGGTTTATACACTGAGAAGAGAAAATGTATGTTGCAACACCAGACACTGCAGAGGTGGCAATCAAGCTGTGTTCAGATTAGCATGCTATATAATAGTGGCATTTCGCTAAACTAAAAAAATATAAGAAGAGACTAGGATTGTTATTTAGTTGTTCCAGGCAAACATCAACTGAGATAATAATTTTCTCATTTATGTCCAATTATAACACTGGTGACATTCCCTTCTTCCCAAAATTTTGTGCAAAGTTATTGTTGGTATATTTTTGCCTAGCCCAATAACAATCATTCATAATAAGCACAATCATTGACTGGAGTGAAAGGTGTAGCACTGTGTAGGACGCAGATTTGGGTAGAAAGCACCTCATATGGATAGAGTACTTGTTTGTAAAGCAGTAGCAACAACGTGTTTCCTTTTACCTGAATTGAGAAGAATGAGCATGCTTACTGAGTTATCTTTTTAATCAGTAGATGCAGGCAGAATTGCAGTTCTAAATGGCAGAAAGCAAGCAGTCTCTCCCATTAATTCTTCCCAAATGATTTTATCTCAGTCTTCGGACTGAGGCTGTTCTGCCTCTCAGCCTTGCAGAAGCCTGGCCAACTGCAAAGCGCTCAAGAGTTCATGACTCAGCCCACGTACTTGAGGAATCACAGGGTATCTGGAAAGAGGGAAGAATGACAACTCTCTTCCCTTATTAGAAAATGCAAGAAGTTGTTTATTTCCCACCAGTGGCCGTCAGCAGAAATCCTGCTGAAAAAGATGCAAAGGCCTTTATCCTCCGCAAGTGAGTGAACCCTACAACTATTTTTCTGCTCTGACTTTTCACCTAAGGGCAGACCCCATTTATGAAGATCAAATAGTCTCTTCCTTCTCAAGCAAGGGCAATAATGCTTTGGGACCTCCTCTCTAGGTAACAACAGCAACCTCACAGGGAAAGGACTGTGATCCCCAGTGGGACAGCGACAGTCTTTAGGGACAACACACGATAACAGCACTAAGCAGCCTCCAAAGCACCCGCAGTTTGCTCGTGCAACTCCAGAACATTTTACACACCAAGCGATTTTATCCACTGGTGGCACTGAGTTTTCCCCCACAAGCCTTTAGATCTGATTTTGATCAAAAGGTTTCTTTTTCAACAGATTTTCTCCAAAGGCACAAAGAAAAGTAATCACTAGAAATAGCTGGGCATTTCACAATATAGAAGTAGCTTCAAGAGGAGACTTACATACACCATGCATGCCAGTGGTGCAGCAGAGCCAAATAATGATGGTACCATCAGCCTCTTGGCTGAAAAACAGTGAAATTAAACATCAGAGTCATCAGAAAAATCTGGCAGAAATATCAGTGTGATTTCTAATAAAACCACTGATGGAAGACGGCTGGTCAATGTTATAAAGTGCATACACAGAGTTTGAGTGCATCTTATATGTTGGATATCAAGTTCTTGGTTCTCACATATTACTTACATAGAGCCTGATTAATATTTTACCAGTGACATAGCAGTATATTTATTACAGATGGTGACACCTTCAGTATTTGTGAAAATAAATACTTATAAATCAAACATGATAAAAATATTTAGACTCCTCAAGCTTACATTTTTATTGTCATTTAGCCAACGTACAGTTTGTTCTGAAGCAGAAAAGCAAACCAGCACTTCCAACACAGCAGCAAATGATAATGTTCAATAAATCCAATAGTCTACTGCCACTAAAAGGAAAACAGTGGAATTACTCCAGAGGTAAAGTAACTATTACCAGTGGAACTAACACAGTAAATTAAACTTCGTAAGGAGGAGACAAATTTAGTATTTTAATCAGGAGGAAGAAGTCTTTGAAAACCCAAAAAGCTGAGGGTGAGAATTTGCAAAAGCTGATCTCGCCCACTTTCTCAATGTTTTGCAGCCTTATGGGATAGGAGCCTGGGAAGTATGAAGGCAGAGGGTAAAAAGCAATGGTACAGTTCTCCAGGGCCAGCCTTCTAGGGTTTTGTTCTACCTCCCAGGATATTCCACACAAGAAAACAAATTAGATTTTTAAAGAAAAATGTAATAAGGTAACATGATTTCTCTACAAAATAAATCTGGCATTTTACAAAGAGGTCAGATGATTAACGCACATTCAGCAGATCTATGGGTAGGAAAGAAAACAGCTGTAAGAAGATCATAATGACATCTTTTATAAATACAAAACCAGGACTACTCTATACACAAACCAGGGGAAAAGAAACATTTAAATGCTTATTGCTGCAGTAAATATGATACGCTTTTGTGGCCCTTATTCATCTCCATACTTTTCACAGGTGCCCTGCTTTGCATAGATGGAATGCAGGAGGGTACAGGAAGGTCCTTCAGCTTATTTATACTCGGCTCTAATACAAGCAAGTGGTTGATTTATGGTACAGATCTATGATTACTACTTAGAAGACATGAAGTACTACAGCTGTTAAGTCACAAGGGCAATGAATCTTTCTGCTTCTAACCATCAAGAAAATGGGTGTCAGAAAAAAAATCATCAAGAGACAGGAATGAAGTATTATTCATCCCACCCAATTTAGGTGCTTACATTCCCTATAAAGTCAACAGAAGACAGTGTAAACCATCTAATCTTTTCCATATTGACCACAGAAAGGACCTGGGCTTCTAAATGAGGTATCTGAAAATAAACAGTATGGCCACCTCCCAAAAGAATGTATTTGGTGAGATTAGGTATTATCATCAATGGAAACATAAAAGTTACCTGTCATCTTCTGAACTTCAGATGCAGATCACTGCACACAAGGGAAATGGCTGCATAAACAAGTACTCTGACTTTCTGTTGCTATTCTGCCATTCGCTCCCCTTCCTCCACCACCCAGAGGAGGAAGGAAAAAATAAAACCACAAAAAGATAACACAAACATTGCTGCTAACGTTTTAATCATGCCGATTTTTCACAATTAATTGAATATCAAGACTGGAATAAACTTGCTCAGAAATTCATGTGACAATTGACAAGGAAGGGACAACACAGATCTTCAGGTGGAGCTTGCTCTTTCAGGTGCTGGGGAGACACCAGCATCCAAGATGTGTGTCTGAAGACTACATTGTTATAAGCACAGAGGAACACTTTTGAAGTTTGCCCTTACCAGCAAAAACAATGTAACACAGAAAAACCCCATATTTAAATTCACAGAAATACTAAAAGTGTTCCAAGCAACTCTCTGAAGCATGCAAATAGGTGTTTGGTGATTCCCAGCTGCTTGAAGATGTAGTTAAGCAACTTGTAGGGCCGAGGACTTTACCTCCCCATCATTCAAACAAAAGGAAACAGCTCACACCGTATCTCGCTGTGATGGCTTCAGGCCAGTCAGTTTATGCAAGAGGCAGAGATTTATAGGCTAGCTGTGAGAACTGAAGAGAAGGTATCGCAAATAACAGCTAGGGCAATGGGGTTTCCCACTAGGTAGACGGAGGAAGAGGAAAATAATTTTAAGCTTCCTTATTTCCAAAGCACAACCCTTATATCAACCTTCCCCCCCAATACTGGGAGGTGTGAAAGAGAGGGCCCTCAAAATGACCAGAAAGCCAAGGGAGTTTTTAGGATGCTCTACAACAGAGATCCTGAAAGTATCCACAGGACTTAGGTGTTACTTCCTTTAAGTGACCCACTAGAAATAAGCAACCCAAAATCCATGCATACTTGACATGGAGTTGTGTCTGTACAAAGTAGCTTCTGTATTGCCTAACTCAAAACTTCAACTTTAATGTGTGTTGAACTGCATAAACTTTGGTTATTTCCCAGGAATGTCATCCCTAAGGAGATGAGAAGAGTGGTGGCCATGAAGACCATGAGACAGACCTGGTAACAGTGAGATGCTTTGGAAGACATTGGAAGACATGACCTCAAAGACCACAGCTGTTACCAGTTTTGGTTCTTAAAGCAGCACATGGGGAAGGTGATATACTCTCCCCAACATATCATCATCTTCCTAAACTCTATACCTATTTCACAACAATGGGTAAATATCCAATAATTTTAGTCATCTGTGTTTTGGGGGACCTGAATTAACATTATATCCAGAATATGACATCTCAACAGTGCTTGAGTAAGAGTTGTACTTGAGAGGGAAAGAAAAAACCCAAACACAGACAAAACCAGAGAGTCTTAAGTCCAGTAAGAATCAATCTTTAGGACTGAGCTTTCATTCCAGGCTTTTCAGGGCATCACATGAATCCAATCATTAAAGAAACAATGGACCCTTCATAAAAGCAGAAAATCCTCATCAAATTCCAAAGCTGTCAGCTGCATTTGCCTGCCTAAGTTTCTCTAGCTATTTCCTCTGGATGTGGCACTGTCTTTCTTCTGGCCTCAAACATATCATATTGGCTGAGCAGCTGCCACATTTCAGTGATGGCTAAAGAGCTACCCATTTCTGCAAACAAAAACAAAGCCTATATAGAGTCTGGAGATTATTCATATGAAGTTATCATTTATCTAAAGTTACTGTACTGCAGTACTGCACTGAAATAACTAGAAAAACACTACTTGTGTTTCTTGTGTTATCTGCCACATCTCTCAGAGGTAAGTCAAAACCACCCCAGAAAAAAGCACCAAGCAAAACGAGTGAGAAAAAAACCCCATATAATCATCAGGTCTGAAAAATTACTATCAGAACAGGGGAGAATGGGTACCACAGTAAAATTTGACTTAGGCAGATTTAGAAATGAAACTAATTTTAAAAATAAAACTGAAAAGCGAATGAAGAATTGAACAGGAATCTACAACAAAGTGTTGAAATATCAGCCAGAATACACAGGGAGGGGTGAAGGTGTAGGGAGTATTAGCTTCTTTTTCTAAAAGAATATGATACAGCAGAAAGCCATCTTTTTTTTCAGTGATCCTGTCAGGTAGAACTCAAAACTTCCTGGCTTTTAACCATGGATTCAGACACTGATCCTCACTGGGCTTTGGTTCCTGAGTTCTGGTAATGCAGGTGACCACCACCTCACGAGACAGCACCGAGAACAGGCAGTGTGTCCAATTCAGAGAAATTCAGTATATCAACAGCTACTGATTTCGGTTGACTTCAATATGCCAGCAAAACAGCTTGCTGCTGAGGAAAGAGCACATCTTGCTTCTCGCTCCCCTTCACTCCCAGCTATGTCACCCCAACTGTCTCCTTTAATCATCCATGATGCTCGTCAGATCTTTGTCAGGAGACAATATAAGCTCAGGAACTTTGCAGTAATTCTCCTTTTCTTCCTCCCTTTGAGTTATTCAGTAATCTGACAGAAAATGGTTCACTCCCAGAGCAGTCCACAAAGCACTGTAGTTGTCAAAAGGTAAGGAGAAGCGGCAGTGCATGGAGCAAAAGGGGCAAGACCCCCCACTTTGGCCACACCATACTTCCCAGCTGGTGTACTGCATCTTGCAGAACACGTGGCAGATCTGATCGCTCTGCCCAACAAGGTGACTGTCTTCAGGCGTGAGCGACAATAAAGAAATATCAAAGTGGCACGTTTCACACGTGCAGTCCCTTATCTGATCCACAAAGAGGGAGGCTACTGCGTTATAACAGCGCTGTGGGCACAGAATAATTAGGAGAGACTAAGCTGGGTGCTCTGCTGAATCTGGTGACACTGCACTTAATGATTCAGTCATTTAAGGTAGCATCTGCTGGGTGAACATGCATGTTTGCACTAACATACTGAAGCAGCAATACAGAGAAAAAAAAGAGGACTTTTACACTAGTTTTTCTTTTAATAAGCACAGCACACTTACTTTTGACCTTGTAACAAATAAGAACACAGATAAAAGCAAGCAAAGTCAATTCCTTTTAAAATTTGACTTTTTTTTCCATCATACAGACTAACACAAAGTTATCCCAAGGATTCTTTAGAGAACAATAATGTAAAAGATGTTTTGAAAATCAGATTGATCATCTTCAGCAGTATAAATAGCATGCAGTAAAAATAACGTGTAGCAATAGGGAAAGCAGAACAAGCAAACATGCAAGGGAAAAAGACAACATAAAGAGCTCACTGATAAATACGGGGGTTTGGGCATGAGAAATTATGCAGCCAAAACTGTGCTACTGCATTTAGTTATTTTTTTTTCCTCACATGAGCGTACGAAAAACTACCGACCAAGTTTGTAAATCCCGCAAAGCAGTCGTGGATTTAACCACCAGGTGGCGGCGGCCATCTAAGTATTTCGCACCCGGGGGCTCCCTGTGCCACATCGAGCTGCCGAGAACTACGCTACGCTTTGAACGGAGAGCAAAAAAAACCCATTCTGGAGGAAAATAGCTTCTCTTCTTTTAGACATAAAGCAAAATTTGTTTGCTATTTAAAACAGCTCTCTTCGTAATTGATGACAGTTTTCCCAAAATACAGTTTTCTTGTAAGGAATCTGTATTTTGAACAGCAGCTCTTCTCAGAAAGTCCTCAAAGAGTGGTAGTTATTTCCACGAGTGTAAAACCCACGAGTCGGCTTTCACCTCTCTCTGCGCACCGGCTTGCCGGGCTGCTGTTGCTGCGGGGACGGGGAAGGAAAGCCCGTCCGAGCCGGGCGCTCGCCACTCACGACTCGTGCAGGGTGAGGGCTACAACCTTTGCTTCTGGGCTACGCCGGCTGCTTCTGTCCTCCCGGCCACGGCTAGGCCGGGCTGTGCTCCCAGCCTTGCCCTGGCGCCAGGCCTGGAACCAGAAGCGTCCGGCACAGCTCAGCCCCGCGCTGAGGGCGGCCGCTTTCACCCCCGCGGCAGCACCCCCAGTCCCAGCTGCCGCCAGAGCCCCCCGCCGGGGAGGAAGCCGCTCGTCCTGGTGTGGAGCGGGGCGCCGGACACCCCAGCGGCGGCGGGAAGGGTTTCCCCCGGGGTAGGCCCCCCCCGAGCCCCGGTACCTGGAGGAGGCCGCCCATCTTGGCGCGCAGGGCGCGGAACTCCTCCGGCGCCGCCTCGGGGTAGAGCTGCCCGCGCAGCAGCTCCTCCGTGATGTCCGCGTTGCCGTAGTAGGCGGCCTGGGCGATGCCGCTGAGCAGCGCACTCAGCGGCTTGGAGCCCTCGGGCGGCGGCGGCGGCGGCTCCGGCGCCGCCATTGTTGAGGGCGGAGCCACCGCCGGTCCCGGCCCGCCCGCGAGTACGGCGGCCGCGGGGGGACACGCCGCGCCGCGCTGGCAGGCGCCCACGCGTGTCCCCGCCGGAAGAGACGCACCGCGCTCTTCGCAGGCTGATCGTGACTATCAAGTACCCGCCGCGTAAGTGGAAAAAGCAGTGGCTCTGCCATCCGGACGGATTTTATTTCACGCAAATACCGAGGCACGCACTGCCGAACAATTGTACATTTCATTTCCGACCCACACAGGTGTAACGACACGCACCAACACGGAGCCTTCGCTGGCCAGTATCCTCCAGCCCCTGAAGCTTTCATGCAGTGCTTCAAAGGTATCTGTGATTAACAGAGGAAAAAATGAGAACACACGCCCCACCCTCTCCAAAAAACCCCACAACTAAAACCCAATCCCATTAACCAGAACCAAACAGGAATGACATGCCTGGGTACAATAAATTTCTTTCTAAACTGTTTCTTCCAAGAAAAAGCACTCCATTTTACTAAATACTTAGATATTTTAAGGAAACTTCCATAGGCTTTGCTCTCTGTCCCTTTGCTGTAAGATGCAGGGTAGATCACAAAACACAGTTAAGAAAAGGGTACTAATAAAAATCAAGTGTTTTCTCTGTGCACTGCTATACAAGTTTAAATATAAAAAAATATTAAAATGCTTTGTATATACACAAGATATGCAGTCACAAAAGAAACTGTGCTCTCAAGAGATGTCTACTGCAAATTTTCTTCTGCTAGTAATACAGTATCATTTACCATTTGATTTCCATTATTTAAGCCTTTCATAGCTGCACTCTTTTTCATGACAGACAAGAAATACCCACACTGCTCAAAAATATAAAACATAAATTTATGATCAACATGATCTGTTCTGCCTAGTTCTTTATTCTGCATCTTTTTGTAAGTAGAGAACAGGCAAAGAACATGTGCAAGTTGCCCCTGCCTGAGGGGGAGCACACCATACCCCTCCAGAAGCTAGAGGTACAGGAAGAACTAACAGTACGTGCATGTAAAAATTTATTCCAGTCTCTCCATTCATTTGAACAATATTTAAAGCATCCTTTTTCACGCATTTAGATTAAACAGCACCTTTAGAAGCTTTAAAGAATCTGGAGATACAGGAGTTTCTTTCAATCTCTAGAAATGAACACATAGGATGAGAAATGTAACTCCATGTGGGTACAGACTCTTCGCTGCACGGCTGACCCTTCTGAGACTCAAAACTCTTCTCTGACGAGTACAGTTCACTGTTGCTCATACATAGAAAGGAAAGGGAGCAAGGTAGTAACTCTCGTTACTATTCTGTTACGGAATACAAAGTAAAATTTCTATCACTCTGGTATAAATCTCTGAAGATATTGTTCCTGCTTTCTTCTGCTGCAAACTGAGGTATGTCATTAAGTCCTAATGAGCAACGCTGGTTTACTGACTTAGTTTGAGGTACAAAGACAAATTTGTTCTTATAATCACTTTTTGTTCTTGATCTCAGCCTACTCAGTGCCTTGCATGAAGATGGCGAAAAGCTGGTGAAAAGTGCATATTTTGACTTAAAAAACAGTATAAAATTATTCAGAATGCACATGGCAGCAACCGGTAACCTGTGTCTTTAAGAATATTATTTATTTGTTGTTGTAAACAACCTTATTTTTAAACAAATTAAAAATACATTGAAAAGTCTCTCTCTATGTATATACACAGTACATGTTGAAACTTCACTTCATTGCGATGCCATGGTTTAAGCAGAAAAACAAGAGTTCTTGATCCAAAACTCAGCTGCAATACAACGCTCTTCGGCAGTAGGGCACACCACGCTGCCAAGACCCGGTTCTTTCAGGAATACTTCATTTGTTATTTATCACCTGAACCGTTTTTCGGCCATAGTGGTAATAGCTGTACGCAGATGTTACCGTTGTGAAAGCCGTGATGCACCTTTGGGGAAAACAGTTCCTGTAAGTTGCTTGAATCTAAGTACAATAATAAAAAGTGTTATTTTTAAGCGTCTTCCCTATGTTTCACTACACAGTCAAGGACTATGTCCTACAGAAATGCAGTTTACAGTTTATACGCTGAAATTCAGTGCTAAATGGAAGATTAGATAAACAAAGGAACTGCCAGCCAGCACTAAGTAGCATACTTCAGTGTAATTGCACACTAGGCCAAATTTTTACCATATTAGCACTTGTTTTAGAGAAGGGAAGACAAAACGTCTGTTTCACTATTTGTACCCTATATCGTTTTTTCCAGCTTGAGAACTTGAGAACTGATGTGAGAAAGTATCCCTTCGTAATATGAATTGGGGGCATTCAAAACATACAAACCATACAAGACTTGAACTTACTGTTTTACCAAGTTCCAAAGCTAAAGCACAAGTTTTGGCTTCAGCCTCTTTTGTCCCCTTCCCAGACACTGGGTAATAACCATAATATTAATTAATAAATAAATAAAATTTCTAAATTAGCAGTGCTCCTCTGTGTCAAAGGTTGACACCACGCAGGTGTGAGCCACCGCTACAGCCCTGCCCCTCCATCACCGCTGCCCTCCCTGGACACACTGCCAGACTCATCCAGGTCATTTTTGAGCATTTAAAGAGGAGCCTGGTAAGTTACACCCAGCATCTCTCCATTATTCATGACATCATAACTCTCTCATGGTCCCGGACAAGCAGCAAGGTAAGCATCTTTCACAGATGCAATTCTGGATCTGGCTCTCCAACAGGATGAAAAACCCCACTGACTGTTAAGATCAAGGTTCCTAGTTCCTTAAAAGCTTTGGGTTTTGGTTTGTGGGCTTTTTTTTTTTTAATAAAATGCAAGTAACACTGGATTTTCCACTGCTTTAAACTAAGTTACTAAGTAATTCTGCTATCTGCTGTTCAGCCTCTTTGTTCTGAACTCTTACCTAACTGCTCAGGAGAAGTAACTGCACTTGTACACCTGCTGTCAGCTACAATTCGGATTCAGATACAGTTCAGATCTGCAGTGATAGCAGTGAAAGGAACAGCCATTACATAAGGAGGTACGTTCCTGTATGCCTGTTTTCATTTGATCCCTCCCCTTCCTTCCTATAGTCTAGCAGGAATCACCGATCTCTTCAGGTGCTTTTCAAAGTGGCTTCAGAAACCTAGATTTCAAGACAGCAGATACAGTACAAAGCAAAAGTAAGAAAACACTTCCTGTCTATTTTTTTACTGATATCAAGGTTGCTTTTCCAAGGACCCTTACAGCATATAAGCATATTACACCAATAAAGAGCCCATAGAGCGTTTCTACTTTCTTTTCTATTAATCTGAATTTACATTTTACCTGTGTACATCATGTCTATTCTGAAGACTTGTTTCTCAGCTATTATTCCCGGATCTTAACTAGCTTCCTTTGACTACTTTTTGCTTGTATAGTAAATTAAGTACCAATAAATATCTAGGTCCTGTGTCAGTTAAGAATAAACATGCAAAAATTCAGGCATACAGGTCTACTACATCATCTGGGCACAGTTTTTTGTTCCACACAATTAGATTAATCTCAAGTACCAGTTTCTTTAGGAGTACATTGTATTATCTGAAAAAAAAAGTGAAGAGATAAGTTACCATAATGTCTGCAGATATATGCTGTCCACATAATTGAAAACAGGAGCTGCTAAAGAAGCTGCCACCAAAATTAGCTGAACCGCTGTATTCATCTGATAAAAGCAAAATAGGAAATGTGACCAAAATGAAGACGTGTACTATGCAAGGAATACCAATATACACTTTTATTACTGGTTTACGTATTAGTCTATATACAGAAAACTTGTTTAGAAACCTCTTTTAATGAATCATTTTACACACTCAAAATTAGCATGTGCTCTGACAGAGTATTATTGAAAATCAGGATGCAAGTCGCCTCCAAATTAGCTGGCACTATTTTGGAACCGCACTCAGCAGTAGGAGTAAACAGCCCCCTCCCTCCAAACTAGACACCACCCCAAGTACTGAGGAGTTATCTTTTGTGACAAGTTGCTTACCTTGCTAATGAATGTTGGTTTTAATTGGGCAGTAGCGTAACAGGGGTTAAAATACCTACTGAGTGTTCTCTGTTGGGGGAGAAAAAGAGGGAAAAAAAAAAAAGGCAATTCTAGTATATTCAATTTGATACACCTCTTCACATGATACAGAAAAGTCAACTGTAGCACTAAAGAATTATACTGCTACTGCTCTTGTATGATATATTACACATCATACACAGGAAAAAAGTTATCAGTAAGTGACTCATCTCTATGAAACCTATTTTATGAAATCCTGTTCTGCTTACAAATCTATCTGGCAAAAGTGCAAGCACAGCATTACATCTTAGGCTATCCACCCAAGTTTTGAGCAACCATCTCAAGATTAAAAACTCTTGGTTATAACTTTGTTAAAGCCTTATTAATTTTTTTATACTTGTAAAAATACAGAAGATTTAATCAAAATAAAATGATTACACATTCATACAATTTTGTTTAATGCTATGCACTTACCGGTGGAGAAAGAGTTTTGTATCGCACATAAAAAACAGCAGCAATGAGCGCTACATCCCTCAGAATAATCATGGAAGTAAGTGAAACTGAAAAACCAAGCCAACAGGATCTACTGAAAAATCACATCCATGATTAAAACCAAAACAAAACCAAAAGAGCACAAAATATGAAGCAAGAATAACCACTCTCAAATTCTTCTGAACAAGTTTTATGCGTGACTGAAGATTTTTAATCCGACTTCTGAAAGGGTGTAATCTGAAGTCTTAAACCAATCCAGTCTACAAGAAAATTTTTGATATAGCTACCATTATTGCATCAAAGAAAATACATTTGAAAATGGCAGTATATGCTAGTTGGTTTTGTATATGGCAGCACACTCTTTCTGTAGGGTCTGCTGGAGGGGGTGGTTTTTAAGTATTTAATAGGAGCAAATAGCAAAGTGCAGCCGACAAAGCAAGAGTTCCAAGCCATACACAGTCTTCCTTCCAGAAACACAAGAAATATTACTACACATAAAATTAGCTTCTTTACCTTATATAGCACACTCAATTGACATTTTCTCACCTGGGATAAGATTTGCACAAGTTAGGCTCACATAGAGCACACTGATGAGAATTTTATCAGCGAGAGGATCAAGAGCACTTCCCAAAGCTGATTTCTGATTAGCCCAGTTTCGTGCAATAAATCCATCCAGCTAGGAAAAACAAAGTTCAATGTTTCTCTGTTAGAAAACTAAGAATAAAAACAGCTTACACATAGTACTGTTACAGAGATATTTCATGAACGACATCACGTAATACAGCTAGTTTAACTAAGATGAAGTACGATACCCGTTAGTTGATATTTGTATCATGTTTTTTCAACATTGCATTCCAGATTCTGGAAGCCTCTGAACATATTTAATTCTCATTATTTACCAAAAAAAAAAAAAAATAGGAAAAGATAACTGATGGTGGAAAATTCACATAATTCTTGTCATGATAGGTGTAGCGGGTACACCTGCACGTGGTAACAGACCACTAGATGCATAAGTGCTGCCTGGAAATCCTGACAGCCCCTTTGCTCCACCAGCACTAAGTCCCCTTCAGGCATCTACGAGCCCCCTTTGCAGTGTCTCAAAGGATGTATATAGCATTTCTAGAAAACAACGCATGTAAAAACTGGTTTGTTTTATTCATTTCCATTCTACACTGGAGTCTAAATTTCAATGCATGTCAATGGGACCACCGCAACCCACGCTATCCCCGAAGTATTTCCGAACTGATGCAAACATACCAAATCCGTTACGCCAGCCAAAACAAAGACACCTAGTGCAACATTGAAATTTTCTTCAACAATCAAATAGCCTAAAACTGGCGCCAAACCCATTCTTGCCATTGACAGTATATTTGGGATCGTCCAGGGGTTTTCATACTGTAAAGCAAGAAAGCAAAAACTTGAGGCCAGGAAGGCAAACGCCCGCTTGGCATGTAACAGAATTAATCAAGACAAACACACACTTTAAGCTGAACTGGCCACAAAGCCGTCTAGATTCTTGGAAGCAACCTGCCGCTTGCGCAAGACACACGGACACGGCCTCTATTAAATATTAACTCAGCCTTCAAAAGGAAAACACGCCGCCACCGAGAGGCCCGAAAAGCCCTTGTCGGGCTGTTAAATCTGGGCGTGACAGCGGTGTGCAGCTGGCAGCGCGATGCACCTCGGCCCGCCAGCGGCAGGGCCCCCCCGCCCGCTCCCCGGGCCACCCCCCCGCCCCGCGGCTCACGTACCAGCTCGGCGTAGCGCCCCGCCACACGCCGCTGCCGGGGGGGCTCCGGCGGCGCGGCCCCGCCGCTGAGGAGGCGCCAGGCCGCGGGCGCGCGCAGCAGCCGTCGGTGCAGGGCGGGCGCGGCGCGCGGCCCCGCCACAGCCCCCGCGCCCGCCGCCAAGCAGAAGACGCCGCCGTTACCATGGCGGCGGCCGCCCGCCCCTCCGCCGCGCCCCTCCGCCGCCGCTCCCGGTCGGCTGGCCAAAGGCCTTGAGCCGCCGCCCGGCCGCCTCCGCTCCGCGCCGCGGAGGAGCCCCCAGAACCCCCTGCCCAGCCAAGCGGCGGCCAGCATGGTGCGGGGTGGCGCCTGCCCGCGGTCCCTAGGCGCGCTGCGGCCCTGCCCGCCGCGGCGAGCGGCCTCCCGCCGCCAACGCCATCCGCCGCCCCGACAGACTGGCGGGGGCTTGGCGACAGGGTACGAGCTGCAGGGTGTGCGTGTGCGGCGACGGGGGGGGACGCGCGACTCTTTGCGGCGCTTTACGGCAGTCCCCTTCTCGGTCGGGCCGCGCGTTTTACGGCAGGCTGCCACCCGCGGCGGGCGCGGCGGCTGAATGACAGGGGGAGTCCCAGCTGTGAGGAGAAACAAGGGGAAAACCGCTTTTCCGCCGTTTTCCGGCCTACCTGTCGGCCGAGGTTCTCCCCCGGGAAACCCCGGACGCGGACGGCGGCGTCCATGGCGGCATGGCGGGCGGCTGCCCGGGATCACCCCGCTCCTCACGGCGGGGCAGCTTCGTGGGGCCGCGCTTCTTCCTGCAGCTGTTCTCTTAGAAGCCCTTTACGGAGGAAGGGGAAGGTTTGCTTTACCGTAAGAGGCTTCTCAGAGGACCTAAGTAGCCTCTTGTTCCCAGTACTTGCTCTTCACCCTCCCTTGCTCACGTTTACTTTAGCTCAAGGAGAAAGGAGAGTTTACTTTTCCAGATGCAATCATTTATTTGCTTGTGAGGCTTGCTCCTGCTCACCTTCCCTAACAGTGACACTTATTTTTCATACTTCTGGCATCAGTTTATCACCTAACTAACCCCAGGTGTTCAATCAGCTTTACACACAGGAGTCAATAACAGACAAAACAAGGGGAGACTCTTAAAAAAACCACCTAAAACCAAACACAAGAACCTAAACAATTGGATGTAGGATATTTAACTCAGCCTCTTCCAGAGATGTTTGGAAGAATTGTGAAAGAGGGCCTTGTTAATTCATTAATTCCTCTACCACATCAATTACAGTTGCCTTTTTTTTAAAAAAAAAAAACCATGGGGAGGGTGCAGCATCAGCAAGTTCAGAGGCGATACAAAAGCAGGATGAGTGGCTGATACACCACCAGGTTGTGCTGCCACCCCGAGGGACCCTGACAGGAACCTCATGGTGCTGGGCCCCCGGCTAGAGGCAGCCCTGCTAGAGCAGGGGCCAGATCCCTTCACCCCCTGGCCAGGCTGTGGTTCTGAGCACAGACCTCACAGGCCCAGGGCAGGGGAGGGGAGTGGAGTGGGACCCCCACTTCTGAAATTCCAGTTCTGTCCTCTCCCTTAAGCCCTGGCTCTATGGTGCAAATCAGATTTCTTCTACTTAGAAAAAAACTTCACCCCAAACTCTGCATTAATCCATTGGCAAAGGTTAAAATCAATGTCTAACACCTACTTCCCGTTACCTGATAGAGTAGGTAGCCACCTCATGTAGGATTAACTCCCACTTTGCGAGGTGGCATGGTTCCTCTGCTGCCCAAATGTTAACACTTGGGGACAGATGGCAACTACTGTATGCCCACACATCAAAAAAAGCCCTTAACCACAGTTACCGCAACAAGCAGACAAAACCAGGAAAGAGCAGGCTGCTTGCTACTGGATCCTATGTAGAGAGTTATAACTTCTTAGTTTTCTCTTAAGCAGTGCATCTGTCAAACTAGTTTTCAACTTCAAGTATATTAAACTAGATTCACACTGAGGCAGCACAGAGCAGTTTAACACATTCTTTCAAAGCTGTAAAGCTTGTGATTTCATACAAAACTGCTGTGGAAGGATGCTGTAGATCAGTTCCTTAAGTCAGGAAAAAAGCAGAAATAATGAAGCTTATTTTCTTGTCTTACAATTATGGAGAAATAAAAGAGGGAAAACAGAAGTATCAGCAATGCATTCTTGAATTTTTAAAATATTTTTTGGGCGGTTCTGTTTGTTTTTTAATACTTAACACTGAAAGCTTCTCCTCTGCCATTTTACTGCACTAGACCATGATTCTGATCTCCCAAAAGTCAGGAAACATTCAACACTGCTCTTGCAGAATGCACATTCTTGTGTTGGGAACAGTTACACCAAATCATACATGTTACACTGAAACATACATTATGTATCTTGTAATGGCCATTAACACCCACATTCACTGGTACTGCATAATGTTCTTGAACAAATCACAGATTTCTCATATATAAAGTTTAATGAAAGACAAATAAAATCCAATTCCTGTTTTACAAATTAAGTATTGTAATAAGGATATTTTCTTAAATCAGACCTGCATTTCAGATAGAAATGCTCAGCTACAAAAACCAATAAATACAGAGCTACAAAGCAGAAAACCACATCGGTTTCAATAATGTAGCACTTCTTAACAGCTATAAAACTGTGGTGTCTCAACCTGGAGGTTCCTAACCTTTTGGAAACATATCTATACTTTATGTTCCTTTAATGAACTACAGTGGTAAAAATACAACTCGCACCTTCTCATGAAAGATTTCTGGTTTTAAATTTGTGGGTCCAACGTCTCTTTTAGAAGTAAAACCTGTTACGGCACTGCAATAATGCCAATATAAAATATACTTTCCTCTCCTCAAGGATGATGAAGTACATGCTGGTCTTACGGAGCCTCATGGGGGCTAGCAGACCTATAGGATGAATGGAGCAGTAATACCAGGTGTCAGTTTGTTCTACAGCAGCTTAAAGCCAGCCTGTGGGCACTGCTGGTTTCTGAACAGGAATCTCGCACCAGTAAGCAACAGTGCCAGCAGTGCCCCGACTACCGTGCCAGGGTGCAGCTCCATGTGCTTCATTGCTGCAGGTCCATCAGTCCAGCCCAGATGTAATGATTATGCCTCAAGAAAGTTTATCACAGTGGCTCTTTTCACATAGTCTGAAGCTGATAAACTCTTGAACCTTTTTTCAAAAGGTAACCCTGATCATTTAGGGATCCAATAAAGCTTTCAAAATCTGATACCTGTGAAAAGAAGAAAAAAAAAATTAGAACAACATTTTATCTGATGTAAAGCAACATAAACACTTTAAAAGAACTTAGTGAAATAGAGTGAGCTAAGAATAGGCTAGCTCCCTTAGCAAACTGCTGACCTACTAGGAGGTGGCATACAGTCAGTTGCATCCTTTTGTGCTTTACTTACACACTGTTTTTACTGTGGTGTTACATAGAACAAGTGTTCTCCACTTTATGACATACAGAAAGTATGCAGTTACATATGTATAAATGTAAGGTCTGAAACACAAGTATCTACCAAAGTCAAGCCTGATTTCTACAACTCTCACTGATTTCCAAGTATTTGTCACAGGTATGGGCAAAAAATATTTAATATAAAGGGAAAATTGGAATTAATAGAATTGGCTATAGGTTGTTGAATGAGTGATTGTGAGAAGAGAGCTGGCAGTAATGTGTTCGGTCAGACAGGATTCACATCAAATCCAGTCTTATATACAGTCAATGTTTGAACAAGTTTGGAAGCTGAAGCCATCTTGCCTCAGCAGGCCAAAGCAGGCTAACCAGGTAACAGAAAGCACAGCATTATTGCCCATAATAAGGTCCACAAAGAGAAATTCATTATCACTGCTTTTCACTCATTACACCTGAAATCCAGTTTTAAGTTTTAAATTGGCATTTAAAGCTTTTTATCATGAAGCAAAAAGTAGAATTAGCTATTGATATTTTTATTTGACTCAAGTTCACTACAAATACAGAATGCAAATCAATTCTAGGATAAAACACGTTTGTGGCCATCTGTCCTACACGATGTTCCTATCGAGTTACAACATTGGGACGCTTGAAGCGGGAACGAAAACCCAAAAGGCATATTTGGGCCAGAGAAGGCCAAGCAGAAATGTGACTGTACTGCTGAAATAGAACATGACACCTCAACAGTCTAAATTTGGAAATTAAAATAGGTGTGTCCCCTGGGGAGCCAGAGGAAGTAAAATATACTGAAACCAAAACTGCCTTTCACAAAACAAAGCAGAATCTTGTTAAGGACCAACCTCAGAAGTAGAGCCAACCCTTACCAGTGCCAGCAGTTGTTACAGTCAAACAGCTAGTAACATTAGTAAAGCTTACAATTCAGGAAGAGCGTCCAGCCTAAAAGCAGCAAGTGCTGCTTATTTCTGTTCATTGCAGAGAGGCACAACAGATGTGCCTTTTCCACTTTCCATTTTGCAACAAATAGTTTTGACTGGTCTTGCAGTCTGTTGTTGAAGAAACACTTGATTTCCAAAACTTACTCGTATTTGTAGCTCCTTTGCAATCTGTCGAAGCTGTTGCAAGTCAAAGAGATTGTTGTAAGTTCTCTCTGCAATACTGTTAAGGGCAGAAACAAATCTTTTTGCTTGTGACCGATTGCTCATCCCAGACCCATGCTGTGAACGTTCAAAGTCCAGCTTTCCAAACTCATCAGAGTAGGTTCCCAGCATGCTAAAAATATATTAAAAAAAGACCAACAGGAGGTAAAAGCAAGAGTACATAAATTTGCTTCCCAAAATATAACTGCTTAAGATAGCTTTCAGAAGCCACATAGTGACTTTCTTCCTAGGGGATGGTTTCTTATCTAGGGAACTTAGACTAAGCATCTGTCCAAATCACTTTTAAACTTAAATTGTTCAACTGCAACAACAGAGAGTAATTACACAAGAGGAAAAAAACCTTTGGCAGCACGTCATGCCTAAGTTACTGCACACATAACCGCTACCATGATACAACTCAAAGGCCTAAGCATTCAACTCAGGGCTGCTGTCAGTTTTTAAAGAAGAACTAACAAATCTGAATATTGGCATCATGGGCCTAAACTTGATAAAGTAATTTCTTCACTGCGTTTGCACATCTGTATTTAAAAAACAAAAGTTTTGAATGAATAGCACTGTGATGCTTTATTTATTTTTAAAGTGGTGTGCATTACCTGTATTTCATTATTTCTATTACATCCTCAGCATCTTCCTTGGTAGATTTCTCCCTTAATTCCAGCCTTGATCGTGCCTTAAAACAAAGTAAACACCCCACAAAGGTATGTGAAAAAAGGCTACAATCGCTCTACAACAAGCACAAATTTTAGGAGCAGAGGTGGAACCTGAGCCTACAGGATTTACAGGAAGATTACTCTATTTTTTCAATAGTGTTTCAATGTCATCTCCTGCATACCTGCATTATTAGGATGTAGCTTGAAGTTTATTTGCTTTTTAACAGTGTATTCTTGGGAAGCAGCAGATCACAAATAGTGTTATTAAGTCATAGCGTTAGGGAAAACAGCAGCAGTTTAAGTTCAAGATGAGCAGCATCTTGTTCCTACCTGCACCTACTTTTTCTCCTTTCAGGAGAATGTGATAGATTCTCTTTCCGTCCCCTTAAGGGTGTTTTACTTTATAACACACTTTAAGGAACAGTAGCTCTTAAGCATTTGTAAGTCTCTTGCATGCTCGCCTTTTTTTTTTTTTTTTTTTTTTTTTAAAAGCACAACGAAAAAGCATAACAGTGAATAGAGAACAGTAAATGTCAAAAATAATAGGATATCTGTAGTAGCTTAGGAATAATCTTTTTGCTTTTGATCCCTTAAGTATTACAGCTTGCATTTACCTCTGTAAGTCGAATCAATGACTCTAGCTGCCTCGTGGTGATCGGTGTGCTGTCTACTCCTTGGTTCTGTTTCCGGAGCTCAAGGTAGAATTCCTGGAGGACCTGAGCAGCTTCTGGAGATAAACTTGGGTGAACGTACTGCCGAGCATATCCAACATACTTCCTCAGCAGCTGATGTGGAATGGCATCGAAGTTTTCTCCTGGTGAGATCTAACCCAATTACAAAGATCTTAGATTTCTGTCTGTCAGAACCCTATACAATACAAATCTTAACATAAAATCTTCATCTTCTATGCTTTATCTGGTGAAATCTTCACTGTGTAAAGGCTTTAATGCTTCATATATGAAGCATATAGTTAAGAAGTCTTAATTAAAGTCTTAAACACACCTGGACATTTCAGAAAAAAGCAGCTGAAGCTTCTCATTTGCAATTATAATTGCCAAATATGATTTAACTATATCAATAATTTTCTCTCAAAAAGAGAAAATCCAATTTTTCAGTTGTTATAATCTCCACAGAAGATTAAACCATCACTGCTGATATCCCATTTCCACAAGTGCACACATTCAGCTCCAGTAGGGGATATTTCTCCCAAGACCTGGCATTTGACAATATCGGCCTCAAACTGATCACTTAAGTTTAATAAGAAATATGCTTCCTCTCCTATAATCCCCAAATCTATCATGCGTTGCAGATGCCCAAGCATTTGTTTACACACTGCTTTATTTGGATTCAATACTTCACAGCACATTGTGTTATATCAAATTATTATATCCAGTCTACTTCTGTAGCTCTTCATTGAAATCTAACACAGCAGATTTGCTTTAGAGAGTCTCATGCAAAGTGCCCTCACTACCACAACCGAAAAAAACCCAGCTCAGCTAATAAATTCTCTTCTGTGTGGAGATGAAGATGGCGCGAGACACATCTTTAGCAGCTCTAGTGGGGCGGGTAACATTAGCTGCAACAGACAATTGGTAGAAACTGGTGGCTGGACCCTTAAATGTTTCCACTTTAATTCAGAGCCAATTATCATGAGAAGAATGAGAGTTAGAGACCAAGGACATTCAGAAGGTCAGGGTTGCCAGGTTCCAGTGCAAGGAACACCACAGGAGGGGACACACCAACAGTCACGGGAAAAGTCCTACCTTCAGCCTTTCAAGCAGCGGTCGATCTGAAACAACTTCAAGAACAGAGCGATCCTGAGTGTTGCTACGAGTCACAACAGTGCTGCTGCAGGCTGCCTGCTTTCCAGCTCGGATTGCCATCACGTGCTCAGACAGCAAGTGGTCATGATCTTCATTTGGGGTGTCCAGCAAAATGAAAACTAGATCAAATCTCGACAGTAAAGCACTTCCCATTCTAGAGTAAAGACAAGAAGACCACACAGTGCTCAAAGAAAATTACAGCACTCTGCTCCACTTCAAAGACACTTAAAAAATCCTGTCCCATTCATTCAGAATAAATTAGAACAGCAATTTCTCTCAAAAGCCATGAAAAATTATTACAGTAGGCTTGCATTCAAGCTCCAGGAAACTAGAAAGCTACAAGGCTGCCAGAAGCATCTACTCCTGAATATGAACTACAGAAGCAGCATTTCAGAAAGTGCTCACTTTAAGTTCTCAGACACTGTTTTGGCTTTGTTATAATGTCCTCCAACTGGGTTTGCTGCAGCAATGATAGATGTCCGAGCTGGCAAACTGCAAACAATGCCAGCCTTGGCAAGGCTTATGCTCTGCTGTTCCATAGCTTCCAACAAAGCCTGATGCTGGTTTCCCATCTTATCAAATTCATCTATTCCACAAATTCCTGGAAGCAATTAATACAAGACAAAGACTTATTAGAAAACACATTAACTGATGGACAAGTGTATGCTACGATCCAGTGCTGCATCAAAAGTCCAATCTAAAGTCCTGGAGACTGCAGGAGACAGAGCAAGTCTCCATTTCAGCAAGGTTTGTTTTCATTTCATGGTGCAGCAGCTGAATCATTACAAGGTTGGTATGGCTTGCAGAAGCAGTGTCTTGATTACACACTAAGATAGCAAAACAAGCTTTTTAAAAATAGAGATGACAAATCTCATAAGCCAGCTATTTTTCAAAACCAGTAAGAATCCAGCAACTGCAATTAAGTCAGAGACTCCTCAACAAGGAAATCCTAGTTCTCTGAGACATTAAGTAAGGCTGGTATGTGAATTCCAGAACTCCAGTTTCATATACATCCTAAGCCATAGGAAAGTAGGAATCACCTCCAGAGAAATCACTGGAGACGCTCAGAACCTCCCAAGGTGTGAAAAGCTAGTATCATACTTTAAATTTACATTCTTAGTCCACAGTTATGCAAGCACTGTAGTTAATCTTAGACTCAGCAGCACAGACGCCCCCACATACAGTAATACAAAACCTGTAGCATTACATGTACCTTGATCTCCAAGCACTAAAGCACCAGCTTCCAAGGCAAAATCTCCAGAAGCACCATCTCTAGACAGTGTAACAGTCAGGCCAGAGCTGGTGGAAGTGTTACCACAAACATACACACCTCGAGGAGCAACATTACACACTGCCTAGAAGAGAAATAAATACTTTTTCCTTCCCCAAGGTAAAGAATTTCATAAGCCTTATTCTAGAGAAACAATTCCAAGTAAACCCAAATTTGTTTCTTTCTGCTTAATGTGGCCCAACAGTAAAGTTCAACTCCCTACAACCCCAAGAGACATACTTCTGCAAAACACAGGAATAATTTTGGTCACAATACTTGCAGTACAGCCCTGTCTACTATGTTATCAAAACTACTAGGACCTTGGGCACAGCACTTACTTTTCAAATTATGTTGAAATGCTTGGGGACATGTTATCTGTCATGGAACTGCAGATAAATAGTTTCCGTATCTTCAGACCCCAAGGTTTATTTAGACTAAAAATCTTGTCCTAGTGCCCCACACATGCTGCTTCAGAGGAAGCATGCAGAGTTCTCCCCACAACTAGGGGACAAAGGACAATCCTATTCTTCTCCATGCCTCTAGTATCCAGAAAGCAGCCTACAATTTGAAATATGAACTCAAAAAGCAAAGCATGGTGAGCTTGAACACAGACATGTTGCAATTAAATTTGGCTAGAATACAGTTATAACTGGATTTTCCCTGCAACTCTCTATAGTTACTGGTGCCTCTGGTTTATTTACAGATAACACCCAAAGCACATTTGTGCAGTACCAGACAGGCACTGACTACTGAATAAAAAACCCAAAGAAACAAAAAAACCTGGCTCCTGCACAACTTTGGTTTTCTCCTTGGGATTTTTTTTTTCTATGATAGTGATGACTGAGAGGAGCCTTCTCTCAGGGTCTTATCTGAGGAACAGTTTACTATATTTTTTTGACTGGCATTCTGTTTAGTAACAATGTGAAAAAAAAAACCCAAACATCTACTGTATGCTAGAGAGTTCCCATTCAATTAAAAAGTAATTTAAACATTTGTTTGTCAAGATGCCTGCATACAAATCTATCACTTCAAGTTATTGCAAGTCACAGCCTAACATAACATGTCGACATTAGGAAGACTCAGACTTTTTAAATGAGGTATTCAACGCTGCAGGTCTAAGTGAAGTCTGTCCCTCTTTCACTTCACAGTAACCATGGGAAGACATGGAACTTTAAAACCACTTAGTTTAATATGAAAACATTCTATTACTAACTCATTTTGTCACAGTCATGCAGAAAACCCCACCAAGATTAAAACCCACATGCAGAAGCAGGTCCCCTTCCCAAAAAGCCGAGATCTGTGCTAGCAATATAAGAACAGGGTAAGAGAACAGAAGTAAGTCTCACAGAAGTTGAGTGACATGGTATTTAAAGTTGCATTAGTTCCAAGAGCATATTTATTTTATTTGACAATGGATCAGCTAAATGAAGATGGAAAGGAGTGAAGCTCCTCATTGGGAAAAAGGGTTGGTGAAAAAAAACTACAGAAGGGCAGGACAGCAAGCTTACACTTGAAAGCCCACTGACTGGACCAAGTATACCTGCTTGGTAAGTGTTTTAACAGGCCTCACCCATTCTGCAAGGCTCCCTGGAAGCACAGGACAGCAGAGGACCCCTTTGGGCACTATCATATTTTTGAGGCATCCTAGATGAAAAGATAGTTCCAGCCAGGCTTTGGTCTTAGCACAGCTATCCTACCATGCTCTCAAGAAGTCAAGGTAACAAGGAATTCAAGGAAAACACAGTCAGACAATAGAAATAATCAAACCATACTTGCAACATTTGACTTTTTCCTAATCCTGGATCTCCAACAACCAGAACATGTGGATCTCCTCGCACCGGGATTCTGTTCTTGTCATCTACAAACTTCTGACATCCTCCAAATAACGCCAGGGCCAAACCTGCCTTTACAATCTGCAGTGGTACATAACAACACTAAGTATTTGATCATGGTGACCCATACTGACAGCTCCCTAGAACTGGCTGTAATAACCCCTTCCTTCTGGATGGCTGAACTTCAGGGTATAAGGATGCCACCTCCTTGTCACTGAATGTGACTATGAGTCAGTCACCTGTAAACACAGTCCCTGCCCCTTCCTCCCACTCCAGATAAGCTTTATAAATCCTTTAGGAGTTTACTGTGGCATAAACATTTCAAACTGAAGTTGCAAGCAGAGCTGTTAAATTACTTACCTCATGGCCATAGATTGCAGGACAAAGAGAGCTGAAAAACAAAGAACATGGTAACATAAGGGGAATATAAATCTTGTATTACTATTACATAATCACTTGTTCTGTCTCTCTTCTCACAGAATACCTCTACAAACATATAAAACTTTTGGTTAGATGTTGCTGAATTTCTAGCAGTATCACTTTAATTCAGCAGCAGCAAATTTCTTAAAGTTTTCAGATAACCAGATATGGTTGAAATAAGAAAAGCCTTTCATCTGAGTTCACAAAAAACCAGAGGAGAACCAGTTTCCCAGTGGTTTCTGCACCCATTCTTATCTTAATCAGGTAACTACCTGTAACACTCTTTTTAAAGGTGCTAGTTTCATATTCTTTGACTCCACTTGGGGGGCCTGAGGGACCCTCCAGCTAGGAGAGTACTTCTGGGTCTGAACTGAGGGTCTTTCACACCCTCTGCTCAGTTCTTGCACCTCTTTCCTCTGCTGTAGAGAAGCAGAGCAGAGAACAAAATAGTACTGATGAGTTGAATTTACTCAGTGAGGAGCAAAATTAATGAATTGCTCTTTTTACCCAGAGCTTTCTGTCTCAGGGGTGAACTACACCATTAACTTCCCTGTATCCTTAAATCCCTCCCAAAATCCTAACATCCCCACAGCAATACTTAATTTCCTCCCGAGCCCCTTTCCCACTAAAGTTTGTTAAATCTGTGTGGTAGCTATCGCACAAGCCTCAAACATTTCATAGCTTTCAGATTAGCTGTCACATTTGTCTGAAGGTGGTCATGCTGATTCAAAAGTCTAATCCTAGACCTAGTCAAGGTCTGACACAACTTACTTCACAATGAGCCTGAACAGCTTTTCCTCAGCTTGAATTTCTTGAACAGCATAGAGGTCTTTAAGTGAAAACTCCATGAATGATCTTTGAAAAGTTTCATCATCAAAATTCTTTGGTTTTTGTCCTTTACTGTTGCTGACAGAATTTGCCTCAATGTACAACAAGAACATACACTTGTCATTCTTATTTTTAGAAGCTCCTGTTAGAAAAATTGAGAAAGGATGAAAGAGTATTTTTTCTATTGTTAAGTACTGATGTTATTTATAAATGGCATAGGATAATTCAGAAACATCAAGTACAGCCATGTGTAAAATGTTCATATTTAAGTAACTGAACATCTGCATTTTCAAAAATTGATGGAAAGTAAGTTTCCAGTTACATTTGTTCTTTAAGTTCCCTCCATTTAAATACACAATAACACTTTCCTGGATTAGAAGGGTATATGTATATAGGGAGAATTTTCTCCCAGAATAACAGAGTTTTCC
The DNA here is from genome assembly GCF_047716275.1 of Strix uralensis. NCBI lineage: Eukaryota > Metazoa > Chordata > Aves > Strigiformes > Strigidae > Strix > Strix uralensis. Next base: position 124,575,869 of record NC_133974.1, on the reverse strand, counting down.
AGGAATTTCAAATTATTACACTATTCTAATCACATAAAAGTTGAATATAAAATGTTTCCACTCAATATTTAGAGGAAAAACAACCCATAGTGCAGAAGAATGAAACATGTAGCTTAATAATTAATCATTTTCTATATTCCCCAGTGATTACTGAGCAGAGAACGCAGTCTCACCGTAAATCAGTACTACAGTTCTCTGCAATACATTCTATTACAGCTGTGCGCAACGTATTTCACTTTGGGGGAAAAAAGAAAAAAAAAAAGTTGTAAAATTTCTCCAGGGAAGACTAAACTAAGAAAGATAATACTCTTTCACTACAGCATCACAGTTTTCCTATCAGTTGAAGGAGACATTAAAGGGAGAATGTTAAAAAACTAACAAGTCTCAGCAAGACTTCAGGAAATAAGGATGTCCCCCCTACCTGAGCTGTTCAGCAAAGGTTTTCCTATCAGCTGACATCCTAAAACATCAGATGTCAGACTGGCACTGCATATTCAGGACCACAGTTGCGTATAGACCAGTGGTTTGTGAAATGCCCTCTCTAACAGTGGAGATTAGAGACAGCGCTCCTCTTGGATGGCACCGCTTCTGGCTTTTCCAAAATAACTCCTCATTATAAAACTTGGGGAACTTCTGAAGAAATATACACTGAATGTGTTTACAACTTTGCGACCTCAAATTAAGGGGTGCGGCTGTTGTTGTTCTTGTGTAATCACTAGATGAATCCCCACCCTAGGAAAAAAGATGGTGTTCTCAGATTTGTATTTTACCTTCCTCAGTGCTCGACACCTTTACTATCCCTGTAATTGTGACCATATCTCCTGGGACACAGCTGTCCACAAGATCCTGAACCAGTTCACATTCAATTGTACGAGGGATTCGGCCTGTTTCACGCTGATCATCTGACATCAGCTCCTGCACCCTGCAAAACACAAGGTGAGCATATACTCCATGCACAACATGTCCAATTCAGTTATGGCATACAAGATCTGCAGCTGTGTGCTTCCAACCAATCCTTTCCAAACTGAAAAGGGAAACAGCAGAAATGCCCTGATGAACTCTAGAAACAGCAGTGCTGGATTTGGAGAAACAGACTTTTTTAGTTCCAACTTTAATAAATGGGTATACATTATGCATAAAAGCCAGAAAGACAGTAACTATGACCTCCAGAAATAAAAGTTGAAATTCAGATTTTCTAGCACTGATGAGCATGCTCATGTAGAAATAAGTACAGTACATGAAATAAGATGGACCTCATATACAAAAAGAGGTTGGATATTATAGCTCTGATGAATGCTTAATTGGCATTTTAACCCTGCCAAAGCCCAAGAAGTTCTTCAGACTGTAACAAGAACAGTAGCTCACTCTTTGTTAGTTGCTAGCCTCTTACAACCATACAAGTTCTTTAAAAGGTTCCAGTTTTGGCTCTGCACTTAAAGCTCTGATAGTTTTCTTGGAAGCTGAGTCAAGCTTTTCTTAAGAAGCTGTGATAAACAGCACCCTCCAGAGCTGCTGACAAGAATGTCAGCATGATTTTTTAAATGAGTTTTTCAATGACTTATTACAGAACATTAATAAAAAAACATATTTAGATGTTATTTGGCACAATAAGTCTTTTGATACAGAGCCCAGAACTTACAGAATCTGAATATAAGAAGCAGGACAAAGTCAGCAGAGTCCTGTTTTTTCCAAGCTGACACCCTGACTGCAGTAAGCTCACAGGATGGACAAGAAACAACACATCAAACTCTTCTGAATATATATTATGGGGCAATAATAGGATGGGCATAGCACTAATAGCGCATAGTAAGATGGAAGCAACGAAAACAAGATCCACCATTCACCTTCCTACACTTTAGCATTGTTAATTTCTGTAGAAGCAGTCACTTGTTCCCCCACAGCAAAGATTTCAGGCAACCTATTTACTGATTAGACATAGAAAGTAGATGAATGGGCAGGGGCAGCACTATTTCCAGAAGGACTGGGGGATACAGTATCACTTCAAACTAAGATTTTTAACCCTCAAATTTACTTTCAGTTCATTCAAGTCAACTGTCACAGCTAACCAGTGTAATTTAATAGGGCTTTTCCAGTTGATTTACAGCTCATTAAAGGGAATCATTAAAAAGCAGAGGCAATTATAAATGATCAAGAAAACCTGCAGAGCACAAACTGAACATTTCTCAAAGAACTCTGTCATGGTAAGAATTTCCAAGAAGCTATTATATTGGGTAGGTTTAATATACAAAGTGTACTGATGCTCAAATAGAACGACTGCTTCGCAATACAAATTTTGAGGAGTGCTTGACACAGAAGAGTAAGATTATTAAAATTACAGAACGTAACATGGAATGAACCGTCCCGTCACTTTTTGACTTCCCTGCTGCGTTACATTTCCGTGCGGAAGGGAAGATGTGCTTACTTGACAGACTGCCAGTCCACTGTAGTGGTTAAAGGAGAGCTTCTGTCAGCTGTGAAGGATCGGCCACGGCACTCGGGAATAAGGCACTGTAACAACAGTAATTCTAACTCATTCTCCAACTCTTAAATTCATAATTTGAAATTACCTTATTTGATTAAAAAAAAAAAAAAGCAAGCAAAACAATGCAATTCATTAACACCATTTCAGGAAAAAAGCTAGTTAAATTAGAGCTGCAAATTAGGGCATACATAATGAAGAGCTATCAAACACAGACACCAAACCCCAACTCACAGTTGTTAGAGCAAATACAGCTGAATTGTATAATCCCCTCGGTGAACTGGTTTGAGTTTCTGGGTGTTGGGGAGGTGGAGGGTGTGTGGTGTGTTTGTTTGGTGTTTTGCTTGGTTTTTTTCTTTGGGTTGGTTGTTTTGGGGTTTTTTTAAAAATACTTGCAGATGTTCCAGAGGACATACTTTTCACTTGAGCACATCAGGTAACATAAAAATAACTGGGCATTGGCCTATGTCTAATGACTTTTTAAATCCAGATAAAAACCAGTGAAATTAAAACAGAACATTCTAAACAAAACGAAGCATAGAAAACCACTGCAATGAGGTGGAAGAGGCTTTTTAAACATAACTGGTGAAATGGAAATGAAATGAGTTTGGGGTTTTTTTCTAGATTTGAGGGAGTTTCTACATATTGCTTTTGTTTCAGCAGGATACATTTTTTTCAAGTAACAAAGGTATGTGCTAATACAGTTACATGGTAACTTTAATTGTTTCCCATGTGTCACTTGTTTAACCTACCTTTAAAGATTAGATTTTTATTATTTTTTTTTTTAATACCAGTAGTGCTGCTTTTTGATAAAATCACTACAGAGAAGGGAAAAGTACGAAGTTAAATGATTTTAACTTGCCTTAGTTGGAAGAGTATACTTTCCATCAGGTAGAGGAACACTCTGAACATCTCCACATGTGCCACATACAAAAGCTAGCTTAGTGCACAGAGGCTTAATGTTACTGACACGCACAACAGTACCACGCAAGGCAATATATTTTCCATAGCAGTTTGCCCGCACGTTTTTCAGCTGAGTTAGCGGATCATAGTTGTACACCCTACACAAAAGTTAAGCATTAACATTTTGAAATCTTACCATACTTAAATGCTGTACAAACAAAAAACCCACCAAAAAAATAAAACCCACGCTCAACAACAACAAAAAGGTTTATACACTAATTATTAACAGTAATCCAGAACAATGGTTAGAAATATATGTCTGTGGATCCATGGCATATTCTTTGATTCCTGTTCTAGAAAGCAGTATAACGCTTAATATTCCTCAAGTGTGTATACATCAACAGCTGTACAGTTTGTTTATATAGTGACACCTCCCTCCTGTAAACAACTGCAACTAGCAATACAACAGAAATTACTTTATAGTCATTAACTGTCTCTTTGAATTATTTCAGATTAAGACCAGAGTTTAGACTTGCAACACAAAAGGATCAAAGATTTGGACATTAGGAAAAAATGTTTCAGAGAAAGAGTGGTCAGACAGTGGAATAGGCTGCCCAGGGAGGGGGTGGAGTCACCATCCCTGGATGTGTTTAAGGGTCATTTAGATGAGATGTTGGGGGATATGGTGTAGGGGAGAACTTTGAAGAGTAGGGCTGATGGTTGGACTCGATGATCCAAAGGGTCTTTTCCAACCTGAATGATTCTATGATTCTTCTATGATTCTATGATTTATTATACCTATGCTCCAGAAGGAAGGGTAAGTTTTTGTGTTTCAAGGACAAAAACCTGTCATCAGGTGCAACACACTGCACCTTGTTAAGAACAACAAACAATACCTAGCCAAATAATTCAAAATAACAAACTTTAAACAGAATTGTTTCTCACCTCATTGCACTGTCTAGTCCAACCCCCTGCCCCTGCTCAAGCAGGGTCAGCTAGAGCATGTACACGTGCCCAGGTACACGTCTAGCTGAGTTTTGAGTATGTTCAGGGACAGAGAGTACACAACCTCTCTCACAGTAAAACAGCGTTTTATTGTGTTCACATGGAATTTTAAGTTTTTAAATTTGTACCCACTCTCCCTTGTCCTGTAACTGGGCACCAACAAGAAGTGTCTGGATCCTGAAATCCAGGGTTTTCCCTGCTCCTTCTGCCTAGGACGCTGAACACCACCACCTCACAGTTCAACCCTGCCTACGCAGCAGAACAATGTTAGGGGCATGATATTTTACTGACCTACTGAATACCTTCCTCTACAGGATAATGCTCTGTAACTTAGAATTTGAGAGCTTGTAAATAACATTTTTGGCCACAGGTTTTTTCTAAACACGTTCTACTGTGTAATTAAAAGGGTGCAGTTTTATAACAATGCAAAACTTAAAAATACATTATAGTGCTACAACCCCCAAACTAAATTCACCTGCTGTGCCAAAACATGCTGCTTTCCCATACCAAGCTATCACCAGCAGAGAATTAAAAGGAAGTAACTTAAACAGGGCTTATATTCCCAGACCCTCTCAGAATTCTGAAGTCTGAGATACCCTTACTTCTGATAAAGAAAAAAAAAAAAATTGTGCTAAGGGCTTGTTTCATTAAAACTCAAAGGAAATCACATTTTGAAAATTATAAGCCATTATGATTCTTGTAAGTACATGCTTATTCAGAATTAGTGTAACCTCATCTTCAATTTCAAATTAAATATTCTTGAGACTAACAGTAATAATTCAATAGATTTAAGCTAATACAAAATAACACATTCTCATACACCACTGTCAAAACATCCATACAAGGAATAATTAATATTACCAGCTGTAGTTTATGCCTACACCCTCCAAATCAGCCTCCTTGCAAAGACAAGCCTTTTGCTAACAAAAAGCTAGATGATAATAATCGCTTACTAACTTCTCCAGTAAACACCAGAAATGTAAATAGTTCTGGTTTTAATACATGTTTTGTAGAATAGCTGTTCTACTTACAAGTTACTTCTCTACTTAGACACTTGTCTAGGTACAAGCTGGCTGCTCAGCTTACAAGTAGGTTTCATTTCACTTCTTTCTTCACAAGAACAATTTAGCCTTTGTCGTGGTGAAGAAAAAAACAGACAGATCTTCCTGGAAAAAAACCCCAAATACTCAACACCCATTACCTAGCATGAATGAGAGGCACATTTATTATAGGTTCTCCATCAAGCGGTAATCCCTCCTGCACCTGCAGCTCTGCAGCATGCCTTTCCAGGTCCTTTGTTAGCACCTAGACAGAACAGAAAGGCAGACACAAATGCAGCGTGCCACACAACATGGATCCATTTGGAAGTCTGATGACCATCCCTTACAATCAGATCCCCCTACCGAAGTCTAAAGAGCTCTCTGCTGTCCAGTGACCCTCCACTTAACAGTGTTCTTCTGCCCTTGAGCAGTTTTAGGCTTCATTTAAAATGGAATTTAAAATCAACATATTTGCTATGTTTGGTTTTTTAAATTTAAAAAACAAAGCATACAATAATCTTTAATGCTGTGGTCAACATGCATTTTGTTTGACTAAAGTCCAAACATCTGAGAACTTCTCTGCCAGCAAGCAGTGAAATGCTACTTCAAGAGACATTGTACAGAGCCAGGAATTCTTGAATCTGCTCACCATTCACCCACCAGCTGTGGTTCTGCTGCATGAGGTGGGACACACAGCACAGGTAACTCACAGTATATTACAAAACCCCCAGGAACTAGAACTCCCAATAGGGAGTAACATACATGTTAGAATTACACTTAGTTTTAGTCAACTGCTTTCACAATGAAGAGGCAAAATGCACCAAGACCAAAGCGTTTTCAAAATGCGATTTTGTGGGCCATACGGAAATGGTGAAGATAGGAGTTTGAATTTTAAATAAACAGTAATTTCCTGTCAAACAGAAAAACATAGATTTGGGTTTTATAGCATATTTGCCTTTAAGTCCCACTGATTGTTTTTCGCTGTAAGGGTTACACTTCTACGTATTAGAACGTCATATTTACCTGATGAATCGCTAGACCCATACAGTGCAGTATTTTCTGAGGCATATCCCTTAATTCAGTAGATATATTTGGTATGGATTTAGTCAATTCTCTGTCTTGTATTAGTTCCTTATAATCCACAAGAATACTTCCTTTTCTTTCAATTTCATCCTGTGAAACATTTTGTTATAAAATACACTTCATATTATAAACACAAGACATCCAAATCATGTCAAACATTTCATATCTATGATGGAGATTATTTTTGATGGAAAAAATACACAAAATTTGTAATGTTATTGTACCAACAGTAAGTTGTTGGGGTGGGATATGTGTTGTTTACCTTATCATAAAACTCAATGCGCTGCATGAAAAACTTCTCAAAGGCTTGAGTCTTCTGGACAAAAGGAGACTTGTCAGCATAAGCTAATTAGAAACATACCACGTTAGAAATTGACAAATAATTATTTCCATTTCACAAATAAGCAACTTCTCTTCCATTATTTTTATGCATTCCAAAACTGAGGAAGATTATAGATCGCTACAGTATCACAGTAATGTTCTAAGACATATTATAAAACAGAACTTTGTCCATGATGACACAGGGCGAGCACATAGGATCAAGAAGAGTACAGCAGAGGCATGTATATTCCAGTCTTTATGATAGACTGCAGGTTTTATGTAACTAATAAAACAGGTTTAAGTAAGATGATGTTTTACACTATTCAAGATTCCTTCCCAAGGTTTGGAGCCCACAGAAATTACAGTATGCCAGAAGACCGAAATCTCTATTGTATTCATGTTTTTATATAACAAATATGAATTTCAGTTGCTTTCTGTTGAACTTATCCCCTCTACTTATAACCAATTCCAGAAAAAATGAAATACTTGCTACATATAATTTTAGTCAGGAAATACCTTCAGAGAAATAAAGTTTCCAACCCTTATAGGGAATAAACTGGTCCAACGTTGACTGAACTAGTCGAGATCTTACTGAATATAAAAAATAAAATAGAGATTAGAATAACGTGGATACTAAAACTTAACAAGTTTTATTCTCAGTGACTTTTTGACCACCTGTGGGCTGTAATTGCTTAGTGCAAAAGGAGCTCAAAATAAAAGCATCACGGCTTCAGAAAACAGGTAAAAACACAGGAGTTGGCTCACCAGGTTCGGGCATTCTTTTCCATTGTCCCTTCTGTCCTCTGCCTTGCCATCCACCTCGCCATCCTCCTCGCCAACCCCGAAAGCCTCTTCCCTGGGCGCATCCCCTGCCTCTGAAGTCCTTACTCATCCCACTCCGCAGGCGTCAGTCTGGGGACTCAGCGGCAAACCGAGCTAAAGAAACAGAACTTATACCAAAAATTACTTAATTTAAATCAGGGTTATTTGCCAGAGGGACTTCTGCAAGGGGCTAGGAGTGAAGACTCTGAGGTACCTCGAAGGGCTTGTAGAAGACCTGGCCTCCCTCTCCCTAACATAGGCCCCGGGGAGGCAAAGAGGAGCTCCGTGAAGCAGCGATGAGGGGACAAAACAAACGGCGCCAAACCTCCCACAGCAACGCCCGCCGCTCGCGAGGCCTTTTGTCCCGCCAGGGGCACCGTACCGCGCCGCCGCTCCATTGGCGGGCCGGCGGCGCCTGCGCACTGGCCGCCCCCTGACGGAAGGCGCACGAGAGGCGGCGGCGGGGATGGGGGACGGCCTGCGCCCGGGCCCGCGCATTTGTGAGGGGGATTGCGCCGTTCTGAAGCGGGATGATGTCTTCAAAGCGGTACCCGTGCTACGGCGGAGGTGAGGGGCGGCCCGGGCTTTTTCGATTTCGCTTGTCAGCTCTCCCTCGGTCGAGGTTGGCGCTTTCCCCTCCCCCCCACCAGTGAGGAGGCTCCCACGGTCGTCGCGCGGCCCCTCCTGAGGGAAAGGGGGGTCTTTCCCGCTGTGCCAGTCAGAAACAACGGCCTCGTTAGGCCGATGAGGGACAGGCAGCGTGAAAGATTTTAATGCTATGTTCCTATGACCAAAAAAAAAAAAAACCCGGAAAATTTCCTGTCTGCTTTTTTTGTAAGAAGTTGGAAGATCTTTAAGATGGTTTTGTGTTGTCATTGTCAAACCGGTGCCGACTGAAGAGGTGCAGCAGCCTGAAAAGTGTATCTTCATCATACTTATCTCGCTGTGGCACGTAATTTCTGCGAGATGCAGCATTGCCTTGTTTATAGGGATTGGCCTCAGTATTCTCATCGGTGTTAGACTGTAGGAAGATGCTGTCGGTGCTGGATAGTTTCTAGTTTGGAGAAGATGCTATGAAAGGTCTCCTATTTCTTTTTCCTAGGCTAACTGGCATAGCAAGAAGCGCCTGCACCCCAGCAGGAATTACTATAATCAGTGGACACAGCCTGGGCTCTTCCTATTGCAGCAGAGAATTTTATAGACCAATGTGTAGAAGTCAGTCTTGGGTAATGTGGCCAGACACCTGATTCAGTAGCATGGAGACTTAAAGGTACTATGCTTGAATGAGACTGGTTTAAAAATGGCATAGCTCAGACCTAGGATTGTGGGAGTACTGGTTATTGACAGGCTTAATGTTCAGCAGTAGAATCTGGCACCAAAATCAGGTCGTTACTTTGTTAGCCTGCAGAGCACCGCCAAGACCTGTTCATTAGATCCATCTTCAGTTTTTGTTTAAAACTCTTACTATAGAAGAAAGAATAAAAACGTCACAGAGCAAATATTCTCACAGGAAGTTAAATAACTTTCACCTTAATTTTTACTTTGCTATAATCTGGTGAGGGTAAGAGCACTCCAAGAACGTGTGACAACATGTGGTTGGGTATTCTGTTTAAGAATGGTCATTAAAATGAAATTTCAGCACATACACACATTTTCCTATCTATTCAAAATTCTTTTCAGTCATTTCAAGTCTTTTATAATCATTTATTAGTTTTTTAAAATCTGGGTTGGCAGGGATTAATAGACTTTATGTGAGCAAGTATAATGTTAATTTTTTATTAAGAGGATTAAATGGTAATGTCTCTGACAACTTTATTCTTATGCTTTATTTAAATTCTGGATTGTATTTGGGGGTACAAATAATACCATATGTAAAATATATGCATGAATTGCATACTTCAGTCAGTAGAAAACGAAATAAAAACTCAACCTTTTTGCTTAGCTTCAGAATTAGTGATGAGTATAATAAGCACAGTAAGAGCTCATATTGGTAAGTTTTGATTCAGATGTGATGTGGCATATACACTGGTACTTGTTTCATTTGACAAGATCAGTATTTCTTTGGTTGGCAAGGAAACCTTTTAGGTCATCCTGAAAGTTAAAGGCTTTGTGGATCTTGTTTTGTGTGAAGAAAGAAAAATGCAAATCTCCCTTAGTGCAATCAAACTGAAAGGGATAATAAAATCCTTTGTTGTTTTTTTTTTCTTGTATTAAACATTTCTAGGATTCCAAGACACTCTACTGTCTGTTTACTTCATAGTTTTTTGGCAAATGTTATTTCAAAGGAGCTCTGCAAAATTACAGGTTCATGCTCATCTTTTTGCGCTGATCTGCGTGACCCAGCCTAGATTTAATATACTTTAATTTATTTCCTTGCCTTGTTCTGACTTTACCTGTCAAAAATTACACTATATAATTCAAGTGCTATAGCCTTTTTTATCTGCCAATTTAGAATTCTTTTGAACTGAAAAAAAATATTTTTCTTACTGTATGCTCAATTTAAGTTCTTTGTTCTTTTCCTAACCAGTTTCAGTTTAATGTGGTTTTGTGGTTAATGTCACTTTTTATACTTGTCCTGGTTTTCTTCAAGGATGCAGATAAAAATGGCATATATGAAGCTATAGTTTGGTTTCAACTATTGCGGGTTTCAGACATAGTAGGTACAATGATTTTAATATAATATTATTAATAATAATTAACTTTTTTATTATTTCAGAAAAATTATTTTTGAGAAGCAGTGGTTCTATTTGGATAATGCCATCGGACATATTTATGGAACTACATTTGAAGTAACCAGTGGTGGAAACCTCCAGCCAAAGCAAGAGGTAGAAGAGACTACCACAGGTATTGCAGAGGATTGACTGGTGTTTGGAAAAATGAGTTCCAATTAATTTGTTTCTTTGATAATAGCAAAGATGATGGAAGAGCTTTCTATTAATCATTTGTTAACTTAACATTACTTCTTTCTGTGCTAAGAGTGCATGGTTTTGTCTTGATCTGCTGTTTCACTAGTCCTGTAACAAGTGAGCTTTTTAATATGGGGGAAAATGTGAACTTCAGTTTGGGTGAATCTATATATACTAAGGTGTATTTTACATATTACATTTCACTGATTGCTTAGGCAATACTTTGCAAGGCCATGAAGCATGTGGGTTTAATCCTGAGAAGTCTGCTTTCTGTGAAACTAAAATCATATCTTTCTTCAACTTAAAGATATTTAGAGCTAGATTTTACAAATCTATGTCCTTTTCCTTTAGAAACAAAAGAAGCAGGTACAGACAATCGTAACATAGTTGACGATGGAAAGTCTCAAAAACTGACTCATGATGACATAAAGGCTTTGAAGGACAAGGGTATTAAAGGACAGGTAAAAATAAGGTTTTGGTGTCATTTCTGTGCTACCTTGATGGTTATATTTGAGTTTATGAAATAGGCTATTCTTTTTATCAGTGCGTAGACTTCAGTGCTTTTTCTTTGTTCTTCTGCTCGTCATGTTTTTCCTAAAGATCTGTTTTTACAAAAATGCAAAGGCTATTTTCAGAGAAACTTCATGTAAGGTTGGCAACTTTGTCAACAGAGAGTAAAGTATGAATTTTTATGGCATCAGAAGTCATAGCAGACAAAAAGAAAAACTAAAACCATAAGGAAATACAGCTCACATAATCACCTTTTAGTTTTGTTTGTTTATAAGATTCAAAATGCTGTTTCTATATACAGACATATTAAAACTGAGCAATAATTAAACTATTAAAGGTTTAGGAAAGGATTAAGCAGCAAAGTATTAATAAATAACACTGTGTAACAGACGTACTATCACTGTGCCTCTAGGCAGTACTCACCAAATGCATATGCTGCACCTCAAAAGCTAAGAACATTCTCAAGAGATCAGTTCTGTTCTGTTAGAAAAGGGATTGGTTTTCACCCTGCACTTTGTCAAAAAGAAGTGAGGCCATCTTAAATGTTAAACCACTGCAGCCAGTTCTGTTCTGCACATGTTTTCAGGCAAAACTCTCTCATCTTTGATTTATCCTTTCTAATAATAAGAAGAATTGCTCACGCTTACATCAAGTTCATCTCCTCTTTGCATCTCACTGTTTGCTGCTGCTCTTCAGAGCAGCTATTCGGCTTTTGCCTGCTGAATAAGGGACGGGTCCAAGGGGGTCAGAACGGTATTTCTTCTGTTTCCATGCCTGTGCTGCTCGTTGTGTTATCTCTTTGAGAAGAATGTACTAATCCGTCTGATAGCTTCAATGTTTTCTGTTTGTTCTCATTATCCATGGCAGAAGATCACTCTGGCTTTTCTGTGTGTCCTCAGCATGTCTACATCTACCATACTTTTATTTTAGATTATTAAAATATCCTACTTTGTTAACTCTGGTTTCTGAACTGTAGCTGAATATTCATTTTAAACTGTGTTATATTAGCAGCAGTAGATACTATTCTTCCATAGATGTCTGGTAAAATCTGAACTCATGTTTGTGAATGGCATGCCTTCGTGATGCAGGCTCAGTTTAAAGATGATGTTTATTTGAAATAAAACCACCTGACTGTTAATGAGGTTTGATGTCCCATCACTTCCCAAATCCTTCCCAAGTCCTGAGGGATAGGCGTTGGGATGAAGACCTGAAGTGGCATGTACTCCCATAGTGCTGCAGCTTCCTTTTGGCTTTTGCTTACCCTAGAGAAATATTACCCAGTTTCCTCACTGTAAATTTTACTGAAAAACAACCAAACAACCCAGAGGAAGAGTTGGATTGGCAAATGGAGGAGATTAGAACAAGGAGACCAGGAAACAAAACCTGGAATTCTGGGAAAACCTGGGAGCTAGAGAAGGAAGAAGTCGGGGGAGTATTGTAGGAAATAGTAAATGCTAAGGAGTTTGACACGGTGCAAGGAGCTGGTACAGGAGTCTAGCACAGTTTGGGAGACAGGTGAAATTAAGTGGGGTAAGGGTGATGTCTGATAAGTAGCTAGAGTACAGGGGAGGAACTAGCACAAGATGAAAAAAAAGACAACCTCAGAGATAGCAATGCTGAAGTCAGTCAGTAGACCCAAAGAGGGAAGAGGGAGTTGGATTAAAGTCAATATTACAAATTACATCAGGTTCCTTGGGGTTTTTTTGGGAAATATTTTTGCCTGTATAGCATCACAGAGGACTTACTGTACTGTCATGCCATCCAGTTACTATGGGGAATGTTAGACTGACAGTTGTTCCATAATAACTGACAATAAACATACCCTGTATTTAGAATGAGGCAGAGTTAATTAAAAGTAGCTAATCACTTAGAAAGCAGGGTAGTCTCATTCACATTCAGCATGAGAGAAGAATATTTAGGCACTGAGGCTTCACAGTAAGGGCTGAAGTAATGACTTGCTGATGCTGAAAGGAACAACCCTGCTTTTTCTTTATTTCTGGCCATATGGGTCTGCCCTCTCTTACGAGTTAGTTCTCTCACCTACCTGACTCTTTCCCAACAAAATACCCTGTTTCCAGGATAAGCATTTTCAGTTTTGTCATTTTTCACTGGCATTACATAGCTAAAGAACACTTAGAGACAGAAGTACGTGATTAAATTCCTGCACATAGTCAGGGCAGTGCCTTGTTTTTCATGTTGATTAGTAAAATTTACTTTGCCATTAGTGTCAGTAGAAGTTAATGGTATACATACTCTACTGGAAGAAAGTGTTTTCAGTGTTGGTTTAAAAAAATACTGTATATGAAATGAATGAGAAATAAATACCAGCTATAATAAAAATAAATTTTCTTTTCCAAGGAAATAGTTCAACAGTTAATAGAGAACAGTACGACATTCAGAGACAAAACAGAATTTGCTCAAGATAAATACATAAAGAAGAAGAAAAAAAAGTAAGTGAATTTTAAAATGTGGAAAATACTTAGTAGTTCTCTAATTTGTTGAGCTTGAATTAAGACTATTACTGTGTGTTCCTTACAGATACGAGGCAGTTATTACAATTGTGAAACCATCCACTCGCATTCTTTCAACAATGTATTATGCAAGGGAGCCTGGAAAAATTAAGTAAGTTTTCATTTTGATTCTTTTTTCAAATTATAACAGAAAGATATTTTAATATTTTTCAAAATACCTGTATTATACCAGAGGATATAGTACTCACAGTTCTTTTTTTTCTGGTAATGGAAAGATTGCAAATTAATGAAAAATAATGTGATACAGAAAATTAATCAGTATGCTATTGCAGCAAAGAGGAAAACTCTTTTACATGCAGCATCAGCTTTTACCATTTCCCTACCACCACCGTCTTGCTAATTACCTATGTAGACAGAGGCTCTTTGCATTTTTCGAGGTATCTCTTACCTGATTTTGGTCAGTGGCATGTCATCCCTGTGTTCTGGCTCAGTAATCAAAATAACAAGTCACCTACCAGGAGCAGGAATTTCTCTCTTTAATGTGTTAGGGATTCACAATCATCTTCAATCAGAAGTCTCCAGAACTTAAAAACATGTGGTTAACATTGAGGGGCAGGAGTGGAGGGGCAACGAGAACAGAGATTTAGCCGCGTTTGATTTTCACTTACCTGAATTAAATGATACATTGTTACAAGCATTGTTTAAGATGGACTGATTTATTGTTTTTCAAGTAGTAATAATAGATCTAAGATGCTGAGACTTAAAAACCTCAAATTTATGTTATTTAAGGCTTCTCAAAGCTTTTTGCTTCTCCTTCCCCCATCTCGTTCGCTTGGCTTTATTTATCTCTTCAGATTTCTTTGCCCATCACTGAGTCTCTTCAGTGGAGGCACTGCAGTCAGAGTTAGGTTTTGATCTTGGGTTACAGGTGGCATGTGCTGCTGTGAAACAGATGAAGGTCACTAAGGATACGTTACTGGATTAGGAATGCATTCAAATCCCATTTATTCTTTACAAAACTGACATAGAATCACAGAATCATCTAGGTTGGAAAGGACCTTGAAGATCATCTAGTCCAACCGTTAACCTAACACTGACAGATCCCAACTACACCAGATCCCTCAGCGCTATGTCGACCCGACTCTTAAATACCCCCAGGGATGGGGACTCCACCACCTCCCTGGGCAGCCCATTCCAATGCCTAACAACCCATTCTATAAAGAAATACTTCCTAATATCCAGTCTAAACCTTCCCTGGTGCAACTTGAGGCCATTACCTCTTGTCTTATCACTCATTACTTGGTTAAAGAGACTCATCCCCAGCTCTCTGCAACCTCCTTTCAGGTAGTTGTAGAGGGCGATGAGTTCTCGGAGAAACAAAAAAAAAAAAAAAAAAAAAAAGAGAAGTTCAAGGCAATACTTTGTCTGACTGGCACAGCATGAGATGTGTGCTTTATTATGTGCACCTTACTTCATACCCTACTTTTGCTATTTTCTTTCTAAAACTAAATACCCATTCCCTGCTAATTTCTTCTTGGCTCTGGTTCTAGTTCTTTTTTATTACCAGATGGCTAATTATAAGTTTCCACATGGTGACTCTGAAGACCACTGATGCTGTTCCTGAATATTTACCTGTAATCCAACTTTTTTTGACAGGCTTCTGAGCTGATACACATCATGTCTAACTTCAAGAAAACTAATTTGATATTTCTTAAAACCCTCTGTCTTCTAGCCACTTGCGATATGACACCCTAGCTCAGATGTTGACTTTAGGAAACATCCGTGCTGGCAGCAAGATGATTGTCATGGAAACATGTTCAGGCCTTGTGTTGGGCGCAGTGATGGAGCGAATGGGAGGTAAGTAACTTGATAGATTTGGTTATGTACAGACTGAAGGCTTACTTGAAACTTAAGAAATACACATGTCTGATATTTTTTTAAAAGGCAGTACTTCAAAATACTTTCTCAGTTTTTAAAATCTACTTTTAACATCTGCAGTATTCAAAGAGGTACTTGTTTTTCCATTGGAGAAAGTTGTATTTTGCATATTTCAGTTGGATTTGTTTTTCACTATTTAAAAAAACTATGAAATTTAAAGTTGATATCACTGTATGTAGATCTGTGATAGTTTCTGTCTTGGCATAATGGCATTGTGTTTAGAAAAGGCTGTAAGGAGCTTGCACGCAGATTCTTCGCAGGCACCTGGGAAGTCCAGGAAAATGAACAGCAGAAAACAGGAATGGTAATACCGGAATTCAGACAGCCCGCAGCACTGAAAATGTTGTCATTCTTCTCATTCACTGCGCCAGAGATTTAACATCTGCAAAATGTGTGTTTTAAAAGTAGTATATGACATTTTCTTCAGCAGGTTCTAGGAGAAGTTTGACTTGTTCTTTATTTCTCAAACCCAGTTAATTAGTTTCATTTTAAGTCATTCAGAGTCACAGGACAGAGGTGAAAATTATATTCCAGAAGCCTGGAAAGGTAGGAAATGTGACGTAATGTTGTGCACCCAGATGTGCTGTCTGTTGGCCAAGAAGCACACAGGCAGTTACACTACAAATAGGTTTTGTTTCAGCAACTTTTGGCCATAGGGATACTTTCTGAAGTAAGTTAAATAGGATGCAATTCCAATATAATTACTGAAAAGTTCTTTTTAGTACGTTTAAACATCTGACATCTCTTCCTTTAGAGGGGCAGTCTGGATATTGAGGGAATTTTCGGCCTATTAATGCTGTTTAAATTATCTTTTATTTTTTATCAAAACCACTCCATAGTGAGAAGTAACAAATACTTTAGAAAATCTTTCTTTTACATTCTTAATTAAATTAGCTTTTCTAACAGTTTGTCACTACTTATATGTTTTGTGCTGATCCTAAATACATGTTTAATACATGCATAATCTTTGAGTTACCTTGTCCTGAGTTGCAGTAACTTTTGTCCTTCCAATAAAGATTTTCCACCTTGAGGCATACCTCAGCAGCCTGTTAAATTTGATTAAAAGCAGGCAATTTAATTACCTATTCATAAATGTATGCAGAAATCCTGGCTTTCCAGTGTTTTTGATTCTTTTGCTCTCATAGGCTATGGATCCATTATTCAGATGTATCCAGGAGGGGGACCTGTTAGAGCTGCTACCAGTTGTTTTGGATTTCCGAAACCTTTTTTCGATAATCTTCATGAATTTCCTCTCAGCGAAGTGGATAGTCTCCTCTCTGGGACATTTTCTACAGAGACTCTGCCTTCAGAACCTGAAGATAACGTGCTGGTGGAAGAAGAAATCAATGGGTTGACTGAGGAGAAGCAGACTTCCCTACATGAAACAGAAGAGGAATCGACTACTGAAGCAGCTATGGAGATCAACCAAACAGAAGAGCAAGAAACAATGGACATTAATGCTGATGATGCAGAATTTAAAGAGAACAAAGAAAAGGAAAATAAAGAAAATGTAAGAATATGTATTATGGCTACTCAAGTTTTACAACATCTATATACTTAAAATTCTGCTGTCAGATCAGATATGCTGAAATACAACTTATTCAGGTGTTAAAATGGAACTCTGGAAGTTGTCTTTTGTCTTATGTTAATCCAGCTAAGATTCAAAAAATGAAAATTCAGTCATGCAATAATGATCCAATACATAATTACCAGTTAAAAGTGCAAACTATTTGTTTTGTTGTTCAAAGGTTCGGGAAAAGCAAAGAAAACAATGGGAGAGAAGGAAAAAGCTAATAGAAACTGCTGCTTTGTTGAGAGAGAAGAATGCTGATGGGTGAGTTTGTAGTCAAAAAGGTCTTCTGTTTGAAAACACATCTACAGAAAATAATTTCCTTTGAAACAAATAAAAGCTTTGTTTTTAAAATGCCCTATTTTTTTTTAATATTTATAAGGAAGCAGTCAACCCAGGTATGTCTTGGGTCTTGTTTGGTTCTTACCTGGTTGAGATTTTTTCTGTTATTTAAATGGTTTGAAATTTCATGATCTAAAAGTCATAGTTTTCTGACTAGCTGTGAGTAAACATTAAAAAAAAAACCCTATCAGAGAAACACAATCCAGGTAGAATTTAATGCAAAATGACTGCTGCTAAAAATCGCGCTATTCTAATTGGCAAAGTAGAACATGAAGTTTTAAGTTTATTAAATTGGAACTAAGCTTGTTGGTCTGGGGTTTGGTTGGTTGGTTTGTTTTTAGAAACTCATTTATTTTTTACACAGGAAAAAACACGTAACTTCATTTTACCTGCTCTAGCAAGGATCAGTTGTTCCCAAGGAACAATTTAACGTGAAGATCTAATATCAGAAGTTTAAAACAAATACGATAAATATATTCCTAGAAATTCAGCCCCACAATAGTGTAAGAGCATTTGGTGATTGTCACTTTTTCATGACGTTCTTCGCAAATGCTGAAGTGATTTGAGTTAATCAAGTAACATTGATTTAGTTAATTTATTAACATTAATATTAATTTCTTCCTTATAAGAGTATGGGAATATTTTCACTCGGAATAAATTCTCATTGGGAATAAAGCCGTTCTGCTTGGATAAATTTTAATACACATTTATTGTTTATGTTTATATGCTTGTGTATAATTCCTGTTTTTATTTTTATGAAATGTTTTAACTTGTTTAGCATATTTAAGTGGTAGAATTAGACTTTTCTATATATGTGCAGAGACAGGTCACTCCGTGGTCTCTGAAGCAATCAGATGTTAAAGGAGGCTTGTGAAAGTACCGCACATCTGTTGGGCAGCAGCAGCACCACTGGCGATGCCTGTGGAGGACCAGTAAGCTGCCTAAACAGTGGTAGTGTTTTGTGGCAGCTTTACTGCTGTCCTCTGCACCCATTGCTATAATTAATGTCTGCGCATGGTCTGGCAAAGCAAAAATTAATATTCAACTTGACTTGATTTTTTCTGTAGCGTAAAATAGTATCTTCGGTTGTTGAATAAGTTTGAGTTGAAGGAAGCCTGTTTAGTCTTTGTCTCTTGTTCATTTGTTTTCAATCACTTGTATACTTCTTTTGTCTTTTGTAATGCATGAAAGCTGTAACAAATTATGTACTTGAAGGGATGAGTGATTCCTTGCTTTAGGAGGTCTTTGGCGGGGGGGGGTGGGGGGGTGGGGGGGGAAGAGAAGTTTATGGTTGCCCGAGAGCACTGTCCCAGGTGGCTCAGTCAGGATCGCCTTTCTGTAGGTGTCTGCCTTTTATAGCCCACTCTTTGTTTAGGTCAAGAACCACAGGGTCCATGTACCGCTAAGCCAGGAAGAATTGGCACGGAATAAAGAAATTCTTCAAACTAATGACTTGGCACGTGAGGAGAAGCAGGCAGGGAAGTTAGGATTTTGTTTTGTTTTGCAAGAGAGAAGCGGGGAAAGGATAGGGGAAAGCTGGTTCACACTGGAGGTGGGGGCAAAGGTTAGGGCTTACCGTCAGTGTAAAGAAACACTGGTTGTTAGGTAAAGGTGGGCACCAACTTTAGGACAATTCTTGAAGTCCTGAATTTTATAATATTTACTACTTAAGGTAGAAGATACAATTTTAATAAAATTTATGTCTTCTGTGCTGTTATGTGGTAAAACAATCCTTCTACTAGACCTATTTGTTCAGCTCCATTTCTGAGAGTTGAATTCTGTCATAGGTCTTTGAGGGGGAAAAAGGAAGACAGTCCTTAGAGATTTAGTATTCGTCTTTAGAAGACTTTCTAAAGATAGACTGTTACATTTTTCTGATACGATGAAAGCACAAATGGGTTTATAGACACTCTGTGTGTTCAGAATTAGATCACATCCCCTCTCTCTACCCTTCTCTGCCCTTCTTCTACCCCCTCCTTCTCCCCTCTCAGCCATTACAGTATCTTTGCTGCTGACCAGACGACCTGCTGACAGCAATCCATGCTGCCATATGAGAGAACAGAATTTGATTTTTCAGAGTCTCTCTCATCTCTCACTCACCTTCCTGTTGTCTAGCAGAGCTCCTGGCAGCATCAGAGCTCCCGGCAGTTCCAGGCCTTCTGAGGCACAGTCTGGAGTCTTTTTTCTTTATGGTCCACTTGGTTAATTAGTGAGCACAGATTTTTTTGAAGTTTAGAATTAGGGTTAAATCTGTAGCCTGCAAGGCCATGGCCAGCAGAAGAGTGAAGTAGAAACACTGTCTCACCTCTTTATCTCTGTTGCATTTAGAAAATTGAACATGAATTTTTATCTCCCTTCTGTTAGGTAAATTGAATGGTATCTCCGGTGCTGTACATTTCCCCTGGAGAACAAATGTTAATTAACTGATGGGTCTTTTCATATAGTAACTGTATACTAGAAAAGTAGTTTAACTATAATTAATAATTAGCCCAGTCTTTCTGCACAAGTACAACTTACTAAGCCATTGAATCTTAACCATGTCTTGCAGTGTAGTTTAGCAGTGATTTTTTTGAAAAAACTCTAAGGTACCTGTAGAGAATCTTAAGCATCTGTAAGTATGAGTTATAATGTACTAAAATGAGGATGAAGAATAAAATGTGAAGCCTTTAAGTTGGGCCTTTAAGTTGGCAAGGACATAATTTCTTCTTAAAAGATTTTTAGTCATGCTCATTAAATTGTTTTCTCATTAAATAATAACTTTTTAATATAAAACTATCTAATGAAGATTACCCAGTCTAAAGAATCATGAGTGAGATTACATTCTAAGCAACAATTAGCAGTCACAAAATTTAAATTACATTTGGGCAATGGTCTTAGGGTAGAGAAAGCAGCATGCAAATTCTTGGGTCATAAGAAATATTGTGGAGCTCAACAGCTTAAATGAGCACTTCTGCAACATGTTTAATATACTGCACTTTAGGGAGCAAGTGTTTTATCCTCTTAATTATGCAAGTAGGAGATCGTGATTTGATTTTTTTATTTGGGGAGTTATTAGAGCCATGAAAACATGGTGATTAGCAACATTTAAGCTATAATTGATCGCTGTGCTAAGTAGGAGAAAAATTCACTTGATGAATAGGTTTTGGAAGCAGAAGAGTAACGCGCATGAAATTTATTTTGCAGCTTAATTGTAGCCAGCAAGTTTCATCCCACTCCTTTATTACTTTCTTTATTGGAATTTGTTGCTCCTTCAAGGCCTTTTGTTGTCTACTGCCAGTATAAAGAGGTAAATCAAGTATGCTACGTTAGCTGTTATAGTTCAAATTTGAGACTATTCTGCTGTATAACCTACTCTTTGGGTTTTTTTAAGCCATTATTAGAATGTTACACAAAGCTGAGAGAAAGAGGCGGTGTTATTAACCTAAAGCTGTCTGAAACCTGGCTACGAAACTATCAGGTAAGGATTCCGGTAAATGACTGTCAAACTGCATGAATACTGGGGAGCGAAACACTCTCTGAAAATTGTTTTTTGGACTGACTGAAACTGTAAGCTCATGCATTTGTTTTACCTGAGAGCAGTGAGAAAATATTCTGAAGAGTTTTAATGCTTCGTTGCAACAACTTCAAATGGAAATACTTTATTTTCTTCTTACTAAGCACTTCATTTAAACATTTGCTGAAATATTTGTAGCACAGATTTAATAGTTGTGCTGCTTTAGTGGCTAGCTAGCCTAAAGTGAGGGACAATCTAATGTTGTGTAAGAGAGACATAGCAAAATATTACAAGTGTTTATTCATTTGCAGTTGGTTGACAGCTGAAAAAAAAATTCGTGATGTTAAGAATGGTGGTGCCTTACAAAGTCAGTGTCTTCAAATAACAGTTTAGTTCCTGGAACTAAAGTAACAGGAAGTTTCCAGTCTGGGAACTGAACAGTAAAAACAAGATGAGAGAGGAAAACATCTCCACAGTGAAAAATGTCCATTCGGCTGGCTTTGAACAAGATGTTTGCAAATGTGCCGTACCCTCTCAACTATGGAGAAGAGAACCTCTGAAGAGATTCTTGCATTTTACTGACTTTCTCCTTGCCTTTAGGCTTCTTGAGTCCATAAGGAATTATTGTTTAGGGGATGAGTTAATTCAGGGGTGGACTAGTGATCAGGAAACCAAATTGGGAACGATTAGGAGATTCATAGATGAAGGCGTTCACACGAGTTAGGCTTGGCAAGGGTTACTGTGTCCAGGTGGAGTTGGAACAATACTGCACTGTCTCCTGGACACACATAAATCAGCTCAGAGCTGTGGTGGCAGTCAGAGCAAGGAGCAGCACAGCTGAGGAGAAAACATTTACGGAAAAGTATAGTGTAGCTGAAAGTGGTGACTCATCGCTGTGCCTTACTTTAAGAGTAGTTACGTAAAGTTTATGGTAGCAGAAGTGGAAATTACTGTATTAATACTGTTTTGTTAGACCAACTGTGGTTTCGTGCAAAGTACACCAGTTCTGAACACATTAATGAGACTTTCATGTATCCCAAACCTTGACTTTATAATTTTGCTAGAAATGCCATGAAGAAGTAATCAGTAGTAAGAAGTAGTAATCAGAAAATAAGGCAGTAGCCTGTATTCTAGAATAGGTTTCTGGTACACAGATAGTTAAAAGATAAATACACTTTCCAAATGGCTGTTTTGTAGTGGCTGGAAAAAACAATGACATCTTATACAGTAACCTTAAATTACACAATTTGATGTGAACGTATCAAGTGAGTTTTTACAGATGCTTAGTTTTTTGTTTGGTTTGTATTTTGGGTTTTTTTAAAGGTCTTGCCAGATCGAAGCCATCCAAAACTGACAATGAGCGGAGGAGGAGGGTACCTTCTGTCTGGTATAACTGTTGTCCTGGATAAGGGCAAAGCTGATCCCAGTAATTTAGAAGCACTGAAGATGGAAGAGCCATCGTCTAAAAGATGCAAAGTTCAAGACCTTCATTGTTAACATTTGAAGAATTGATTTGGTTTTTAGATCTCAGGAGTCTTACTGTTAGTAAAATAACAAGTATATCTTCCACGCTCTTGACAGCACAGAAATTGTACCTGTCATACACCTGTCAGCAAAAAGCAGCAACCACGCGGTAGGGAGGACTGTCTCACTCTTTACCAGTTTCCATGATCAGAATGGGAAGAAAAATCCTTGGAAGCAAACATCCCACTGAAAACACACTAACTCCAAAAAGAAGAGAAGATAAAGCATCAGTGAAGGTATTCTGTTTGTTTGTTGCCAAAATTGGATATGATGAAGTCGTCTTTTAAAAGGTTGAGTCCAAATCAGCACATCTAAGTTAACTTCCCATTTTCCCAGAACAGCATCAGGGTAAAACATTCTACGTAGTGATCTGCTCCCTCTTTGGACACAGAACCCGGCTGTGTTCGGTAACTGAAGGAAGTGGAATGAACAGCAAAAATAATACACCTTTCTTTCCAAAGGAACAATAAAGAGAGAATACTAATACCGGAACTTTACAGCATGACCCCATGTTTTCCTGAAATACATACAGAAGAGAAAGTGCATGTTCCTAAATTAAAATACCAAATATTTAAACAGAATGTCTCTGTTAGTATTGCCCGTCATCTTCCCGAGAGTTGGTATATGTTTTTATTTTAAGATACGACTATTTTGAAAACCACTCTATGTATATATATTTATTCTACTGTTTATCTTTCATGACATCTAGCTTTTTTATTAATTTTTTTTTTAACTTTGCATTTGCCATTTCGATTAAACTGCAGGATGTTTTTCCTAATGAGATTTATTTTCTTTTTCTTACTTTTCCCTCCTTTTGGAACTCAGAAAGTCTAGCAGAGGCTTTGAGAGTACCCTTACTGGCCGCACCCCACTGAACCCACAGTGGGGAGCTTTAGGCCCACAGGGCAGCTCGTAGAGGCACCAGAACTTGGCTTCCATTCCTGAACTTACTTGTCAGGGGGAATCTGGAGCTTTGGGATCAGGTAGTCAGACTCATAAAGCTGTAACTTTCTGTACATCGACAAGAGTAATGCTCTTTAGGAAAGCATTAGCTCAGAACAGAAGGGGCTATATTTTGTGTAAAGAAGCAGTTGAAGATTTCTCTTAGTGAACAGGTACAGGATATCTTCAGGATTTTGTCTACCTCTTCTGTTTTTTGTAAACTTACATCTTTTTTTTTTTTTTTCCTATTTTTATGGAAAGCTTTTCCTTTCTTCTCTTATATGAAAAACCCACCAGTGCAGAGATGGTAGGTTTCACCATCTCCTCTCTATTCCACCAGCCATGTGGATCTGAAAAACTTGCTTTGCCCCTCTGGCCTTTCTGTACAGTGTAAGTGTTGCAAAGCACTTGTAAGGAATAGAAATGTGATCTGTGGTTTTTACGAAGTTTTTTTTTAGATTCTGGATTTCTCAACTTCTTTCAAGAACTAGTGGGAAAAAGGTGGGGAGGGAAGATCAGTTTTCCTTTACTATATGCACCTGCATGGTGAAGGTAAACTGGGACTTGTATGTGATGAAATGCTGAGACGACCTAGCTTAGAGCAATGGATAGGAGCCTGGAAGGTAGGGAAAGGCAAGAAAATTATGAAATCGTGTAAGCCAGGAGATTAATTCCAAAAAATGACCTTTTGCTTCAGTTTTCTTACCTGTAAAGCAGGCATAGGTACTTCTCTGCCACTTCCACTGAGCTGGCAGGTACACGGCTTTCATATTTCTAGTGCTACAGAGGTGTAAAAACAGTAAAGTTTAGGTTAAGCAACCAACATACTATTAAATCCTACTTTTTATCATATATAATGTGCTAAAAATAATAATCTGAGGAAAAAGATCTGTTTTATTTGTATAATAAAAAGATCAGTTTTGAGAAATAAACAGTAGTGGAACACCTAAAAAATTACTTCAGATCAAAGCCAAACTGGCTTCATTTCACCAGCATTAACACTGACACTCAGTATTGAATCCTGTTCCCCAGTTTTTCTATACGCCATAATGCTTGCACCAATGAAAGATAGTAAAAAAACCAAGAAATAATTCTAAAAATCCTTAAATTCTAAAAATATTTAGAATTATTGATGTTTCAAATTGATGGAACATTATGTAACAGTAGAAGAGTACATCTCAATGTAATGTTCCTATTTAAATTGAAACACGTGAATAAATGAAACTCGACAGACTAGTGAGAGCAGCTTTGTTGGAATGCAAGTTGTGATTGCCTGAAACTCTAGGAAGCCTTTATCTTTTTACAAGTAACAACTTAGGGAAAACAGAACAAACAAGAACGGGAGTGCACCCTGTGAGACCTTAATTTGAAAATAACAGACGTAATGAAAAGCAGCTCTAAGACAAGAGAGAGGGGGGTGGGGAAGAGGAAGGTGATACTTGCATACCTGGATTTACTCTGCCTAAAGCAAAGCTTGGGAACCTGGTAATCACTGGAGCCTCAAGGCAGAATGTCCAAGGACTTTTTATCTCCAGAAGTATAAACATAACAATGGGCATAACTTAATTTTGGTCAGTGATGTGTAGATAAGGAATGGGGAAAGGTAGTGGCTGTTAAACCAGAGGTGAGTTCCTTAAGGCAGGATTAACATTCAGACCCTGGAGCTGTGCAGAAGCCACCCGTGGGAAGCGGCAGACAGCCTGGTTCTGATGGACAGTTCCAGCACGCAGGCAGATTTGCTGCACCAAGGAAATTTTGTAGGCGCTTCTTAAAAAACTTTGCCTACAGCTTGAAACGGGCCACTTCCACCAGAAAAGAGCAGTTGTTCTGTGCTCCGGCAATGAGGCGCCCGCAGTTGTGCCTCCTGAAGTGCACATCCAAGCTTGAAACCTGCCCGGTGAGGGGGACAGAGGAGATGCGGGTGCTGTTTGCAGCCTGGAGGAGCTTCAGCCTTCCCCGGCAGTTGGCAAAGTCCAACCTCAGCCTGTGCAGCTCTGACAGACCCCCTGCGCCTGGCTGGCGGAGGCAGCGCTGCACCTGAACTGGCAGGGGCACCTGGTTGTATTCCTACCTTTGGTCACAGAGCAGAACATACCACTGCCTTCGCTATGCAAGTATGCTGAAAATAACAGAAGAAATAAGTAGTTACCAAGTTTTCCATTCCTGTGTTTTACTAAAACTACACATCAAATTTACCATTTACCATCTGCACGAGCCAGAAGTGAGACAACACTTTTTCAGAAGCCAAACCCACCATTTCTGCTTCATTTGATGTCTTGGCACAAGGTTACGCATCTTAACACACCAATACTTGTTTTAAATCGTACCACCTAGCTTCAATGCCAAAACCATGCAATTTGCCTTTAACTAATGCAAACTAATGTAAATTGTATTGCAGGGCTGTTAAAAAACATCTTGGAACAAGCAATGCAAATGTGTAGATAAAAACGGAACAGGCAGGAGCCATCAGAACAGCTGCTTGGCCCTCGGTGCTCGCAGCGTCGGCCCCGCAGAGCGGCGCAAGCGGAACAGAAAGGTGGCAGGTAAAAGAGCTGTCACAAAGCTCGTGAAGCTAGTGAATGATACTTGCTTTTAAAGTCTTTCAAGAGGCATGTTTTTAAGCAAAACATTGCTGATTCATAAATGCATCTTTGCATAAGCATTGCCTTTTTTAAAAAAATCATTACTTAATTTGCATACTTGAGCAATTTAGAAAGTTTTCTTGTGCTAGAACTAAAACTATTTGCTTCTAGGTATTTACAGACTCACAGACATGCTTTCTCTCGTACCAGCTGGAGGAGAAATACTGTGCTGCAATACTTACTGTATGGTATTGTAAATTTTAAAAGGGAGAGTCTCAGAATTTGAAGACAGCAAAGTATTTCTGCAGCTGGGATACTTTCTAACTTTCGTTACTGTTGCTGGAAAAGTCTGGTGAAACCACAGTCCTACTGAAGTCAAAATTCTGTTGACTTCTTTGAGCCAGGATTCAACCTTCATGTACCTTAACCGAACAAGATGAAACATCACAGTGGTCTTTACCAAAATCCCTCACCACAGACGTGCTTGCACACTTCAAGGATCAGCAGTGCACTGAGTATTTTCAGTTCTGTTGCCTTGCAGTTAATTGGAGAATATGTTTGTGTTTTAGTGAGGCGGATTAAATGGGTTAAGTGGAGATGATAGATACTGCGCATTTACTGATAACGTGACTCAGCTGAATTCTTTGCATAGCACCTCTCTCCTCTGTGTGGTGTTACACAAGTGTCCGAAGACACTGTCACAGCAGAAAGTCTGTAAAAAACACAGTTGGGTAAGTTAAATTGAACCCCAGATATTTGGAGTAATTGAAACTAATTACAGGATCGTTTCTTTTACTGCTTCGTAGTGTTGTAAAAAATGGCTCCGTTACACAGAGCCCATCCTGCCCCCAGCTCGCTGGGTGCCACCAAACTCACCCTGTGCCTGACCAGCCCCGCTCCAACACAGCGCACAGGCGCCGGGACGCTTCTCACCAGGTCCTGCTCACCTGCAGCAGCAGGAAGGACACGTTAGCAAAGCACGTTCTGGAGGCGATTAAATTAATGGGACTGCTTAGTCCGAGGAAGTGGCAAAACCAATGCACTGCATAATGCATCGATTCTGAACACCACGTGCTTTCCAAATTAACAACCATCCATTTGGTGTTGCAACTTCTTTGCTTCTTTAATAACTAATTTCCAGAACTAAATCATTCACAGGACATTTCTGAGTTACTGGAGCAAATTAGTTGGCATTCCTTCTTACCTCCTGTGCTCTTGCTAACTGGCAAATAAAAGGCACAGATAGGCTCCTTCTAACTTTTAAAAAATACTGGTGAACCACAAGTCAACATTTTGTACACTATCTACCCATCTGATACAGTTTACTTTGAAACCCAGTCAGTCAAATAAGCAAGGAGGAAGTTTGGTCCAAGATCAATGGTTTTTATTATTTCAAACTCAGACAAATATATTTTTTAAAGAACACTAACACAATTATTTTCACAAGCATATTAAAAATATCTGCCTGCCATGAAAGGTTATAATACTAAAATTCATGCTATTCGGATCTCAATAGCATAATAGCAAATTAAAGACATTTTCAGCTGTATAAATCACTACACTAGAGTGGACAGTAAATAGTATTTCCTGGTTTTAGGGCAAACAACAATCCAGTGGCAGTGAATTTACCACAAAATACAGGTATTGTGAGGACAGCTACACCTAGCTTCGAAACACCAAAGCAGATTGTCTTCAGCCTCTCCTGTTGTCATTAAACTTCTCAGCTATTTTCTGCAGCTCCAAATCCATAGCAGCCAGGTTTTCCAGTTCTTTTTCCTGTGAAAACATAAGAGCGTTTTACACACCAAATAACGTTGGCAAATGTTTTGGTCCATGAAAATGAGAGACTGTTTCTGAGGCAGACGTCTCCTGCTACTTACTGGTCCCTGGGCTGGGGTGAGGGGTGTTGACAGCAGCACAGCAGAGATTTGTGCCATTTCCTGCTTTTAACTGAATTAGGGCTGGAGAAAGTATATTCTGAGAGCTGGCCCTAATTACAGTTCAATCTTTTTTTGCTTCCAAGCACCATTACCTAGTAGCGACCTCCTGGTATCTCACAGCTGCTGTGCCGTGCAGTTGCTTCTGCCCAGGGGAAGGTCCCTTAGGAGGCTACAACCTCACGGTCACAGTGGTTCAGGCTGACAACACGCAGCCAGCACAGTACGAAAGAGGAACACCTCCACATCACCAGATGCTAGGGGGAAAAAAATCCTTACGCAGCCAATTCTTGTTTATTATGATGACTTGCTAACACCGTTTAACCTCTATATAAATTAGTATTAAAGCTCCACTGCTCCCAGTCTGGCTTTGTGCAACAGATACAGCGACGTACACGAGCAGCACTGAGCTGCTGGGTGTAGACTTGGTTTTCCGGGACACCAAAGCAGAACGGGAAATCCAAACAAGAAAAGGATTCACATACATGGAAACTACATGCACACATCACACTTGCAAGTGCAAGCCAGCTTCTACTCTACAATTACAGCTGGGACAGCTGAATTTCACTCTGAATGTCCAACTTACTTTTCAACTGCGCATTTTAAACCACCTGACAGACCACGTGCTGCTTGCTAATTACCCCTCTGCTCCTGCTGCAGCAGGCAGCTTTGGTTTATTAGTCTGTAAGACCCTAGAGAGAGACCCCAAAGAGGAAGAAAATCTCCTTTCTCTTCCCATCCTGTAGCAGACAGAAGCTAACGAGGATGCACATTGTCTTTATTTTGCAAACTGTGCCCTGGGCTAGTTCCACTGAATTCATTCAAAGAAAGCAGATTTTTAAATCACTGAAGATCTGGCTCTCAACGTGACTTAATCTTGTTTGTGTTTTTCCATGCGTAGTTTACCAGCTGCCTTGGGAATGGATTTAGAAATGTGCCTGTGAAGTCACCTTCCCCGAGCTTTTCAGAGAAGCACCTGCACACATACCTCCTCTCCTGTCAGCGGCCTCTGGTTCAGACTCCTTCTGTTGTTCCTGATTATGTGATGGTTTTTTAAGTCTTCTCCCGAATTGTACAACTCTGGGAATTCAGACGATTTCTTCCTGTAATTCAGAAGTTCTGCAAGTTGATCCATCTTGTTGTATTGCCTTTTCATATCGTATCTGCTCATTTTGCCAAGATTCCTCTTCTCGGCGCGTCCGTGGTTCAGAGCACTTAGGATTTGCTTTTTCTCCCACAAGTCGTAGTCATTATACTCAGGGAAAAGACTCTTCTCATTCAGGGTGGGCCTGCCTTCCCCTTTGCCCTCCAGACGCTGCTGTCCCGTGCTTTCCCTTTTCTCAAAGTGACGGCTTTTCCACCACAGCAGTGGGTAGAAAGAGCTGTAGGGTGCCGTGGTTCTCTTCTCATTCTCTGCAGGGAGACGGCTTCTGTACTCTTCCCTCTCTGCATATCTTCCCTCCTCCATATTCTCCTCTTCATTTTCCATCTGATCACTGCTCTGATGCTTCTGTTCTACTTCCTCCTTCTCCTCCTCCTCGCTGCTGCCAGGGTAGCGCTGCTGCTCTACACTGTCCTCAGTGCTGTAGTGCCTTCTGGCCTGCCCTTTGCGCTCTCGAGCGTACGCCTTCTGCGACCCTTCACCTTCACTGTCCCACAAGTGGTATCTCCCTCCAGCACGATGCTGCTTCTCCTTGCTGCCACCACCGAGATACCTGACCAGCTCTTCCTCACTTTCATCTCCAAGATACATCCTTCCCTCAGAACGGTGTCTCCTCTCGTCGTGCCATTTCTCACTACTTTCCTCGCTGTGGTGATGCCTCTTGTTTTCTTCTTCACTGCTCTCTTCACTCTGCTGCCACCTTTCTCTGTACTCCTCCCTTCCCTGGTCTGTATGCCTCTTCTCCTCCACCTCTTCAGCCCTGTGCCTCCCATGAGAACCACTCTTCTCCTCACGCTGCTGCTCAGACTCTTCACGATGTTTCTGATGGTGGTTCCCTTTGTCCCAGAGATGGGCCTCCTCTGTGTTTGACTCCTCAGCCAGTCCCTCTTCCTCGCCACCACGGCCCCTCTTCTCTTCAGAGGAGTCACCCATTCTGTGCTCCCCATGATAACGTTTGGGTTTGTAGGGTTGCTTCTTCTCCTCCGTTTCTTCACTCTCATCATATTCTTCATGCTCTTGCTGATGGGAGAAATCACGTTCCTTAGACTCATGGTGGTATTTTTCACTTCTCTCTTCCTCTGCCTCTCCCTCTTCACCTTCATGAATTCTTTTGTAAGGGCTCTGCATTCCCCCCTCTGAATGCCAGTGGCCCATGGGGTGCTGATCATCCCCATCAGGGAACTCCTCTGTGCTCGTGCCTCCAGACGGGGACTTCTTGTTGGGAACAGCACGCTCTACCTCTTCGTCATGACGCTTGCTCTCTTTGCTTTCTTCTTCACTGTGGTAGCTCTTCTCCTCCTCTCTTCTGATTTCCTGATCGTGTTTCTTTTCTTCTGTATGAAGTCTCTCTTCTTGAATAGGTGTTTGGTGTCCATCCTCCTCTTCCCTGCTCTTATCTTCCTCGTGAGCAAGTTTCTCCTCATCGCTTCCTTTCATGTACTTTTTAGATTCCTCTTCTGCCTGACTCTGTTCTTTCTCCACGCTACCAGTATGATATTTTTCAATCTCTTCTGACTCTTTCAAATGCCTCACTTCAAGTTGTTTGTTTTCGTTTCTCTCTCTGTCATTTCTACCACCTACAACAACAAAAGCAGCATAATGAAGTAATCCAACTCTCCACTGAAGCGTTATTTCAGTTTAAATAGATAACTGGCTTCCCAACATAGCAAGAAGATTTGGACAGGATTAATTTTTTAATTCTGCTCTTAATCATTTTCTGATATTTTGTAAGTTTGCCTGGAAAAGCATTAACTAATTTTCATTTAATTAGGTGTTTTAAAAGTTACACTGGAATTTTCAGAATAATTTTTCCTCTTTGGTTTTCTTCTTTGTTTGTGATCACATTTTTAGTGTTCAATTAAATTAACTCTCATTCCCATTAAAAATCAGTGGGATCTGGAGTTGTGTTCAGTTCTTTGAATGTCAGGCCTTATCCATCACATATTCATAAAAAATGACAACCATCTATTTCAAGGTATTTGAAAATATCTGGGGTTTTTAGCAAATTTTAAAAGTTCTAAATTGACTGGGAAAAAAAAAAGAAATCTGTTACTTTGCAATAGTTATGTTTAATCAAATCATGCTCCTCTGCTATTTCCAAAATGCTAAATACAAGTCTGACCACAATGGTAACTATATTTTTATGAAGGTATTTCTGGTTCACTTGTGTCTGAGTAATATCAGAAATAGATCACAAGTCCTACGAGTTTTCAGACAATAGCTGCACAGATTTTTAAATAGCTCATTATCTCTGAAAAGCTTCTCATTATCTGATATTCTTGGAGATCTGTCTAATGGCAAAAATATGGTCCTAAACCAAACCTCTCTTTCCAGTAAGCGTTTTTTTGTTTTCCAAAACATGGCAAATACACAGTTTTTTTCTGAAACTAACAATGTCATAAACAAAATTTGATGCGTGATGGCATTCAGCATCTCCTAGAAATTTGGGGCTGAGTTAGATACAAATACATGTATTCCAAAGCCCAAAACCACTCTCTTCTGATGACTGTATTAGGGCCATGCATTATTCCCTCTATAAACAAGCAGGAGACAGATGGGCTTCATTATTGCTTCTTGCTGCCAGGTAAGTTCAAGAGCCTTTTTATTGTTCCGTGATCAAACAAATATAACTGGGCAGAAAAGAAAGATGTGTGTTCTGCAGCTTGGCACAGTGTCAGACTTAACCACACTTCGCTACAGGCAGTACTCAAGCGTGCACCAGGCACGCACCTTGACATCGAGGCAGCCAAGCACCGAGCTGTAGGGATGAGCTCATCTGAAATGAGCACTCCCACGGGGAGCTTTCAAGCACGTGTCGCCAGACCTCTGGAAAGAGTACCACAAACTTAATCATTTCTGGGCTAAGTGTCAGACTCCGCTCTCCTGAGCTGGGCGTGGATTCAGTTGCCACCAGGCGCAGGAGCCTTGTTGATTTAAGTGGCAGTTATTTGAAGCCAGTTCCTGCCCTCCAGGATGCGTTTGGCATGTGCCCCAAACCTTGTCACCTTTATTGACCTCTCAGGCTACCTAAAGAGCTTGTCTAGTTCTCTCAGACTCTCCAGGTGGCTTAAGTGACACGTGTTAGCCAAGAATCCCTGACAGTTACCAGGTCAGGCTGTTTGCTCTTTGAGCAAGACACATGAAACAGAAAGAAATCAGAATTTTGACACTGAAATGTGGAGGCACCAGTTTCACACAGGCTGAAATAACAGTCCACCAGCTCCAACACAAAAGAAAATCCATCTACCAGTACCTTTCACAAGTTCAGATAATGTTGTACTTACTCTTCTTCAGGATTTCTTTGCATTCAGGATTAATTGGTGGTGCATTTGGCTTAGATAGTGCATTGGACAGAACTTCCACTATGCACCGTGTTATCTAGAAGAAACAAACAAAAAAAAAATTCTCATGGCAAAAATGGAAATCCTACTTGTGACCCAGTTAGTGAGGAAAGCTAAGTTTAAGATTAGAGTTCAGGCTAATATTTATGAGTTTTGAGTAATCCCCAGCTCTACCCCAACTTTCTGTGCATTTGGGCAACAAGTGCTTTGGTCCTCACTCCCATAGCAGTAAGAAGAGAATAGTCATTAGCTATTTTTATCTCCTCTTTTGTTTGCACAGGTAACAGTCTCCTTTTGTACATTTTAAAATATTAAATACCCTATTCAGTACAAAGGAGAGTCAAACAACATGTGGTAACAATGCCCTACAAGAAAAATAACCAACACAACACGCGTTCAAAAGATGAGGATCATCCTGTAGGATCTGTCCAAATGAGGCTGCTGCAAAGGTGTTCCCAGCAGCATTGCTTCGATTGCTGACAAACCAAAACTGCCTTTTACCCTCTGAGTGACACGGTCCATGTCTTGTCATGGGTGTGTGCTGTAAGCCCTGCCTCTTTTAGCACTTAACATTCAACTGGATAGTCTTCTGGAAGCAGAGCAAATTGATTTAGGAAAGTCACACAACCTCCTCTAACCCTAAGTGCTGCCAAAGTAGCTCTTCTGTCCAAATTCATGCAAAATGATCAAGTGTTGAAGCTGTTGGTTGTGAGCGAGCACTCAGACCATCGGGGGTATGAGAGTTTCAGCCCGACAACCTGGGTGGCTGGATGGGAGGAGACAATAAAACATTTATATAGCCGTTTGTCTTTTAACTGTTTTTAGGTATTACCAGGTATCTCCTAATCTAAATGATCACACTATCAACCAGTGGAAAGGGTCTGAAGTCAGGTTACAGGTGCTGAGAGCAGCTAATGGCATTTACTTAATCAAACAGGTTAAGAATCTCTTTCCAAAGCAGGAGATGGGAGGACTGCATTAGAAAGTCCATTCCATAGTTGGTAACTGTAGGTATTTCACCTTTCTTCAAAGTTGCCATCTCACTTTTTACAGTCCAGTAACGTGTACTATCAAATAATATTTCAGATCATTTTCCAGGCAGCTGTACAACATACAATTCCAAAAATACCACACTAACAGAAGAAGCCAGCTTCCATTTTCATCAAATGCACCGAAGTGCATGCAGGTATCTTCTGACAGCTAAAGGGACTTTGAGTTCCACATCACCGATGATGTCTTAAGAGTTTACCCTTAGGAAAAAAAAGCATTACCCTGAGAGTTTAAAGACAAAATATGGAGAGCATGTGACTGATATTTTCTGAAATCTGCTTTGACATACAGCTACTCACCATTTCTTCAATATGGTCTTTTTCCACTGGAAGTGTGCTGACACCTAGAAGAAAAAGAAATGATTACAAATTCATTAATCCTAGCAACAAGCATCACTGACAAGAGTCCTCAGTCAAATTGGTCTAATGAGATTACTCAAGTTTTGGGTTGGCAGGTCAGTAAACCAGACACATTTTGCAGTACATCTTTTCTTATTCAGGATGGAAAAGAAATGTAAAGTTGTAGCCTAGCAGGAGAGAACAGGCATGTTAACATGTCTCACACAAGAGGACGATACACCAAAAAATAGAAAGTAATGTTTAAATTCCAAGATCAGAGCTTTACTGCAAGTCAGGTCTTCATATAGTTGTACCTGTTTGGTGGTAAAAAAACAGGAAACAAGCAAGGCCTGTTTGCACCCCAAGAACCTTTTGGCTTCTGCAAGGGGCTCTGGGTGCCCCACCAGCACCTCCCCAATAGGAGACCATTCTTCAAGGCTTTAAAGCTTGTCTCAATCCTACTGGAGAAATCCTGTCTCACTTGGATAGGAGGCAGCTCCTGGAAGGAAGGACAGAGACAAAAGGGACAGGAAAACTTCCGTTCACCGGGTGGTCCATTATCACCCCAAGAAATAAGTAAAAAATCAAATCCTACTCCAGAAGGAAGCAGCACAACCTGTCTCTCTTTCTGTGTCCTGAGGACATGTGAGGTAATTAACACCTCGTTGCAGCCGTTCTCCTGTACATGGTCCAAGGTATACAAGTACTGCATCCTGCTCTGGGGGCTCCAATATAAAGACATGGACCTGCTCGAGTGGGTCCAGAGGAGGCCACAAAGATGATCGGGAGGCTGGAGCACCTCCCCTGTGAGGACAGGCTGAGAGAGTTGGGGGTGTTCAGCCTGGAGAAGAGAAGGCTCCAGGGAGACCTTATAGTGGCCTTCCAGTACTTAAAGGGGCTACAGGAAAGATAGGGAGGGACTCTTTATCAGGGAGGGTAGGGATAGGATGAGGGGTAACAGTTTTAAACTGAAAGTGGGTAGATTTAGATTAGAGATAAGAAAGAAATTCTTCCCTGTGAGGGTGGTGAGGCACTGGCACAGGTTGCCCAGAGAAGCTGTGGCTGCCCCCTCCCTGAAGTGTTCAAGGTTGGATGGGGCTTGGAGCCTAATACAAGGTGTCCCTGCCCATGGCAGGGGGGTTGGAACTAGATGATCTTTAAGGTCCCTTCCAACTCAACCATTCTGTGATTCTACGGTTTGCTTTTGGAAAGCATTTGCTGTTGCAAAGGAAACCTCCACACTGCTTTATTTTGCCATCACTGCTGCAATATGTCTCCAGCTGGTTAATGAGCCTGGCTGTTGTGCATTATTAATAAATCCTGTCAATCTCATCCACCTTGAGATTTGTAGAAGTGAAGTTAAGCAAGTCTGCCAGCCACACACGAGTACGTAGAAGCAAGGCTTACTGTATGATGGCTTCACAGACTTACCGCCCGGTATATAATCACAGTACACAAGCGTACAGCTTGGGGTGCAGTTCTGAAGTTCTTACACAAGTCAGGATAGTCTTAAATACACCTATCACACTCTCTGCAATACTGCTTGGCTGGGACAGCGAGAGCTCTTCTGTAACAGATAAACACCAAGCAGATTATGGAGGCGAAGGGAGTCAGTTTACCTTACAGTGTCGGGAAAACCGACACTGCCCCAAGGAAGTTTCCTGCAAAGCACACAGGAGCACTGCTTGCGCTACTGAAAGCAGCAAAACCTTTCTTCTTTTCTGTGACTGCAGAGGAAGCAGACATCCCTCTCAGCACTGACTCTGCGTGTAATAACTGAACACAATACAGTAATAACTCTCTTGGTATTTCTACTGTCCTCTATTTTTGCTCCCACAAATGCACATGTAAGAATGTGCTTCTCCAGCCCCCGTCTCTTCTCTGCGTATACAACTGCGATCAGAGAAGGGAACCCACACGAGGATAGCACAGAAGGGATTCCCCAAAAATAGCACCGCATCCCCACCCCATCACTTCCCCAGAACGCCAGGTGGTGTGTGGAGGAGATGGTGCTATACGGAGCTAACCCTCTCCCCCATCTTTTGCGTTCAATGCTGACTGAGCCAGGCTTTAGGTTACTTTATTTACTAACCTAGTATGCAAATAACCACCACACTGCACAGTGCTGATGCCGCTGCAGTCTAACCTGCCTGCATCATCCATCTGACCACAGAGGATAAGGATGTACTTACACGCGGGGGCAGAGACTGGCAGCAGAGACCCTTCTACTAAAAAAAGCATTATCCACTAAAAGGACACTTTCCCAATCCTGCAGGGGTTGGAGATGCTGCTCTTACGGCACGAGCTGCTCACAGGCACCACTTACATGTAAGCAGGGGGGACGACCCGCTTCATTGCCTCTTCTTGACAAGGCTCCTCTAGTCCTCCAGCCCATCAGGAATCACGACATGCACAAGGGCCAACATCTCATTTTATTCTTTTAGCGATGCTGCCACAGCACATCTCCTGTGGGCTACACCCAGCTGATGTGATAAAGCACAGAACAGACAAGCTTCTGAATGTCTTTTGCTATTAGAAGTGCCAACTTTGGGCTGCCTCTCGAGCGGTGTGTGAGTGATGCGGGAATATAAAGTCAGGTTGTACTCACTGCCTTGGCCCTGTCATTCCAAAGCTCCCGTCTCTTCGAGGAGATATACAGATGCATTAATGACCATTAAGCAAGTGCTTGGTTAATGGTGAAAGCTGACATGCACAGATGAAGAGGAAGCATTAAGCAATCATAACAATGTCAGAAGAAGCAAATGGTATCAGACATATGTCATATTAACCTGCTCGGAGGAACGAGTATCCAATCCATCTCAGAGCCTGAAATAATATATTGAGGCAGCTGCTCTGCCAGCAACGATAGCCCATGGGGAGCCAGCATGCCCTGCTTTACACTGGTGCTGGCAGCACTAGCCCCTGCCAGCTGGCAAGAGCTCCCTTGGGGCCACCTGCCAGCTGGAAATGGCTGGCCAACACCTCTGCCTTCCTCTCCACATGTGCTCAGGAGGGGTGAAGCCATCGCCCCAGCATTGCTGACACAGTCGGGTTGCAGGGCAACCGCCTGCCAGGTTTACGGGGACACAGCAGACGGTACGACTGCAGGGTTTCACAGCAGAAACAAGGTCAGAGCGCGCACCGAGATGAAAACCTTTCCCCTGCCCGCGCAGAAAAACCAGACCACAGACCCACAAAGTGAAGCAGAGGTCTGGGTCTGCTTTCCCCCCCTGAACCAAATCTGCCTAGGCAGTTCCAATCAGATTATTTCATTTTGCTGAAGTGCTGAGAGCTGATGAAGATCACAAAAAAGCATGAGAAATGCAGGACAAATTCATGTGGCTTTTGCTTGCATCTCCAAGACTGGGACAGATCTTTTGGTGGGTCCCTGATGAAATTCCCACATGCCTTTGTTTCATCAATGCCGATGACTCAGTGCAGTGCCATTGCTCATCAAAACGTCAGCAAAAACCCTTCCTAGGAAAGATCACAGAAACTCTGGCATATTGATTTGCAGAAGGAGCACTAGAAAGTTCTTGAAGTTAATGTTTCACTGACTCCCAGCCCCAAACAAACTCCTTAGTTCATTGATTCTGGCTGACATTTGAAAGCAAGATAGCCAAAAAGGATGTAAAGAGGTACCTGACCTGTTTGATGGCATTAACAGGAAAAAATATTTGGTAAGAAATCCCCCTGGTGTCTGTGGAATAAGTCTGGTGAGCTTCTCTGGGTTGAGGTCTCTCCCCCCATCTTCCACCCTCCCCTTTGATTACAATAAAGGCACTTGAAGGTAGTCAACCTCATTGTAAGAGTTTCTGTACAAGTCCCTGAAGCATTTCCAATGTGGACACCTCTAATGTACCTAAAGCAGAATTACTCAAGCCAGAACGACACCGATTCTTTCAAGAAATGATGCACAAAAAGCTATAAAGCCAAGTGATCCCCTCATCCTATTGTGTTTAATCTTCATTTCACAGATTAGTTTTAATATTTAATGTCGCATGCCAAAAAAATTTTGTTATGTTAAAGCTGCAGACCTGCTACTTTACAACCACCTCCCAGTTATCAAGAACTAGCTGGCAAAAATCTAGCAGCAACTGCTCAAATAAAATTATACCGAGGAGTCTTTGTGGAAGGAAACTATACCGGGGGAGAAAGATGAATTAAAAGTAGCCGACCGGCGCTCGTGCAGCATGAGGGGACAGGGCAGGTCCCTCGGCCCCCCTCAGCGCTCCGCTGCCCCCCGCCTTGCTCAAGCCCCGGCCCTACCTCACCCTCCCTCCACAGGGCCGGCCGGAGGGGCGACCCCGGGGTGACGCGGGGCGGGCGGGGCATGACGTCATACACCCACCGATGGCGTCACCCCTCCGACAGCGGCGGGGAGGGCGGGGGGCTCCACCGCTCTTCAGAGGCAAACACCTCCACACCCACACCCCCCCACACACACCTCCCTCCGCAAACCATCCCGCGCCCGATGGGGCTTCCCCTCGCCTCACCCCCACGGCGAGGGCGGGCTTCGCCGGACCCGCCGCTGAGGGAGCTCCACGGCCGCCCTCACCTCAGGGTCGGGGGGAGGCGCGCCCTCGCTCCCGCTCACCTGCCAGGGCGGCGGCCCCCAGGAGGCCGAGCAGCGCCAGCGGCCCCATGCTCGGCTCGGCTCGGCTCGGCGCGGCGGTTCGCCGCTATTTAAAGGGGGGAGCGGGGGCGGAGGAGACGGGCGGGGGGCCCCGCCGGGAGCCTGCGTCACTCCGAGCCGCCGCCCCCTCCCCCTTTGCCCTCTCTCCCCCCGCCGCGGCGCCGCCCGCAGCCGCGGGACCCCCTCGGCCCGCCGCCCCCCCTTCCCTTCCCTCCCCATCCCGCCTCCCTCCCCTCCCCTCCGGCCCGGCCCCCGCGGCTCGCCAGCATGGGTGAAGTTTTTTCCCAGGCTGGGAAAGCCGAGCTCGTTTTCCCTTCCTTTGCAACCACCACCATCTCTTCCTCCTGCCCTCCGCCTAATATTCCCAACACCCCTTCGCAACACGCCCCCCGCCATCCCCGCAGAAAGGGGGAGAAGCGGGGTTTCCCTGCCCCTTTCTCCAGCTCGGAGGATGAGGTACCATCCTCAGGTCTTTCCCACCGCCAAAGGATGCAGAGCCCCTACCTACGGGAGGAGGTGCGGTAATCCATCCCTCTGGAACAGCTTTCATGGGAAATCACCGCTGCCTTCCCACAGCCCTTTCCGATCGAAGTCTCTCCAGGTGCTACGGCAGCAATCTTTTTCCCGCAAGGTTTCTGCCCCTTCCACTCAAATCGTTGCCCCCCACACAGCAAACCCAGAACCAGAGAACGGCTGGGAAGTGATCCCTGTACTTATGTCATCGGGTGAGTGAATGACACGCAGTGTTCCTCAGGAGTTTTACCGGGGAAATCACTGCTCTCTGCATCCATCTCCACAGGCAAACCTCTTATTTACTGTGATGATGCTCTAGAGAGCCAGAGTAAACCTACAGAGACCAAGTTTTACATAATTTTCTTAAACAGCCCCCACTGTCCCAACTGGTCCTTGATAGACTGGAAAGCCCAAATGACAAGCTGTGATGAGCTCTCCACAGAGCAAGTCTGAACGCTCCCCTCAGTTCCCTTCAGAGCCAGGCAAAGACATCGGAAGACTAGGACTTGTTTTGTTTTTCCTTTCATTAACTCTTAGAGGGCCATCTCCAAGTTACGTGTATTTTTCAGTTGTTCTTTTCTTTTGTTCTCAGTGCTAAGCAAGTGGGCCTCTAATTGCCAGTGTTCATGGAAGACAAAGGATCTACACATCAAAACGGCAGTTATCTATTACCGTTCTGTGTGCTATTATATTGTGTATTAACAATGCCAGGCTGCTATAAACATATAGCCTTTAAATATATAAAACACAACACAAGGACACAACAGTCCAGTAAAAGTCACATGCCGTTCCATCTGTGCATAAAGGAAGCCAGAACTTCAGCTCCATTTGAAGCTTGTTTCAGAAGACAGCCTTTAAGTCCAGGAGACAAAGCCAGACACCTTGCTCACCTTGCATTCAGATAACGGATTCTGCAACATAACAGAACCCAGTTACCTGGCCACCATGAAAAGCAAATCAACACCGCAACATCTTCTCTGCTTCCCTGACCTCCCCCTCCTGCATGCCTATACAAGCCCCATCTCCACAGGCAGATGCTTCTTTGGAAATCACCAGCCTCAACTGCGGGAAGTTGAGAGCCCAGTTCAAAAGACTGTGAAGAATTTCAGTGGCTCCAAGTGCCCCATGTCCTCCTCTGTCTGTGTGAGGATGCAGCCTGGCCTCAACCTCCTCAGCTGCTTATGAGAAAGAATTTTAGGTGAAGCATTTGCCTTTTAAGCGTTCTCTGCTTCCCCAGGTGTATGAATAGCACTCTCTGGTTATCCTTGTGTAACTGCTCTACTCTAACATTTGCTTGGCTATACTTACCTTGGACGTGACAAAAGGGGCAAGTGATACAAAGATGCTGAATAAAAACAGCCAGCTATTTTAGTATCTATGAGGTATTCGTACTAAGTACCTGTATCGCACAAGTCCTCTTGATAGTCAGTACAACCACCACTACAGAAGCCTTCTTGCTGCAGAACAGGCAGCTGAGATTAAGCAGTCCCACACCCCTGCCTCATGTGGCTTCTAATCCATCCCTTGTACCGCAGCGGCAATCACTGGGGCTTCATGGCTGTTTTCTCTGTGCTGGTTTATTTATATTTGACTCATAGGATTTCTCTGAAACTCACCCTCACCTCAGCATTGTGTGGGCTGATCCCAAAGAATCAAGGAGTCCTGCTAAAGCACTGCTGGGGCATGTTTTGCCACCAGTTATATCAGGGTCTACATGGGAGCACATGTCAATGTCTTTGGGTTTGATCAGAATTGAGGTTACAAAGATTTGCAAGTTTTACAGGACGTCACCCAAGAGGTCTGTGACAGGAGCAAGGACAAAACTGGATGGAGTAGGTATCTAATTCCATCTTCAGTACCCAAGCACAGGATTTCAAAACATGATCCCACAGACTTTTTTGCCAGCACTGGAAAACCAAACAGAGAGAATCCAAGCACCTTGCCTGCATTTAATTAAATCAGCCCGTATTTTGAAAGCAGTGTTGCTTCATGTGGACTTTTACAGCTAGGTATCAGCTGGCACGAGCTTTCCCTCAGATTAGGAAAGAGATGTGACTGCATTAAATCAGGACTACAGCAGGCGGTGGCATATTTCACTCCATCGGTTGTGAGTGGCACACCCCAACCTCCCTTCTCAGATGTGTCAGAACTTCAATTGCAGTGATATACACACCTCATAATGTTGTGACAATCTATTGCTCTATGAATAAACAGCATTTATCCTGCTGGATTCTCTCAAATACAAATGCTTTAAAAAAAAATACGTTTGGCTCATCCTAGAAGCTAGACCTTCAAAGGATGACAAGCAAGTTTCTGTGTCTGAGCTCCTTCTAAATTGAGGGGAGACTGGTTGGGGAATATGAGGATTGCTCTCCTCTAATTAGGTGTGCTAGTGGGATTATCTTTGTTCTTAGATGCCAATTAGTTTTCATGGAATGAAAATCCTGCAGCCCGTTTCATGAACAAACTCATCTCTTTCATTCAGAAGGTGCTAAGGGGATGGATCTGGAGGAAAACACCAATCAACTCTGAAAAGCCAGCACCTCAAGGGACACCATCTATCCAGCTTCACTAATGGCAGCAAAAATCCGTTCAGAGGTTTTTGTATATGAACGCTGGTTGCAACATAACGGATAATGGAAGTGCACAGATGCTCAGGCTTTGCTGCTGTTACACACTATATTTACCCATAACTCACTAATGCCAACTGTTACAGTGGCTTAGAGCTGGTGCAACACGTAGCTGAACCATGCTGCAGGAATTCAATTATCATCTTAGTAGCTTTACAGCGAGGTATGATCAGGTGCCTGGCTCATCTCTTTGTTTGTATGGTGACGGACTTCAGAGGAGTTAAAATCCATCAGACACATCCACATAGGCCAGCGTTCAGCCGCATCTTGTCTGCACTGCTGGAAAAACAGAAGGGACGCTCCTTCAGGGGTACATATGCCCATATACACCCCAAAATCTTTGCAAGCCTCCAGTCAAAGCCTCTGTGAGAGGCAGCAGCCAGGACCACACTCAGACCTCCTTCCTCTTATTGAGCAAAGACTGTTTATCCTGTACCAGGAACCTGCAGTGATGCCGACGAATGGAGTTTGCTTGTCGAGCTATGGGAGGACCTGACAAATGACAGAGGTATCAGAAACAGTGTCTGCTTGAGCTGAATCCATGGGAGATGAAATGATACTGCTATTAGCTAAGCCAAAATGCTTCTAAGCACACCTTGTGCTTGGGCGGATTGGCCTGGTACAGTTGTGACTTGTAATGGGTGGTCACTCTGTGTATTTTGGTTTAGACTCTCTTGCCATCTGAAACCCAATAGCAATAAAGAATGCAGCCTCATAGCAGAACTGAGCCCACAGGATGCAAATCACCTGAACACACCGAGATATAAAACCACCCAATTCTGTATTTAAACAATAGCTAGCTTCCAATTTAAATCTAAAATGCACA
Source organism: Strix uralensis (assembly GCF_047716275.1). Taxonomy (NCBI): domain Eukaryota; kingdom Metazoa; phylum Chordata; class Aves; order Strigiformes; family Strigidae; genus Strix; species Strix uralensis. The sequence continues at coordinate 124,533,505 of NC_133974.1, read as the reverse complement.
TCTTTTGCCTCCACTGAAATATTTTTGGGTCATTTTTCCCCTGAAAGTTAAACCCGCCTGTCACTGCCTGTGGCCTTAGTGCATGGTATCAATGAACTGCCTAGCAAACTGAGCTCCAGTTGAGAGACAGAGGAGCTGTGAAGAGACCCTTGTGTGGTACACATGTGTCATTTCTGCAGTGTGGGCAACTATCTTTTTTTCCTCTCTATAGTTATATAGTACTTCACACAGTGGGGTTTTGTTCATGCCATATGCTCCTAGGCAGTACAGAAACAACTGCTAGAAACGAACTGCTACTCTCTAGTCTCAAAGACTTTCTTCAAAGAAAATCTAAAGAATCTACAGGATATTTCTGCTTCAGAACCAAGAAAACCCTAAAAGTTCAGGTCAACTCTTCTTGAATTGTCTTTCTCGGTCTTCTTTAATAAAAGAAGATTTTGCTCACTTGTAACCCTCTTCTGTGTAGGATCCTTCTAACTCCAGCTCTTCAGCAATGTACCTACCACAGAAGCAAGGTCAAATGTTACATGGCCAAACTGAAGAGAGTTTTTAAAATACGCCTATAAGACATGTCATCATTGTTAAGGGATATTAAAAATATATGTGACGGACTCTGCTATGGTGTTCTGGAAAAACCCCTATTCCTCCTGATACAAATCTTCAGGGCCTCTGGATACACTCAAAGGCTACAGAAGCTGTAAAGATATCACCAGAATGAAAAAAAAAGCAAAACCAAGCCAAACCCAAAACACAGGTAAGTGAGAGAGGGAAGACCAAGTCTAAACACAACCATTTCACAGAATCACAGAATCATCTAGGTTGGAAAGGACCTTGAAGATCATCTAGTCCAACCATTAACCTAGCACTGACAGTTCCCAACTACACCATATCCTTAAGCGCCATGTCAACCCTACACTTAAACACCTCCAGGGATGGGGACTCCACCACCTCCCTGGGCAGCCCATTCCAACGCCTAACAACCCATTCTGTAAAGAAATGCTTCCTAATATCCAGTCTAAACCTTCCCTGGTGCAATTTGAGGCCATTACCTCTTGTCCTATCACTTGTTACTTGGGTCAAGAGACTCATCCTCAGCTCTCTGCAACCTCCTTTCAGGCAGTTGTAGAGGGTGATGAGGTCTCCCCTCAGTCTCCTCTTCTCCAGACAAACACCCCCAGTTCCCTCAGCCGCTCCTCGTACGACATGTGCTCCAGAGCCTTCACCAGCTTCGTTGACCTTCTCTGGACACGCTCGAGTCATTCAATGTCCTTTTTGTAGTGAGGGGCCCAAAACTGAACCCAGTCATCGAGGTGCGGCCTCACCAGTGCTGAGTACAGGGGTAAGATCCCTTCCCTGTCCCTGCTGGCCACGCTATTTCTGATTCAAGCCAGGATACCATTGGCCTTCTTGGCCACCTGGGCACACTGCTGGCTCATGTTCAGCCGGCTGTCAATCAACCCCCCCAGGTCCCTCTCTGACTGGCAGCTCTCCAGCCACTCCTCCCCAAGCCTGTAGCGCTGCTGGGGGTTGTTGTGGCTGAAGTGCAGCACCCGGCATTTGGCCTTATTGAAACTCATCCAGTTGGCCTTAGCCCATTTCCCTGACATCCCAGGTTTTCCACATGAACATCTTCACGTATGCCGCTCACACAGACTTATCTCTCCCCATCATTCCTCTCTCAGTGTTTGTCAGCTCAGATGGGAGAAGACTAGATTATGCTGCAACACAAAAATAAATACATAAATAAAAAGCAGACTTTGGGGCCTATGGAACAAAGGACAATTTTTCCATACTGCACTGTCAGCATGATTACCGCTATAAAGCAGTGCCACTTCCTACATCCTTCCCTGACAGCAACTCGCCAACCTTGCTTGCTCCAGGCAGAAAATGCAACTTGGCTCTTACAGTTACACTGGTATGGCATCCATGGGAAAGACAACATTGATGTGAAACAACATGCACATTTCTTGCCCTCCTACAAGAGAAAGTCAGAATTTGCCTAATGCTGTTGCAGTGTTGGGATTTTTAGTCACAAGTCTCTTCAATTTATCTGTGCTGCCACTTCTCACCTTGATATAAATTCCTGATTTGCTGTCAGAAAATGATGTGTTGGAGTCCCAGTCAAAACCCGCCATTCCAGATGAACCAATCATCAAGTTAAAACACAGCTTTGGATCCACGGGAGCTCAAAAAGCCCTTGTACGATTACTCATGGCTTTATGAATTTGGCTATGACTAAATCCTCTCCTAGCCTCAGCTGTAATGAAATTACCTTGCTGACAACAGGAACAACCTCCGCAGCTCCAGACGCCTCCTCCTCTGCAAGGAGGGAAGTAACAGCACCCCAACACCCTCCTCACCAGAGACAAGTCCTGGACAATAAGCAGCCCCCAAAAGCTGCCAGTATGTCTCTCTGGCCTGGCTTTTAGACACTCAGCATCACTGCAGAACCAGAGCTCCCAGGCAGCTGATGCCCAGAAAGCAACCTGAGAGCTCTGGGGCATCTCCCCCTCCAGCCAGGGCACAGGGGAGCTGTACACCTAGGCCACCCCACCTCAAACTCCACAAAACAACCCCTGCACAACCCCCCCAGCATTTTTTTTAAAGTATGCAATTAACCCCACTGGTAAGCTCACTGGTGAAGAAGTTTGGGGCTTGTACAGAGGACTGTAAAACAGTATGGAAATTTCTTTCAGCAAGCAAAATGCTGACTTAAGACCTCATATTTTGAGTGCTGCTTGTCATTAAGCAAAAATTACTTTTACAGTTGCCTTTGCACTGCAAGTAATTTCATTTAGGGAATGAAACGGCCCCATTCAGTGTTTCTGCCTGCATTTTGTCAACCGTGTATGTTCCATTTAATATTTACAGACTGGGGCACTAGTCTGGCTTACTTAGTAATTAATTTCTTTAAATATTTATAGCACTTTGACTCTCAGCAAGGGTTCCATTTGGTAAGAACAATATTGTTCTGTAGTTGATAGTGTTATGGAAATTTCAGAGGCAAATTTCAATTTTGTAAGATAAAAATATATGCATTTCTGCAACAGACTGTAACGATTCCAAAGGAAACTTTTTATTGCTGAACCACGCATGTACTGAAAAAAAAATTCCATTATGCCCTTGCACATAATTCCAGACTGAAAACACAGTGCTGAGAGATCTATTTCATGAAACCGGTACCCACACAGCAAAAGGAATCACCAAAGAAATTTTCAATTAATCACCTCTTTTCAGTCACCACTAAACGTTTCTAGCACTAAAACCAGAAACCCAACTGCAAAAGGACACTATGAAAGAGAGAGCAAAACCTGCAAAATGCAAGAAGAGTTTTTGCTAAGATCTCTTCCCACTAGAAAATCCTTTTTTCTCTTTTGCATACCCTGATTTTAAGACCTTTAGGCTCTCTGTGTGAAATGCTGTGTGCTTATAAAAAAGGCTTAAGAGGCTTAAGTTTAAAGGCAGCCTTGGGAACTGAAAATACCTGGCAGATACTCTGTCAGCGTAAATTTGTCTAGTTCCATCAACTTCAGAGACTACATGCAAATGATACCTGCTGAGAGCCAGGAACAGAGAGCACATCCCTGGCCTCTCATTTTACGCTCTTCTGTAGATGCACGAGTTTTCAGGCATTCCCTCCTGGGTAAGATAATAACTACCTATATTTGTGATGTAAGGACAATTTTCCAGAGGCAAATCATAGTTATAATTCCTCTGCAAAATGCCATACAGACACGTAGGGCCTGTCAGGGATGTTGTCTTCCTCACCCCCTCCCCCCCCCGCCCCCTTCACTGGACACCATGATCCTTCTGCTCCTGAGTTTTTTCCAGTCTCATCTCCCCCATTACGACTTCAAGGACCTCAGATAACTCACCCCGACAGCGAGGCAGAGGAAGCAGAGGAACCGCATTTCAGCACTGACTTGATGTCCTGCAAAACACCCTCCCTGCCACTGCAGCACGCCAGCCAGGAGAGCAATCTGCCCTGGCTCTAGAAATGCAGCCACCATAATATGTGAAGTTAGTAGGAACGAGCAGCTGAGAGTGAGAACCACCAGTGGGAAAAAGCCCAACAGAGAGTAGCTGTGCAAGCCACAAGGCAATAACTGCTTCTCCTTGCAGGAGGAGTGCCTGGAGTTTAGCTCCCCAAAAGCAAAGGCTTTCAAAGGCAGTCTAAACCTTCCCTCCAACTCTGCAATAACCAAGGAAGCATCCTCTCAAAGATAATCAGAATCTTTTCCGAGTAGAAGAGCTATTCTGCAAGAGGCAGAATTAATGACACATGAATTCAATGATTTTGAATGCATCCCCTTTCTCCCCAGGGATCTCAGGTTGCTCCCACATCCCAGCATGGCCATGCCCCTGCTTGAGTGCCCCATCCCCACCTCCCCCCTCTTGTCCCAACCATTTTGGTTGGGCATGGTGCAGTCTGGAGCTGTGCAAGTGCTGACCACCTGACTGGACAAATGCTGAGTGACCAGCTGGCAGGATGGACGTGAGCTGACTTAATTGTCTTTCCTTCAGGGAGGCATTAATTTGGGTATCTCTTCTCTATCCATCTGCTAGTAACATTAATTTAGGTCCTTCTCTTCAAACACAGATGGTCACAAACCTTCTGGCTTTGCCACCTCTGTACAAACAAGCCAGGCAGCACTGGCATACCAAAGTTCCAAGCACAGGTGCTACACATCCTATGGCCCCACACCAGGGCCACCACTCTGTCCCTTCTCCAGAGATCTCTCCCTGGTCAGAGACAGCAGCACAGTCTGGCAGAAACTCACCTCCAGACTGCCTGGAACTCATTCCCCATCACACCCATCTAGCTGGTCTCAATGAGAAGTTTATGACTTTGCGGCTGCCAGAGAGCAGATATTGGGTTCCTGTTGCGCTCCCTGGAAAAGCACCAGTTTTCAAGAAGCAGCACCTACTGCAAGCAGCGGAGTATCAGTGCAGCTGGCACTTGGCAGCCTATGGGCAGGACCAGGCAGAGAGCAACAGACATCTTTGCTAACGTTCAAAATCCCATCACATACATCTGCCTCTGCAGCTTTTCCAGCCAAAAACCCTTGCAATGTGCTGCAGGTCCCCCGCCAGGGACGTAAAGTCAGCACATAGCCTGCCAGGGAACATAGAAAAAAGCTTTTTCAAGATTAAATGTCCTCACAAGGTGGAAACAAGCAGATGTCAAGTGCTATGATCTGTTATCCAGGGGTACTCATGTGGGAACCTGCCACTGCTTCCCTCTCCAAGACCTCACAAAGGTGGCCTTGACCAGCTGGGAGCCAGCTCCTATGGGAAGGGGGTGGTGCCAGCTCTCCCTGGGGTCCTTAGCCACTTTGAGGACTACCTTGTCCTCAGGCATGTCTCTTGAAAAAGCACGTGTGGGACATTCAAGCAGCCATGCCAGCTCTCTTGGGCTTGGTCCCATATCTCAGTCTTAGGTGATGCCCTATGGTTTCCTCAGCCTTTCTGCTGGCAGCTGGTGTTGGCCACACTCAGTCAGGAAGCCCTTGGGGGTGACTCTATCCATGTGATGTTTGAAAGGCTGAGCAGAAAGCATTTTAAATGCTCTGGGAGGAAAAAAAGGTATGTGCTGGTGCAAGTCCTGATGAAAGGCCCAGCATCCAGTTGTGGCCCTGGGGGTGGAGAGGTCATGCAAGTGGGAAAAGCAGAAAAAGTGACCCTGAAAGAGATTCTGCTACTCTGGACATGGGGATGAAGCCATAGTGGATGGCTTCACCAGCTCTCACATGAGGCGTACTGAGCCTGCCAAGTGTCATGCCCTGGCTTTGGGAAGAGATGGTTCCCATAACCCTCCTCCTCCATGCTGACCCATGTTGGGTGGCTGCCGGAGGGGGTATATTTCAGCTCAAACAGGTCAAATGTGGCAAACTTACACTTTTAAGAGGACACCTCCATTCAAGGTTAGGTGCACCCAAAACTGGACGGGCAGCGTATATGGGTGACTCTCCCACCCAGGCTGAGTAGCTCTGAGGACAACCCAGGACCAGGGCTGTTGAGGGTGCGTGCTGCACTCAAACACTGAACAAGAAGCATCTGTGCTTAATCAGCTTCATTTCTCTCTCTTCGTGGCAGGCTGGGTGCTGACATCTCCTCTCATCAAGTGCTAGCGCCGCAGAGGCACCCCATGGTAGCGGCAACAGGAGGAAGGGGCCCAGAAATCAGTCTGACCCTTGTCCAGCACAGCACTGCACTTTGAGCCTGATCCACTGCTGCCTCTAGAAAGACTCCCCCAGCCTTCAAAACAGCCTTTAGCCACAGTCTGTGTTTCCTCATCCCAGAAGATCTTTTTTTTCTCAGTAATTTCATGTGCAACAAGTTTATTCTTGAACACCAGACAACCAGCATTAGAGACAAAAACCCAGACATGGGACTTGTCTACACACACATTTCTCATCGCTCCATGTGGTACTCACCTCGTGGGTGCCTCTCTCTGCTTCCAGCACCAACAAGTCTCGAAACTAAGACTGACCCTTCCTTACCGAAGTAAGAACTCAGATCAACAGAACAGCCACCCCAAAATACAAAACAAAGCAACTCTTCTCCAGATCCAGCCATCCCGTGGAAGGAAGAAGTGCTTTGAGTACACATAGGCAGTCATCCCACAGCTGCATTTGGCTCTGTCCTGACTCTCTTGGCCCAGGGCCCATGCCAGGAGCAGTGATGCTCCCTCAAGGACCCCCCAGACCCAGGGAGGATGAGGGGACAAGGATGCAAAAACAAGCTGGCCTCACAGAGCACATGCTGAGCTGCCTCTTAAACAAGGAGGCCAGGATCACAGACACAAAACCATATTATTTCAACCTCTAATCATGGCTTTTTTAGGGGAGTTCCTGTCAGACAAAGATGAGAGCGTGCTCTCACTCCTTCTTCGAAGCTCTCAGATCCCCAGAACAAGCTGCTGGGAACTCAGAACAAACCAGTATGTGAAGGTCACACTGAAAATGTGTTGCAGGGCATAGCAGTGATCTCCCCTATCCCCACCTCAGTATCTTTAGTCACAGAATCATCCTGTTTCCTTGGTGGTAGGTGCCGATTTTAGCATCCATTTAGCAGCATTCCTGGCCCATGTACTGCCTCTTACCCAGAAACCCAGTCATTACAGATAATGCTGGATGGTGTTACCTGCCCTGAGGTTGACTGACATTTCGCATTACAAGAACCTACCTTCTAGCTCCAGTGAAACTTTGTTCAGCTTGAACTGAGGTGAGATTTTCCATGCCAGATGTTCTTTTACTACAAGACTTTCCCTCTTAATTCACAGCACCTGCAAATAAATAGGCCACTGCAGAGGCAATTTAAATAAAGGTTTGACCTTTCAGCCATGAGTTTGCAGGCTTTGGTTAGTTCCAGCTACTGTCTTAATCACATCTTATTATTTCATGCTCTGTGTGCTATGTGCCAGTTTTTACTTTTAAGGAAGAAATGCTGACATGTTTTGTTGGCTAATAGATGTGTGGGGGGAAAATAGTCATTAGGGAAAGCCTACAGAACAGGGTATTTTTAAAATGAACTTTTGTGTTTTGGGAAAACATATGCCCCACACAAAATCACTTATGCTCAATAATGAAATAGACACATTTATATAGGATGTATACTGCCTGTCGTACATATGTCCCAATATACCCACACATACCAAAACACCTCAAACTCCTGGGGAAAGATCCTCCACTGGTGTAAATGGCCCCAGTTCCATTCACAGGCTGGGAGCTACTTCATTGACGCCTGATGAGGATCTGCTCCAGCACCTGCCTGTTGCAGCAGCTCAGCTTTCTCCCTGACTGCCTTTCAGCTCCAGGATCGGGCAGGTCGTTGGCATGAATCAGTGCCTCCCACTAGCAGCTGCGTGGGAGGGAAAATAAAAATTCTGTCGGAGTAGGCATCAGTGAGGCCATCAATACCAAACATCCTGGAGGAGCTCTGAGCCAAGGAAAGTGGGGAATGACTTAATAGCAGGAGGCTTCGTCAAGGATGACAAAATAGTTTGGCTCAAGCATTTACGTAAGGTTCATTCTGGGAATAGAGAAGCAGCACTATCTGCCTGCCAGACTTAGCCTGAAGACGAGCCCCAAGGCAACGCAGGTGGCTGGTGCGCATGGGCAGGGGGCTTTGTGCCTGCAGCAGTGTGAGTCACCCCTCTGAGACACTGAGGGACACTGGTCCAGCTCAGCTGGAAAATACCCATGCCAAAGTGCACGAGTCTCTAACAGACCTTGGGTGGGGTTTGGATCTGGGCCATTCAGCAGGGAAACCTCTTGGGCTGCCAAGTCCTCACCATGTCCTGTGTTCCTCCTACTTGGCAATGACGGATCAGTGTTAGTCCCTGTGGGGCTGATGTTATTCCCCATCTTTTACTTCACTTACACATTTCACTTGAAGATCTTGTATATTCACAGCCCTGAATGCTATTGTAGGTTTAGGTGGTGTCCTAACCCAGGCTCGGAGCACTGCTCCTCTGTTGTGGGCCAGGATGCTTTCTTGAACAAACAGAAGGAAAAAGCCCCTTAAATTTGTTCTGCAGTGGAAGGCACCGCATGCCTTTGCAAAAGCAGCCTCTACATACTACCAGAGCACACAGGGGGATGAACAGAGGTGACAGAGGGAAGCCCAAAGCTCAGACACAGCTTCCTGGGAATAGCCCCGGGATGGCGCAGGGCATGCAGCTGCAGGGGCTCACGCTCGGAGACAGAGGGAAGCGGGGTGGAGGGAACACCGGCTGCAGAGGGGACACCTTCGCTGCATCAGGCAGGGTCATTGCAACGAGGGAGGAAACAAATGTGACTTGCACATGTGCAACCTTCATAACAGGAATCGGGAGTCCCTGCTCTCCCTTCTGTACAAATGGCCAGAGCCACAGCAGCATGATTTAGGATAAGTTGAGAAAATGCCCTTCTATAGCTCTTGAAGAGGGCAGGAGGGTGCTGAGAGCCCTTGGCATCACCCTGTCGGGCAGCTCTGCCCTGGGATCACACAGCTGGCCCTGCTGAGTGGCAGGTTGTGCTTGGACTAGAGCAAGGGAAAAACAACAACTCATTGGGATGTTTCCTGCTGTGCCAAGGTGCCACTTGCAAGACACCCTGCCCCAGAGCATGCACACAGCATGGGCAACAACAGGCAGGAGAGTTTCAAGGAGGCTATAATTTCAGGTACATTTTTTTGCCCAGTGGCTAAATGTTCAGTGGTTACAGCTAAGTCTGCTTTTGAAAGCTGAACCAAAGCAACCCAGCTGTCTACTGAGCTCACTGTGGTGAAGCATGTTCAGGTACAAAGTGGTCCAGCACCACCTGGTTCCTCACCTCCAGGGAAACAGGTTATTTCCTGCTTTAAATAATGCAGTAGAGAAAAAAACAAAATGATGGGGTGGGTCACAGAAGTAAACAAAGCGAATGGAGAAAAACCAACAGCAAAGGGCCTCTGAGAAGATGATTTGCGCTTCACCGAGTGCTGAAACCATGGAAGCATCAAAGATAAGTCAAGTGCAAGCCAGGCAGAAAGCAAAGCACTTCACCCCCTCAAAAGGAAATGCAGTCTTTCAGATGTTATTGCACAGGCTGGGGAGAAATGTACAGTATGTGGGAACATTTCCATGAGGGCCTCATACCACTCTTGGTACTTAAACATCTGGAAAAAACTGTTCTTTACCTGGAAGGAGTCATCACTGACCCATGGTCAATGGATGGCCATACTTCCAAGCCACTATTTCAGTCCTTCCAAGGGCAGGTAAGCAGAGTTAGATCAAAACTAATGAGCCTCTGACTGTGCTTCTGTTACTTCTTCCAGTCACAGAAGGTAAAAAAACCTACCTGAAAGCCAACAGAGCTGAAAATTCTTGCAATACTTGAAATTCAGGGAATAGGAGAAGGCAGATATTTTGCATAACAACAGATGCCCGGATAGTGTAAACTCAGCAGTGTAACAGGGGTCATGGCAGCAGCAAAGCTGGGGCATGAACACTGGGATCAGACGTGTCTAAGGGCGGGAACGTTTGCATGGGAGTGTTCATCCTCTTCTACACATAGGGACAGGGCAGAGGGAGAGTTAGGTCACTTCAAAGGCATTGGGCCTTTGCAGTAAGAGCATGGGTTGATTCATGTCTTTGACTTCAGAAGAGGTGAAAAACAACCACAGTGCAAGGCCCTTCTATATGTAACTGCTACAACTATCTGAACTTAGATACCCTAGATGTAGATTCCCTCCCATCCCAGGAGGGAATTTCAGGTTTCATGAACTTTCATTTGTTTTCTAGGAAGGCGTCCCAAGTACATAATTTCTGGGTTTACTTGCAAAGGCCACAAGTTTTCTCTCCTTCATTTTTCAACAAGTCTGTGGGCTCTGTCTGTGAAGGCAGTGAACCTTGAAGTGCATTGCAGCAGCATTTCCAACCATGCAAAGAGAATCACTTTGGCCAACTATTTCCAAACCACATCCCAGGATGTCAGATTATCACCCACCTAAACGAGAGTTATCCCCTGTCCATTTTCCTTGTAGGTAATTTACCCTTCCTCAAAACTTTGCCTCTCAAGCACCTACCGTGCAAATCAGCGTGGATGCAGGAATCAAACTCATACTCCAAAGAAAAAAAATCCCTCTCCTCTAGACAAGACCTGCACCAAATTTATCACCTGCTCCAGAGATGTACATTCCAAGAGGCTCTGCCTTTGCCCTTCCTTCTGTCTCAGTGCAAGACACACATCTATTTCTGGCAGGCTTATTGGCATGAGCTGAATATTGTACCTGGAAGTGAGCAGCGCACACAAGAACTACAGGCGCTCCTGACTGTGAGGGGTGCAAACTTTTCAAAAGACTGCATGTTTCAGTAGCACAGAGCTTACCACGTCCTCTGTGAGCTGCCAGCCAAGATTTGTAGATGTGAGTCATAATCCAAATTTTTCAGCTGCATCCAGTCTGTTCTGCCTACGTTGCTCTTTAAAATCAGTTTCATGCTCTCCTCTGCCAGTATCTATCTCCATGCTCTTTCAGCAGCCGCCTATTCTCTGTTTCGTCATTGCTTGCATATCATTTCCTAAAGGGGTGAAGAGTAATGAGTCCTCTTATCCCTTTTCTTGCCGCATCAATAATTTCTAATAAGAAAACTGTGATGTTAAATGCAGTGGCTGTGCAGCCTCCAGAGCCCAGAGGAGCTGAAGCAGAAGCATGACCTCTCCAGAGGCACCTCGCCTCCTCTCTGGCCCCTGGTGTGTAGAAAACCAGCACAATCCTCCCACAGTGGGACCCCAGATTAACTTCCTGTGTGGACACTCACCTTCCAAACTACGATTGCCTCATTTTGTCATCATTTAAAACCCTTAACAACAAATGAACAGCTATACCCTTGAATGTTTTCTAAATCTCATTCAAAAAGTTGATAAAAAGATGCAGCTCAGGTTTTTCCAGGCCCCAGGAGGAGCACCCTGCATGCACCCTTTCTCCTCACAGCCCCAGAGAGGGGCTCCAGGCAGACACCTGGGTACCTCATAACCATTGTTATGAGTGGCAAAGTCCATGTCTGGCTCTGGGGCTTATCTAGGGACAGACCAAAGTCCATCAGGACTTCTCTTCCATCAAAACCCAGATGGTATCTCTCAAACATCAGTAGCAGCAGGATTCTCCTAAAGAACAGGAACCTCATATTTTGCTCCAAGCTTTCTTTGTGGAAATTGTATGGGTTTGGCTTTTTTTTTTCCTTTCTTTTTTTTCTTTCTTTTCCTCCTGAATAGGAGACCAGGTGGTTTTAGAGCTAACCAAAAGCACAGACCAATTCATCACCAAACCCAATACAGCAACTCAAGGGATTCAGATACAGTCCTCTAACTTCTCTAGTTCTCTTTGTCTGGGAGGTTATTTCCCTTAAAATGGCAGTTAAAAGGTTTAGCAGAGCAACTCATTTTTAACTGTGTGGAACAGCATAAAAGCTGGTGAAAAATTATAAGCAACAACATCTGATTCACACTGAAGACTCTCCTTCCTCCCTGTACATCCTCAGCAATAGCTCCCTACATCCGTCAGTATTAATGTCTTTGTAGCCCTGACAGATGTGTGGTGGTGAAGCAGTGCAAGCTGGCAGATGGAGGCTAGTACTGTTACTGTAATTGTTGATAGCACACTCAAGAGCACGTTTGTTTCTTCCAGCTGTATCTATTGCTGAAGCACTTGGTATTACCTTTTTCCATAATTTTTGCCTGCAGGATGCTTTTCTTTGGATTCTGACAGACCAGCACCTGCAGATATATTTACTGCTACAGAAATTATGCTGGATCCTCATCTCAATTCCTTTTTAACCCCCCTAGCACCATTAACTTGAGTAGCCAAGGGAGCAGCTGAGGGTCTGCTCCAATATTTTGTGTGCCCTCCAGCACATGTACAACACCCCTGTCATAAAAGCAAGCAAGCCACACATCAAGCAGAACCACCAAGAAGCCACATATATCAGTTTCACGATGACTCAAGGACAGCAACCTAAACCCAGACAGTTCCAGTATAAACCTATATGCAAAGACAGATTGCACCAAGCCCAAAGATCTTGGCCATAATTTTCAGCCAGCTGGGCCAGCAGGGCCTCTTCCTGCTCTGGTTAAAGTCAGCAGCCAAATTTCCATTGCCTTTGCTGGAAATACCTGCAGAGCACAGCAGCTGTGCCAATCTGCCAGGGGCAGTAAGGCAGGAATAGCAGCCCCATGTGAAACTGCGGCAGGGAATCTGATGTGCATGAAACACAAACACCCATGCTGGGATCTGGCCAGTGCAGAAAGGGAACAGATGAGAGGTCTCAGCAGCTGCGCTGGCAGGGTAAGAATTATCTCCAAACTGAAATGCTGAAGATCAAATGCTAAAACTGGTGCAAGTGTACTGGAGTAACCAAGGTTAGCTGGGAACCTTGATGTTGGCCCTTGAGATCCCAACTGTCCATTCTTCTTTCTTCTTTGCTCACATGCTTTCACCTTAAGCACATCCCTTCCTCTTCCTCTCTGTCTTTCCTTGAACATGTCCACACTGGAGAACGCATGGCCTCCCCAGTCAGCAAGCAACATCACTACAGCAAATCACCCCCTCAGTGGATGAACAAGTGGGTGGAATACATGCACAAAGGCACAGGTCTTCCTGGCAGAAGGAGTAAAGCAGCAAAGAAGCCACCGAGTCAGGAGACAGGAGACCTCCGAGAGAGACCCTAAGTGGTTGTGTGGAGGCTCATTCTCTGTTGCTGACTGACATCAGGCCCTTTGGGCTCAGAGAGATCTGTTTCACTTTAAAGGGAAAACTCCTCTAGGGATCTCATTAGCACCATCATGAAAGACAAAGGAACTGGAGGTTGGCGGAGGGGTGATGGTGGGGAGGGAAACAGGACAGAAGCACTGTCAAGCTGCATTTAAACTGGCAGGGAAAGGAGCCTGGGAGTGCTCTGCCCTGTTGGGACAGCCTCTGCCCTGTTGGGACAGCCTCGCTGCCCCAGGGAAGGGCTGCCTCCTTCCCCTGTCTGCGGGGTGAGTGGCTGGGCTGGGGGGGGGCAATGTCCAGGACAGCAGCTGCCCAAAAGCTCAATCTGAGGCACCTACTTACCCACCTGCACTCCTTGGGCAGTTTTCCCCCTGCCAGATCCCTCCTCCTCCTCCCTGTGCTCTTGCTTTTCCTGGGGTCTGTCCTCCTCTCTCCCGTCACTGGCTGGACACTGTTGTTTGTAGGGGGCAGCAGCTCTGGCCAAGTTCATGCCTCTGTAACCGGCAGCAGAAGACAAGGCACCCGCGGCTGTGTTTGCAGTGGTGGGAGGCGCGTTGGAGTTGTTACACAGCAATGCTGAAGACTGGTTTGACACAGGATCCTGGCAGCCCTACACATTTTAAGCTGATGGCTCCTTGAGAGCTGCGTCCACCTTTCTGAAGACTCCATTGCAAGAAGGGGGTGAAGCAGTCTGTCAAAGAGCAATTTAGTGGCTCCAGAACACGGGTAGATTCCCCTCTATTAGGCTGAGAAAAGTCACAACAGTAACACCCAAAAAAAGCAAAGAACCCACAAAAATAGGAGGGGAAAAGAATCCAACTTAGTTAATTCAAAGCAACACATCTTAGTTATAACTGCAAATCAGCTTAAGAAATTCAAACAGACATAAGTTAAGCCCCCTTGTGCTATTGCTCCCCAGAGGTAATATTCGTTACTACAATTTCTTCTATGTAGCATCATAAAATGACATATAGGAATGTGCTTCTTTCAAGTACAGCCTGTTCAAAGCAATCGGTGAGTCTTGCTTGGAACACCTGGCAAAGGAGAGATGCATTCATCTCCCCATGTCTTGGAGAAATCAAGGAGAGATGTTTATGAAGGAAATGAGTAATACAAGCGGTTTGGCTTTCAGCAGACTTGGAAATACATACAGCAGGTTCCAGCACAGGTTTGTAAAATCTTAATTAGCAGTGAGTGGGAAAAGTAGTTATGAGTGTTATTCTCTGTGCTGCAGTCTTGTTTAACTTAATAAAATTGATTGAACTATAAGATCCCAGTGAAACGCCTCCTAAAATGAAGTGTTTCTCCAGAAATGGAGCTGTTCGTTAGACAGCAGGAATGATCAGGTATTCTAAACTCTATGTTTCAGCTGCTAACACCAGATAGCTGAGAAGACTGACAGACTCCCCTAAACATTTTGCTTGTTCTGTTGTCATTAAAAATTAATAGGATTTTGGATCCTAATTTATCCAGCTGAGATCTGCTCTGCTTCTGTAAGCACCTAAAATATGAAAATCTGCCATACAATTACTCAGTTTATTCTAAATTTTAATTAATATTTAACAGTAAAAGTTTGGAGATGACAAAACTCAGAATTTTCCCAGAAGGTTTCTTTGACTTGCAAACCCCCCAAGCAAGCTGTAAAACAAAGCAAAAACTACACCAAAGCAGTTGGCTTGGCAACGCTGGTAAGAACTACCATGTAACTATCTTCTCCATCCCAAGCGTCTCTTTTAGAACCTGATATATAATTCAAGAACAGAAAATTTATAATTGCAGACAGTAAAGCACAGCTTTAATGACTGACAACCCATCCAGAGAGAGATCAGAAGCTCTGCATGCTCCTGGTTGACCACTTCAAAGGGCTCCCACATGCTGACCAGAGGGACCTCAACTGCAGCCCTGCCTGACGGCAGCACCCTTCCCATCAAGGCTTCGACAGTGGGAGCCCAGACCTGCACCCCTCGTGCAGCTGTTTCCCTTGGGATTCACTCTTGGTTTCCATAAGCACAGAGCAAAGGAGAATTAGACCTGCCAAATTCAGAGTGATGCACCAGACCCAGAGCACTTTAAATTCCCCAGGTGGCAGTGACCAAACCCAACTGCTGGGAATTAGTCCTTCAGCTCACCTCTGAATGTCACAGGGCAAGTGAGAGTCACCAAAACCCAAGCCAGGCAACCAGTGCATTGGGCCAGTTCCCACTGCAGCCAGTGGTGATCTTGGCAACTAAAACCAGAGGAAGAAAGTTCTGTGTGTTAACAGCGGCAGAGCTTGTTAGAAGAAGCAAACCTTTGCTGTAATCAACCAACACAAGATGATCCCTACTGGAGAGCAACCACCTCTGTGGTTCAAACACCTGAGAGAACATTTTCCCTCATCCATCAACACATCGGGAAAGTAATCACAATGTCTTGTGCAGGGCCAACAAAGGTAACAGAGTGTACTCAAGCAATGAGCATTGGCTTCCCCTCTGTGAACACTCTGGGCTCAGACCCTATGGTAGCAGAAATCAGCAGGGGCTAATGGGTAGGGAGAGAGCTGGAGAAAGCAGCACTGCCCCTACAGAATCAACCAAGTGATCCACAGTCTTGGGCACGCTGATATGTGAGCTATGCATTTCCTAGGCACTCTGCATGTTACAGCAGGCAGCTATCAGGGCAGCTGGCACCAACTTCGCAGCTTCCCTATGGGCACCTCTGCAGAGCCCTCACTCATGAATCTATTTCAGCTTGCTCTTAAACCACCTCATATAGATAGGAAAAAATCCCCAGTCTGCTCAGCTGGTGTGTTTAAAATGTTGGAAACATCACTAAGGTGATAAAGCTTTTTTTTTTTTCCCTTTTTTTATCTCTCCTGTTAAAAAAAACCCTGCTCAGCAGCCATATTTCCTGTCTCTCTCATGCACACACGCGCTTTTTCTGTCAAAAACGCTCACCTGCATTGTAATTATGATCTGTGGGATCATATGTCTGCAGGTAAACACACATAGCTACTTGGCACACCCGTGGAGGCAGAGGCATTACAGTAGCAGTCAGGTACAGAACAAAATCTTAAATTTCCTCCCCAGGTCTGGGGCACATCGTGCCAAGCTCGCTCAATCAGTATGTTAGAGTCAACAGCACCTGGCCATCCATGCCTGAACAGGGGTTGAATTTGGGCTGGGTTCAGCTGGGGTAGGGATGTAGGTCAATTTAAAAGCCTGGTAGGTATAAATCATCATGTTTGATGTCCCAGCAACAGACACTGTAACACCCATCACCCATCTCAGCTAGTCAAGGCATTCCAAGCACCACAGATGCTCTTTATGTGGTGCTGCCCTGCAGAGGCCAAGGTGGCAAGGCCTGCTCCAGATGAACCCCTCCACAGAATATGTGGTGGTGAAGGTGGTGCTAAGAGGAACACTGTCTTTCCAAGAAAGTCACCTCTTTTCAGAGTGAAAGCAAAGCTCCAGTGATGGAAACAAATGAGCGTCTTGATCAATTCTCATGTGACGCGTCAGGGCTATCTTCTGTCTGTGTTTGTTTCAAGAGGAATTGCAGGACGTCATCTGAGAGTCCAGGTGTTCTCTTTCTGTCTTCCAACATGACTTCTCCTTCAGCTGGCTTTGAAAAACAAGCAGTAGTGGGGTGGTTTGGCAAGATCTTACACCCATCTCTGTTCAAGATCACCTGAGCCATTTGCAGGCAACGCGACACATATTTTGTTCCATCCCGGTTTGCTAGCTCTGAAATCTTCTGTGACAGACATTGTGATGCAGCCTCATAGGTGGGGTCCATTCTGTCTGGTCGCTTTTTGCAATACATTTTGTAGAAGCCATCAAGAGATTTCCTGATGCTGGTATCTTCTGCACTATCTTGTTCATACATCCATGACAGCACAGCATTGTTAGGTTCAGTGGGCTCACACAGCCCTGCTTTTGGATAACCTCTCACATTTGCTTCCTCAGAGCCTCCAGCAGAAAAGCTCGCAGGAAATGCAGAGGGTAGACTGCTCTCTCCTGCAAGCACAAGATCAATGAAACTCATTAGTCACCTGGTCATCCCTGTGGCAAAATCTTTTTTTTGTACCCCTCACTGCAGTCTGGCAAACAGGCTCTGTGCAGGAGTGAGCTAAGTACTGCTTTAAACTTGGCTGGACTG
The DNA here is from genome assembly GCF_047716275.1 of Strix uralensis. Taxonomy (NCBI): domain Eukaryota; kingdom Metazoa; phylum Chordata; class Aves; order Strigiformes; family Strigidae; genus Strix; species Strix uralensis. The sequence continues at coordinate 124,516,132 of NC_133974.1, read as the reverse complement.
TCAGAGGGGCTTGCTGCATAGATTCATATAAGATGGGCTGGATTTGGGGATCTCACAGTTGTTCCAGTCTCAACCCTCTGCAGTGACTGAACCTACTTAGTGCTACGGACCTCCTGGCTGCTCTCAGTCATACCTTCAAAGAGCTGGAAATTGGGATCTGCTGCTGCTGGAGATGACAGCTGACCCACAGGGAAGTCTAGTTTGCAGCTGAAGCAGTTCTGCCTCTCAGTCTTCTCCCTTCCCTGTTCATAGTTCTCAATTTTACTTCTACAGCACAATGTGCAGTCCTGTCCTCCAGCTTTCAGCCAGATCTAGAGCCTCCAAACCAACACTGTTACAGTGACTGCACAGAGTTTGGGAATGGAACCTGCAAAAGGAGACCTTGTGCTTCCTGTGAAGTCCCATTTTTGCAGCCCAGCTGCACTAAACAGTGTCCCCACATCCTGCAGTAATTTTTATAGATAAAATTTACGTAAAGGCTGAGGACTCGTTCTTTTCTAGCTTTTCTCCTCTCTCCTTGCTGACCCACATCTCTGGACAACAGTCAGGGCTGTGGTTCTCTTCTGCTCTAATGCAATCAAGGGGGCTGCTTTGTACTTGCACATAATTAATACAGCATCAGCACAGAGACACCTGGCAATGACATGACTAGGACGATCAGCAAGCCACACACAGCTTCTAGTAGGAAAAGCCTCCATAAAGAGAACTTGAATTGGGCTCTGGTACCCAGAGAGTGCCTCTAACTGCAACCTCATCTCCGAGCCCGCCATGCCAGCCTATTTGCCAAGCACCTGAGTCACCAACAAGAAAATTTTCCAGGGCTTAGACAGAGATTGCACAGCCGTCATCTGCAAGTTACATAAGCAGGATGCAGGGAGACAGAAAACAGCTTGGTCTTTTCTTATTCTGTGAAATATGGAAGCAGAGCGCAGTCCTTCAATTTGTTAAGAGACAGTGTTCAAAGGAAAACTCATTGCAGTGGCAGAAGGCTGTTCTTTCCCACCCAGTACACAATGAGCTACCCTCCCCTTCCTGAGTGGTCAGAGATTCATTAAAATGAAATGAGGATGTCTGATCAGCCATACTGTACATTGCCTCTTTCTTCCTCCCCCTACTTTCTATCTTTGATCTTTCTTTTCCATTTCACTTCCTCTCCGATTCTGCAATTTTAAATAGAACTTTTCCTCCTCTTGCAATGTGTTGTTTCCAATGCAGTACAAAGAAAAGCTGAGTGGCCTCCTTTTAACATCAATATATGCCATCAGAGTAGCAGATCAGAGCTAATTAAAGAGAACAGGTCCATTTTGCCTCAATAATCTCTCAGCCTTGGTGCCTACGTTAAGTCAGAATTGAAGCCTCATGCATCTCTGATAATTCAATCAAGCGGCACTTACACTCTGACTCCTGTGGCAATTGCAAACCTCTGTGCCATGCTGTCATCTTGCTCCTTCTTACACACAGCTCACAGCCATATTTTGTAAAAGAGCAGCAGCTGCCTCCAGCTACAAATCTCAACCCTACATGATCCAGGAAGCACAAAATCCTGTTGGTTTCATAGTGTCAGGGGAGACCTTTGCAATGCTGTTCTGCCCTTCTCCTGTGATCTTAGATTGGATAATAGGAAAAATGTCTTCACCAAAAGGGTTATCAAGCACTGGAACAGGCTGCCCAGGGAAGTGGTTGAGTCACCACCCCTGGAGGTACTTAGAAGATGTGTAGATGTGGCACTTACAGACACAGTTTAGTGGTGGACTTGGCAGCATTAGGTTTACAGTGAGACTCGATGATCTTAAAGGCCTTTTCCAACTTAAACAATTCAACTCTATTCTCTTGTATTATAAGCCAGTATGACCTCTAAAGCAGTTATCCTCTGTTGAAGCACAATCCACCGAAGAACTGACCGCTAAGTATTTCAGGGGTATATTTTGGGGTTTGATTATTCAGAAAGTACTCCATTATATTATTGGGAGAACAGCTTTCTTTCAGTTACTGATTCAAATTGATGTATCTCTCTTTTTCAACAGTAGGCCTGACCCTCTTAGTGGATTAGTTTTCTAGCAGAGCCTTCTTAAGGCAAGACATGAAAAGTTAGACACAGAATTCCCAGAACCAATCTATATCCCACAAAGCTGCACCTTTCCTCAGCTTTCCTGACAACTTCCCAATACCTTCTCAAACTATGTGCCAAGACTGATCTTTGCAAATACATTCAAACCTTTTCTTTCCTAAAATACATCAGTCGAGGTAGAGGTCCTTCCTTGACACCCTCTAAAAAGCTGATACTGCTGTTGTCATGCACAAATTTCCTGAATGATTTATAAACCACAGGGCACAAGCCCAGTGGCTGGATGCCTGCAGGGTCCAGAAAGAGCTTCTTGGCCGGGGCACACATACAGCACACAAGCACACCATGTAGGCCAGCAAACGTGCTGCTAAAGGCAAAGGCAGCATTAAAATAATCAATCCCTTTCCCTCTCCATGCACCTGCACTCCTTGAGAAAGCCGGGATTCTCTGGTAACACACAGCAGTGTTGCTTCAAAGCTTAGACCTCTCTGGCCAGCTCTCAGCAGCAGGAAAAATGTAGTTTTGTAAACTCTTTATCCTTCCATGGTAAACTTAACAACGCAGTTGTCACACACCCTTGTGCTGGCTTGGTCCAACATCCACAGAAGTCAATGCAAAGATGAGCAGGGCTGAAAACTCGTGCTCCATTCACCTGCAATGAAGTTTCATCACCACAGAATCTGGCTCAAATTATTTTTAGCTACTTTCACTCATTTATACTACCAAGTGTGTTAAAGGGGGAAAAAACCAACAAAAAAAGCCCCTAAAACCTGAAGCAGGTCATTACTCATGTCTTGATTTCATTCTCACATGATGGATGATCATCAGTAAGAACGTATATTATTTCATCTGCGCCTCCACTCCATGCTAATTGAAGTTCAGCATTTGCTGCTTATTAGTAAAAGACCCGGGGGCTGATAAAAGGATATTCTTTGTGTTTATAAACCCACTGATGAAAATTTAAAGTCTCCATCTGGTACAAGCACATAACCCTACCGCCTGAAGCACATAACCAAATCCTGCTTTGGACTTGGGCCACTTTCAGTGATGCAACAACTCTGCAATACTATTATTTGCACTTCTACAAAAGCAGCTCACATAGTGGTTTGAGTCTCCATATAACTGTGTTCAAGCACATGCAGTCAGAGCGTAAAATAAGACATCCCTCAAACAGCAGAGCTTTCTGCAGGATTTCTGGGTGAAGAAATCCCCTCCAGTTCAGGTGGGCAGTGATCCCTGCAGCTGCTGGTGCTTCACTAGAGCTAGTGTTGTGATCTCTGCCTCTGTCCCTCGCAGGGGCTTAGCTGGATGCCAGCAGCTGCTAATTCTCGTTATATCTGTAGCTGGATTTGTCCAAGCCTCCTGCCCTCTCCCACACCACCTGACTGCCTCCCAGGAACCCTGCATGTAGGACGTGTGATTCCCCTCCTGCTCCATACACAAAGGCCCATCCTATTATGAGGGTCTGTGAGATTTATACTGTAGATCTGAGCATGGGAGAGCTAAACCACAGTGTTTTGTCATCAGTTCTGTGAAAAGGGCAATTACATTGCTTGTTTTAGGGCAGGAATCATTTGCTTAGGAATGACTCATCCCTGGCACAGATGGAGCTTGAGACCAAGCCCACCAAAATGAATGCCAATCCCATACCCACCCCAGAGCTGCTCTGGTGCTCTTGGGTGTTAGACGCTACTGGAGCAGCCACATTCAACAAGGGCAGCAAGCCCTGTCTCTAAATGGTTCAAACCCTGGACCCCTTTCAGCCATTTGATTGACCACATACTGTGGATAACTTGGAGCAAGGGCTGAATTTCTCTGGGTGCCTCTATTGTGCCACCCTAAACAAGAACCAAGAAAGCTATGAGACTGAGAAAAGCAAGTATTTTTTTTTTAACAGAACTAAGTTAATCTGGAGACATACAAACTGCCCTTATGTTTGCAGTACTGACTGAAGTTCAACCAGATGTTGGTTAGATGATGCTAGAGCACATCCCTATGTTGTAAAGTCAATGATAGGACTGTTATCCAGAGTATCTCAGAGTGACAGAGATTGTTTAGATACTCAACACTGAGATGGTGTACTGAGAAAATACGTGTCTGCTTCTTGCTACAGCCATCCTGCCAGCTGCAAAGGTCCAAAGAGACCATTAGGATCAGCTTGTCTGAAGAAATGTCCCTGAACAAAGATTACCAGAGAACTGAGCAACACAACAGTGGAAAGGAAAAACAAAGGAAAGGAGAGAGCTACATGAGAGAGAAACTCTATCCTTGGGTGAGAATCCCAAAAGTCACCAATACTTTACTCACTCTCACTGGGAGTAGACGGGGCTGAGCATAACTGAATACAGCTATTTTTTCCAGAGCAGCTGAAGAGCAGAAGCAGGAGACATGTTCTAGCTGGGAAGACAAACTCCAGTTATGGACTCCCATGTCAGAGCTTAAAATACTGCCTTGCCCAAGGCACCACCATGATTTTATGCCAAGTTCGAGACCTGCAAGAGACCACAGATACTGCCTCTTGGCACATCGCAGTTAATTGGTGCTCCTAAACTTTTCCTCAGAGAAGACAGAAGACTCTCCTCTGTTGGTCACAAAATGAGCCACTCTTGCCCTGGACACCCCATCTGCCCTGGACACTGCCACCTGTACCTCAGCATGCTCTTTCTACCCACGAGTCTTCTCCCCACTGTGACTTGTTACAGTTAAAGTCAACACATTCTTGACATCCATGGGCAATGATGAGTCATACAAGAAGGACAAAAGTTACCACTTGTTTCAGTTGATGGTACCCATTAAAAAAGGGCCATTCAGAAGTTCTCACAGATTGTATCATTTTTCTTTTCCCATCAACCTGCCAGGATGTACCTGGCGTGAAAGCAACATCTGCAAATAAGAAAGGGTCCCGAATTTTGTGGTTGCTATTAAGTGATAAGACAAGTGAACACAGGTGTCATCCCTGAGGGTTGCTACAGCTCTCTCACCACTCCTAGAAAATTCCTTCTTGCCTCTCCATCAGACATGTCCATATGGCATGGGAAAACTCAAGCAGAGGTGATAGTATTTGGGCTTGAGCAGAGCTCCCAACTGACAGCAAATCTGTGCCAAACCACATCATTTGGGGGACACATCTATCTGCTCAGAAAGCAATAACGGGTCCCATTTCACAGCAGAACTCCCTACATGCCCACGCACCTTACAACTACATATGTTGAGCACTTGAGACAGCTAATGCAGAGAAAACCATCTTTTTTTTTCTTTCCATGTGGCCAGTTTCCAGTGGGAGTGCACATATCATCATGGTAATGCAATTCCACTCTGCTCTGAGAATAAAGAAGAAATTTAAGGAGAATTTAGCAGGACCTTATTATACCCCAATCTCACATACACCTTAGCCTGCTAGTAATTGCACACCAGAGTGCTCAGGCATTGCAAAGCTAGATATTCTGGGACCAAATCCTATTGCCCTTACTTGCATTAATAAAATTTCCATTGATTACAAAAGTTAAAAACCCATGTGTGAATTGCTGATTACACCCCTTTACATGAACTGGAATATATTTGCATTGTACAATTTCCATTACTAAAATTGGAATAGCACCAAAAAACCAAGTATCATTCTGTTAGGTGCTGTACAAACACCTATCACTTTGAGTAAATCACAGATCCTAAAGCCTTTCTTGTATGGTATTGCAGAATTATGGTAGAGTTCACAATTTCTCTGCACACATCTCTACCTAGCAGAAAACAGCTGTTTTCTTCTTGCATCTTTGTTTGGGAAACCTTCCAACATTGAAAGCAAAGGCAAAAGAGCATTTTCAATGACATTATCATTCAAAAAGAATGTTGTAAGCAGAGAAAATTTGTTCCTTGTGGGTATTTAAATTGTGAACTGAAAGTGAAAATAAGAATATAATAAGCCTTACTACTTTGTTGTCTCCCTGATGCTTTCTCATACCATAATATGCAGTAGACTATAGCTCACAAGACAGTATCTGTGAGACTCTGCTTTACACATGACAGAACTAGGTATATTCTTCATCCATCAGCCCACGGAAGAGGCACATGTCACTGTGTCTGATTGCTGAGGAGCCGACCAGGAGCTCTGCAAATGCTGGCTGCTCTGTCAGGAGACCTGGAGGAGGTGAGTGTGGGAGGGTAGGTGAAAGGCAGCAAGAAGGGAAGGAAGAGGCTGGAGGAATTTGGGGTATGGAGTAGAAAAGGGAGGCAGTAATGGAGGAATAGCACTGGGTATAGTCCAGTACTGAGTCATGCTCCCTGCTTTTTTCTTCTACCTGCTGCACGTTTGTGGTGTGAAAAGTTGGGGGGACCTTAATTTGTGCGTGGTAAGACGTAAGCAGTTATTCTGGGGAAGCATAAACCCTTCCTTTTCTGTCTAACTCCCTTAGGAATTTGAAATTCAGGAAAAATAAAAAGCCTGGCAAATGGTAAAGCGCTTCTGAAATGCAATAAGCAGGCACAGCACATCCCCCTAGACACTCTTCCAAATGTCACACTTGGTATTAAGCTCTGCCCTGCTCCAAAAGCCCACAGCTGATGCCTGCTGCACCAAATACTTCTAAGACAGCTGGAAAACTCAGCTAAATGAAATCTTTCAGAGATTGCACTAGTTAAACACACTGGATTTAATAAATGACAGAGCAAGTCAGCTACAATATGAACTCCTTAATTATTACTTAATAATTAACACTCTTTATTTGCTGAAAGCCAAGAGATAAGCACCGCTGTCATCTCACAAACCTGCTCCTAAGCAACCAGGCCCCACAGTCCAGGGCCACAGTTATGGGTAGAAACATCATCATCATCATAAACACTATCACTTGCAGCTGTGCCCTAGGAGCCTGCTGCTGACATATCCTCCCTCAGTCAGACCTCAGAGCAATGGCTGTTGGATGCAACTGTCTGTGAACAGCTGCTGTAAGTGCAACAGCATAGAGGAACAACCCTCATTGCAAAGATCCCAGGTATCTCTGAAGAGATGGGCAGGAACATAACTGCAGTGCCTGAGATTATATTTTTACAAGGCAAGTTCTTGCCTTGGAGCCCATCACCATTCTAAAAATAGAAACAGCAAAGCTAAGAACTCTTCAAATACGTATATTTAGAGTGGTTTAATTTGCATGATTCTGTAGACAGTAAAAACCCCTAAAGCATCCTATTTGTCTTGAATTGTGATTTTAGAAAAGCTTCTTAAGGTCTAAGGTTAAAAACGCTACTATCAAGAGAAACCTTTCTCTGGAATATAAATAATAAAACCCCTGTTTATGCAGCTGGACACATTAACTGTCAATTGAAGTTATTATCCAGCTGATGAGGGCATCAAGGGACTATTAAACTGCAGCTATCTGCTGCTTTCCTATTACACATACAGTCTTGAGAACTGACAGCCAGACTTACCTTGTCTATGTAACACCAATTTCCAAAAAGAAACTCTGACAAGGATTCTTAAGCTAATTGCTCAGGTTCCAATTAGGCATTAGGAGAGTGCAGGGAAGCGACTGCAAGAATAGCACCATGCATGGTCATATGCAGACACAGCAGTGTTGCTCTAGACCAGCCTCTCCTTAGCCACAGCAAAACATCCCAATGGGCTTTCAATCTCTGACAGACAGGATCCCCAAGCCAAGCCTCTGACTTCTCTGTAGGTGAAAGTAAGAACCGTCCTCTCATGTCAAGTCCCTTACTCACCAGGATCACAGCATTGCTCTGCCCACAGTGAGGATTCACACCATTTGAGTCGTTTGACTCCTTTCCTCCTGTGAACAGTCAGAAGCCTTTTATTAAAAAGATGATTTTTTCCTTCTTTTAATCAGTAACTTGCAGTATTGCTTTTCTATACATGGAAGGCTCTAATTTAGACCCAGATCATATTTGTCTTTAAGGTCATTCTATTTCAGAATAAAAGCAGAAGTCTGGTGCTTGAAACCGGTGAGAAACAATTCTGCCTGCCTGATTTTCACTACTTGAGATCTGTAAAGAATTTTATGAAGGAAAACTGGGGTTTGTGTTTTATGGTGCCTGAAGGAGCTTTCTCACTTTATTCACATTGCACAGCTAAAGCAAATGGTAGTTGTTTCCCTTCATATTTTTTTCCTGCCTAAAAATTATAAATTCCAGTCTTGTCTATTCTCCTTTTTCCAGCTGACTCTATAGAGTCAGGTCTTCATGGACTGACATAAGAAGAATTTCCCAAAGAACCCTAATTAACTAACAGGGAAGGAATTTTCATTCAGCCCCTGGGTTCAATCACTAGCTAGTTAACTCAGAATTTGGAAAAGGATTTGCTATGCCCACTTCTTCAGCTAAGAGCTGAGAAAGTTCCTTGGGAACCTGAGTGATCCAAGGACACCTCTGGAAGAGACAAAGAGGGACTGGTGAAAGAAAATATTCCTCATAGTTCTAAGGTAAAAGACAAGCAGGGAAAAAACCTTCATGTTTCTGACAAGACACACAAAGGAAAGGTAATGTACTTTTAGACATTCTGCAGATGTAGTCATGCAGAACTGATGAAGCTGTGAGCTGAAATTAAAAGAGGACTTGAACATCTATCTGGATGACAATTAGTGATCATAGACAAGTCTAGCAAAAAAAAAATCTGAAAGAGTTATTAAATCCCACTCTTGAGGGCTTTAACAAATCCTCTGCTAGAGGCAAGAATGGGGCCCAACAGGCAGCACATTGTATGCTGCAGAGACCCGTTTTGGAGGATGGGGATGAAATAAAGAGAGGGAAACTGCCTCTTATTTTGAAATATTCAGTAATGGTCACTGCCAATGACAGGAAGCAATTCTAGATTATAAGTATTACTAAGTAAGATAATATCACTATATTTGCAAGTATTAAAAAGAAAACAAAACCCAAAGCAATATTCTTTCTTGATAAATTAAGTATTTTATCTTTCATTCAGTCACACATTTTCAGTACTCAAGAGAACTGACAATCTTCAGCTGATGCCTTTGGCAAGAATAGGAATAAGCAGACAGCTCTCACTGGAGATCAGTAGCTCAAATTTCAACATTAGTTTACAAAAATTCTACCTTCTGCATCTCCTTGCAGAGTGACATGCATGACAGTTTGCCTGGAAAAAACAGAGTATGATGCTGTTCATACAGCTCAAATAGAAGAGGAAGAGCCTGTCATGACAGTATTTATTTAATAAGAAGAACAGACTAGAAGACCAAAATAGATAAAATTTAGCAAAATATTTGCTTTATTATGGATTTGCTTTACTACAGGTTTGGGGGATTGTTTGGTGTACACTGCCTGCCCTTGCATTACAACACTTGGAAGTCAAATTCATTACAATGTTAGCACCTACAAACATACATACAGTTTACGTCACAGAGATTCACATACATTTTCAGCTCTGCTTCCAACCAGCTATGCACAGCTGTGGACACAAGTGACATGAGAATCATAGGCAGAAAGGCAGTTTCTAGACAAGAAAATACTGGAAAGAAAGATATTTTTTAAGCATCCTTCTTGAATTGTAGGTAAAATTATACTACTTGTAAATATTTTTGAGCAAGAGAGTTATGACCTATAATACTACCATTAGCCATCTTCATGGGAGGCCCTGCACTTGGGAGGCCTGAATCCTGATGTGGAATTGAGGAACCACAGGGCACCTGCTGTAAAACACTTGCTGTGAGGAAGAGAAAATGGTCTGAAAACTGAGTCAGATAAGGCAGATGAAAGCAGAGGCTGACTTAAATATAACTTCCACCCAGTTCTTTACCCCCTCCAACCTGCACACTTGTATGTGTCTTAGTCAAATGCATTGTGTGAGTTTGTTCAACTTTCTACCAATGTATTATTTAGGTTCAGATCCCAAATCAGTGAATTGATTTTCAGAAGTGCTGAATACACAGATGCTCTCACCAAATTTAAAAGAAGCCATAGAGATTTTAGCTGTTTTGAAGACAGTGTCATCGAAGCTTTAGCTGTACGAATGCTTCAGCAGCAGATCACTCCAAGTTGTACAACAGAAAAACAAAAGAGGTACCTTTTGGTTCTCAGATTTTACGGAGCTGATCTTTCATTTTTGTCCAAGACCAAAAGCATGAGTGTGAGAATACCACAAGAAATGCTTACAGATTAACTGTTTCTCTCTAGATGTGACAGAAATAGCTGAATATGTGTAGTCTGACCCTCTTCATATCAAAGTTCTTTACCTCTAGTCAGGATTGATCTTTCACTAAGAACAATGGAGGAACACTTGCAGAGGTGGTTTCCTGAATCTACTTGCAATAAGACGATTCTAAAAACATGCTTCTGTCTGTGCCATGCTCCTGAAAATGCGCTGCATGTCAGAGAAGCACAGAAAAGCTTGCACTTCTTTTAGAAGTGGAAAAAAACCTACAAAGAAATAATCTTAAAAAGCACAGGCAAATAGCAGGTACAAAGGTAAAGAAATCTACTAATAATTCTGGTGAAGATTTGAAGGTAGAGTGAGGCATTTTCCCAGTCTCCTTTCAGGCCTGACGTGGCTGCACACATGGAATGGGCTGTGCAGAGATGTAGCCAGCCCAGAGTGCCTTGGCACAGGAAGAGCAGACCTAGGGCTCTGTCCTCTCCCCAGCCCTACTGTGTGGCATGTGGAATCACACAGCTTGCGGCTGTTTTTTTCTGCATTGCCAGAGGAAGCTTGTGCATCAGATATTGATCAAAAATGAAAAAACAGACCCAAAAATAAGAATGGAAGCAAGATACCAATCTTCACCTATCAGCCTTCAACAGGCTAATAAATGAAACATCCTCATATTGAAGAAACCAGAGAGTCAGATATATCAAACAGTCATCAAAGACATTTTCAAGAGACAAAAAATGCAATTTCAACAGAATACAATGAAAAGCAAGATAAACAAGTTTAATAACTTGGAGGTATTTGTTCATCACTAGTCTGTGACATTTTGGCCTGCCACTTTAAAAGTACACTGAATAAACATTTGAGCCATCTACTTTTGCTGCAGTATTACTTGAAATCAAGTAATGAGTAGAAAGACTATTGGACTAGAGTGATAGGCACACTTACTGACCATTCACAAATGCCAGAGGCTTGAGAACCACAAGGGCTTTTTCTTAATTATCTACATGCTGTTTTAGGAATCACTGAAAGTCTCTTCCATCAGAACCAGCTTGATAGAAAATTAGGTTTTGAACAGAAGTGTTTTGCCATTTAATCAGTCAGCTTTCTGCAGGAATTGCTGTGTTGCTAATAAACTAAGCACCTGAAAACTGAAATCAGAAATGATTATCACATAAGAATTGTGTTGGGAGTGAATCCTCAGGCCCTTAATGAGCTGCATTCACCTGCCAAGCTTTTCTCAGGTGGTGTGGCTGTGGGACTCTGTATGACTCTGAATGAACTGAAAAAACCAGAAGGGCAGAGCAGAAAGGAGAAAGTCCTTAAAAAGGAGTATGACTTTAAAAGCTAAAAAAGGAGAATAATCACTGAGCAAGAAACTACAGCAGTCTTCATTCCTACCTTCTCACCTTGTCCTCTCAGCCAGTCACGAGAAAGGCTTGGCAATGCGGGCATTTCCCTGCTATAATTCAGCTTTGCCCTTGAAGGCCAAACAGTAAAAGGTTTCAGTCACTCCAGATTTGTTTGCATCCCTTTAGCTGGCTGCATAGTGTATTAGTCCTGCTTTTTAAGAAATTCTCTTAGCCCTGAGCAGATCTGGGTGCACTCAAACCTCTCAATTCTGCCCCAAACCAAACATGTCACCTGAATTATTAGGAGGTACAATTCTGGGTAAACTATGAAGGTCAGTGAGAGCCCAAATCCTGTTTAAAAGGCAAACAAAACAAACCTCCATGTCGCCCATCCCATATTATTACCCACAGCAATTCTGTACCAGGATGGCTCTGATGTGAAGCTGCACAGACTTCATCAGGCAAGAGCCTGGTGCTGTGTGTGAACCACTTCCTTGGACAGTTTTTCAGTAACACCTTCAACTACTGACGAACTGTGGTTAGTGGTAGTTACTGCAACCACTTAATGTTTGTTCACCACACTTTTATAACATAGATGTTTTTAAGCCACACAAGAGATACTAAGACCTTGCATTACCACACGTAGCTTGAAAACATTTTGTGACATTCACAAATACTTGTGAAAATTAATGCGTTCCTGCAAAACAAGGGAAATAAAATGACTGATAAGCCAGAGCAAGTTAGGGCAATTCAAACGTTCCTGTATTAAAGGAAATGTTTTTCACCCACCTTAGGCCATGAGATTGCCTAACTGAAAATACGTACTTCATTCAAAAACAATCACACAAGTAGCAAGGTAGGGAAAAAAATAAAACTCTTTTTAAAAGTAGGAGAGTTAGGGTTTTCTGCAGAGATCTATATACACTGTAACGTGTGTTTTTCATAATCCATCTGATATTTGTATGTGTATATATTTGCACCATTTACAAATAGTAAAGGACAGCACCCTGACTATTTTTCAAGGTGATCTGAGAGCATTCGTATGACTTTCAACAGAGTAGTAAGATGAATTATGACCATGTTTGTTTAGAATTTGTTCTCTGAATACAGGCCAGAGAGACTATAGAAACAGACACCCAGATACTGGGAAACACCAGTAAGTTCAGAATTTGTAGCTTATTGACCAGGCTCTTAAAATTGCCTGGCTCTTTTTTCCAAATGTGAAGCAACCAATGTTATTGGGGCATTTAGCAATTCCTATTGCCCTTTTGTCATCTGAATGAGAACACAGGATTCCACATGCAACTTCTCCTCTCTCCAAAACAACATCAGAGGGGAAAAAAAGACAAGAAATAAAAACTATGAAAATAAACGTGAATAAAGCTGAACAAACGGGCAGTCAACACATAAAAAAGAGTGTTTTGAGTCCTGACAACCAGGGGCTGCAGCACAGGTGCTAAATGCACAAAAATTATGTTCCGAAAATCAACATACAAACTAAAACCAACCCAGCTCTCTGGGCACGCGACCAGCTTTCTGCACCAGGAATCCCCAATCAGATGGGTTTAGAGGTATCCTTGGACTAGTGATAGGGATTCTTTAAGAAACAACAAATTCCTTCAGTATGTTGGCCTTGCTCAAAGTTGGCTTTTTTTGACTGATCTCAACCAGTGAAGATACCTCAGCATCTTGATTTTGGACGTCCATTTTAAAGAACAGGGGGAAGGAGAGCATGCTTGCGAATACTTCTACTTGTCGAGAAAGGCTTGCTGGCCCATGTGAAAAAAATAATCTGAAAAGAGGACGTGTTTTGGAATGAGTCTACACTGAAATGGAAGGTAGAGGTGTATATAAATTAAACCCCATCAGGGTGGTATTTAGTTACTTTTAGTACTCTGGGAGCCAGTTAACTAGACAAGGTGAAAAAGCCATAACAAAGTGGAATGTCTCACTGAAATGTGGGGCAAAACAGTTACGGAAGCCTAAAAACTTGGTTTAATTAACAAGATAGCTTCACATCCATGGAACTCATAATCCCTAGGTAAGCAGCACCAACCCAGGCCCTAAAATCCTTCAGGGAGTCTCTGGGAGAAGGTAAGCTTTCCAGACCCACATGCACGGCCTGAACTGCTGGACCACTTCTCAGTGATGGACAAAAGAGGGTTACCACCACCTAAAAATTTTGCTGGAACGTTTCAGATTTTGCTACTTGTAGTCAAATTATCATGTGGCTAAAATGAATACAGAAAATTGAAGATAATTTTGATCAAACCATGAAACTCACACATTCTGGCAATGGAAATAGCTGCCAACTTCAGCTATCAAATCTTTTTCAGAAAGGTGTTTGAACAACGGAAGTTCATGCATGTTTAGAATAACATTTCTTCTTCTTTTAAAAATGTCAATGAATTAATGACAGGTCACCACTGAGTAGCACTCCTGGCAAACATTAATACAAACATAATTAATAATATTAATCATATTAATATAGCCATTCACCTATTCAAAGGAAAAGACAAATATTTATCGAAATGAATGCCTTAATATTGGACATTTTTATCCAATGATAAAATTGGATATGTATGACATGTCTATGATATAAAACAGATCCTTAACAGTGAAGGTAGATTCCATTTTTTAAATAAAATGGGAAGTTTACCACCATTCTATTTCCCACATCTAGGCTGGAGGTATTCCTGACAGCTGTGTTCTAGTACAAGCTAAAGTCTCCCGGCTCTTATTTGAGATTGGCTGGTGGGGTGGGATTTGACAGTCCAGATAATTTAGCTGATCATACACTCAGGTAATTTTGTTTTAATTTTTTTAATCTCAAAAATTTATGATCAGTTTAAGAATTTTGTTTTAAAGTGTCTAAAGAAAACATAATTCAAACAGATTGGATTCTGTGATTGTAGTAAATACATCTGTTTTATTTATAAATAAGGCAGGGAATTCTGAAACAAAGACTTCAATGAACATTTTCAGCTCAAGTTTTGGGATTAATTTTCAAAGGCTACTCAAGAGGGTTTTTTTAGATCAAATGTGGACAACATGAGGATGTAAGTAATTACTTTGTATTCCACTACCTTGACAACTTGCTTGTTTAATCTCTTTTTCTCATAAGCCATCCTCAAAACCCCAGTACCCTCTTAAGGGAGGACACTGCTGCAGAGTGTACATATAGACACTTGGGCCTCTTAAAGAAGGTGTAGCTACAGATATAACAGTATACCAGAAAATCCTTATATCCAAGAAAGACTTGGACTTGAACATTATTAACTTACAAATAAGGTGGGTAGGTGCATTTCACATTAATTAAATTAAGTCAGGAACAGCTGTCAAAATAAAATTGACATCAGGGGATCCTCAGCTCTGAAGTTTTAAAACCTCTGCAATCGTAGCGCTAGCGTCCTTCATTTCCTCCACTCTACTAACAAATCCACTTTCCACTTTCACATTCTACTTTCTCTTGGTCACATTCACTGCTGAAGGTTAATCGTGACTCTTAAGACAACAGGAGCTATGTCTGACACTTTCTTTAGCTGGAAAAATGTTTAATGCATTAAGGGCACCAAAAAGGCTGGTGTCCTTGAGTGAGCAATTGAATCAGGATAAAATAAAGGTCACTGAGAATTAAAACAAAACAAATACCTGTCTGTCTGCACAGAGGCTCAGTTGTGCCCTTAGTGCCCCAGCCCCATAGCAACTGTCGCTAACTCTTTATAGCAAAAACTAAGTCTAGTCTGCTGCAGCACAGACTTGAAAGAATTCGGAGATTAAGGTATTCAAACAGAGGTGGAGACAAAAGGTGCATTTTAGTGACAGCAGCACTTGTGATCTAATGCCAACATGTAAGCACAAAGAGCAAACAAAGTGAAGCCATCCTGAAGAAGGCATGTGAGATGAATCACAGGGTGTGATCCTGTCCTTTTCAAACACAACTGCATCATCACTGCTAGTACTACAGAGTTTAAATGATCTTGGGGTTTTCTTTTTTTTTTTTTTTTTTTAAACCTCCAGCCCGACAAGGAAGGCTTGTTCCTTCTCCTGCCAAGCCATGAGGAAAAGGAGGCACAGGAGAAGTTATTTAAATCTGCTCCCAATCAACAAAACAGTGACACTACAGGGAGCAAGTAGGCAGTCTGAAGACAACAAAGGAGTGGTCTGTCCTGGAGGAGCAGCGATTGTGCAAAGCAGGAAGAGAGACTTAAAGTGTTTGCTACCTTGCAGAGAGGCTTGGCAGAAATGATGGCATCAGCCCGCGCTGCCTCCTTTCAAAGCCTCACTCTTTGTGGCAGCGTTCACATTGGGTGGTCAAACGCGTGATGAGCGTTCCCATGGTTAAACCAGCACATGCTTGCCTGGTCCAGGCTCCAGGGAAGCCTTCGGGGCAGAAAATAGGTACACCACAGCACTGTCCACGTGCTCCCTGGCAGCTGCGATCACGGGGAGGAAGCAGGTTCCACTGCTCTGGACCATGAGGGAAGGAGCGCTCTCTCTCCAGGCTGCTCAAGTCATTTCATCACGGAGGGGTGAGATTTATTCCCCCAGGAAACCACAGTGTGATACTGAGCCATAGTGATGGACCTGGTAAATCACACTGAGGAAAATCTCTATTGGAAATCCCAGAGTGGAAGTCTGCTGGGAATTTCAGATGTGCTTCTAGGAATTAGGTACCATCGTCAGTAGCTGCTTTCTAACGTCCACTGCCCATCTCAGTGGGGTCCTCTCTACCTGCATGCACTTAGACACTGCACAAGTGTCTCACCGTGCCTGAGAGATCAGACTGCCAACACAGATTTTCATAGAGCACAACAAGAGTAGTAGCAGGGTTTATTTTCTCAACTACATTATAGATTTCTTCATGTTGCAGAAAATGAATTTAAAGAAAACTTGAAATAAATGCAAATAATGTCAGTTCTTCTGTCTGTACAAAAAGCCCTAAGCTTTCTAAATGCAATTTACGTGAGAGGAGACAAAAGGATTTTGAACTCTTTAGCAAAAAACAGCCCAAGGAAAAAAAGGTGATTGAAAAGAAATTTCATCCTGGCTACAGGTAAATTATATTACAGACAGCTAGTTGTCCAACAGGAACACTTTGGACTGTGATACATATCAAAATAAATTTAATTACCCTTAAAAATCAGAGAATCTGTAAGTTTACCTAAAAAATAGGAGATGAGCTTTTAATTGTTTTTACTGCAGACACAAACAAAAGACACTGATTAACTTATGGGGCTCAAGAGAGGTAATTATTTTGCAGCAGATGCATCTGTAAGAGCAATTCTGTGACAGCTCCAGATTTAATCTGTCTTTGTTTTATGAAGACCATCTGCACAAATTATTTTTTCCCTTAGATTTTAGGTTTTGAGACGAACTCTGCTCAGACAGAACGCAAAACTCAATTACAGCCCAGTATCAGGACCTCCTGTTGCTAGAGATACATGCTACAGACTAAGTCTAATGAAAGCTCCCTAGCTGAAAACAGAGTTTAATTTCCTTTTTTTAAAAAAAAAAAAAAGTAACACACACCCTAGTTTCGTAAAAATATTAAAAAGATGACGGAAAACAGATGAACAGATTACTGAGCACATATGAAAGGGAGAATATTTTAAAAGTTTTTGCCTGGAAACAAACTAAGATGTATTTTAATAAAATACTCTCTTAGAGCTAATGTGCTGTTTCATTCTGCAATATTACCCAAAGAGCAGAGCATCTAGGTAACAGTGTTGTCCTCTAAATCCACAGACTTGAAAAAGCATTTAGCAAGAGATGCCAACATCTTCGTATCAACTTTCCCACTGCTGTTTCCCAGATCACTGCAGACTGTAGCACTGATACCCTTCTCTCTGAAGGCTCAGGGGTAGCAGGGGAGGAGAAAAGTGCAATATCAACACACAGAATCACAGAATCATCTAGGTTGGAAAGGACCTTGAAGATCATCTAGTCCAACCATTAACCTAGCACTGACAGTTCCCAACTACACCATATCCTTAAGCGCCATGTCAACCCTACACTTAAACACCTCCAGGGATGGGGACTCCACCACCTCCCTGGGCAGCCCATTCCAACGCCTAACAACCCATTCTGTAAAGAAATGCTTCCTAATATCCAGTCTAAACCTTCCCTGGTGCAATTTGAGGCCATTACCTCTTGTCCTATCGCTTGTTACTTGGGTCAAGAGACTCATCCCCAGCTCTCTGCAACCTCCTTTCAGGTAGTTGTAGAGGGCGATGAGGTCTCCCCTCAGCCTCCTCTTCTCCAGACTAAACACCCCCAGTTCCCTCAGCCGCTCCTCGTACGACATGTGCTCCAGAGCCTTCACCAGCTTCGTTGCCCTTCTCTGGACACACTCGAGTCATTCAATGTCCTTTTTGCAATGAGGGGCCCAAAACTGAACCCAGTCATCGAGGTGCGGCCTCACCAGTGCCGAGTACAGGGGTAAGATCACTTCCCTGTCCCTGCTGGCCACGCTATTTCTGATTCAAGCCAGGATGCCATTGGCCTTCTTGGCCACCTGGGCACACTGCTGGCTCATGTTCAGCCGGCTGTCAATCAACACCCCCAGGTCCATCTCTGACTAAGTGTGGATCAGCACAGACTTCATGGCACTACTCTGGCCCATCCTAGCCTGGGTCTCGAGTCTTTCCCCAGCAGCCACTAGATTTTGCAATGCTCCCACACTGGCCACCTTGGCAGCGGGACTGGGCTGGGGGCTTCTTCTGATAAGAAGAAAGCAGACTGCACTGATGAGCTGGCAAAGAGATGCAGAGACACAAAGGTCAACAAAAAGTAAGGCCACAGGTTAAGTCATCAGACAGGGCTGCAAACTCAAGCCTCCAAAACACTGCCTCACGCTCCCTCCCCTGGATCACTGGCCTCACAAGCTCTTTAACCGAAATAGCTAGCTGCAACCCAACACGCCAGCTCGCTGTCACACTCACAAGTCGTCTGGCAGAGCACTTACTCCCCTCAAATTTGCTGCCTCTGACCTGGACTGTGCTAAGATTTTCCTGTTCTCCGTGAACTCCATGCTGCATTTCACATGGTGCAACACTGTGCCCCAGCTCACCAGCACCTGTTTTACTAAGGACTATTAGACCAGCTCAGGGTGATATGGCTGGCTTTGACACTGGGCAGACCCACAAGCAACTCAAAGCCCCCAAGGTGCAGGGAGCACTTCAGTACCAAACCAAGAGACTGGCCTTAGCATCAGCACAAAAGTTGACTACAAAGAAAACAGTCTTAGAGAGCAGAATTACAACCAGAGTCTCCAGAAAAGCAGAGGAATCCTTTCCCACAGATACTTTTAGCCAAAACCTATTTGCCCTCACCATTATTTTAAAGGTAAGGTCCAAGGTTCAAGGCAGGGCAGGTCAGGGCACATTGTTTTCAGCAGTTTTGACAAACAAAAGCATCAGCAATGTGTGACCACCCTTCCCAAATGCATTACTGGCTGCTTCTGAGAAACCTAGTCATCTCCCAGGCAAGGTTGGAACTCTTCTCCAAGCACCCATACCCATGCCCCTCCACCAGCACTCATCTGACACGTATTTAGAGCCTGGAGCTCCACACAGGTAGGAAAAGTGCAGTAGCTTTTATTTATTCAAATTAATTGACTGAATGAACTATACCATCCATGTCAAGTCTTCTCTAATGGGCACTGAGTAGTATGATTTCAGGAAGCATCCAGGGAGTTAGACACAGTACAACATGAAGCGATCAGCACTCACTTCCATGCTCTCTTTTGGATGCACACACTCCACAGGGTGTCACATGCTTTACGTCATCCAGCCCCAAGAATGCTCTTTGCGTCAAGGTATAGCTAAGGTACAATAGATGATTTATTGCATCTCCCTTTGTCTTAGTTTTTTGCCTTTAAGCTGGACTTAATGAGCACCAAAGCACATTTGGGGCAGTGATATTTTTCAAAGACTGCACTGAGCTTTACGGAATATTTGCATGAACGTTAATGAAACCAGAAACAATCCCACAAATACTCCCAGAGGAAAAACAAAGATGGTTTTGGGCAAAGTGTTATAGAAAAGGACAAAGCAAGAGTTAAATGAGCATAGTCACATACATGACTGTGTTCTAACAGATGCAGAACTGAGAACACTGACCTCTTCTCCAGGTTACTAACAGCAGCAAGAAGAGGCAGGGACAACTATATTAAAATTTTAGTGAGTTATCACCAACCAGATGTAGTTCTAGATACCATTTAAGTTCCATAAGTAGTTTAGCTCTTGCCTAATCAGTGGTGTTCTGCAATAACATGCAGTAATGTTAACAACCTATCTGGTGAGACCAAGCAGCACCCAGACCCATGGTAATGGTGATGTTCCAACCCTGAGAAGAGGAAACAGAGACCAAAGGGTGCTACTTGGCACACCATCTCCTTTCCCATTTTGGTTCCTCTCACTGTTGCAGCTTTACTATCAAAGCAACCTGCTGCAGATAAGGGCAATACACCCTTCCAGGTGCATTATTCCACAATAACTGGACGTCAGGTAAAGCGTTCTAGGCAGATGAGCATCTGGAGTATTGAGTTGATAGGTCATATTCCCAATAACATGCACTTTGTAGTCCCTACAGTGTTTATTCTCACAGCATTACTCCTCCTTGTCTCCATCTAAGTTTCAAGCAACAGGCCATTTCTGTTGCTCATTCATTAGTCACTAGAGCAAGAGCAATTAGGGATACTTATGGTGTCCAGAAAGAAGTAAAATCCACACGAACCTCAGAGAGGAGCAAAACCAACTGTTTTCAAATTGGCAGCAAACGGTGTTTTGCAAAAGGAAAACCCCAGACACTTTTTCAGATGTAACAGCTTCCAAACCAGCAGTGAAGCCTGCTTACTTTCTCATGCAATAATCAAGGGAGGGAACCAGATTCCTGCAACAAGTCAATAACTTGCCAGCTGAGAAAAGCTATGGAGATCTGAGAGGTGAGGAGAAAGTTATTGCTAGTCAAGGCTTCAAAAAGCTTAGAAGATTCAGAGTAAATCCCTTCACTGAGGCTGCCAAACCAAACCAAGTTTCCCATCTTCTCTCAAATTTGGCCACCCCACTGTTTTGGGATCACTCTGGTCTTACTAATATCTACTCCAGGATGCCACAGGAATTGAGATAAGCAGGATCTTGAGGCATGTAGAATTATAATATTTCTAAGGAGGCCCCTAGCTGCAGCAGTACAGCTCTGTAATAACACATTCCTTTCCACAGCTTAGCTGCAAAGATAATTTGGCTAAGTTTGATCACTACCCGTTCATTTAGTACCAGTTTGGAAATGCAAATTCCGGTTTTAGTGCACAGCTGAGAAAAGGTGAACTGGCAGGAGAGACTCCTGCTAGATCCCTTCAGAAGGATTTCCTTCTGAAATCATCTTTACCCTTAAGAAGTGGTTAGACTCGTTTGTTGTTTGTTTTCTTGACAGGAGGACTGACAGCAGGGAAACCTTTGCTATGATCCCAGAAAGCACAGACTGCAACACTTCAATGCAAACGCAGTTAGACACTGGCATCTAGAAACCACACAGTGGTTTTGTTCTGTGGTACAGGGAGGAAGATTTTGGCAAACTAAGGATGTAACAAAGCAGGTTACTAGTCTGAAGTATTAAAACCAGCCACATGGAAGGTGGATTATTGCTTGAAAGATACCATTAGGTTTTATATCACCTCATTCTATAACCAGCTCTTCAGCATGCTGTAGAGATAGCAGTCGACCAACCCATAATTGACAGGAAGGTTCATCTACAAATATTTCATTGTCATTGTCAATATGAGAGAAGTCATGAAGAATTTAAGTGACTGAATATTTTCTGCATGTGTGTGGGAATCGTACAGGCAAAACCAGCATTTTGTTTTCTGTGTGAAGAACCACATTTGCCAACAACGCATGTTCGTCCTCTTTTGCTACATGGTTTAACACATCCTGGTGGGTATGCATTTCACAGTTGCTAATTATGGAGCACGACGCTTACATTCTGAATATCAGATCCAGCTTTCAACCTCATTTTTGCTTTCATCCTCTGCAAAAGAGCGACTCCTTTCTCTTAAGACAAAAAAACCTCAGAGCTAGATCCTCATCAGGAATAAATCACTGTCTCCATTAACTATCAGCGGATTGTTGAAAGCTAATAGCAATATGCAATTTCTTAACAATGCACAAATATTTCCTTTTATATTCCAAGATTGCTGGGCTGAAGAATACTAATATTTCCTCACATTCAAACCAACTCAGGAACGAAACCACTGGCGCAAACTCAGTGACTCTGCCACTGGAGCTAACATCACTTCTGGAATGCTGCCACAGGCTCCACAGATGATTCACACGCGCACACATGCTATTAGACAAGTGCCTCATATAAAATAATAATTAGCAGCAATAACAAACATCCTACCACAAAGCACTGGTGCAGCATGAAATGGATTTTCTCAAGTTATTTTATTTTGCATCTTCTGTTGCCTTCATTATATTTTAATTAAAACTGTATCAGGAGAAAAATTAACCTAGAAATAACCTCATTAGACACCCAGAGAAGCAGCAATGTAGAGCAATGTTAAATTCAGCTGGGATTGCAGATGGTAGGTCTGTAAATCAAATTCTGCTTCAATTCAGCACTTCAACACAAAGTTCAGCCCTTCAAGAAATTGCTAATGAATTATATGGTATCATGAAACAGATCCCTCTTGTGCTGCACCATGACCAGGGATAAAGATGATATATTTCTCTGCAATCTTTATAGACCATAACTGCTTAAATCATTAAATTCAGAATAAATTTGTATTATTAATGTACAGAAGGACTTGGGGCATATTAAGGGGCATACAGAAGGACCAGGTCAGCATATTAAGGGTGTGAATTCCTTAGGTCTGTACAAGTTACCGTATTTTTGATGTATGCTATCTGTGGGTTATCCATTAACAAAGTAAAATACCACCGTAAAATTTACTCATGCATGAATATAACCTAAGCCGTGGACCAAAAAATGTTTGTTCCCTCCTCCAACTCTGCATTGCCTGCTTCTCTATTCCAACAACCCAAATTCCAAAAGCAGAAGTAGGAGGTACTTTTGGGCAGATTATCCAAGGATTTATTCTCAAGTAACAGTACTTAAGAGGTACAGACTATTGAAGGCAAGAGCTGTACGAATTAAAGCACTGGTATCAGCTCTGACATCTGCAGAACGGGAATATCTCTTACTCTTTTCTAAAGGGGAAAGGAAGGAGGTGTCAGGCAGGATCAGATCAGAAGTATATCTAGTCTAGTACATCTCCTTCACTTCTAGGTGGCAACAGGGAAATGTAGTAATGGGGATATGTAGATGTGATCCGACACTTGAAATTAGGCAGCGATTAGTACAAGCCTTGAAACACTACCCTACGTATCCAGTATCTCAGCAACATTTGTGTCAGCAAGAACTATTGACTTAGCTTGTTCTTATTATCCAAATCAGTGTATAATCCCCTTTCTTAATACTGCTAAACTCTTAGTCTCAGTAATTTCCTGTAGCACTGAGTTTTATAATCTAATTACTGGCTGCGTAAGGAAATGCTTGATTTTGATTCTACTGCCTTTCCTTTTCCTTGTCTTCCAACACATGCAGAACCAACATTCAGATTCCTCTCTAGACCATTATTATTTTCTGGATTTAACTTTCTTTAAAAAAAAAAAAAAAAAAAACAGGTTTGGCATAATTCTTTGAGATAGGAGTATGCATATAAAACAGACCACTGTGGAAGTGCCAAAGCCCCCATTCATCTAGAAGATGTTATAGTGTACTTGTCTGCTTTCCCATGCTTAGTCTTTTCTGGTTCTTTCCGTCTTTCAAATTTAAAAAAACCCCAACTCTTCCTGTCAGGCATCATAGCCTGTACAAAGCTGGGACCTCCTTTATTTTTTATTTATTACTAAGAGATGTATAAAATAGTCTGTGGGCACTTATGGAAGGTAGGAATGCAAATGGCTTACTTTCTTGACAAACCTAAATAACTTTTTGGAATAAGATCATCTCTACAACATAAGCAGCGCTATCTTTACAAAATACAGTTAACTTGCAAAACTCAAGTCACCACTTGCTTCCACCTCTACTCGGGAATGAACACGAACAGAGCACAGCTAGATATCCTTCAACAGGCTGAAAAGAACAGCAAGCAGCACATAGCACAAAATATTGTCATTTTCTTGCCAGTGCTTATTACAGCAATAAATAACCAGCTGCCTGCTACCTTCACATACACTCCTAGTGTGGAGGCTTGCTGTAAACACAGAAGCACTGCTCAGCCTGACAGCATTCCATCTGTCTGTGGAGAAGATTTTATAGGAATATATATGTACACGCGCAAGCCAGCCAAGGGGCTCAGCCACTATGAAATCTACAGCATACAACACCAAAAAGGAATGAGGGTGTGGTGGGGGCCTGTTAAACTCATGAAATGAAGGAAGAAATCAGATGCAGGAAGGCTCCAGGATAAAACTTCATGTACTATAACCCACGCTGATGCTGAATCACTGGCCTATGTTGTTTTGTTTAAAAAAATATTGTGGCTGATGAAAGTGTGCTATATTTTACACTTGCAGTCTGATACTAAAGGGTTATGAGTCATTATTTTTTGTGCTTTTATGCTGCAGTCTCATCAGTTGCACACCAATGAGCTCAGCAAAGTAAAACAGAGAAACAGGCAAAAAACCTGAGGCCTGAATTAAGCCAAACAGAGAACTAGTTTGAATCCAGTGCCAGATCCCCCACTTACTTACGTAATTTTTTTTTTTTTTGATAGGTACCTGAGCTGGGAGGCTTTAGGAATATTTCATCTGGACCCAATCCATGTGGTGTGGTACAAGCCAGATGTTACAGAAGGGAAACAAGGAGACATTGAGAGCAGCATGTGAATGCAAAGTCAGGGACTAAATAACTACATAGAAAACCAGGAAAAAACTCCACAATGATCCCCCCAATCCTGGGATTAATCCAGGCCACATCACTGCAGAGAGCAGGGACCTCCAGTCAGAAGATGGTAACAGCTGTACAGGCAGTAGCTCATCATACGGCTATGGAGCATCCCTGGCAATGCTCCAGGCACCAGATCCACCATAAGATCTACTCGTGCACACAAAATGAAGGTATCACTGCCCACAGTCTCCTGCTCAGCTCTTACTCCAAATTTGACATGGCAGAATTGGGTAGGAACAAGTTGCATCCTCGCACAGCAATAAATCTGACCTCTACACTAAGCAGCGTCCTGGGAGCACAAATACAGCTTCTGATTTCAACAGCACTGGCATCTCTTTTTTCTCCTCCTCCCTGCCACCAGGCACAGAGGATTCCCCGCGATGTGTTTCTCTGCTGCCAATTCATAGCAGCACCTAAAGAAGCTTCAAAGTCAGAGAATAAATTCAGAAGCAGTAACAGACCATGGCAGTCAAGGCAGATGTATCTTGTTTTCTCTTGCTGCACTTCAATGACAACTGTCAGTGCAGGGCCTTTTGGATCCAATAAACTCTAGATCATTTTTTTAGCACATAGTCACACTGTATGTCTGAGAAAAGGTTTGAATGATGGAGGCATATGTGTAGTGAAAGCATCTCGGTGAAAAGGAGACAGTCAGGCCATTGGTCTGATGCCTAAAAGTGGCTGAACGTCATACAAAGAGGGTCCTCCAAGGTGTTTTGTGTAACAGGACAGTGAATCTGACAAATTACAAGGCAAAACCCCTACATTTAGAATCAGACCGGGGGTGGGGGTGGGGGGGGAAGAGTAAAAATCTTGCTAATAGAGTAATGAAGAAACATCCTTCATTACTGTACAAGTTCACTGCTTAGGTACAGGTGCAGGTACTTTACACAGGATCATATACCTTATCTCAGTGACATTCAGACATGCTCAAGAGATACTGGTATTTCAGCACACAGTGCTCTGGCACATGTTGCTTACATAAGCGATCCCTGTAAATTGGTAAGAAAAGAACATTCTCTGATTATTTATTTATGCAGCTCCAGGGGGCTATTTGCTATCTCAGCAGAAACTATGATGAATTACATAAAAGCACTACCAGAGTGGGAAGAACACTCATGTACAAACGTGCTCCCACATGTGGCATGATGCAAACCACTCTCTTTCCATGGACTGTACCAGAGGGCAAAGCTGTTCAGTGCAAGCAGCGAGGCTGGGTGCAGGGCAGGCGAAACATGCACCCACCAGAGGCATACACTAGAGAAAATCAAGCAGAAATCAAAGCCACTGCCAGCAAACCAGCATATTTAAAAGAACAAACATGGACATGAGAGGTTTGAACGTGACTTGAGGAGTGACATGTCTTATTTATGCATTGTATCACACCACCTTCTAAACTACAAATGCTGCTCACAGCTGGGCTGGAGGTGATAAGCCCCAGAGCATCTGATTAAATGTTTAATTTAATTTAATCTGATTAAATAAATTTTTAAAAACCTCATGTCAACATGGGATAACACGCGTCAACATGGGATAACATGCAGCCTCAAAAATGGTTATGGGCACATGGAGGGACATGGTGGGTCAGGCAACCCAGGCAGGAGCCGCAGGCCAGGCCCTGTGGGCTGGAACACGTGATAACATGGGATAACATTGGATAACATGGGGTAACAAGGGAGAACATGGGATAACACAGGTTAACATGGGATAACATGCAGCCTCAGACATGGGTATGGGGACATGTGGGGTCAGGCAGCCCCGGCATGATCACAGACCAGGCCTGTGCCAGAACATGGGATAACATGGGGCAGACATGGGATAACACATATTAACAGGGGATTAAATGTGTGAAGCTCAGGGTTTACTGGAAACTCTGCAACATCGTTACCTGGATTCTCTGCCTTGAGTACAGCCGCATTTCAAGCCAATGCAGCTATACTGCTTCCCCAAACACCCAAGTCAACCTGGGTGACCCACACAGCGCCATGCTATCAAAGAAATATCCTGGCGGGCTGGCACAGGGTAGCCTCAGCATGGCTTTCCAAGCCAATTTGCCCTTTTCCATTGTTCTGTCCTGGCCAGACATCCTGCATTACTTAAATTGGGATTTTTAAGCCATTTTCACAGATCTTTACCACCCACACCTAAGTGATGCAGCTGACAAGCTGAGACTCTAAGGCAGGCTCTGCAGACAGCAGGGAAGGGTAATGCTGGTTTTACATAACAAGGTTATCACAAGCATTTCATGTTTTGCCACTTGCTGGCTGCTCAGCACAGATGTATATGCCTTGGGTCATTTTTACAGTATCTGCACTACAACAAGCTGCAAAGAGCAGCTTTATTATAAAAGAAAGGTGGGAACACCTTGGGAGCCCCACACAAAAGAATCTAACATTGATGAAAAGATGCCATGAACAAGCGTGCAGGTCACAGAAACAGTCTCACTCCTTTACAGCTTTCCCCAGTTATTTCAATTACTTAAGGATTCATGGCATGCATTTTCATTTTTCTTCAAGAAAAAATAAAGTATTTTGTGGAGATGTTTCAGCTGTACAGAAGTTCTTGCACTCCAAAGTGACTGGAAACATTCAATACACCAGCATGTTTCACAGCTGCTATTACTGTATTATTGTATCACTTCATTATAAAAACACATACCTTGGCTTATAGGCCTCATGACTACTTTGTAGCTTCTGTCCAGCTGCTGAGGAAAAACAGAGTTTCACTGAAATTGTTTCCCACAAAAGATGCTTCTCTTCCCTAAAAGAAGAACTGAAAATGGGACAAGACTAACCTGGACACCCTACAGCAAGGTCTGCAGGAGCTATAGTCCAACCCCTTTGTGTCCTCATTCTCCTCTGTGGTCTTTCCCCCTCATGTAACTCTCACGTCTGTGAATCTTTTAATGCAAACTTCTTGCATGATTTTAAAGCTAAAAATACATCCTAGAGATTTGGTTTTTTTTTAAAAAAAAAAAGGAAACCAAACCTTTTTCTCCACAGTAGTAGACAAAGTGAACTTCTTTCTTTGACTCTCAATGTTTCAAACATAGAGCACCCACCGCTCAGACATACATATTATCCTTGTTTAGACATATACCACTGCAAAAAGCCCAACCCAACTTTTACAGGAACACAGCATTGCAAGAGGCACTTGCTGGATTTCACATCAGAAAAAAAGAGATGAAGGGAACCAGACATTCCGTCTGCTGTGGGGAGGGGGCAGCTCCCAATATAGCCAAGAGTTCTTCTGCTGCACCCAAGTGGCACCCAAATTCACCGCTATATCAGGAAAGCTGAGGACATTCTCCCAGACCTCTGCACTTTGCCTGGTGAAATACTTTTTGGATACCTGGATCTAAACAACATGAACACATTAACAGTCACTTCTCAGTTGTAAGAAGTACAGCTATAGAAGGTTATCTAGGAATTCAGCATATAAAAACATAACTTGTCTGAAAAAGAGGAGATGGACTGCAGTTAAAATGGTAACCCAAGGTGACAGGTAAAGGGGGAATCCTGCCTATCTCCCACACACATGTAAAATATTCTCTCCATCACTGCCATTGGTATCCATCTTCCCATACCTTAATTAGTGATTGTTCCTAGAGCTCTGCAGCTTTGAAATAATGACAAAATGAATCAAAATCTATTAGCTAGAGATTAAACAACAAAACCCATTTTGCACAGGCTTCCTGGTCTCTCCCTCAACCTCACTGACACTTTAATTTCCTCCTTCCCTTCCCTGAATCCTGCACTTTCATTCAACCCTTATCCTTTCCGTTGGCACTTCAGCACCCTTGCACAGAGACACAATACTGCTGAAGGGAACAGAGTTGGGCAATGAAGCAGATGAAGATCTCTGCAAGAGCAGCCTGTGCTTTCGATTCTAATCATGTGAAGGAAACAGCTCCTGCTGCTTGCTCAAAGCCAGCACCTGAATGAGAAGCAGGTGGCAAAAACAGTCCTTGGGCAAGATTGAGCCGATGAGGCAAAACAAAGCATTTATCGCTTTTATAAAAATCTAATAGAACTTGAAGAATTTATACTACACCTTTGCACTAAAATAACTGCCACGGGAAATAAGAATCTCTAACCACCACCTCCCTGCCTGTGACAAACTCATGTTGTGGCAGGCCAGACTCCACCACTCTGGAGCATTCAGTAAATCCCTTGCAGCTCTACACAGAAGCATGGAAGAGAACCAAAACCAGTGTGTGAAACTGGTATCACGGGCATCAATACATTTTGGAGTCATGCTCTTGAAGGACTAGACAAGGAATGACATTTACTCACTGAAATATTGTTCTAGGCCATGGCTTCCATGACAGCTACCTAGAGACATACCAGATGCAACACAGACCTGTTAATACAGTCTTTCCCTGCAGATTTTGGAGCCCAACTGAAGACAATTTATAGACAAATTCATTTCAGATGGGAGCCCAGTGTAGTGAAGGCAGCCATTCTGAGTGGGCCTTTGTTTTACTATAACAGGGACTATAGGGACTATAACTTCAGTAAGCGCTCTGTTCCCTCCAGCAGCACCAGATGACTGCCAACAACTGGCATCCAGGTTGCTCCAGGACAGACCCACCTCTGCTGATGACTCCAAGGGGTGAGGAACAGAGATAATGTTTTTGAAAAAGCTAAGAAGGGCTACAAAAGAAAGCTTCAAGCACAGAAGAAACTTTGCACTACATATGCAATAAAAACCTATTTGTGGAATGGGGAAGCCCAGGGAAGCACCCATTAAGGAGGAACCCAAAGCAAGGATCAGCTTTTCAGACGTGTCTGCACTGTATTTTGCAGCTTTGTAGAGCCAGTAGCATCTGGCTACCTAAAGACACTCCATGCAGACCTGACATCAGTCTGTACCTTGGTCAGTAAGAATTCCTGAGGTCTTCTTGTACTGTCTTAGAAATTCTTATTTGTCCCTGTAATATTTAATGGTATCGTGGTGGTTACAAATGACAACTGAAAGGTACAGGCTTTGTAGGGTCTGAACTTGTCTATCATTCCTCTGTAAAACACACACTTGAATGGTTTCTGTTCCCAGTCTACAGTTTTCCATCTCAAAGAAGTCCACACCTGCACTTCAGAGGATGGAAAACTATTCATAAGAACTCAACAAAGTCTTGTTCTCTATCATTTATTTACAGCATTTAATTCCTTCTTATTTAAACATCTAGCACTCACTAACTAGTCTGGTAAGATAAAACAGCATTGGCATAAGTATGTACAAAATTGCCTCTCAGCCACCTTAGGAGCAACTGCCATAACGACATTACTGAAGTCTGAATTAGATTAGGTCACAGCAGTGGACAAACACTGATAGTTATGATGAGAGAAATAAAAGCCCAGGTTGGAATAACAGTTTAGATAAAGATAAGGAAGAAATGGCCCACAAGGACTCTTATACTACAGCCGCAGGGCAAGGCAGGATTAAAAGACCCCAGTCCCACTGGTGGGCAGACACAGCTCTATTACAGGTCCTGCTGTTCAGCACTGACACGTGCTGATAGCATGGTGGCTACTGCCAGCAAATGAACTAGGCCCCTCTCATACCAGACAACTGGTAAAAGATTAATGAGATCTAAAATAGACATATATTGTTTCCATATGCCACCTGTGCACTTTTTAGAGCTTTATGATACTCTCTAGCTAATGGCCAGACTGCTGCCACCAGTGTAAAGCATTCATATTCGGTCAACTCCAGTAGATGGAGCTTTAAGAAAAGCTACAAATGCATTTGTTGTAATAATGAAATTAGCTATATGGTATCTTGAAAGCAGGTACGAGCTTTTGTGCAGCCTCCTTTTTGAAACGAACACCAATAACGGTTTATTATCATGACATTTTATATGGATACACAGATTCCCCTCCTCGCCCCACATTCAGTAAATCCCTGCACTGGCTACTGAAGTAGAATCACATTTATTTTCCTAAACCTGACTCATAGGCCTGTCTGACCTTTTTAACATCACTAAAACACTGTCTTCACATTTTAGTTTTGCCATTTCAAGTCTAAGCCAAACCCTTACCCTTATAACCAGAGAGGACCGGAAAACCACCTTGGAAAATACAAGGACTACAAGCACACCAAACATCAAAGGCTGATGCAGAACAAATATTTTCTTGAAAACTGTGCCAGCAAGGTTTTGGAAGTAAAGCCAATAAAACCCATGAAGTTTCGTGAAATAAAAGTCCAGCAATAACAGTTGATTTAGGGATCATGTAGAAGACTCAGCACACAGCACAGGGCGGGAGGATAGCATTTAGGACTTCTAGTCTTTAATTACAGGCTGACAGAGTAAATAATTCCATGCTGTTTCGAGGACCATCTACTGAAAGGTCTGTGTACTTTTGGGGACAAAAAGGACCACATTACCCAGAATCCACAGCAGGTAGGTGGCTGGATGTGGACAGTGGAGACGTGCGAGGGAAAAAGTCACCACAAATTAGCACAGAATAGGAGACAAGGCAGGGAAAGTATGAAACCAAGGAATATTATAAGGGAAGGAAAGAAGAGAACAAAGCATGTGAACAGACTGCAGTGAACAAAAAGACCAGTAAAAGAGCAAAAGGCAACTCTGATCTACCTGTAGGGATCCTAGACTTAATATTACTAGGTAGTAAGAGACCTTTCAAGAGAGCACCTTTTTGAGACCACTGTACTAGCCCAGGCATAGTTCAGTGCCCATCAAGGAACAACTTCCCTTCCTTCAATACAGGTACCAAACTGGGAAGAAAAAAAGAGAAAAAAAAAATCTACCAAAACAATGCACAAAGAACTAAAAGCAAGGACAGACAGCTCTGAGCCATGTCACAGACATTGCACTGTGCATGGTTCTTGTCCCCACAGCTCTAAAAAATCATTGACAAGCTAGAAGGGACACACAGAAGCATAGTCTAAAACCGACTAAAGTCTTGGAATGGCTTTTCTTTGAGATAAAAATAAAATACACCAGGTTTCTTTAGCCTGGAAAAATACAACAGAGAGAATGTGTAAGTTGTCTGTAAGACCACAAATGGCTTGGAGAAAGAAACAGCAGTGATGATACACTGTTTCTGATCCTGAAGGAACCCAGGATATTAAGGGCATCAAAGGAAGCAAAAGATGCAAAACAAAGCCAGTGGTTCTCCACAGTCTCACTCCCATTTTGAGAGAGATAGAGAGGTCCAAGAGCAGTTAGACAAATTCTTGGCAGGATCATTCATCAGGAGCTAGTGACACAGTGATATGCCATCTGTGGCTCCTAAACAAGAAGTCCTGGAAGCTAAAGGCTTGCAGGGATGGGATCACTTCTGTTTGTACTGCTCTTAAATATCACTATTACCTGATGCTCAAGACAAGTTACCACTCAGGCAATCTTCACTCTGACCCACTATGGGCATTCTCATACTACCCTGTCCTGCATTTTCTTCTTTGGAGATGCTTCCTGTTGTACTGTGTGTCAGTTAGAACTGACAAAACCACTTAAATCCAAAGTTCATTTCTGTGAGGCCCTGTCAATCAGACTCTGACACCTCATGTCTTCTGGCAAGGTGGCTCAGTATTTGCAAATAAGGAATCTGAAGCATTTAAGAGAAATCTCCACAAAGTGAATGGTGTCTGAAAAAATAAAATAATCTGACACATTTTTGCACACAGAAGAACAAAACCTCACTAAAAATCTTTTAGCAATGTAAGGGATGCAGCAGCATACATTCAGTTAGTAAGCCTTCCTACATATAAGCAGATTCGGCAACTCAGTATCCAGGCTCTAGATAATATAATGCACCACAGCAACTCTGCAACATCTTTACAACATACGGACTTTACATTTAAAATGGAAAATAACCTGAAGAGTTATGAGCTACCTCAGAAACACATCTTGTTCTCAGTGGTGAACAGGATAAATGTGTTCTCTGATTCACAGCTTAACGGTTCCATTGGGAGTATTTACTGTTCCTCACTCCAAACCTTGTTTCACCTTCTCTGACCAAACAAGGTCTAAATAAACTTCCTCCAAAAGTTTAAAACAACAGGTTCTTTGTAGCTGGGTCAGACAGGTACAAGGTGCTGCTGGCCTTTGTTATCCCAGAAGGCAGGTAGAGACTTCACTGTCCTCTGTACAGCAGATAGCCGTGGAGCACAGTGTTGGTTGCTGCCCCATGGAGCTCGTCCACCCTGCAAGTGAGATGCGCTGAGGCCACAGGTACAGAAAGAAGAGGCCACAGCAGTGAAGAGCCATGCCCCAGATCACAGAGCAGACCAGTGGCAGTCAGTGTGACTGATTTGACAGGAAAAGGACTGTAAGAACGTGGGATAAGAGCAGAATTTGGCTTTGAACAAATACATTCAGTCTTGAATGTGTGGTGTATTTGCTTGCCTCAACTCATTAACTGGTATAGAAATCCTATGTATATCATCACCCTTTAAATACATGGCATCATCTTTGAAGAATGGTGATTTCAGGAAAAGAAGACGACTACCACTGGGAAGTCTGGCTCAGATCACAGAGCTAATCAGTTCTTTGCTATTACATTCACCTGAACTATGTCCTGGGTAAGAAACTGGCAAATCTTAAGGTGCATGCATCTTCAGCCTCAAGGTTTCCCACCCTCCCTATGAGGACTTAGCATTAAATACTAGAAAGCAGATATGTTTTGCTAGCTTGAAGAAAAGTATTGATGCAATGCACAGAAAGTTTTCAGTCCTGCAGGGAGCTGAGCAGCCAACTCCCTGGACAGTCAGGGGAAGCACAGTCACTCAGCTCTTTGCAAGGCTGTGCTCTACAGACCCCAACCAGTATTAGCTGGCATCAGCAGGGAGCTCTGTGAAAGTTACTGTCCAGCACCAGAAGCAAAAACTTCATCTGTCATGTTTATTAGAGCTAGAGAAGCTCTAAATCCAGCACCACAAACACATGCATGTGTATATCATCAAAAAGAACCCCAAACCAGTACCCCCAATACTTTCCACAGATACTTAATCTGTTGCACTTACTAATAAAAGGTGACTCATTAAGCAATGGCAATTTGTTACAGGTTAGGCCCACTCCTAAAGCTACCATGCGGATGAACACTACCTCTACAGTAGTCATGCAGAAGTTCTCAGTACAAGGCTACAGCATCCAGTTACAGATTTGATAGGCAACTGCTTAGGACTGGCTTTAAGGAGGAAACAAAGCTCCCGCCAACATTTAGAACCACTTAGAAACATTTAGAAACTTAGAACATCTAGAACAATTTAGAAACCACTTCACTGCTTGAAGTTTGGTGGGAGCATCCCAAATTGGAAATCAACCCATTCTGTTTCTGCCTCTACATAAAGAGGCTGGCAAGGGTTTAATTAGCCCATACACTCAACTGAAAACAACGAATGAAAGAAAACAACAGTGATGGTCCCCAAAGTCACCCTCAAATATACAAATTACAAGTTCTGTATTGTGCCAGCACTTTTGAAGGATTCAGGGATAACATGCAGAACACGTATTATGCTCCTTTCCACGTTGAAAGGCTTGGTAATTAGATTGGTGGATACAACCGAAACTGTGTGCCTAATGAGAGCGAGCCTACCAAATCCTCTTTTTCTGGGAAAAAATATGAGCCAGGTAGTAGAAGAAAAGTCACTCTGAGCAGAAGATACAATCCAAACAAGTCAATACAAAACCTCAGACTACAGCACACAGTTGCACTACACAGTTGTTCCCCAGCACCTCCAACAGACAAATTCCCAAGCTCTCCTTTACACACAGCACCGCAGAATCCAATCAGACAACTTCAGTGCGTAAAGTGCAACTCCTTGTTTTTGTTACTGAAGCATTTCCTCTGGACTTGATTTCTAATTATTAATGGTTTAGTACAAACTGTTCATTTTCACAGAACATAGAGGTACTCTGAAGCATTAAACTCTAAAAAGCAAGTCACATGTCTCAGTTTTTTCCCTTACTAAGTATAGTGCTCTAATTCTCCTTAAAATAGGATTAGTTTTCTTCACAATCTGAGGAAGAATAAGCTCTGCCTTTTTCTCTTCCAGGATTTATTTTTGGCTGAATGCTTTATGTAACACATTCCTGAAAAATTAATTTACAAAAGATGTAAGACTTTCAGCGACTCAGTGGTGCTGAGTGCTTTATTTTTTGTGTCACGTGGTTTTCCTGTATTCCTTTTATGTAAGGTATCATGAATTCCACTTTGCAGCTTCATTCAATATTCAACACAAGTCGGCCACAAAGAGATGCTTGGAACGTTAACACTGCCAAACTCACCAGAGCCATATAGTTACCCAACCCAAGGGCCCGCCCATGACTTCAGTGGAGCTGCATAAATTCAAGTCCACTGAGCATCTGCCCCACTGGATTACAACATCTCTACAAAATTATTAAGATTTGAAACACTTCACCTTTTTTTTTCCCCTTAAGAAGACTAGAGTATTAAGACAAATCTAGTATATTGATCATATTTAAGAGTGTACTTGGTTAAAAATCATGAATAAAAAACCAAAACACATTCACTTGAAAATAGGTGCTTCTTTGCTTTTGATAAGCTGAACAAATCACCTGCCTTGACAAATAACTGGATGTTTATACCAGTATTAGGGATAAAAGAGAAAACTGTTAATACCAGAACTTTTGGAAAGGCTAAAAAAAAAATGATGGTTGCACCCAAGAAAAGCACGATATAACCAAGCTTTAAAGACTCTTCATTTCCATAACAAAATCAGATCCCAGCAGGGCTGAAATTGTAACAGACAGAAGTAGGAAAGCTATTCCTAGACAAAAACAAATACTTCACCAACAACCAACATTAGCCACCTTATGCCAAGATCCGTGCAGTAAACAGTGAGCAGCCAACACTCTTCAGAAGTATTCCCACATCAGCCTTGGGGACTTTTTAGCATCATTTCTCAACAGCGGTAAACTAACACAGGACTGAGCTCAGTACCGTGACATACATCCCCACCACCAGCTGAAAAAACAAAATAAAAATCAACAGTCCTCGAAGTTGCGAGCATGCAAGGCTGGTGGCATCAGAAATGGGTAACACTGCTCACTAGAGGGCAGCAGGAAACAAACTAAAACCAGTAAAAATCCACTAGTTCCCAAAATAGGGACCATGATCTTCACCAAGGCCAAGGCAGTTACGAACAGGTCATCTGCCTTAAAAAAAACAATTAACTCTGACGGTGTTTGGGATCACAGTTCAAACTGAAGTGGGTTTGCAGTGGGAGCGAGCATGTTAACTTCTGCAAAGGAGACTCATGTTCATAACAGCACAAAGCACCTTTGTACAGCACCATCCCCTTCACCTTCACACCAAGCCAGAAAGTAAAATATTCTTAGGGTGACCTGTATCTTTCTGGTAAAGGGAGACTATCAGAAGCTTCTGTACCTAAATATGGTAGTGCATGTACAAGTCCTTTTTAGCTCAGCTTTGGCTCAGTCTGAAAGTGCTTTAAAGTATCATGCGTTTTTTGGATTTACAAAGTTGCACAGACCTCTTAAATGAGACTACATGTAAAGGTCTTTAGCCTTCAGGTTGTCTTCAGCATGGCCAGACAAAACAGCATTTTGGAAATTCTGCAACTTATGGTAGCAGCAGTAGCTCAGACAGACAAGCTGTAATTTCTATACCAAGTAATGAATTAATACCCTGAATTCTGGGCTGAACTGAATCTCCAAGCACCCATCAAGTGACAGCCTGGAAAGGTTGCTGCTGACATGGCAAGTACAGCCTGCTCCCTTCATTTTCAGCTTCTACGTCAGCACTTGTGTACAACTCCCATACAGAAAAAGCACAAACCATGCCAGACTTCTTCAGGAAACACAAACCACTTCTGTTAAAGAGATTAAGCAACTCTTGACAGGCAAGTGGACATGGGAAACAGGAGAGAGCATTTAAGGACAAGTCAGAACACGCGCACCAACATTAGCGTGACTCCTCAGTTGCTAATAAAAGACATAGCAACCCATTGCAAAACTAGGCATGTAAATTCACTGGGTCTGTGTAGCATTTTTTTCAGAGGAATCCCAATTGCCTATAGAACTGACAGCTGTGTTAACAGGTTAGAAATCTCTGTTTAACATACATGCTTGGTTGACTGAAAAAACTGAATGCAACTGGAACAGTCCAAAAATCATGATGGCTTTTATTTTTAGACTGAGATAGTCTTGTGATCAGGTGTCCTCTTGATTCGAGCAGCAATTTCAGCAGCAGTGCTGTGGCCCAGACTCATTGATTTGCCTGGAGCCAGGGAGCTTCCAGTGAAATGGTTCTGCTCCGTTTCCCCCAAGCTCTCATGACTTGTTCCAAATGGACTATTTTTGAAGGAAGCCTACACAAACCACGACTGAAGGCAGAAGGGGCTTAGCTCTGCCCATGCTTCAGACAGGCAGTCTCCCACGCTGTGCCACCAGCTAAGCCCCCACACGCTGCCTTCAAGCTTGGTAGAATCACTCCAGGGCTGCACTGCAGACCCAGCCCTGTCAGACCATGGAGCGTGGGCAGAGCCCAGAACCCTGCCTGCACCCATCTGTAGAGCACATCTATAGTCTATTCTCTAACCCTTTTTTAGACTTCAATTTTTCCAGGCAAAGACTATGTTTCCACTGTCCCTGGTATGCTCTGGTTCAGTGCCCTAGAAAAAGGAACATTGCCAGTGACTTATTTCATTGGAAACAACCTTTATGAACTGCCTTTCAAGTATTAATCCAAATACTTTAAGGCTTTCCCACACACACACACCTGAGCGCTGCCAAGTAAGAACTTTTACTGGCAACTTTTCTTAATCCAGAGGAAGTAATAAAGTGTTGCTGCAGCACTGTGCAACTGAGTGATGCAGGTCAGAAACACTATAAACATTTTTTTTTAAATTATTTTCCAGTATGGGGAAAAAAAAAAAAAAAGGAAGCATACAGAAAGGTTCACTGATCCAATTTAATTTTCTCAGTCTATCACCACTTAAACACTTGAATTCACTATGACAATAAACTAAAAGTATGCATGCTTGTTGCAAGAGCAGAACCCTCCTCATGCACAAATCATAAACATAAGTTATTTATACATAACTTAGACATGTAGTAGTATTCCCACAGGACTTCTGTTTTCTTGCTTCGGGATGCCTGCTTTCAGAAGGCCCTGTTTCCATAGCTAATGGGTACTGTCTTCTGCTATTACAAGTGATGAGTCTCTCTAGACTAGTAAGACCTATTACTAGTGACTCAGGCACTAGGAATACCTCCACATCCATTCCTGACTCCTGAGGCTCAGAGGGCATGGTATTTTAGTCAGTCTCTGTCCAGTTTGTGTGACAGATGTCAGAAAACACAGCCTGTCCTGTCAGTCTGCTTCTTTCCTAAGGAAGCTGTCGCATTCCCAGAGACCTAATGGCCTTTTGGAAATGCTTTTGAATCACGAAGGAAGATCCTCACCCCTAACAAAAATCTTTCAAGTTTGACAAGAAGACTCATCATTCATCCTGCCCACGCCCCATAATGAAATCTTCTGGTCATACTGTGGGGTGCAAGCTATAGCCACCCCACTCTCCTAATTTATCTTGTGTCACAGCAGCATGAGAAAATAAACATCTACAGCACGTCTCATGAGAAAATAAACAAGCGCAGGACCTTCCCTTCCCTTCCCAAGACACGTTTGACAGAACTTGCTTGTCCTGACACAGGCAGACTGTGTTTAAAACCATCCTCCTGGCTTTTCTGCCACACTGACCAAACTCAACAGCTTAGAAAGCTGAAGTTGTGTCAAAAAAGGAGAGTTTAAGTGAGTTTATTGGTTAGTTTACTGGTTTGATGCTGCTATAAGGAGAAAGGAACTGAGATGTTGAGAGCACAAATTAGGTCCAACGTGATACTTGGTTACTCCCAGGAGCACAGGGTAGGGAACCATTTTACAGCATGCATCCCACAGCTTTGCCAAGTGGTTTGAGTTGCAAGGGGTCTCTAAAACAAGTGGTAAAGTAGAGGGTTCATAGGCCTAATCTGCCCTCCCCAGCATCCCTGGAATCCCCACTGACCCCAGGGGGCAGGACCTGGCCTCTCAGCATACCTTGTACTGAGCTTCGGCTACATATTCCACACATGCACTGTGAATGATTCGCCCAACGTTGTCATTTGGGTTTAGAGCTGCCTATCTTCATTTCCACATACGTCACTGCCACTCTGCCTCAGACCAGTCTTAGGACTGCTGAGTGGTCATGCAGTTCTTCTGTGCGTCCCATTCATCAGAGCAATCATGTCCACTTGCCTCAAGCCACACTAAATTGTCTTTAAAGCAACTAAGCCACCCTACGCACATTGCAGAAACTGCCTCACAGCTCCCAGAATTTCATCATACCTGTGACTTGGGCTTGTGAAATCTGAGTAGAGAAATGCTTTCTGGCTTGTCTCACGGTTAGAGGAGCTTCCCCATCCTCCTCTCCCAGAGCAGCGGAAAAGGCTTGCTCAGGACACTCCTTGTAGTGGTGGTCACCACTCTTATGCACAAAGAATAAAGCAAAATCTCAAACCAGATACACTATTCCTCTAATGTAATATGGATCACGGAATGTGATACGTACCATGGTTTAAAGTAGAGGTTACAGTAGAAGATTTGCATCATGAGTAACGTAAGACATGCGACTTTGGTCTGCATAGGAAAACCAAAGGAAGGACTGGTATCTACTGTTTGCAGATTTTATTACAGTTCTAGATGTGCCACAATTAGAGGTGAAGACAACTGCATGGGCAAGTAGTCAACATCAACAGAACTAGATTAGTTGGTAGATCCTGCTGCTTCCCTGTTTAGCATGCAAAATAGTGGAATTCCCACTGAAAAAACTCACCTGTTGAATTCCAAGCTAACTTCTTGGAACTAGGCCAAAGTAAACCACCAGAGGAAGAAGAGGAGACAAACTCTACCTTTACACTACTTAAGACTCCAAAGCAACCAGAAATGTTATCAGTGATGTTTCACCTGCTCAGGTACCTTGACAAATTACTCCATACATTATTTGCTGATCAGATTCTATTTTCCCCCCACAATATTAGATATAATTACTACAACCTTCAGCCCAGCCAGTATGAATATACGGCAAGAAGTGTCACTGCGCCAGCGCATTTTGATTTCACACTTCTTGCCATATATTCACACTGACTGGGCTGACAGGTGTAGTAATCAGAATGTGCCAGCTATCCCTTGATCTCCTCAGATACACCATTACTCCTAGGAATCTGGAATAGTGGCTGACCTAAAATGCTACTTCTGCAGGAATCAGTCCTCTTTCAAGTGAGGAAACCGCTGTCTCCCTAGAGTTGAAATGAAGCAGTTCTCATCACACTGACGTCATTAGCACAAGCAAACATTCACTGTTATAATTTTAAAGTAACCGGCTAGAGAGGCTGAGCTCATGACTGGAAGATACGTGATAAACACACGAAGAACATAAGGAAAAGTTTAAAAACATTTGTTACTGACTATGGTAATTTGACACAATGTTTCCTACTGATGTCTGGAGGATGGCTCTGTGGGTTATTTGAAGTAACTCTCCTGAGAATACACTAAATATGAAGAAACGGTGTTGTCAAAACACTAGCAGCTGATAGTATCCTCTGAACTCCTCTCCTGCATCTCATCAACCCACAGTTCACACTGTATCTGTCAAGCTGGAACAGACTGCATGTAGTTCTGGTAAACTGCATTTTAAGACAAAGCAGATGCACCAGTATCAGACTGCAGCTACTCAGTCAAATGACAAATTGCGTAAATAGACAATGCACTGGCTAAAGAAAGAGCATGTGGAGAGGCAGAAACTGTTACCTGTGGGCGGAGAGGGAAAAGAATCCACAGAACGAAAAAGCTCCTCACTGTTTTCAGTGCTGTGTGGAGGCAGAAAGCGCTCTGCTAGGTCACAAGCAGAAGGCAGGTCCAATAAGCTGCTCTCCTCCAAGTGATGACTTGGTGATGTCTCTTCTCCTTCCATGGTCCCACTGCAGAGACACAAATGTGACTGAGCTGGGTTTTTAGAGCATGAAAATCTAAGCAGAAGTCAACACAAATGATCTGGCATTTTTTAACTGCTTTATGAGCTGAGAGAAGCCGTTCTAGCATATTCATACTTCATTTAAGAAAATAAGAGCAAATTTAAAGATGTAAAGGAAGAACAGCAAAACCGACAAACAACAGCCCTCAGCCCTAAGTAGGATAACTAGGAGTCCACAGCAAACCTGGCTTTCCTGGAGACTCCCCAGAAATGAAGATTCAGGTCCCAAAACTAGAAAGCTACGGAGTATATTCCCTTCAGGGTATATTACATGTGCAATTTAAAAGGAAGCATGTTCTACAGGGTCTTTTTCCACTGATGCTTTTAGAAGTCACAAGTTAAACCCATCCTTCCTGGCTCTGTTCACGAAGTTCATCATGCTCACTAGCAGAAGGGAAGAGCATCTTAAAACTTGGTAGTCTCAGTCTCACAGGGATGGCAAGGAATTCCTGGTGTGGAGACACTAGGGCAGCTGTGTTGTATACCCTGTGAACAGCACTTTGGAAAGCTGTGGTTGAAGCATCCCCATATCCCAACACCATTCTCTTGAGCTCCCTCAACCAGTCCACCACCGCAGAGGGCAGGAATACGCAGCTGGGTGGAGAGCAGGACAGGGCTGGTGCCACCCAGCTCCACGTCAAAGGCCACAGTGGATGGGCAACTCTTCTGGAGAGGATGAAACGAAGTGTTCCAGTCAAGCAGCTTCAAGCACAGCCACACAAGTGTCTCAGGCAGGAGAGGAGTGAAAAGCAAAAACTTGGTGGGCAGGAGCTCACAGAATGACAGAGAGAGCAAGTACAAATCCTTGGGTCAAAGCATGATTAGCACTAACTCAGTAAGGGGGGCTCTCAAGGAAAGACATCTGCAAGGAAAGATGCCAAAGAGCCCCAAACACCCTCAGTTTCCACCTGATACCTCAGCCACTAGCCTTTGGCTACCCTGCAGAACTCCTTGTGAGGCAGCTGAGACTCTCCACTAACAGTAAAGGCTCTGAGCAGAGCACTGTTGTACTCCAGCTCACACCTCTAGCAACAGCAAATAGAGGAGGAATTGACCCAGTCCTTACTGCAAGGCCTTACAGCAGAGGGACTTCCAGGCAGGAGCTTCACTTAAACACCCATTGAGCACTGATAACGAGATTGTGGTTTTCTCCCGTCGCTCAAGTAACAGATGAAGCTTTTAATGTAAAACAACATGGACAGAACAAGTCTCACAAAATGTGAACTTAGTTCCCAGCTCTTACAGAGACTCCAGGAGATTTTGTGCAAGTTTCTTCCTTCACCCGTTTTGTCTACTTATATGCAATTTAAAAAAGCAGATTGTGGCTATCTGCGCTGCCCCCTCCACCAGCTGTATCCTTCTGCTATTTTGGTAGAGTGATAGGATAGAGGAACCAGATCCAGTGGCTTGGCAATAACTTGGGACCCTGCAGGCTCACATTTATTTCCTCTTCTATAAAATGAAGAAGGCAACACACTCTTATCTCAGGGGTATTGTCAGTGAGGAATGTTACAGCCACAGGGGCCGAAGAAATCCCTAGATGGGGTTACTACTGAAAAATGAAGTAAATACCTCCATGTAGATTTTTTTTTTTTTTTTTTAAAAATGACACCATTCCTTAGGTGCTTCTGTGTTGAGTAAACTTGTAGCTAAGATGCACCTCTGACCTTTGCAGAATGCCAACTAACTTGCTAACAAACAGGGTGGAGATGTTGGCTGTGATATGCCAGAAGACCAGCTGCCTTGCCTTGGAGGGACAAGCAAGGTCGATGGATTCACAGAGAGTTTCCAGGAAAAACAAAGCGGAAGGTTAAAACCAAAACAAAGTACACAACCCTCTGATGCCCACCTGTGACTTCAGAGGGAAGCTTCTCCTCCATTGGCCTTCACATCCCAAAACACAGACGATCTGTGCATAAGGAACACAGAGAAGGAGAAACTTTGCTCAAATACTGTTTTCATGATTTGTGCTACTTTAAGTACACGAATATTCTAGAGAACAAAACTGCCTACTTCAGTCCTTGGTCTGGAAAAAAAAACCCCACACCAAAAACCCAACGGATCCTATCCCTTCAAGGCCAAGTGGGAGATTATAGCAAGAGGAGCTACTGGTGTGGTACCACAGCAACTAAAGGCTGTCACTAATGTGGGCTTCTGTGATCCTGGCCACTTCTGCCAGCTGCCTGTGCCAGCCTCCTTCCTTATATTGCCACAACAGGGCTACCACCACGTGCTGCCATGTGATGATCAGGTTCAGATAAAACAAATCACCTTTAAAAAAAAAAAAAAGTTTTCCCTTGGATCAGCTCCCTCTAGTCCTCCTAAGTGAAGTATATAGCAGTCCTACTCCCAAAACTGATGGTGAGACTTGTCTGTGAGGATAAGCAAGACCTCAGCTCAGCTCTGGGCCTTCAGGCATGTGAAAGAGACACGGTATTACCTCTGTGCCATACCTGGGAACAGCACTGAGGTGGAAGCAGTCCTCTTGGACAAAGTCTGGGAGCAATTAGTCTGCTACTGCTTCAGGCTCCCCTCCTTCTTCCTTCATGGTTTGTCAATCCCAGCTCGCTGGAATTAAACAAACAGGTCAGTTACATGTTTTGCATCAGCTGATCAGGCTGATGTGTGGTGACCTTTCAAAGCACATATGTCGGCCAATGTCAACAGTCAGTCATCACATATACCACTGTTTCTCAGGTTTCACACAGAGGAAAGTTTTTTCTAGGAATCAGAAACAACACATCTAGTAATGCCCTTGAGTCTTTTGACAGCAATGGAGACCTCCTAAAAAGGGGTCAGTACACTCCAGAAATAAAGCCAAGATTTTCTTTACAAGAAGGTGCCAGATGGGCTGTTTATTCAAAACTCTAAAGCAGAGAAGCAAATTCCAGCTGCCATCCTTCCCTCCCTCATGTGGAGGAGCAGGTATTCCTCCAACAGGTTTATCTAGTAGTGCTTTGACACCAACACTGATCGTCTATGCTGTGTCAAACCTCAACCAGGAAATGCACTTTAAGAGGGCCAGTGCGTGGAGCAAGCCACATGCCCACGAAACCAAAAATCCTGTTTCCCACCCTCTGCCATTACCTCATTATTTTTACTGAGCAACCAGTACAAACATAACATACTTTCTGGAGGAAACTGGATTTTCCTCCAGGCCACCCTCGACCAGTAGCACTGCGCTGATTCCAGGAATTGCCCAAATGCACGCTGCCGGTCCTGTGCCAACACGCGGAGTCAACAGCACACCATGGGGTGTGCGCTGGGCACGTCGGAGGGTGTGAGGCACTGGCCTTACCGGTTGCCCCGCTCAGCTGGTTTTGGGGGGGTGAAGCAGAGGGTTCTCTTCCTCCCAGTCTCGTTTCCTTCCCCCTTTCCTGCAGGCAGAGACACACGTTATTTCAACAACCGCTCCCTTGGCAGCGAAGGGAAACAAGAGCAACGCAGGGCAGTCTCCCCACCGGGCTGGCGTAAGCCAGCCCCCCACAAAGCCAGAACCCCCCATGGCCTCGCCATGGCTGCCACCTCCACCCCCCCGCCGCTTTCTGAGGAGAAAAGCAGGCTGCAACACCCCGCGGACAGCAAAACATCGTGGAGGAGAATAAGGAGAAAGCCAAAAGCACGCCAGAGCTGTCCCGGGCCGGGCCGTAGCCCCACAGCCCGCCTCAGGCCCTGCTCCCCACTGCCGGGCGGGAGACGAGGGGCGCGGGCAAGGCCCTCCCGCTCCGGGGCTGACGGCCGCCATGTCAGCGAACGCTGAGGTGAAGCGGGCAGAGCCATCTTGGCTGCGGGCAAGCGCAGCCGGAGGGGCCCCGGGCACGGCGGGGCGGGGCGGGGGGGGCGGCGAAGCCCACACTGTCACAGACCCCGGCGGCAACGGCAGACACGGAACCTCCGCACCGAGCAGAGCGTCTGCGCAGGCGGTGGGTCCGCCCCCGGGGGCGGCTGAGCGGGGGCGCGCCGCGGGGTGCAGGCGGACATTGTGTGGGGAGAAAGGAGAAAAATACATAGAGAGAAATAGGGTGAGGGGATGTCAAAGCTGTTTCCAGTCAGGTTTTCCTCAAC
The DNA here is from genome assembly GCF_047716275.1 of Strix uralensis. Taxonomy (NCBI): domain Eukaryota; kingdom Metazoa; phylum Chordata; class Aves; order Strigiformes; family Strigidae; genus Strix; species Strix uralensis. Next base: position 124,471,575 of record NC_133974.1, on the reverse strand, counting down.
ACATTTAACTGGGTTTTAATTCTCTGAATTCAGAGGGGAGAGATTTTGAGACCACCGCTCTTCATCTGGGTGAGGTGAGGCAGCAGCGGGTAAGGCGGGTAAGGCACCATCCCGTGCCTGGCACACGGGTTTTGGTCTCAGGCTGCTCACGACTTGGTCATTTTACACCGCTGCTGTACAAGCCCCTACCCAAGGTGCAGCCTGAAAAAGCCCTGAGCAGCAGTTGAGCACAGGGCTGTGCTGGGTCTGCGAGGTGGAAACGTCATAGCAGGGCCTGGAGATAAACGCAATTCTCAGCAGGGATGTAAGTGGGTGGGTAGGCTGTGAGTCTTCCCCTTAGGGCCTACAGAGCTCATCTGCAGTAATTCACGTGGAGGTGAAGGAAACGTGAGGCCAGTCAGCTGCTGTGCACCGAGGGAGTCCACACTATCCCACACAGCACCAAGTTTTAACAGGCAGCATGGCGGAAGCGCTGCAAACCCTGCTGGGAAACAGGAAACCAACCACACTGAATTTGGGGCGTACGCATCACTTTGGCACATGGCACAATTGCCGCGTACAGCGATGGGTGCAGGACAGGGGCCCCAGCGGCCGTCATGGGGGAGCGACACAGACTTCCTCACCCTCTTAACAGGGGTGCAGCGAGTGCTCCTGGACACACGCCAGGAAAGAGAATATATTGCTGTCCCAGCAAATAGAATATATTGCAGCGTGGCCTGACAGAGTGTGCGTGGCACAGCCAGGCATCCCGGGACACCGCTGCTGGCGGAGGTCAGGGAGCAGCCCCTTTTATTGTCAGGACAGGCAGTCGGGGCCAGGGAGAGTGCTGGGGGGGAGAGCTGACTGCGCTCTTGGCACATGTGCCGCCAATGAGACTGGGAAGGAGCTGGTAGTTTTTTCCAAGAGCCTTTGGACTGCGAAGTTACTAGTGGCAAACTGATGTGTTTAGAAGGAAGTCATTAAGAGGAATAAAATAAATTTGAGGTCCTGTGGCTGCCAAGAGGGCTTTGTTCTTTGAGCACAGCCCAGGTGAGCTGGCTCGAGCCAAGGAAGGTTCCCACAGGGAGAGCCTTTGGGTCTGCTTTTCAGGCACAGCAGCTGCAACTTTGCCTTGCACTTACAGCCTCCCTCGAGTCAGGCCTGGGCTTTTGGGGTCACTGCACAAGTAGAGAGGCAAACCTAGCTACCTCCTGGGCTGTAACTAAACCCAGGCACTACTCTAGTGCCAGGCTACCTCTTGCCATTCACTGTCACAGGAACTACCCATCCCTCTGGGGAGTGGGATGGCACCTCTCCTATGAGCTGGAAGGCAGCACCCCAGCACTTCATTTCCTTGCAGGGAGTGGGGCCAGAGCTGAGCTAGGGAATGCAAAACATCAGTGGATCTGCCTTATTTAGCTATGGGAGCACATGCAATATTAGAGCATCCAGAAACCAGCCATCTCTGATTTCACCCCACTGGCTCATCCCAAGTTTCTGCAATTAGAGAATCTCTGGCAGCAGGGAATGCCCCTGGTAGGTACTGCTGGCTCTTGGAAAAGCAAGGAGCTCCAGCAAGCAGAACTGACAAAGAAGCCGTAGTGTTTATTAACAAACATCTCCAGCTTACCAGTTTGTTATATTAGTGGACAACCAAATCTTTGAACTTACCTTCATTTCCCTGCTCTCCCTCACCAGAAGGGAGAGGTCCTGTGTCCTCCTGATAGAGCAGTGCAGTCCCCTGGTCCCCCACCACTGTAATCTACACACTTTACCTTTCTCCTTATGCATTATCAATAAAAATATTACATTCGCCTACAGTATTTAGAGGAAGTCTGTAAGAGTGTACTATGCTCCTTTTTATCAGTGTGTTAATGTTAGCACGTGATAAAACTACACCAGCAGCCGAGTCTGAAGTTGGTTAAAGCGGAAGGTACACAAGAGCCAGGAAACAGAATTAAACCCCACAGCTGACATTTACCAAAGATCAAACTACTGAGAGTCACACATGGGGAAAAGGAAATATATTTTCTGACACTTGCAGCTCTGTCACAATGTGAGTTTTCAGAGTGTTGACAGTCTCAGGGACAGAGTCTCAACCTGCACAATTTCATGTCACTGAAGCTAATGTGTATCTGCCAACTTACCATCTTAAAAACTCTACATAAAATAAAGAAAAAAAGTCTGTCTTCATAAACAGCAGAACTAACAAGTTCATGTCTTTTCACTCCGTTCCCGTTGTCACACCACAGGGAAGCAACTCTGTCTACTCACTTCCTTCTTTCACAATAGCTAGAACTGAATTTAGTACATGAAAGCAGAGCAACAGCTGAATAGCTTCTCTTCAGCAGGAAGTGCCCAGGGCAGAAGAGATGCTAAGGAGACACAAACAAGGTTGATTTTCTCACTGTTGAATTATACAAAGATTGTTCTGTTGTTTAATAGAAACGATTAAGCCAAAATTTGTAGTCTGCATACTTAAGTGTTTTGAGTTCACTTCCTCACAATGAACTAGCCCCTTGTTCTCAAAACTGAAAGCAAGAAAGACTATCAGTATATTTAAATCTATTTTTTGTATGTTTTACTTCGCAGCTCTAGAGACTGTTACTAAGACAGATGGAGGATCAGGCTGTACTGGACTCCCATTCTGAAGTTCCCCTCAAACCCTGCAGACAGTGCTTTAGCAGCTTTTGCTCTGGAAAAGCAAAGGGTAACCTCTTACGGTTGCCCCAGGAATGAATGTTTTCAGGCTTCAGGCAAGCCAATGTGAAAAACAGCTCTTCGAACCCATGAGATGAGAAACTCAACTGGCAACTCATCTCCATATCCTTCCAGACCAGGGAGGTTTGCTGGTGGTACTGCAAATAGCAAAGGGCTGAGGAAGGCTGGAAGAAAAACCATTTTCCACCACACCTGGCATTCTCAAGCAACTTTTTGCATGACCATCATCCCTTCACCTATAGCTGTGTCCTTTGTGTGCTCAGCTGCAGAGGCAAAAGACATAAAAGCTGCATTATGACAGCAGACACACAAGGAGCATCTCCAAACTCCCTTGTCTAGGTGTATTATCCATCCTGATTCCTACCAAGGCCAGACCTGGATTAGCTTACTTGGGGAATATACTTGTTTACCTGGAAAAAAACCCCAAATCATACCTGTGCAAACCCCCTGCAAAAAAGGGTTTGGTTGCCCTAAAACTCATTGATTTATCCAGTTGTGTTAGCTGGTCAGATGAAGGGTATTACTAGTCCCTCCAGATTTGCTGCAGTTAAGTTTCCAGGACCACATAAAAAGACATTGTGTGTTTCATGTTCTGCCACACCAAAGGCAATCATTCAAGCCAGCAAACTTCCCTCTAAAGGGTCAGTTCCACTTAAACTGAAATACCCCTCCTTGCCATTACTATCTCCAAACAGTAGTAACTGCAGGGCTAATGCCTTGCAGAGTTTGGACTGAACTATCGCAGAGCATTTACTGGTGATTCAGGTTCCCGGTTAACACTAAGGTCAGCGTATAAGCTATCCTACTTGTCTTTCTCATGCATAGTCAAGTAGGCATCTACCAAGTTACCCCAACCCCATAAACTGTACTCTGGTAACTACTCTTCAAGACAGGTTAAGGTTACAAACAGCAAGCAGTTGTCTGCATTACAAAAAGTGGGTCAGCCAGGCATCTGAATAATTCTTGGCCTTCTCTCCCCTGGCCATAAGACAAGTAATACTTTTTGCTTCCTCCTTGCAGTAACTGCAAGCCTTTTGCTTGCTGCAACCAACACCCTAAGGTACAGGAAGTTTCAAAGACCAAATGTTATTTCTGCTGTACCGCATGCCAGTAAATTGACTTCTTTTTCTTTTTCCCCTCCCAGAAATCTGTTGCTGTGGGTCTGCTGGCAGTATCTGACTTTTTAAGGTGCTACTTCTAAAGTCAATGTGAAATCATGATAGCCAGTTCATCTATTAATACCATATCTCGGAGTTCTGTGATATCAGGAGAAACTCACTCTCTCTTCAAAAAGTAGTTTTCTGTGGCAAAGGCTTGAAAATGTGAATATTGGGGATACTCCACTACAAGCAGAAGCCAAATTTTTTTTCTTACAGTCCTGTACCAAATCCTGTCTCTCCCCTTTGAGAGCCTTTGCTGGAATGGGCACAGAAGCACAGCTCCTAGCCCTCAGAGTGATAGTACCTCTCTTCTTTTTTGGACTATCCCCTATGCATCTGCTGCTGCTTGAATCTACTCCAAAGGAAATTTTTTTAGGATGCTAACAATATTATTCTTTTTTCTGCTTAAGCTTTTAGCACAGTGGATGCAGATGTAGGGCTCTGTGGGGCCTCATTTCCTCCCTACAAAGAGGCTTGCTGCATCACCATTCACTAACCATAAAACAAAAGCATTACGTGACTCAAGGATAGGCATGAAGCACTGTAACTTAGCTCTCCTCTTGCACCCAAGCACTACTTGGGTCTGTCTTAACTATTTCCTTCGTCCAGACTTCCCATTTTGCAACATATTTCTTGTCAAGGCTCCACACCCATGCCCTTGCCTTGTATTCCCGCTACCCAGGGATTTTGTACATCCTAATTGCTCTGCCTGTGCCTGTGACACAGCTGCTGCCCAATGGCAGTCCTGCACTTTGCAGCTGTGATGAAGGAAGCACATACAGCAGAGACATTTGGAGAAACAGGACAGGTCTTACCTCGGTTCATCTCTCGGTCTCCCTTTGGGGCAAAATAACCCTTTAAGCATTGGTTTATCCTCTGCTTTTTACCCCCTTTCATTCTCATTTCTACCCTATGAACCGAGTGATCTACAGTCTCTTCAGCCTCTTAGTCACTGTACACACCAGCCAGCAACTAGACTCCTTTAATTCTGGCAGGGAGTGTGTGAGTTTCCAATCCTTGCACTTCTAGGATCTGGACGGACATTGTTACAGCTGGACCTACATACGTCTATACACACATAAATATCCACCAAGGGTTTGTCACGTTCTCATGCAGTTGAGCCTTTAGGGAATTTCCAAATGATGCTTTCAGCCTTGCTTCAAGTAAATAGTCCCAGGAGAACAGGAAATAAAGTCTGGCTTCTTGCCTGGATTTTCCAGTGCCTGATATGGAGGTCCAGCGAGAAGCGTCAACTCCAGTATCTATGTGCTTCTCTCAACTAGAAGTCCTCCAGTGCTTAAGAGCTGAGGCACCTCCACTGACTTCCTACGCTGCTAGGCTTTCTCCTGTCTAGTAACCCACTTTTGTTACAGCAAGCACATCAGCCCCAAGATCATTACTTAGCTATCAGATTTGATCAAAGAGTTCAAAAGTAACTTGAGATGAGCACATCCACATTGGCTTTGTTTCTTCTAGAAGCCAGGCTCAGAATAAAGACTCATGTCTTTAATCTAAAAGGCTGTCATCCTGCACATGGGGTCACAATGAAGAGAGTGAAACCGAAGGCGAGAGAGCATGGAGTGCTGGAAGGAAATGACCCTCTGCTCACACACAGCATTTTCTGCTCCCCCAGCACTTTTCTCCACTGTATTGCTTCCCGGAGTTTCTAACTAATTTTTGCACTTGTCAGCATATCATTTTACTTTAACTGAATTCTCATTCCTAAGACATAGGATTGATGACGGCTTTGGTATTATTTCACGTATCAATTCTAGCAGAGCATCTTTATCACTAAAAATGGAGGCTCCATTCTAATCCTGTCCAGTGTATCTTGATTTGAGCTGACAGTCTTATTACCTGTCCCATACATTATGGTGTGGTGGGTTGAGGCTTTTGGGGTGGTTGGGTTTTTTTTGCAGTAGTTACACTTTTTCCCATAATTTCTTTTTATGATGTTATGACTGCTGAAGTCTGTCCCTCTGCTAAGGTCCGTTCAAGAAATGTCCACTTCTAGTGCCTGCATTCTGACTGAGTCACAGCTGAAGGACTGTGGCCCATCAAAAGCCAGGTGTGTATCAGTGCCCCTACATGAAAGGGCACTGTTGAGCTCTAACTCTCTACAGTTACATGCTGCTGCTGAAAAGTGGCAAGAAAATGCTCAGAGAGCTGTTGGCTTCCAGCTCTTCTCCAGTACTCCACCTGGGCAGGGCAGGGCTCTTTCCTGAACTCTGAAATGCTCACAGTCCTGCTGGTTTCCCTGGGAGGCCTGGCAGTTATGCCAGGAGGAAAGGAAAGGCTTCTCTTCACCGCTACCTTTTTGCTTTGGGCTATTCAGCAGTAAGAGAGTGGTTTTGGGCCTTCCTCTTGTGACTTGTCAGCAGAGTAGAAGTGCAATGGAAATTGTCCCCCAGCCTGGAGATAAAGAAGCAAAGCTAAACCTGGCAGAGTGATACATAAATGCATAAACTGTTCTTCCCCTCAGTCTGTGGCAGCCTTCAGCTTGCTTGCAAGCGTTCACACAACCTATCCTGATCCAGTGTCACCGACACCAGGAACATGCTGTTATGCAATAAATCTACATGACCACCTCAGAAGGAATACCAAGCTATCACACTCACCTCCAGCTTCAATCCTCACAGCTCTAAAAGCCCCCCCTACTATGAAAGATTTAAGCCAACTATGTTTTTTATTTAAAGAGATTGGAGCCTTGTTGCGGGCTTTAGGCTAGTATTCCTGGGGTCCTTCTAGTTGCATTATTCATGGCCTCCAATTAGAATAGGGAGCCCACCCTGTAATACCTTTTGGAACTGGAAGAGCCGCACAGCTTCGAGGGCTGGTACATACCCACTGCTGCTCAGCCTGCTTTTCCACTCCTAGTGCTGACACAGCTTGGGAAAAGGGAGACGAAAGCTTTGGACTTGGGCTGAGGCAGGAGAACTCCACAAGACCTCTGCCCTGCTGGAGCACAATTTCATACCCCGTGTTCCTGAGTCAGCTGGACACGGCCTTGAATTCCTTGGGTAAAAGCATTGGACTAAGACTGCCTTAGGCTCTGCATATGAACAGATAGAGAAGAGACCCTGCCCTCTGGCCTAAGGTTTATTTATTGCCTAAAAGCAAAGATACATTGCAGATAGAGCGCTGTTCTTTTCCTTGGTCTCCAGATGTAAACTACTTAATGGCTTTTCAGGAGAGCTCCCTCCCTAATCTGTTATTTTTAGATCAGCTATTTTTAAGAGATTACTTGATGCCTACTTACCTGGAGGGTTTTTTCTCAGTATAGAACACTCTATTCTATTTGCAGTTACATCTCACCAGTTTATATTCCACTGACTGGATCACAGACAGGGTTTGGCCTAGGCACGCATGAGAACAGAGACCTCTAATTAAAAAAAAAAAAACAAAATTAATAAAAAAGAAAAGAAAAGAAAAATCAAAGCTGCAGTGACTCAGTCACTGGCTCACATTACTCTGGGAACAGAGCCGATTCCCCAGGGTAGAGACCTCTTTTTCAAGGGTGATGCAATCTGCGAGTCCTGCCCTCTCAGCACTTTTTAAACCAGGGTGCATATGACAGAATTTCATATGTACCTCAGGGCTATGTTATGCTAACAGACAGGCAGATATTCCTCTTGTACTTCCAACTCTAACTTCAAACTTTCAAATTTCCCCCCTAAAAAGCAGGGAAGGGACGAGCAGGGAGAACTCTTTATTCCTCCCAAAAAAATCTGCGTTTGCTGATGGAAATCTACCAACTGCAGTGACCTGCTGGACCAGCATCCCAGCTCGCAGCAAAGGCTTGGATGAAGTGTGGCTAAATGCAGTGCTTGGCTACTCAGCCTGGGGAATTTCTGCACCCCTTCTTTATACATAAAAGGAAACAGAAGTGTGCCCAGACATGGATACCATTGTGGTTTTAGTAAGGGATCACCTGATTGGGAATGAAGGAGTTTGTCACCATTCATTCACCCCATACCCATAGGGCATCTCAAGTGCTCTGTAATGCAGGCTTGCATGATGTTTTGCTGAAGGTTTCCATTACCTTCACCAAGTCCCTGACCCCAAGACAGCAACAGGCCCAATGTTTGTTAACATGTTACCACTGTTTTTTTTCCAGTCTTGGAGGAAAAAATGTCAGAGCCGTGAGCACAGCCTGAAACCTGAGAAGGCTGAGCTGGCTGTGGCTCTCTGCTTTGATCACATCTTTAAAATCAAGGGGTGGGCAGCTCCAGGACCTGGCAAGCCACAGCTCCTTTCCGATAATAAACAGATGGTCTGGGGTGTTTGTGTTTAAAGGCACCAGAAACAGTTAGGAAGTAGTATACATCTGTCTGCTATTCAGCTACCTGAGCAAAGAAAATCCCTGTGTGTTCATGAAATACTGTCTTGGCTTGTTGTTACAAGCCCACAAAACCCTATCAGGTTGTTACTACCAATTTTTCCTCTTAACGGAGACAACCATGCTGGATCCCAAGCGCTCAGATTCACACAAATCTCCTTTGTAGATAGAGAAGACAGCAGCCCTCTGCCTCTTTTGCACCACAATTCTGCCTGGAAGTTACACAGAGACCAAAACCACGCTGCCAGTCACTGCAGCTTTGCACTGCAAGGCTTTCGTACCCCAACCCAGAAGGTCAAAGTCAAATGTTTCCAAGTGTCATGATGACTGAACTGACAAGAAACGTTGAATTTGTGGAACGCAGACATTTTGAAGGAAAGTTTGCAGCTTTTCAAGTGGCTGTCAGGGTAGATGAACTTCTATATATAATCCATATATATATATTCAACCTGACAAAGGTAAGCTTAGCAGCTTTTTGCTAATCATCTCAAGGAAAAACAGTATACCGTACAGCTTTTGATGCATGATCACAGCATCAATAATGAATCTTTGTAAGAAAAACACTATTCCTCAACTATACCAAAGAGAAAACCAAAAAAGGCTTGGCTATACCCCAGAAGCTCCAGCTAGCCCTGTTCTTCTGACCCAGGTTACTCAGGGCTCAGCATCAGAGGGCAGGTGCTACTCACCGCAATTTTTGCTGCAACTCTGAAAGATTCAGTCCAAGAGTTTTTTCCAAATAGCAGCACCAGTACAGGCAAGGAAGCAGAGAGATTTGTAACGTATTTTTGAAGACCAACAAGGAACTAACCAGTAACTTGAGAGTCTGAAGTAACTGCACTTAGGCCTCCAAATCACTGCTGAAGCTTATATTTAAACTGAGCACATGGTTTTCATATTTTTAATGCAAAAAGCAAGGACTGGAATGGTTTCTATACAGTATCCATTTTTACTTTTGTACTATGGTTTCTTCTTACTAGAGCTAACATACTCTTCTTTCTTCAGTTATCGTATGGTGGGAAGTACTTGTTTGCTTCTCCAGCTGGAGATGCACACACAGCAGCTCTAGTCACTTGAAGCTGGGAGAGGTTGACCAGTTCCTGCTTTGGCCACATGAACGTCTGTGACTTTATTTCCAGTGTCACAATGTTGTTCAGAAACCAAGCCAGCCTGTCACCCTAGCGCATTAAGTGGTCATGCCTACTATGGCAAAACTGTCACAGCCAAACCATGAACGTCTGTAGCTTAGAAGTGCCAAGCAGGTATTTTTACCTCCATTTGACCTTTTAAATCAGAAATTAGAGCAATGGTATATTTAACATTTTGGTGGGAATCTGTCACTGACTCAGGAACAGCTGTTCTCTGGAACAGCCATTCCACCTACCAGTACTGCATCGCTGTAAATCAGTCACTTGGTAGCCAGGACTGTTCAGTCGGGAGGTACCATACAGGCACACAGGGGCTAGGCACCAGAACTGGATCTCCACAGAGCTGTAATTTCCATGACTCACATTATTGAATAGAAATTCACCATCAGGGGAACCTGGAGTTACTAAATAACAGCAACTTCTCATAGGTTGGAGAGAAATCTCGTGATTTTAGAGCACAGTGTGTTTCATTTTACAGAAATTAAAACAGCTACGTGATTCTTGCAAGACCATTGCTCTGGCAATACATGCATCTTCCTTTCCTCCACTTCCCACCCCAGTATCCAGTCCCTGTCCACCAATTTTGAGGAAGAGGATAGCGTTAGCAAAGCAGGCTTTGTTTCCTTTACAATATCCTCATTATTCTTTTAGAAAATCCCTTCATTTCTTGGATTAATTAAGAAAATATTTAGATACTTAGGGTAACAAAACTGCAAAGCCATAGGAACCTGAGAAAGGCTGGGGGACGCAGGGAGAGAAAATTTGGTATAATGAAAGTACTGATGCAGGTTTTTGAGTTTACATGAAAGGAATTCCACCTTTCACTTCCCTCATAAGCATCATGTCTCATGATGCTTCCCTCCCACTCTTAAACTCTGCATTGGCATTTGCTTAGCAGTTCTCTGGCACTTACACAAGTTTCCATAGCAAAGGATGTTAAATGAGACTGTAATCACAAACTCAAGGAACTACTGAGGACTGAAAGGCAACCAGACCAGATATGAAGCAGCACAAAAATGAAAAATATCCTTGGAATATCCCTGCTGGGAATCTCCCTGTTAGCACTGAGAGATGGTGGGAAAAAATACTCCCTTTAGAAATCCTGCCCTGAGTAGAGCACCCAGAAGTCTATGAGCCACACTTAGAAATGCCAGACTAGTTCTGAAGTCCAAAACTGTGACTGGATCAGAAGAGATGCTCTGTGTCTATGTAAATATCAAATCCATCTAAAATCTTGTGAAAACTTATGATAATGGGATAAAACTTTAAAAATTTATGAGACTTTCCCTGCAGAGCTTTAAGTGGAGCACTGAAACCATTGGCCATCAGAGCTTGAGCTGGCATTGGCTGGCATGATTCATGGGTTTCAGTATAAAGAAGGCTTCAGAAATGAATGAAAGCTCTATTTACAACTCTTAATGCCCCTTAAAAGGGCTTCTGTGTAAGAGACCCCCACCTATATTAGTAGGAGCACATCACGCAAAGCAAAGTTTAATCCTCATGGAAGCAGAAAAAAGATATTCCTTCCGCAAGGAGATAACACAATGATGTCTCCTTGAGTGCCCAAGTAATTTTCAAACAAAACTGGCAATGGGGAGAAAAAAAAAATAATTTGACTTTTAAAATTCTTAGTGAGTGGGATCTCCCATCACCAAGAGCTACTGTGAACTCTATAGGGGTGTATATACCTCCCCTCCATCTGTATTGCAGTATCAGGGCTGGTGCTAGTCTCTGTGCTATTCATGCTTAGCACAGAAGGGAAATTTGAGTCATAAGGAGTTAAAAGTCTAAAGAGACCATGGGGATGGTCCCAGTGGGAGAGTCATCCCAGTTTTAAACAGGGGTAGTGGCAACAAGAGATGCTGGAGGAGGGCTGTACCCTCACATTTGTCTCCGGCAGCTCCAGCATCAGGTCCAAGCCCAGGATTACATGAGATATTGCTGCATTCACAGCTGAACCTCAGCCCCCTCTGTCATGGTCCCTGGGCTGTTGGGTGCCATTTCACAGCTGGCTGCCACCAAAACCAGCAGCCTCACCCTGTTCTTTGCATCCACTGCAGTGCTCCCCAGGCCCCTTGGTTGACCCAATTCAGTGTGCAGGACCACCAGCCCAACTTTTCTCCCCCCCCTCAGCAGGTAATTTTTGTGCCAGCTAAACCATCTCACTGTGAAGCACTACAGGTGGCACACAGGGCCAGAGGGGCTGCACAACCAGCTCTGGGGGAAGAAGCTGTTTGGCGCTGGGGAACTATTTGACCACCTCCAGCATCCTGCAGGACGGCACAGGAATGATGTCTCCAATCACTCACCAGCCGAGTGCTCTTGCTGGTGAGCAACCCTCCAGGAGCTAAGGCCCTGCAGTCCTGCTTACACCCTGTAGTTCTGCTTACACCCTGCATTTACCATGGCTCAGGATATCCATGCTACATGGCCTGCAGGAAAGTGGATCATAAAGACTGCTGGAGGTAACAAAAAAACCCCAAACCAAACACCTTGGGTTCAACTGCAACAGCCAAGTCTTTTAAGAGATGGGTTGCTGAACTGTCGCAGGTAAGGCAAACCCTAGGACAGGGAACAGAGCACAGAAAAATCTGCCCCTTCTGCTCTAAAATGGCCAGGGACTGCATGCTGAAGCAGCACAGATAGGTCCTGTCCTTCTCACTTGGTGTACGATCAGAGGGACAAAAATTGACCATGCAGAGATTGCGCCGTGTTCCTGTTGTCTAGCACTATCTCTCAGCAGGAAGAACATTACCTCATTCAGAACAAACATGAATAGTAATTAATTGATTTGAGGCTTTTTAGTGCTAATGGTACATTTAGATGCCCCTGAATCAAGTGAAGCAGATTGTTACATTAGCACTAATAACAGTTACCCAGCCAGTTCCCTTGTGTAAGATGCAAGGATTCATCTGAATTTTCCCCTTGAAAATACATTTTTGTGTTGCGTAAGCCTTTAAAATTACAGATGAGGTTCCATCTTCCCAAAACCAAGGACTAGCATACAACTGCCTCCCACTAACACATGCTGCTTTTTAGTGCTCCAAGTCCTTCCTCACAGACCTAGCACACTTTAAATTAAGCTACATCCCCCCACCCCCCCAAAAAAAAAGTAAATGGACATATTGTTAGTAAATGGACGTATTGTTTACATGGTCTTTTGCCCATCAAGCTTTTAGGTTGCACATGCTGTCGTATTTCAAATATGATTCAAGACAGTCATTTTACTTCCCTGCCAAGAAATAACTGACCACTGATTCATTATACTGAATGCCAAAGAGACTAGCAATCTGTAAACATAATAGCTATTTTTTTAAAAGACGTTTAAATACAATTTTTGGGCAAAATTAAGCCCATAATAGGTTCTAGATAATGTGCCACATACCTCTTGGGAATGGTATTCCATTCCTGGACGTAATACAGCTTCTGAATTATTGCAGTCATTAGCCTTGACCAGCTACAGAAGATAATATGTTACATGTCAGCATAAACTTTAAGCAGGTACACATGCATAGGTACTGGACAGGCTTGGATAAGATATGCACAGGGAGGGTAAGGGTTGTACAATTTGTTTTAATCAACACTTGGACTTTCACATTGATTTTTCTACTACCACAGAAAGTTCAGATTCACTGGCTGTGATGCTCTTTAGCCCCATGACAGCATCAGAAGTGGGCCAATATCCTGTCTGTCTGCTCGTAGCTCTAGTGCACCCCATGGTGAAAGGGGTGTTTTCAGAGCACAGACCTGTCCTTGCAGCTGCCCTGTATCTAGAGAAAGGCCAGAGGGGTTGCTTGCTGGTAGAACAGCATGCAAGCTGTTAGGGAGCCAGCTGGTACATGCTGCCATTTGGGTTCTTCCTTCCTCCTACTACGCTGGCTCGTCGGACTTGGCAGTCCCAAATCCACAGGCTCCAACCTAGGTTTTCCCGCAGTACACGCCAACAGACGAGATTGTCATCCTGTGAGTGTTTAGTTGGAAGGGACCTCTGGAAGTCTCCATTCCAACCTCCTGCTCAGAAGAGGATGATTGCCAGTGCTAAATCAGGTCAGCTGTGGCTTTGTCTAGCAGATACTTGAATCCCCTCCAAGGATGGAGGTTCCCCCAAATTCTCTGGTGATCCATCCCAGGGCTGCACACCTTCTCCATGAGGAATTTTTTCCCCAGCATCCAACCTGAACCTCCCAAGCCACAATTTGTGACCTTTGCTTCTTGTTACACCATCTGCCACCACCGAGAAGAGTTTGGCTCTGTCATCTTTTCAACTGCCCTTCAAGAGGTTGGAGGCTACTATTACATTGTCCTTTTGCCTCCTGGTCACTTTGCTGGCACCAGTGACGGGACATTCTTCATAAAGCAGGTCACCAACAACATCCTGCTGGATGCTTGTGAGCACTTGGCACCTTTCAGCTGGAATTGCCAGTGTTTGCAAACAAGTCACGTAACATCCACGCAAGTGGGTGTGTGTAGACAGAGCCAAGCAATCACGTGCCTTCAGTCAGGGTGCCAAGGGCAAGATCCTCTGCCAGGAATCTCTTAGCAGCTGCCTATTCAGTTCCCCTGCATCCCTCATGGAGAGGACAGGTGGGAAATAGTATTTCTTTGAGCTAAGAGGTTCATCAAGTATCACCATGTAAACAAAAAATACAAAATCTGTAATAAAGACAAGAAACATCACTGAAGGATGTCTTTTTCCAGGACCAGATTAGCTCAGCCGTATTCACAGAAATCTTGTGCAAGGACATGCTGAAATAGACCACTGTGGAGCTAAGCCCAAACACGCATCACAGGGCAAAGGTCCAGTGTTTGGGAAGTATTGGTGGAAGAAGGGGGGAGAGCATTGCTCCCCATATAGGCGTGGATGCCACCACTCCATACTCCCCAGTTTTAGTGACAGAGCTCATGGGGTGCCCTTCTCAAGAGGGGAGGAGGAGTGTGCAAGGCGTGCAGGCAGGAACCAAGAGGAGAGATGGGATGTGCAAGGTAGGACATCAACAGCCCCATGGGGAAGCGGTCTCAGCAGCATGCTCACCTACTTGGCAGGTGAGAGGTGTCTTGTTCTGAGGGTGGTTGCCACAGCAAAATCTCCCTCAAAAAGTGAATGTGCCCAACAAGACCATGGCTTGGTTTCCTTCGTGCAGACACATCACCTCCTCTGAGGGCAGCCAACAGCTATCAGAACAACTAGTATTGCCTTTTAGATGTGGCTGGGACATGTTGAGTCACATGACTTCTAATGCTGCTTCGTGTGCACAGTCTCAAGAAGAAGGGATCAGCTGGACCCTACAAAAGGCCACACCCTCTTCTCCTGTGCCTCCAGAGGCCAGGAAGAAGGAACTGATGAAAATCAAATGTGCCCCAAGAGATGCAAGACAGCATCTTACAGGACAGCAGAGCACAGGCTGGAAGTCGCTTGCACCAAGGCTACCACAGGCACACAGCACGGCTTTGGTCTTCAGCCACCCCCCAGTGCAGAAGGGTGAGGGGGACCAGAAACAGGCAGCAGGAGCATCTCAATTCAGGAAAGAAACAGAAGAAAACTAGATAAAATGGTAGAATACTCAATACAATAAGGGGAAAGGGAACAGCAGCAATATTTAAAATGAGGAAAATAGATAACCGGAGGTGGGCAGCCACCCAGGACTGGGTACCTAAATCCTTCAGGCTCTTCTTTGAAAGCCGTATGTCCCTTATTCAGGACAAAAGCCCAGCAGCAAGAAGCTAAAGCCTCTCCCAGCCCAAGGCTATTTACAACACTGATCAACTCCTTACCAGAGCTGTCTATGGCTCTGCCTTCTCTAGTGGTAACCTGCCCCCCCTACCCAAATCAGGTGTTAAAGGCAGGGACACAGTTCATTAACCCTTTCCAGCCTTGGTGTTCTTTGAATGCCAGCTGGACAACATGCTTTATTTACACGTTCCTGAAGAAAAAGGAGAAAAGAGATATTTGATGTATCCTCGACAAAAAGCGGTTTTAATAGGATTCAGAGAGGTCTAAACATATTCTCCACCTACGATTGGGCTGCATTTTAGGGAGACTTCAGATCCCAAGGGTGTGTAATTCCTGCCTCTCAGGAACGAGTTGCCTCAGGCTTCCAACAAAACATTAGGCTGTGATTTGCAGAGAAGAAATTTTGTATGTTTTTTTGTGAAGTGACCTAGAAAAATTTGTGAGGCTCCATTGGTAGAGTATATAAGTCAACGCTTGTCTGTGGAGTGACCTAAACAAGGATGTGATGCTCAGCTGCCAGACAATAGTTTGCTTTAGTGGTTTACAGTGATTCAAACAGAGCTGCTTGCCTGGTGAGTCAATGTTTCACAAAATTTGGGTACAGGATCTGACTCCCAATCACCTTGACGAAGCTGTTTATGAAAAGGAAGAGATTCTTACAAGACTGTAGTTAACCTGATACACTAAAATAATGATTTTTCTGTGCCTTTACAACTGCAATCCCAACTGCACTTTGCCAGCTGAGGGGAAGATGATGTAATGCTGAGGAATGGGATTTAAAGGATGGGATGGTTTGACTTCACTACTGTGACCTTGGTAAAGTAATTTTATGTCCTTGTGCCTCAGATTCCTGCTTGTGAAATAGGAGTGAACTCAAACCTCCTTTCTCCCACAGTGCAGTTATTCTGCCTGTTCAGATGGCAAACTTTTCAAGTCAGGGGTAGTGTCAAGCAAAACACAGTCCATGAAGAATAATAAGGCAATAATCAATGATGTCCTGCACTCATTGGCATCAGTTTGCAAAAGTGATTTGGTGGTTGTGAATAGCTGTGGGCCCAAGACAAGAACCATAGAGGGCTCTGGTTTTCAGAGATGAGGAGAAATCTGCTTTTATAGGAAGAATTTACAGATGATCAGTAAGATAAATAATCTTTTATTTCCCAAACAAACAGATTAAATAAAACCCTGAAGTGTCTCATTTTCAGTAATGGGAAAATAAATCAAAGCAAAAGTTATTAATCTGGGACACATACAATTAAAACAGATTTGGGAAGAACAAAGGAAGAAACCCAGAGATAGTTGTAGTCTTGTTAATGAGATAAGCAGTCATCATCAGGATGCTTCTGTAAACCCAGCACATTTTCCACGAGGTGCAAAATACTGTCCCCCAGGAGTACAACTCTTACAGGTAATACTGAGGAAAGGTGTTGAGCTCTGCTCCCACACGCTGGGCACTGGCTTGGTCCCATTACACAGTTCAGCTGGACTGGTGTTACTCAGATCTGCCTCCTGGCTAGGCAGCAAAGCTCATATGGCCGATCACATGCCCTGAGCTGAGCTCAGCAGTAAACCAGGTGCTTGGTTTGAGCAGGAAAGGCTTTTTCCCCTTCTAACTCAGGTGTGTTCATGAAGAAGGAATTATGTTTGCCCTGGAAATTACTTCCTTATTTCTTATGTGTTCAATAATTTCTTCTAGGTTGATAATTTAAGTGCTGTGGATCACATGAGAGGACTCATTATATGACCGGTAATATGGATGCTAAAAGATCAATAACTGGTTGATGTCAACTTCCCCCCAATTTCCACTTAAGCAACACTTTAAACTAGGGCAGAGCATTAATTAGCTTTTGTATGAAATCTCTCCTCAGCCCATCCTGCCTCCCATTGGCTAGTTAATTAAAATCAGCACCAGGATTAGGCTGCTACTTTGCAGCAAAAAAAAAAAGCTAGTAATTATGCTTTGGGGGAATAAAATAATTATGGGTTACTATGTCTTAATGCTTAGTTGCTCTCCTGTAGCTAGAAGCCAGAATCCTACTTGGGTTTCCTGAAGGTAACGGGGTCACAGGAACACGTGCCTTGGCTTCACCCTTTGCTGCACTTTAGTTTGACAAATCTTTGTTGAAGATAATCTCCTTAAAGGAGGCTAGTTTCTTCCAGCTTTCTTGTTGGAAACTGGCTCCCTGAGCGCCTTACAAGGACATACCTGACCTTGGAAAAGTTTGAGTTTGTGCTTGCAATGAACTGGGCTTTGCATTCATGGAGCAGTAGAGGAGATTCATCTGTCTTTACTTGAAATGCCAACAGTGTAGGCTCCTGGGTCTAAGTAAGCCGAGCAGATTTTCAGTCAGTGGAGGGCAACAAGCATGTCTGACTTGCTGCTTATTACATTCTAAGGGAAGCACCTGAACAATTCTGAGTAACCCTGTTCTAGAAATCCTTTCTCCTCCCTTGATGAGGAGGGGAGAGTAAAGGAGATGCTTGGCTGTAGATGGATATTATGTGCAGTGGAACAAATCTTACCCTTAAGAGCATCCCTTTCTTCCTGGGAAAAATTATGTTTGTGCCCTGTGTTGTCCCTGGGAGAAGCATGGCAAGATCATTGCCTGCCTGAGGATCTTTTTTTTCCTCTGAGGTGTAAAATATCTACATGGCTTCAGGAAACTGTAGCTAATATTCTTGGTCAAGGAAACAGTCATGGCTTCCCTGAACACACAAGAAGACAATATTTATAATTAGTGGCTTGAACTGCACCAACCTCAGTCTGGCAGCTCCAATTCTAAAGCTGGCCAGCCAGGCTGTCACTTCTCCCTTGCTCTGAAAGGATGAACAAAATCAGCTGGCAGCTGTTTCCCAGGGGCAGAGAGACCATGCTTTCTGAAGTCACCCATCACAACAAAAAAAGTCTCTTTATAAATATAGCTGCCTTTGTTTCATAGTGGCAACACAAAAAAAAGCTGTTGCTGAGATTATGTCTGTGGGCTTAAATTTGGCATCTGAACCCCTTCTATGGCTTTGAAAATATCTAAGAAAATACAAGATCTTATCACAATTTTAGATGTTAACTGCCGGCAGCTCCAAAGATGTGTAGACAGGAAACAAAAAGCAAACATAGGGTTTGGGGTTTGTTGGTTTTGTCTTGGTTTTCTCTACCCTGTGTAAACTTTAGCCTCTTCAGCCTCTGTCTTCATCTATTTTCTTCTCCATTGTGTATATCTGACTGCAAGCCCAGACAAGACCTATGCAAATAACCAAATAGAACTATTTGCTGGGAAAAGATCGCTGCAGTAGCTGCGGTTTCTTTCAGTTTGAGAATTGTGCAGGCCACTCTGGGAACTGTATCAGAAAGCAATTACTTCCAGCAACACAGCCCTGTGGCAAAGCTTGTATAAGGCAGCACAGATTTTTGATGCTGGTTCTAGTCCATGTTAGAAGCAGAGGGAGTTTTGCCAGTGAGCTCAACTGGAATAGGACTGAGGTTTTGATGAAAAACATGCAGGACTGTTTAATTCACCATGAGATTTTTAGCATTCTTCAAAGTAGTCTTTCACAAGTTTGCAGTCTTTCACTGGCACTCCAGCTTGGGGCAAGAGGACCATAATGTTTTTTTAAAACCTATCTCTAACTCATTTTTGTTATCTGGCAGACAACATTTCAGACCTTTTCTTGATCAGCTTCCAGAAACCAAAGCATGGTTTCTCATGAGGATTGCTGGCCACCCGCTGCGGGCTCCTCCGCAGGTGTGCCCCAGATGCCTATCACTCACAAGTATTATCACACTAAATTAACACCCACTGGACCTTGCTGTGTTGACTTAGTGACTTCTACGCAGCAATACTTAGACAAGAATCTGCTTCCTGTTTTGAGATAGGTCTGTGCCACTCAACTGGCAAAAAAGTGCTGATGCTGACTAGTTCTTTAAAATAAAATATCACTTATTTCCTGACTGGTGAATTTAAAAGGTGAAAAAGCTATTTCATGCTTTGGATGTATGAGGAAGAACTGAAGAGATCAAACAAGATAACTGCCAAGGTAGTAAACTTAGAAACATCGTGGCAAGCAGAAAGGCTCAACTGGGGAGTAAAAGGATAGATGTATTGGAGCTTCTCCCCTAGCTGGCCATCAGCAGTTTCCCTGCAGCTGAAGAAACTTGCCCGTGTTGCACTATGGCATTTGAAGGTGTGCATTTTGTGCTGACAATACACTTGAGTCCTAGAATCAAGCACCATTTTCTCAGTTCTTCACATGTACCTGTTACTGGCAGTATCCAAAGCGATATGACTGTATGCAGCAGCTCTGGGACTGACTGCCACAAATTTGCAATCAAATCCTTCATTTTTCTCCTTGCTAAGCCTTTCCCACCGGTAACTGAAGTCTAATGCTAACATTCCTCTGCCTTCTTCCTTCTCCTCCTCTCTATAGAAAATTGCTGGCAGTTTTTATGACAGGTTGTATAAATACAATCTCCTTAAGCGGAGAGGAGATTGTATTTATAAACCATATTTTAAAAGAGCAGTCCCCAAGGAAAATCTGTAGCATTACTGCAGAGCAGAGATCTGCTTGGGGTGAAATAGTGCTCTGTACTAGGAGTTAAACCCACCTGGGTCATTAGGTAGTGGTAAATCTTCGAAGAGGCTGTAAGTCTCTTAGAAAACAATGGAGACACCCATCTGCCTGCCTGTCACATCACTGGAGACATCACTGCCTACAACTCATATCCTGGTTGCTTTTCTTAAGCTCACAGAGCACAGTGGCCAGCACACTGCTCTCAAGTGCTGGCCCAGCACAGCTGGAGCCACAGAGCGCAAGTGCTGGATTCAAGTTTTAAGATTTCTAGGAGGGGTCTAATGAGATTTACTGTGCTTTCTGTGGTCTAAAAGCTGCCTAAGTTGCCATGGCAGCTTTACTTTTACCTTTCAACATTTGTGTACTTTTCTTTGAGAAGCAGGTTGTTTTATTTGTCTACATCCTTGCTCTGGAGGAGCAGAAGCATCCAAGGGATGCAAAGTGGCCTGACTGTGGGATGAAAAGAGTAAAAATAAGATGAAAAGAGTGAAACTGCTCTTAAAGTCCATAAAAGTACACTCCTCTATGGTGCCATCACAGCAAACAATATGCATGTTTAATATTGAGAGGAAGGGGCATGACGTGCACTTCTGCTCATCCTCAAAGTGGTATTGAGTATATGTGCTGTGACGCAGCTCTGGGATTTCAAATGATCTCATCTTGCTCCTGGATGAAAAGCAGAACACATTCCCCTGGTGAATCAGGCATTTCATTTGCATTTCTTTGTCTATCGAGCAAAAGTATAACATGGAATCGGAGACAAGTCGTTTCTTTTTCCAGAGATTTTTACCACATTCTCTTTATGTTTCAAACTCAAAATTAACCATTGTTCACCACTTTGACAAGTAAGAAAATGCGCATGCATTCTGGATTGAGAGACTGGTCTTACGATTTTTTTTTTTAGCTTGTCCAGGAAAACTGCTTCTTCTATTTGAAGAATATTCTATCTGTAATCTCTGGTCTTCCCTTATCAGCCAGCCTTCATACCCCATGCTTCCTTTGCTATCCTTATCCAAGATACTGTTGTTGTTATGTTAGATAACTTAGAATTGCTATGGCATTTTGTCTGAGAAAATAATAAAGCCATGTCTATTCATTGCAATACGAATATGATTAAAGACAAATATAGCTCATTCCAAACTCTGAGCTCTCCCAAACTCTTCACCTGTTTCCCAACTTTAAGATTTTTCTGCCTTTGTGCAAGACTTGATCACACCACAAGAACTAGAAGACACAAATATTACACACTTTAGAAGTAAAAAACCACAGTTATAAAACACTGATTATCCTAGGACTTGTTCTCTTAATGCAGTAGTTGCAAGCTAATGGCTGATGTAAACAATGATAATTACTTCCTCTTGCCTTTTGAATACAGGCAATTGCAGTAAAAGTGATACTTTACTGTTCATAAAGCAGTTCATGGTTATCTGTTTGCACACTGAGATATGAAGCACCCAAACATCTGAAAATAGAGTTAAGATCTAAAAAGGAATTTATTGTTTCTATTTCTAAATTAATCATCAATAATATGGCTTATGCTAGTGCTAAATTTAGACACAGCCATTTCTTGCATCCTTCTTGTGTCCTGGAAAAGACACGGTCATTTAGCTCTACCTGCTTTTCCAGGTGTAGCTCATCCTTGTGGTGTCTGAGCCTCATTCTGAAATTATTTCCTCTATCTTTGCCAGAAGATATTACTCCTAAATTAATTCCTCTGTCTCCCCAGAACCAGTACCACCTCCCCTGTGCAGTTACTGCACAAAAGGTGGAAGCTGGTGGAGCAGAGCTCCACTCCATGTCTCCTGCTTGTTCTCACTTCCTAAACACATTCCCTGCTGGCATTGTAGGCACAGATAGGAAAAAACATCACTTCTCTGACTTAATGAACCAGCTGGGAGTTTTCTTCTGCAAAGGGAAACCTGTACCAGCCAACTCTGAGATCACACTATCAGAGGGGTTGAGGTGGGAAGGGGCCTCTGGAGGTCATCTAGGCCAACCCCCCTGCTCAGGCAGGGACACCTAGTGCTGGTTGCTCAGGACCATGTCCAGCCATTGCCCAGGGCAGAATGGCTGCTTTAACCTGTATAAACATTGGAGAGAGCCCAAAGTGCCAAATAATCTGGCACATTTTGGCCTAATTACCTTAATTTCCTCTCCCTTCCTTTCCACGTCTTTCCTGGTCAAGCTGCTCTCCTCCTGGGTGGGGTTGGCTCCCAGTGAGGTGTGTAGCACAGCACAGACACCATGGATACCCTGCAGGGAAGAGGAGAAAGAAATGGGCAGCATGACGGAGAGGTGACAGAACCAAAGGAATGAAGGTCCTGGATTCAGCAAAACACTAGGAACATGCTAAATTTGAAGTGCATAAGCACTTATGTTGGCCTTGTAGGTTCTGCTGACCTGGGACAAAGAGAGGGTTCTTTCCCCCGTGATAGCTGTGGGTACCGTCTCCACAACATTCCCAACTCTTGCCCTCCAGGAAAGAGGCATTCAATGTGGGAGTCACTACCAGATCTCAGAGGATGAGAGACCACAGAATTAAAGCCTAAACTAAAGCATGCTGAATTCAACACCTGCTCATTGATGGATATAGATGCTGGATCAGGCCTTTAGCAAATAACTAATTACTTCTTGAGTTGGGGACAGCTGAGTGGAGTACTTGTAGGGGACTTGTACACATGCTTTCCAGTCAATAATTTATTCACATGAATAATCCTCCATTGTGCAAACAGTCCTGTTGAACACAAGGATTACAATACAATTAAGGGCTGGAGGATGAAGCCCTGAGATAAGATGCAGAGTAAACAAAGTATGATATTACAGCTATTAATTAGGGTTTAGAAGTAGGCAAATAATGAAATCAGGATGGCCATGAGTCACAAGGCTTCACTGCTTCCTGAGCTTAAGTGCAAAACTGTTCTCAGTGCAAAGCCATGGTTCTATTTTTAAATAGACCTACTGGCTGAAAAGTTACAGCTGAGGTTGTAACCCTTCTGTGACTGGGCAAATAAAGGTGACAATGTCACCCAGGGCATAAAGTTTTGGCAGGAGCTCAGTGTTATTCTGTGCAAGTCACTCTCCCTGCTATCTCTCAGCTAGTGCCAATTTTGCTTTTTATTTTTTAACATGCTTAATTTCTTTTGCCCAATTCCCTAAGAAAATCAAGGTTTACATGGCTAGGCTGTGTATTTATATTTTCCTGCTTTCCAGTACATTCTGAATCCATCCATCCAGGACAGGATCTCAATGTCCTAGGACACGAGGTGCACAGTCAGGACAGGAGAGGCAGAGCTCAGGTGCCACTGCTGAGGGAAAGCCTGCAGCATGAAATTACTCTTTAAAATACACAAGCAGGAAAGAGATGCTGACAGTCAGACTCTTTTAGCTCTACAGTCAGTAATATTTAATTTTCAAACACTTTTTTAAAAATAGTGTTTTAACTCAGTTAACATAAAAACATCTCTGAGCAGTGCAGTCATTTTGTGCAACCGCATGAGTTGGAAAAACAGATATCTTTGTTTTGTTTCTGTAATAGTTTGCAAAATGCTTTCCTCACTGGAACAAAAAAGATTTTCTGAATATGTATTTTTGCAGAAACATCTGCTGTGTGTGAAGTTATTTGACAAAACAAACCATAGCTCTTTATTTAGATTAGAAAATACTAACGCTCTGGAGCATGTTGGAAAACAAAGTGAACAGAAATAAACAGAAATAAGTGACTGAGTAGCCACAACATATTAACATCAGTTCCCCTTGCTTTGGATTTAAACTGTATCCTTTCCTATTGTGTATTTTTTCCAGGAAATTTTCTCACTCCTTTTTTTGGTGACTGCTGCTTTTCCTTTCCTGCTTTAATTGAATCATTCCCTTCTGTCCTATAGACAGCTTGAAAAAAAAACTTTTATCTCTGCTCTGCAGTAGAGGTGATGATCCCTTTGCACATCACAAATTGTGTTTCAGAATATGTCAAACCCTGATTCATTTACTGTCTTTTCAATTATTTTGATTTAATTCAGCCTGACCTTTGGCTTGGTTCAGGATCTTTTGCAGAAGATCTATGGGATAAAGGAATTAGAAAGCTAACATAACAGTTTGTTGAGGCAGGGCAGTACCCCCGTCTCAGAATCAGCCCTCTATTCAAAATCCTCCCAGTAATTCTACCCCTGGGTAGAAAGAATGGGATTTTGCAGGTGCCTTTTAACACTCAGTCCCTAAAAGACTCTTCATTTCAGTCAGCATCCAAGAACCTTCACAGATTTGGACTGCATGCACACACCTGGGATCCAGCCCAAAAAGGAAACCCACTGAAAGATCACACTTGTTTCTGTTGTCTGATTCTCAGCATTCATTAATCTAAAAGATCTCATTGCGGCCTTTCAATACTCAAAGGGGGCTTATAAAGAAACATGGAGAGAGACTTTTTACCAAGGCCTGTAGTGACAGGACAAGGGACAATGGTTTTAAACTGAACGAGGGTAGACTTAGATCAGACATAAGGAATAAATTCTTCCCTGTGAGGGTGGGGAGGCCCTGGCACAGGCTGCCCAGAGAAGCTGTGGCTGCCCCCTCCCTGAAGTGTTCAAGGCCAGGTTGGACGGGGCTTTGAGCAACCTGGGCTAGAGGAAGGTGACCCTACCTGTAGCAAGACTAGATGATCTTCAAAGGTCCTTTCCAACCCAAACCGTTCTATGATTCCATGTTCTTTAAAGCTCCCTTCCAACCTGAACCATTCTGGGATTCTGTGATTGTAATTCCACTGAATTAAGGCGAATGTTTATTCTCCAAAAAGTCTTTTGAGTCTTTATCGCAGTTCATGTTCTGAGCCCCCAGGATACTAGAACTCTGGTTTGTTTTAATAATGTTAAAAACTGTTTCAATTTTTAAGGGGTATAACTATTTGTGGAGAAATACTGTGAAGGGAAACAGCAGAAATAATACAGCTGCATCTTGTTCAGGAGGAGAGCGGGGAAACACTACAGGCTTGCCATTAACATTAAAAGAGACCATTTCTGTGCTCTCACTTTACTCCTCATGCTAACACATTTACTCGTACTTTAAAAATATGAAAGTTTTTTAATACAATGCATAACTGGGCATAATTCAACACTAGCAAATTTTAAAGGCAAATACTTTTCCACCGTGGAAGTAGATTGGTGCTGTTTATGAAGCATCAGCTATTCTGCAACACAGGCTCAGCTCAAGGCCATCGTTCAACACAATTGGTAGGAGCCTCAGACTACCTCCCTGCAAATCAGCAGGATTTTTTGCCGCCCAGAGAAATGCAAGGTGCAACAAAAAGATACTTTCTACCCAAATGGTCTTCTAGAGTAACTAATGCAAATTAAGTCTTCAAGTGACTGATGGTCCTACCTCAAAACAGTGCCCCATTTCCTGACAGTAGCACCCAGCGGGAAGGTGCTTGCTGCACTTTGTGGAGTGCTGGCCTGTGTTCAGGATGACCAAACTCAGCCTTGGACTGCAGCATAGCTCTGCCTTGCTGGGAGTCTTCCCTGTGGATTATTTTAATCATTATTTCACCCGATCTCTCTGCAGGGTTAGGTCCTGAGAGGAAGAGTTGCAAGACAGCACAGATGGTTATTCCTTTGGCAGTTGTTTTCCAGTGACACAGTTTCCCTAGATCATAAACAGCAGCTGAGCTTTGTGGCTGCAATCTCACTGGCAGAACTGCCAGCACCGACAAAACAGAGCCTCGCACATTTTTGTTAATCAGTCCTCTGTCTGCAGGTTTATCTGTGCTGCCCTTGCACACAGGCTTGGGATCAGGCCAGTACTCCAGCACACCTTGGCCCCTTTTGGTTTCATGGCTGAGAGCAGCTGGGGAGATTTTCAAGGCTTTTCTGTGATTCACAGAAAAGAGCATTCACACCAACCAATAAGCTAGCTTTGAGATCTCACAACCTCACACCAGTTACAGCCTAGACTTTGCACCTTTTCTTTTGCTACCATTAGTCCTGGTACTCTTTTTTTTGGTAAGAAAACCAGCCAATACTCTGATAGATTTTGTACTGTTTCAAGTTTATCTATCTTTTACATGTCTGGGGTAAACCTGATAAACCAGTTTCTGCTGCTGTTACACAAATGCTATGCATTGTTCTGCTGTACAGCACAGTAATTTTTATCACTGATCTTGCATTTTCATAGTGGTTGCTCTTAATTTTTAAAGCTTTGTTTAAAATGTGAATGGCAAACTTGTGAACAGCTCTGTGTGGAGACAGCCACTGAGGAGAACTGTCACATTTAGATTAGATACAAGGAAGAAATTCTTCACTGTGAGGGTAGTGAACCACTGGAACACATTGCCCAGAGAAGCTGTGGCCGCTCCCTCTCTAGAGGTATTCAAGGCCAGGCTGGGCAGGGATTTGAGCAACCTGTCTAGTGGAAGGTGTCCCTGCCTGTGGGGGCAGTCTTTAAGGTCCCTTCCAACCCAAACCATCCTGTGATTCTATGACTCAGCTGGAGCAACAACCTACTTACAAGTAAAACTGGATTTGTAAAACAAGGGATGTTGTCATCTTTAAGGTTATATACATCTGTATGTATCTTCAGAAGTTTGGAGATGGGAGATCTTGCATCCTCCCAGCAAGGAGAATAAGAGTCAGAATTGCTCCAAAAGCTTTCTTGGTTAGCCTTAAAAAAAAAAAAATATCTCATTTTTGGACATTTTCAATGCTGTGGGCAGAATAGGCACATTCTGCTTACAAGAGCTACTGGCTGAGCATGACTGAACAGCCAAGAATACAGAGTAGGTGTAAAGTAACTGATGTTCTCCTGTTTTCCTACAGAAGTCCTCTGTGAGGTCACTCACTGATAGCTGCCTCTATTTTAAACCTCAAGTGATAAATCTGTCTCTGAGCTGCTTTTTCTACAACTTCATTGTCACAGTTCCCTGGCAGCTAAAGAGGATTTACCTTCTAGCTGATGAAGTACCCACTTGTGCCAAGACAGCTCTAACATTCATCCAACCTGGCTTTGAATTGTTTCAGCCCACTGACCCAACACAGAACTAACCTAATTAAAAACAAAACAAAAACCAAAACCAACCAACAAATAAAACACTTTCTGACAGACAGCTAGCATAGCTCAGAGAAAGGTTAGACAGCAGCCAGAGAGAGTACAAGGGGCAGGTAGGAATGCAAGAGCAGGTGTAGTAGGGCCAAAATGCTGCAGCCAGATGTTAGACTGGCTCAGGCAGGGACACCCTTAGCTTCTCCTCAAGCTGAGCTTTGCTCACAAGAAAGAAATTAGGTCCCTGGGGTATGGCTGCATTCCCAGGAACAACAGTGCAGTAAACCTAGGATTACCACATGAGAACTAATACCTATTTATGAAGTATGAAAAGGAAAAATATCAGTCACGGACAGGACTCCATACTTTTAGAAGAATTTCATGTCAATGAACTTAAACATGTTTCTCTGTCATTACAGGTATGTGCAGCAGATGGAGAAGAAACAAAATTGATAGAGGATAGGAAAGCTAACTTTTTTCGCTATTGGATTTGAGGTGTCTCACTTACTTTCTCCATATAAGTATACTCAGTATAGGCACACTTCAAGATATGTTGGGTCTGGAAGTAGAGAACTCCACTGGACAATAAAAAGTGGCATATTTCTGCCCCTGTTGGGCCCTTTGGTGTTCACATGGGCACTGGGAGCACCACTGCCCTGGGAAACACTGGGCACCACCACACCACAACCCCACATCATCAGTAGCCCTGACCTGAGGAGTCCAAAGGATGCACTTGCATCACTACTATTGTTATCTGGCAGAACATAAAATTCAGCCTCACGTTTCATTTAAAGCACAAACATGACCTTTGAAATTGGATTTTGAACTGTACCACAGTCAAACCTTCCTGCTGCCATAGGAAACCTGCTCTCTCCTTATCTTAGGGCAGGTGTTCCTCCCTGTTGTTGAGAAGACAGACAGAAAGACAGAAAGACAGAAAGACAGAAAGACAGAAAGACAGAAAGACAGAAAGACAGAAAGACAGAAAGACAGAAAGACAGAAAGACAGAAAGACAGAAAGACAGAAAGACAGAAAGACAGAAAGACAGAAAGACAGAAAGACAGAAAGACAGAAAGACAGAAAGACAGAAAGACAGAAAGACAGAAAGACAGAAAGACAGAAAGACAGAAAGACAGAAAGACAGAAAGACAGAAAGACAGAAAGACAGAAAGACAGAAAGACAGAAAGACAGAAAGACAGAAAGACAGAAAGACAGAAAGACAGAAAGACAGAAAGACAGAAAGACAGAAAGACAGAAAGACAGAAAGACAGAAAGACAGAAAGACAGAAAGACAGAAAGACAGAAAGACAGAAAGACAGAAAGACAGAAAGACAGAAAGACAGAAAGACAGAAAGACAGAAAGACAGAAAGACAGACAGAAAGACAGACAGAAAGACAGACAGAAAGACAGACAGAAAGACAGACAGAAAGACAGACAGACAGACAGACAGACAGACAGACAGACAGACAGACAGAAAGACAGAAAGACAGACAGACAGAAAGACAGAAAGACAGAAAGACAGAAAGACAGAAAGACAGAAAGACAGAAAGACAGAAAGACAGAAAGACAGACAAAATCAACATTATGTGTCATATCCTACAACCGCTGTTCTTTATTTGCTGACCACCCTTGTCTGACACAGTGAAATGGGTGCTGCTGGCAAAAGGAGCATGGGAGGTCTTAAGCACAATTTCAGAAACAACAAGATGAAGATTGTAACACAAGAAGAATTTGTGCAAGAACACAAGAGAATGACTTGTAATTGGCATGCAGACAGAGCTAGGAGTTCACAGAATACCACATATACATTTATATATACAAAAATAAAACAAAAAAGTTATGTATATAGCCTACTATATAATTTAAGTTACATATACACATAAAACTTACTATATAACTTGATTTAGTTATGTAAAAAAACAAAAAAGTTTCATATTTGTAATTGACTTTGGCCAGTTTAAGTGTGGTGCTTTGATGGTGTGGTATTTTAGTTCTTTATTCAGGTGTTTCACAATAAAACTTATTCATGTTTCATTTCAGAAACTATAAACCAACTTAGATCAAGAAGCAAATCATGCTCAGGCACCTTCAAGATGAGATTACAATATGTCTAATTTCTAATCCAAATTTCATTTCTGCAATATTTTATTAATACCTGTTCTTTTTCTGGAAAATTTTCTGTTGTAACACTTTATCACTGGTACCAGATTATACATGAAAATTAACAGTGTTTGAAAATGACTGAATTTTCTATAGGAGAAAGTGAAATATTTGTAACTATTATTTTTAATGTTATAAATTTGATAATTGTTAACAGTAGCCACATAAGGGTTTCATTTTATATTTATGTTATTTTCTATTTAGTGATGCTCTTATCCACCTTTCTGATATGTTGTCACATTTGCTACCAGCACACCCAGTCCTTGTATTAGGCAATAATCTACCCTAGTCAAAGAGAAATCTGAGCTACTGCCAATCTAAGGCAGCATTCCTCCACGCCCTCCACAACTTTTGCTTACCTTCTAGGCTTCCCCACTGTAGGCGTTTAGAAATTTTTGAACACAGCCTTATCTTCTTGCTTAATTCTTGTCACCCACTTCTCTGATGTGTTTCTGTGCTCCCTGACTAACTGCAAACTCATCCACAGAGAAAAATATATTATAGTGTATTACAATATACCTTACAGAGAAAATGCCATTGCACAACAGGCCTTTTTCTAATAATACTTTCACATCATTCTCCATGAGACTGAGAGGCTTTTGCCATGCTAATAGCAGTTCTACCGTCTTGCAATTTTTATTCTTGCTTGATAGCTTCCAGTCTCCTAGCACCACTTTTCTTTAGTGTCTGGAAATTGTCCAGATTTCACATTAGATAATCATACAGCAATACTCTCAGCACCAGAGAAAAGATCAGAAGAAGTGCATTTTCAAGAATAAGTGATTCAACAAAACGATAAAAAACAGCTAAGGAGATACTGCATGCCTAACACTGTGCATTCATTTGCATAATTTTACCAGCTATTTTTATTCACAATACCCCATCAGAGCCAGAAAACTGCAGAAAAAATCAAGTGCGGTAAAATAAGGAGTGCAATTCATCTAAATACATGCAGCTTTCATCAGCTGTGAGCACTGGTGTCAGTATAACCAGTCCACTAGAACTGATAATGCAAACCATGAAAGAGGAAGAATCACATCTATAATTTGATGTTCACAGTCTTTATAACTAGGTATAGTATGAATGAAGCTTGATTTATAGGTTGAATCTATAATTCTGGAGGCTGAAGAAAATATTACATTGGCTACAGAAATGGACGTAAAACCTTGAAGGCATTTCCTAGTGCCTTTTTCATTTGGTACTGTATTCTGTACATTAGCTTCAACCACTTATTTCCTGCACTTGGGCAAGTTTTCTTGTTGTTGTTGTTTACAAAACCCAGGCTGCATAAGTCCCACTGGGCTTTGTGTCTCAACTAGTACAGCCTCAAGGCTACTTTGATATTCTGCCTATGGCGCACACCACCTCCAACCCTGCTTCATACCCTGTGTCACGGCTGGAACCAAGGTACAGTTTTAAGGCAGCTTCCACAGTGTTTGGGGAGGCTGCACGCACATGGCATATTTTAGCTCTTTCACTCCTGCTCAGCGACTTCATCACAACAGTATCATTGCCTGAACAAAGACAAAACTGTTTGCCAGACAGTACTGGCTAAGTACTAGTAATTCTTATTAAACTACTGTAGTGGAAAGGGGAAAACATGCTTTCCAACACGTGCACACGTAGCTGAAATAGAGCTTGTGTTTGCACACTTGAAACAGATCTGGTAGCCTTGTCCTTCTGGATCTCTTTGGGAATTTTGCAAACAGCAACATGATTCAACCCAGGTTATATGCTGTAAAACCCCATTTCCTTTGGTTTTATTTTGTTGATATGTAAACAAGAAAAGCACACCACCAATCTTAACTTTTTGGACAGATATTTAAGAAGAGTTCTATGAACTCACCTACGTGCTCTAATTACTGCACAGTTTTATATTATCTGAAGGAGTAGCTGACACTTGCCTGCTGCATCACAGCAAAGTATGACCTGATCTGATCCAACCATATTGAAGCAACTCCTTAAGGAGGAGGGAAAAAAAAAAAGTACACTGTCAAGCTTAATTACATGTAGACTTTTTTTCAGGTTAAGCCAAGACATAGCAGTATTTCCCATCCTACCCTTTTCCTACTTGCTCTACATTGAGCACAAGCTTAATCATCATTCTTAATTAGCTGATTTGTTTTATTCAGCAAGACCAAGTAGTAGTGCAGTGAAATAATTTACATGAGTAAAGTTATTAAAATTTGTATTAAGCGAAATGCTTAAGAACAAAGCAAGATGGGGATCTCACAGGCTGAGGCAGAGTAGAGCAGAAGCCTTGCCTCAACCTAAACAGCAGTCCTACTGATGCAATCATGGTAACATTAATTGTTTAGAGAAAAGAATCATACAGTTAAACAAAATTTCTTCACTTTGAAAAGCCTTATCAATCCTAGAATGAAGAACATCATCTCTGATTTTGACAAACTCGTTACCTTTAGAGAGAAAATTAGTCCTTGAAAGTTGCCATGACTAATTGCGCTGTTTAGAATCAGCTGCTTCTCTTAATACAGCATAGAAATGCTTATTAACATTTTCCAAATGAATAAATATATACTATTTTAAGACACTCAAAGAATTAAAAAATGGTTTATTTGACAGAATGTCAGCTTTTAGCTGAAATCAACCACATAAGTTTACAAGGAGAAAAAGAGAATTCTCTAAGCATTTCAATTTAGCTAATTATATTAACGTCTCTTACTGAAGAAGTAGGGAGATGTACATCTTTAATTAAATGAACACATGAGTATTTTTTGAATCTATCTAGGGCCTAAATTGCAATTTTTAGCTATAATAAGTTATTTTAGGAAACGCAATAATAGTTTTGACTAGACACAGACATTTTTTGAAATAAACAGTTGGGCAGAAAGAGGCTGAAACTTCTAGTTTTTAACAAAAATTTAATGGTACAATTTTAGAACATGACCGGCATCATATCAAAGACCTATTTTTGAAAAATTCAACACACCAAAGCATGTTTTAAAGTGTTCAGTTCTATCCCAGCTTTACAAGAAATGACTTGAACTAATAAATCTTAAAAAAGGGCAAGAGAAAACAAGTAGGCAATTACTTTTCTAAATAGTATTTTCTCTAAAGATTTTTCTTCCTCCTCCTTCAGCTGGCTGTTGATTATACCTGTAGAAGTGATGGCTCCTAATGTTTACTTAATTACTAAGGGTTTGTAACTAGAGCAGTTCATTTGTGTTTAACAAGATCCTCACTTTCCAACAAGCACTGTCCACCAACCCTCCCTCCTCCTTACCCAGAGGAATTCCTCTTATCCTTTTGTCTTCAAAATAAACTGCTTTTGGCTACCATTTCCTTTTACTGCACACCTCCCCCTACCACTTTCTCCTTTAAGCAGGATACACTGATCTTGCAATATCCACATAAAGACCTCAGCAGTTCAGAAGTATTACATACTTTTCTGGTACAGAACATCTGATACTAACATTCATTTTCCCTAGAACATCCAGGGCTGTGTCACAAATTCCTTATAAACATGGCTGGGTTTGCAGGGGATGAATGAATGGAAAAAGAGCCCTCTATTTAAACGACAGATGGAAGTACAGCCTGGAGCAGCATACTTGTAACAGTGCTAACTCCCAATGCAAGACAGGGTAAGTGGTTTCTCTGCATACTCAAACTGTAGCTTCTTTGTCAGCTGACACAAGTTTTATAAAGCAGAAGCAAATTACTTACCAAACTATTTATGCAAGCTTATTATTAGAGTGAAAGGACCGGTCATACTATACTCCAGAGCTATGCTACAAAACAGAGCACAAATCTCCCTCAAAAACACGGAGAAAAATAGTTTCCTTTTATTCGCTAACACTTTGTTGGGTGAATTCCAGTGGGATACCCTTTTTATCATAAAATCAGGTCTCAGGAAGGCCACAAAGTCATAGTCCCCAACACAATACTACCTTTTAGTCCAGCAAATCTCCCCAGGGTCTTCGCCCAATAGTCTCAGCTACCCTGAAACAGAGACAAGTATCATGCTTAAACGTTGCCTGCAGCTTCAAAACTCCAGCACGGGCACTCCCACATTGGATTGCCTTGGTGCCATTGCTGTGAAGACATGTTTTAGCGGTACCATGAATGACAACCCTTTTGCTCATACAACCGGGCACACAGGCAGCTATCTATACCTGCACAGAGGAAGAACCTGCGTGACAGCAGGGGGCGCTCCCTGAGAGCCCCAACCCAGGCTGTTGGGGAGGAGGGGGCACCAGCTCCTGCCACCCCACATTTCAGCAGGTGACGCAGGCCACAGCCTGCCGGCAGGGCTGGCACACCTGCAACGGTGGAGCCTTAGAAAAACACACATGGAGATAGAGGGCCAACATCAAACCCACAGAGACCAAAGTCTTTCAAGAACAGGCGTGCTGCCCACCCCTTCATACTCCAAAAAGAAGCAGTAGGGCCCATGATGCCGTGAGCTCACAGCTGGCCTAGGTCAGTGTGACCCAACGGCACCTCAGGGAAAAAGGGCTACCTGCCCCCAGGTACTCACGGCCCCGGGCTGGGTACTGGGGACCTGGCCTGAGGTAAGGTGGTCTCAGGGGTAGGAAGATGGCAGTGGGAACCTGCTCCGCCTCAGCAAGACCCCTGCCCAGCCCTCCCTCACCTCCCTCAGGCAGCAGCCCCTCAGTTGCGGGGCTCTCGAGGAAAACGCGGGGTCCGCCCCCACCCTTCCTGCTCGCTTCCTATTGGCTGCGGCGGGAAGGCGGGGCCGAAGCCGCGGGGAGTGATGTATGGGCGAGGGCAGGTCACGTGGGTCAGCCCCCTCCCCAGCTCGGCCGGGGGCAACTGCAACCGGTTGGCGGCCACGCCGCCCCCCCCCCCCCCCAGCACCCCGCCTGCCGTGCGCTGTCAGGCGGCCCCGGGAGTGGCCGCGGCAGGAGGAGCCTCGACAGCGCTGCTCGTGGCCCCGCACAAAGGAGTCGGGGAGCCGCATGCAGCGCTCGGCCAGGTCAGTCCGCGCCGCCGGCTGGGGGGGAGCTCAGTGGGGCAGTGCGGCGGGGGATGGTCGGACCTGGGGGGGGGGCCGGTTCGCGTCGCGGAGCGGGGAGGGCGCTGGGGCAGCGGTGCTGCTTTCCCCGAGCGAGGTCCCGGGGGGCCAGCGCTCGGCACTCGGTGGGTGGCGATGCGGGTAACTGCTGGTGCGTGGCGCTGAGGAAAGACGGGGAGGGTGGAGCTGTGCCGCGGGCTGGCGGCCGCAAGCCGGCTAGTTCCCTCCGCGCCCCCGCTGCCCCCTTCAGCCGCCCCTTCCCACGGCCCCGGCTCCCCTCACGCACCCTTGCCTTAGCCCCGCCCCTTCAGGCCCCGCCCACCCCCGCTAGGTCCCGCCCACCCCGGCCCGAGGCTTTCGAGGAAAAGACACGGTCTTCCCCCGCTCTTCCTGCTGGATTCCTATTGGCTGCGGCGGGAAGGCGGGGCCGAGGCCGCGGGGAGTGACGCGTCGGCGAGGGCAGGTCACGTGGCGCCACCTCCTCCGCCCTCCCCGGTTCGGCCGGGGGCAGCTGGAACCGGTTGGTGGCCGCGCCGGCCGTGCCCCCCCGCTCCCGCGCTGTCGGGAGGCCCAGGGCAGCGGCCGCGGACCCTGGCCGCGGGAGGAGGGGCGGGGCAGGGAGCCCCGGCGGCGCCGCCCGTAGCCCCGCACAAAGGGGTTGGTTGGGAGCCGGGAACGGCGCTCGGCCAGGTCAGTCCGCGCCGCCGGCCCGGTGTCGTGGTGGGGCCGTACGGCGGCGGCGGGGGACGGTTGGTGTATGCCCCTGGGGGGGACCTGGGGCCTGAGAAGTGCGTGGGTTGACGCTCCGCTGTGGGAACGTCGCCGCGCTCCCCGCCGGCGGTCCCGGGGTGGGGGGGATCGCTTGGTGTGTGGCGATCTGAGGGGGAGGCGCGGCGCTGGGCTCCGAGGGGAGCTGGGGGAAGAGTGCGGGGTCCCGGGGAAGGGGGGGGCGGCTGCCCGCCCGGTGGCGGGGAGGGGCTGTGTGCCGCCGGGGGTGACCGAGATGCCGCACGACTCGTGCTGGGGTGGGGGGGGCATCGTACCGGGAGGGCAGCGGGCCCGCCGGGCTTCCGACGCTGCTGCGGCGGCCGGGCCCGGGCCGTCACCCGGGGAGTGCGGCTCGGCGGGCTGCTGGGCGGGGACACGCCGGCCCGGCGGGGCTGTTTATTTACGTCCTCGCCGAAAGCCGTCGCCCGGGGCGGTCCCGCGGCTACCGCATTATGCAAGCGGCCGGGAGGCTGGGACGGGGCGGACCGGCGCGCCGCCTCCCGGCCGGGAGCCGGCGGCAGCGCTGCGCCGTGCGGGGCTGGCGGTGGGGCGGCCGCCCGCGGCGGGCCGGGAGCGCTCGGTACGTCCCGGGGTGCTGGGGGGGGGGCGGGCATCCTGCGGTGCCGGTCGGCTCTGCCGGGGGGTGGGGAAGGCTTGCTCTGCTCTTGGGCTCTGCTTGGGACTGAAGGAACGTGTTATAATAGTAACGGCTCGCGATTCAGTATTCTCGATCCCGTAGGGACCACCGAGACAACTCTGGATTAACTTTGTTACCTGCTTCCTAACCAGGATGTTGCAAGAGGCACAGATTCATTTTCCTATTTTTTCTTTTTCCTTTTCAATCAATAGCTTGTCTTGCAGGGTGTTCGTGTTTTAATTCATTAAAGCATGCACTGTCAGGTGGAGATTAGCCTTCAAAGCATTTTAAATGTTCGTGGTAGAGTGAAATGGTTGCTAAGTGGAATTATTTTTTATTATAAAAAATATTTTTCCTTATAGATTTTTATGTATATTTCTATTGTAGCGCTGTTGTCTGTAAAATACCTACAGAAAATACTAAAGAATCAGGAGAATGCTGTTTGTCTTAATAGAAACTACTAAACTGCCACATAATTAATCTCTTAGTAAAGCAGGTTGCTCCTTACTAAAATGAATGCAGGCTTTCCAAACCCTTTAAAAAAAGTTGTTTGTTGTTGTACTGAGAGCTGTGCGGAGCATTATACGTGTTATTTGTCTGTGTCATTTCTAAGTGAGGAATGTTAGTATGATCACAAAGAGCTAAATTACTACCTGGTTAAGATGTTGTCAGCCACACTTCAATAATGAACAACACTACAGCCAAGAGAAGTCAAACTGAGGCTGTTCCGGTTTACTTGCAAATATGCCCCAGCCGTTTTCTGTCTTTTTCAAGAACTTTGCAAAACTGCTGGGACATAGCTAAGACAGAAGAGTCTGCTACATGGACAGGTGTTTTAGAAATGCTGAAAACCATTATGTTCTTGTTATTTAAAACAAAACAGGGTGAACATAGTATTTTAGATAGGGATCTTGTGTTTGATTACCAGGACCGGCTTGGCCCTGCAAATGGGTAGTTAAATTGGTACTGAATATAGCATCTTAAAGATACTTTTCTCCATTGCTATATATTAAGGTGATGCTGTTTCAGAAATAGTACTCGGGCTTTGCTTCTTTCGAAATGTCAGCATGACCCTATTGGTAAAATTCCTGCCTTTAAATCAGAACAGCATGTCCAAATCTTGTATGCAAGTTTGTTCTCTGTCCAGTGTTAATACTGCAATGCAGTATGAGAGAGCTGCTGACTTTGTGACTGTCCTTTCTCACACAGTCAAGGTGAGGAGGGGGGAAGGAAGAACTTTCTGGTTGTTTGGGTGAAAATGAAGGAGTTGATGCTGTTTCTAAAAATTCTGCAGTTGTTAGAGTGAAAGCATATACTCTGACCTTGTTCTAAAATGCAGGTGTTGTCAACTATTGTTACTTAATTTTAGTACATACCTAATTTGTTACTTTAGATGTACTCTATAATATTCTGATACTTTGTTAGGACCAACCACAAGCAACAAAAATCTTTCTTAATACTACAAGTTTAATTGGATTTGAATAGATATCACTTAAAGGTATAGTCTGAAGTAGCATGAGTTGATATTTTTATGCTCGAGAGTCTAACGCTGTGATTAAAAATGACAAAACTGTGTCTTAAAACAGCAGTTTTACGTGATTAGGCTCATCTCTCTTTGTTCAGCATACCACCACGACACGTGGTGGATTTTCTATTGCTGCATATAGCACAGCTTTCAAGAAGGTGAAATATAAGTACAGTGCCTTCTCCTGCAGTGCGTGGTAGTGTTGAGATGCAGGCTTCCCGCGGGAGGTTGCGGAGGGCTGTGGTGCCCTGCATCAGCCCCGCTCCTGCCCACCTGCACTCGCAGCTGTCAAATGACTTGTCTGGGACTGGGGCACCTTTCCCCTGCTTCAGGCTGCCGTTGGACCTCTTCTCGGTGTTGCTAGGTCTCATGAGTCTGTACTTCAAAGGTGGAGAATGTCAGCTTAAAATCAGAAAAATAAAAGAAAAACCACTGCAGCCTTCTAGTCCTTACCCGTTTCATCTTTATATGCAAAAAAATGAGTGATATTTTAAAATAATTGAGCATGTATTTACTTTTATGCAGTAGCAGTAGTCTGCACTGTGGTCTGTGGTGAAATGTAACCATATGAAAGAGCCTGTTTGTGCACAAATTATCTTTATTTTTCTACAGATAACTAACCAAATTCAGTAATATAGTGGTTAAAAATATTCTTAAGAACCAGATGTTTGAAAGTATTAAAATGCATTCCAGGAATATCATGATACCTAGGTACCTAGCTGTCTCATTTTAATTGTCTGTCTAATTACCTTTGAAAAATCCCATTAAGTACCTATAAAAAAATTGATATAACTGGATATTTTTTTAAAAATCACCCCTTAGAAAGATACTTTGTAAGTTGTATTTTACCCTCATTGAAAAATCTGTTTTGTGTTATCCAGTCATCGTTAAACATAATGTTACCAAAGACAGTTTTGTGTTGATAGCTTTACATCAGAAATTTCTACTAATAGTTTATTAGACAGGGTTTGGGGGCTTTTGGGGAGGAGAGAGGGGAAGAAATGTAAGACAATATATTTTGGTGTAAGTCTGTTGCTTTTTGACTTTCTCATCAGCATGTTGTCAAATACAGATTATCCTCAGTGGACTAAATCCCGGCAAAGGGTCAAGGTCTCGTATGACCTGGGTCGTCTAGCTTCTAAGAGCTTAAATGAAGTTGTTTTAGTTCACACTCCATTGGATGCATCCTAGAGAGAATAGAACTTGCAAAACTTTGGATTCCCCTCATGTACTGGAAGAGCAGCATTTTGCTTCTGCTTTAATCTTGAAGTTATTTTTGTTATGAGTTCTGATTATTTTCAATAGAAATCTTCCCTGTGGGCTCCCCATAATTTAGAAAGCTGGTGTAGAATTTCCTGAGGCTTGGTCTGTTTGTCTCCCCTCTCTTCGCCCATTAGATGTCAATGCATATTTTTCCTTCTACTGCTAAGTATAACCAACCATTCTGCAGCCCTTAAAACCAACTCACAATTGATAAAGTCAGCTTTTCATTCAGATCTATCTTAATATAGTTGCCTAAAGTGTTTCTTGCCTAATTTTGAAAGCTGCCTGTCCATACAACAAAAAGAAAGTTCAAGGCCTTCAGGCTTGTCTCTGCAGTAGAAAAAGTATCGCATCGTACTTCAAGCCTGTCTCAGACATTACCCTTGGAGCGTTAGAAGTCAGAGTCTTGCAAACCTATTTGAGTTGCTATTAAAAAATCTCACTTGTATTGAGAGAGAGCATGTCATCTGGCTTTTTGAATGCTATGAATTTTTATGAGTCTAAAATTTCTTTGCAAGCTAGGCTATTATATTCCAGGATTGTCCTGGATTACTTGGTGTGTATTTATCTAAACCTGAAATACTGAGTATAAGATATGGGACAGAAAACAGCCAATACCTCTTAAAATATATTGGAAAGGTTAGGGAGGTTAAGTTGGGGGGGGTGAGAAATAATCTCTTGAAGCTGAAGGGTTGTGAAGGGGTTTTGTATACCACCAGACCTGTAAGCCAGAAGGTTCAAATGAACTTCAAACTTGAGTTACTCAACTAAGTCCATGTTCTGGTATATTTTGACTACAAGCAAAAATTATCTTGGTCTTCCCCATCCACGGTGACCTTTGCTACCTCATTTTAGAGGAAAGCTATGATATTTTGTGATGCATTAACAGTTGATAGTGTTATGTCAGAAGGAGAGTCTGAAATGTCTTCTTTTCTTGTCTTCCAAGTGCCTTTAGCGCTTCATGGCTGTTTGCCTGCATCTTCTGTAAGTGGCCTTCTAGAATCAGGAGGGGAGAGCTTGGCTTCCCTATTATTTAGGGAAGCACATTAACTCCTGTCGCTCTTGTACTCCTTCAGGTGTCCATGAGGAGGAGAAAATTGTGAAAGGAAAGCTTTACAGGCAATATTAGAACAAAGAGTAAATTTTTTTTTCTCTTCAGCCTTCAGGATACTATGCTTAAAATCTTTGCTGCTGTTCTTTTGGGTGTGTGAAGGCAAGTAAGTGGATTTCTGAATTTGCAAGATTCCCAGTTGCTTTTCTTCCCGTCTACGACCATGAGGAGAGCTTTTTCTTGTGGCAGGGGAACCAAGATTGCACATGATCCTACCTACTAGGCTGTTGCTCTTGGCCCTGCTCTGGAAGCCTTGCAGACAGCCTGTTTTATACAGTGAGGTTGGTTGATGGGCAGGGCTACCTGAGTTCAGGCTTTTGAAGGCAGGTCAGTACAGCCCCAGGACTCAGAGTGCTTCTGCTGGGCAGACACCATTTCTGTGGGAAGGAAACCTCCAGAGATTGTGAAAGGTAAGGGTTTGCTTTGCAAAAGGAGGAAAGTGTGAGAGGGGCTTGAACTGTGACATGGTGGGGGAAAGAACATGTTTCTGTTGTAAAAGCAAGAATCTCTAGGTAGATAAACACTTTTTTTTTTTCCAAGTGAAATGCTGATACCATTGTGTGAATTGTTGTCTCACCTGGGTGAGACCTCTCTCATGAGGAAGTGACTGAGATTCAAGCATTCATTGCTTGCTTGCATGCATGTAGTTGCAGTCTGTAAAAGCTGACCAAAAGGAGGAGGTGGGACATAGGACAAGGGGCAGTTGCTTGCACCCCAGGCTGGCATTTAGGCACATGTAGTTGCAGCAGATGTGAATTCAGCTTTAATACTCTTAAACCCAAATGTTGCTTAAAAATGGTTGCTGCACAAGGACTTTTAGTTTGTAAGTTGCTCGGTTGACGATTAGGAAGTGTTTAACATTTTTAACATAACTGTTCTAACTTGTTTCAGTTCCCCTAAGCAGACAGTTATGGTCCTCTGAGCTGAGGGTTCTTTACGTTCTCCCAGAGAGTCCATTGCTACAGGTGTGGTGAGCAGAGAGGATTTTGTTATTCTTTGGTGAGTCAGTGCTGAAAATCTGAAGGATGGAGCGTAGGGTTTAGAAGATCGCCTGACACCTACTGGTCAGGGGGTTTGATGGTCTAGGGTTTCTTGCCATTTCCCTCTGGGAATTAAATTACTCCCATTTCTCAAGAACCATCAGTAACTCTACAGCTAAACTTAGTCTTTTTTCCCCCTAAATACAGCATTTTCGTATTGTGTCTTTTCATATTGTGTAAAGTACAGAATGGATGTACATAAGTGCATGATAATATACAACATAGGTTTGATTCATTAACAAAAAGCAGACCTATTTTTTCCTTGCTGTGTGTTTACATACAGCTCTGCTGGAAGAGATGTTTCTTCAAAATGAGGGGTAATACTTTGACCCTAAACATGAGTGTAAGTGCAAGACCTGTAGCTGCGGTTCTGGTAGAAAAATCATGCCTCTGTTTGGTGATGTAAACTTGGAGTTTTTCTTCTGATATATCCCTTGGGCAGGTTAAATAGATCTTTGAGATAAAATGCCTTTTGAGCAGAATTTTGACAACTTTACAAAGTCAGTTTATCAAAATCTCCTTACAATTAACTACTGT
The DNA here is from genome assembly GCF_047716275.1 of Strix uralensis. Taxonomy (NCBI): domain Eukaryota; kingdom Metazoa; phylum Chordata; class Aves; order Strigiformes; family Strigidae; genus Strix; species Strix uralensis. The sequence goes on along the minus strand of NC_133974.1, from coordinate 124,430,865 downwards.
TATATAGAGAAGTAATATTCTTTTGCTAGGTGGTTTAGAAAAGCCCACAGATGTCTTGCAAGTGGGTACACAGAATTTTTACAAGATTCGCTAAAAGCTTTATAGACTTAGCAGGATTTTAGATTTTTCTCTGGGAACGGATGGGTGGTTAATTAATTTGGAGTAAGACAGACATTGCTGGTTTTTGTCAAGTTTAATTTTGAGTCATGTTGCATTGGCTTTGGAAACAGCTTTTTATGACAAGGAAAAGCCTGTTCTTGCTTTGGGGAACTGGGTGGGGGCTTCAGCTGTCACTTACCTGCTTTGTAGTCTTTGGCAAGGCATTTTTGCCTACTTCATCTCCCCTTTAGCTCCTCTGCCTTTTCACTTAAAGGGTGTCTAAGCAAGAACAGTTGGTGAACACAGTCGAGGCCTTGCACTATCCTGTGTCATCATAAATGCAACTAGTAGTTTATATTCTCTGCTTTAAACTGAGATTTTTGTGTCATAAGTCCAGTTTTAGGTTTGGCACTGAAATGTGCTGTGCTTCTGTGTCTGTAAATAACTGCTAAAAATAACTGCTAGTATGTGTCACTTAACATACAGACCACCTAATGACATACATGTGACAAAGTTCATAAAGGGTGTGCCCTTCTTGGAATTCCTGTTTACTAAGTATGCTTAAAGTATATAAAGCTTCAGTAGATTGGGATTTTATCATTTATAGAAGTGTTATTTGTAAAACATTACATGCAGAATTGGACTATATGACCAGAAACATCTATATTGCTACCATTTTCTTGCTCTCATTTTATTCCTGAAAAGGGAAATAAGGGAGGAGAAAAAGGAATGTAAAGTACAACAAGAGTTAGAAAAGAAATAGATTAAGAGAGGAGGAAGAGAAGATCCAAAAGAAAAATTATAGGTGTTTAAACTTCAGACCTTAACTTTCTGATTGCCTGGGAGGAATGAGGATTGATTATGAGGTGGGGTTTTTTTTGTCCTACTTGGTATCTGACTTTCTTCAGCTTTTCTTGCTTTCATGCATGCCCTTTGAAGGCAAGGACTTGTAGTAGAGCTAATGAAAGGTAGATTTTTCTGGAGTGCTGTTAGTTGTTCTTGTCATTATTATTAAAGCTGTCACTAAAGGCTTGCTGACCAACATTGTACTGAAGTAAACTACTTTTGTCCTGTTCAAAAAAATAAAAACTTTCTACTGGCTTGGTTTAAAAAAAAGAAAACAAACCCACAGTGACATAAAGAAATGGATTAGTTGAGAGCATTGCAAAGTTAATTCTGCATATAATTAGTATGATTATTTTGCAGCCCATGTCCAAAGGAATATACTTGGGTCATGACAGTCTGACAGCATCCAGACTTGGACTTTGATAGGACTAATACTTTCATAAGTAATATAAAAGGATGTTTTACATCAGTAGTGTTTCTGCTGTAATGGGGAGAAGGGGATTCTGCCAGGTTTTTTCCATCAAGTTATTGTGTATTAGAGGAAGGTAGAAAGGTGAAGCAGGGTCAGTCTTCCAGCTACTGTCCTGGCTACAGAGGCTGTAGGCAGTCCCTTCCTGCTGGGATGTTTGAAGACTGCTTTACGCTTCTAGTTGCTGGTGTACCATGTCAAAGGTTGGAATTATTGGTCTCCAGGGTGGTGGACAACTCGCTGTTTGTGACAGCAGAGTGCTGTCATCTGTCCTGAGTTATTCCCCTTTTTCCTTCAAGGTGGTAGTGTTCATCTATGAAACCTTTCTTGTGTTTTGAAGAGGATGCTGAAGAATAGCGTAGGGAAAGAGCCAGAAGTTACTGCTTGCCAAAGGTCATAACTTTAAATGTCTTATAACTTCCAGTGTCCTCTTTGGGAGCAAAATTAGTCAAAACAGGTTTTTGAAAAGTCTCAGCTTAAGACTGATGAATGCTGCGTGATATTGATACTTGCATATGGTATTTGATTTAGTAGTCTTTTTCTCCTGACAGTGTTGCAACAGGGTCTTCTGCAGCTGGATGCTGTTTTCTGGGGCTGTTGCTGGTTTTAAAGAGCTTTCTGTTTTTACTGCTCACTCAAACAGTAACATCACTAGTGGCTTGCTGCCCTGTTAAATGGTGGGATTTGTGTTTCCTCTTACTTAGGACAGCAACAGATGTTCCTGAAATGTAGTATCTTTTTCCTCCCACTACAGGAGATTTCAGCGATCCTAAGACAAAAGTTCTGCAAGTATGACTTCTCAAGTCACTTTTGAAGTGAGAGGACCATCAGTACCAGGTACCCAAATCATGCCTTCTCCTTTTTGTATGGTTTAACTAGAAAAAAAACGAAATAGAAGAATGTTCAAAGGCTGTCTTGTCTGTTTTCCTCAGAGGCAAAAAAACATTTCAGTTCAAATATCAAAATGGTAAGTCATTGTAAAATACATGAATTAAGAAATTTCACATAGGTATTTGAAAATGAGATTTGGGAATTAATTTTTATCTTGTTCTTCAGACAACAATTTCATAGTGTGCTAGAGATGATGATGGTAACTGAAATGGTTATGATTGTTTTCAAATCAGTGTTCTCTCTCTTTACTCCATGGAAACTAGTATTTACATTCTGGACCACGATAATCAGGCATGCACTGACGTGTTCTGCTTTTTTATTCTCTCTGCATCCCTGTTGAAAGTTCTCCGTAACAAGATGTGACCTCTACTAAGAGTTAAGAACAGGAAGAATAAGCAGCTTAATTCAATATTCTGTTGTGCAAAAATGTGTAAAATCACTTCTGTAATCTAGATGAGATCATGTAGAACACCATGATTTAGTGTTGACAAATTGTGCTTATTACTTTCACCTTTATCTTTAGGAACTTTGAAGGAAGGTCACTGTCCTGGTTTTGGCTGGGATAGAGCTAATTTTTTATTCGTAATAGCTAGAATAGTGCTGTGTTTTAGATTCAGTATGGGATTTGGTGTGAGAAGAATGTTGATAATACACTAATGTTTTCAGCTGTTGCTAAGAAATCAAAGACTTTTCAACATCCCATGTCCTGCCTGTTTGTGGGTGTACAAGAAGCTGGGAGGGAGCAGAGCCAGAGCAATGGACCCAAATTGGCTGGAATATTGTGGAATATTCCATATCATACAACACAGATGTATCAGTATATAGATGAGGGTTGGCAGGGAAGCTGGCTCTTCTGGGATTGCAGTTTCAGGATTTTCTCTCCTCTGGGATTGCTAGCTGGGATCAGGCTGGGCATCAGTCAGCGGATGGTGAGCAGTTGCATTGTGCATCGCTCGTCTGTATATTCTATTATCGTTATTATTATCATCATCATTATTTTAATTTTATTGTATTTGAATTATTAAATTGTCTTTATCTCAGCCTATGAGTCTCCTTATATTTACCCTTCTAATTCCCTCCCCATCCCCCAGGGCAGGGAAAGGGTGAGCGAGTGGCTGCATGGTGTTTGGCTGCTGGCTGGGTTTAAACCATGACAGTCACCAAAAGAGTAATTGGTGGTTGCCTAACAGAAGCAGATGAATGTGGGAGCATGTACAGATTGGCAAAATTCCTGTTACAGGCAAATACCAGATGGCAGAAGTGTCTGTTGTAGTTGGAGGGGGAAAAGATGATAAAAACATTTTTTAAAGTTTTGACATCTGCCCCATGTTAGACCTCTCATGTGTTTCTCCCATTTGATTGGGAGTTTGGGAACTGAACACTGACACACAATGTGGACACAAAACCTTTAGTAAGGAGCAGTGTTTTTATGGCACTCTGGAGAAAAACTTTGAAGTTAAAGAATAAATTGACCTTAGATCAGATGAGGCTATAAAGCACTGGTATAGCTACACAATGGGAGCCATGCTCTTTTTGCCTCGTTTAGTGTTGCTTCTGCTGTTGTGATGACACTTTGCATGTGTAACTTTTTTCTTTTACTGATAATATCTGTAGCAAAATAATATCTGCAGCAAAAATTAGGATTGGGGAGAACTCGATCCTTCCTCAGTGGCTGGTTACAAAGCATTACCTGGAAATATTTATGTATAATGTAAGGAGGTGACACAGAAGGTTGCTTCTGCTTATGACAATATTGATACTGTTGGTTTTGACTGGGGACAAGAGCTTTGAGATGCAGCAGTGGCAAGATGCAGTCTTGTGAAAGAGAGGTAGGTTTTCAGAGCTATCAGGGTTCTACAAGCAGCAAAATTTCCAGTTTATTTAGAAATGTCACGTACTGATTTTGTCAGATCACCATGGTGAGTAGTTAGTTGGTGAGACAAGAATCCTCACCTTGAGCGCTAACATGCTCCCTGCATACTCATCATTGTCCCTTCCTGTTGATGTCAAAGCCAGTGAGGCTAACCTGCAGGATAAAAGGGCATCACCAGCATAGGAACAATGCTTCGACTCACTCCCTCTAGCCAAACCACTTCTGGAATCGACATTGGTGATGAAGCCTGACACATTGATGTAGGCTTTTACATATTTGTGACATGCAGTGCTTCCTTTTTGCCTCATCCTAGCAGGAGGAAGAGAGTCACTGGTCACAGGCTGTGAGACTCCTTTAGGTCTTCATCAGGACACAGTCCCATACCAAGAAACTGCTAGGTGGCCAAAGATTAGCTATTATGAAATAAAAAATGGAGATTATAGCTCCCAGCTGTACACTCTGCTCCAAGCAGAGAGATTGCAGCATCAGGGAGGCTGTTGCAAGCTTTGAGGCTGGGCAGAAGGCCCTGGAATAGCTTCCTCTTTGCCTTAGCTGAAGGAACTCTGCCAGTAGCAGCGTTGGATTCCCTGGCGAGGGCAGGGGGAGAAGTTCAAGACCCCTGAGCTTAAAACACAAAACCAAACTAAACCCCACTGAGTTTAGAATTGCCTTTGAAAAGGCAGTTCCAGTTTATCATGCCTTTCACTTGTGCCTTTCCTAGGATAATTTAAGCAGCATTTTTACAAATCCCGATTCAGCCTCACAGTGTAATTGCTGAAGTGAGTTTAGGGGTGACTGTGCATCTTGTTCAAGTGTTGCCTTGTTGAGTGATAAGTATTCACAGAATGTTTACACGTTTGCTTAAAAAAGACCAGAAAGCTATTCTAGCTAGCTGCTACTAAGAGGAACATAATTTATGTGGCATTTCAGAGGTTGGCCAGTGTGTACACTAAGATGTATGAAATGCTGCTATTTTAAAGGGATATTAAAAGAGTTTTAGCTTCTCTTTAGTATCTCCAGTCAGAAATTCTGTGTGGTATTCAGGTGGTCTTCCCTCCTCCCTGCAAAAACAAACCATAATGTGCCTCAGTACAGAGTGGAAAAGGTAAAGCACCTGACCTAGGCAATTGTGTGCAGTGAATTGCATAGTAAGTATACTCATACAGCTGATTTTTGTCTGCATTTATATGCTTACAGCAGGCATCCAAAAAGCTTGGTTTTTTTAAAAAAATGAATCTGAACAAAAGGTTTTATAAAAAAGGGATTGTAGTTCAAAATGTTACCTAAAATTATTTCCATGAGCAGTTTCTAGGAACAAATTATCGTACTTATTTCCAGACCTCTGTAGATTTTCTGCAACCCTTGGGTCTGCAGGGGTTTCCTTCATAAACAGTCCTTACTAGGTTAACCTGCATAACTGGAAAAAATGGACACAATTTTAGAGGCATAAGGAATGCCTCAAAACTGTTATTTCAGACTTTGAAGTTCCAGCTATGGTTTGGCTTGATAAAAGGTCGTGTATCTTTGTTGTATATAGCTTGCCTACTTTGTATCTTTAGATTATTATTTAGTTACTATCGCTACTGCTTTCCCAGTTTGAGAACAGGAAAGCACTATCATGGATGCTTGTGTCTTGATTTTAAGACTTTTCAGTTATCGATTTGATCCTTGCATTTCCTGTTGATGAGGCATGCAGGGTAGTTCTGGATATCCTCTCCCCTTTTTCTTCAATGCTTTTGCCTACCCGCCCCACGCCCCCAACCCCCTGCAATTAAGGGACTAATTTGACTTCAGCTGAATTCACTTATGTCTGCTTTGGTTTAAAAGTGATTTTGTTTGAAACGTTATATTTAGGCATTTCAAGTTAGAGGCTGAAGTAAATTTCAGTATTTTTTAATTACATTTTATTTAAAAGTTACTCAAATACTCTGGTAGTTCTTACATTTTGCATAGCAAGATTAAAAGGTTAAGCAGATGGTGCCTAAATATACTTTAAAGCTTCACGTTTTCTCCTTCTGCAACAGTGTTTTTTCTTGTGTCTAAAAATATTGTTGAAACCCTGTAAAAGCAAAATACTAACTTGTCCTTTCCATTTGTATTTATCATTGTTGTTGTTCTTAGTCATACACATATAGGTTTTATATACAGGGGTAAGTTGCAATGTTAACTTTAACTCCTGGATATCCCAGAATCAAGCGTTCTTACACTACTGTAATATTTTGGGTTCTTTATGTATGTATGCAGTAGGGTAGACAGAGTGTGACAATTGCATGTGGTTTTTTTGTGTAACAGCATTATGCTTTTATATCCAATAAAAAACTGAAAGTGTAGCAGCAAAATTCATTTTATTTCTCTCAGGAATAAAATTAATTGGATGTGTTGTCTTGGGAATAATACAACCTCCTCTTTGTGCTTTCTAGATTGTTCATGTGAATTTTAGAGAATATGTTTTTAGACATGTGTGTTACTCAGTACTCTGTGTGTATACGTACATGTATTAAAAAAAATACAGTATTAAGAAAAAACTAGCTTATCTTGAAAATAAGCATTTTACAGTGGAAATTTTCCTGCTGCATTTCCAGAGATTTTTGAACTGAAGGACGATTTGGAAACCAAACATTTTAAGGGCTGGGGTTGTCAGTACTCCCCCTCTGAGATCCTTATGATAGCAAAGAAAATGCTGTTGTAGTTTGGAGGGGCTGTGTGTTTGGAATTCCTTTCTGAACTGGAAAGAGGGAGTTTAAATGGGTGATTCTGGTATATATATTTAAAATATTTGGAGGTTTCACCATGTATGCTGTACTTAGTAATTCCATATGGGCTTGAGTAATGATGATTGTGGGGTTTTTCTGTTTGGGTTTTTTTTTTTAGGAGAGGTTTTTGCAGTATGTGGGAGCTGCAGTGCTTTGGGAAACTGGAATCCGCAAGTTGCAGTGGTCCTCCAAACTGACGATCGGTAAGTTGGGTTTTTTGGTTTTTTATTCCCTTTGAAGTAGCTGGAGTTCTGGAGCAACTAATTTATTCTGGCTTTGAGATTGTAAACTATTGAGCTACATATACTATTAGTAAACCTGTCCAGAATTTCTTGTGCTACCCTCGAACCTTTTGAATGCTTAGGAACGTGTCTAAGAAAACGTTTAACTTGTGTATGCTTCTCTACTTACAGATGATGCTTCTACCATTGTGGCTGGCATATTTCAGTAGTTTAGCTGTAGACATTTTGAATAAGAAACTGCTATGGGTAATTTACAGTCCCATAACTCTACAGCAAGTTATAGGAGATGTTTATAGAGTTTACTTTCTTTTTAACCTATACAAGTTACTACTGTGGCTCTAAAGAGATGGGGAGAAGATTATTTAAAATGAGTTGCATTAAAACTCTTAAGTGGTTTGTGTGTATATAACCATGAGTGTACGTGAACGAAGTTTTAAATGGAGTGGAGGAATTCAGTGTTTTCTTGAAATGATGCTGCCTATTGCTGTGCGTGTGATGCAGGGCTTGCAGGATGTATTTTTAATTCTGACTTGCTGTGTGATCTTGGATGAGTCCCTAAATTGTTTCATCATGTTTTCCCCCATCTGTTAAATGAAGATGAGAATTTGAGAAGTCTTGCGCTAGTAGAGCACTTCAGATTAGAAAGTGCAATTTCAGTTCCAAGTATTTATTGTGCTTTGTGCATGTTTGGCTAAGTTACCTTGTAAAAACCTTTCTTGCAGCAATACAGTAAACTTTATTTTAGAATATCACTTAGGACAGACATATGTCTGAGGTGGCTGTTAGCCTGTATTTTGAAACTGGTTTTTTTCCAACCCTCCCCACAGTCAATTATGGAAAGCTACTGTAGAGCTTCCTAGAGGAGTTCCTGTTTGGTATCGGTATTTTAAAGGGTACTTCCTAGAACCTAAGGTATGTACAACCTTTTCTATTTTATGTTGGCTCATCCTTAGTAAAGAATTCCCTTATTTGAAGTAAAAAGGATTTTCTGAGTTAAACTTGAGTTTTTAGAAATCTTAAATTGCAACATTTGAAACATGAAAACACTTGTGGGTATACAAGCAGTTCACTTCTGGAAATACATGACCATCTGCTGTTAACTTCAATTATTTTTGTTAAATTGCCTTCTCTTACCAGTGTTAGTGTTTTTAAAATTCCAGTGATAGTGAAATTCCTGACATTATTGTAAAGTTTAAATGATATGGTAAAGTTCTTATTAGTTATAGTGGGGCTGTAACAACTTCTACACTTATAATTGAATACAGACTTCAGCAGGGCAAGGATCTCTAGCATGGAAGCAAGTGATAGCAGGAGAGAAATGGTTAGTGTGAGCAGTAGATAATTTGCCTTATCTACTACAATTTTAAAAATCACTGCAGATTTTATTGGTGAAGCATGAGAAGTATTAACTAGCTTTTGTGCTGCATAATTAACATATGTTAATTTCTTGGAGTGCAAAGGTGGAACAAGGAATGGGGCATCCCAGTGTTTTCTCCAGGTTTGTATATAGGTATTTGCATCACTTGGGGGAAGAAAACCCAAGAGACAGACACAGATGTGTTTTTACAGGTATTGATGTCATAGTTGCATGTGAGTTGAATGTATGCGGCAGTATGTGGCAGTATACTGGTCTGTGAAAATCATAATTAGGGTAAGGGGGAAGCTCTTCAGAGGAGGGATGAGACTGCATTCAGAAAGAAGTTGGACTAAGTTGGGAAAATAAGCAACTACTCTAACTGTTTTTCTTAATAACAACTACTAACTGTAAGAAATAACCCATTTAAAGTTACCTTTGCCGTCTTTCTTGCTCTATTAATATCCTGTAGCTATTCACCCTGGGCTTTACTTCATTGAAATTGGGATTATGAAGGCTGTAGCTAAGTGTGCAAAGAAGTTATAGAATCATCTGGTCTATATCTTTTCAATATTTTTAATTACTGTCAGTTTTTTGTCAGCTGGACTAGTCTTTCACTGAAAAAATATTTGACAGAGATATCTCAGTGAAGGATACTAATTTTAAATGAAACACAATTCTGTTTTTTCATTACAGCATGTGAAATAGTCTGATCTAAAACTAATGTTTAAATTGTTATTCTGAGGCAAAAGAAGGGAAGGAAAAGAATAGATTTGTTTTTCTGAGGTCAAAAGTAGATCAGTTCTTACAGCCTAGCAGCTCTGATGGAACTCTTGTATTTTTTGCAAATGCCCATAAATTTAAAATGTAAGCAATAGCACGCTTAGTGAGAACAGATGGGCAGAAAATGTGCTCATAGACAACACAGTTTCTGTTTTAACATTTGAAAAAGTTTACGATATGTATTGGTGAGTGTGTTTCTTTAAGTAGGTGCTCTGTATCGTGCACGCTTTATGTACCGTGTGATGCAGAGTCTGCCAAGGTAAGTATAAATTTTATGGAATACCAGCATAAAGAGCTACTGTATATAAAAAGGACGAAAAAAGAAAACCACCCTCCAGAACAAAGTGTGTGAATTGCCAGGGTACATGGTTATCCACTTAGCGGTGTCTAGCCTGTACCTGTTAAGTGCACAGGAATTAATTTCTTGTAACAGAGTTTTGAAGAAAAGAATTCCAGCTACAATGCTTTCTTCCTCTTCTTGTAAATTTTTGGAAGAACAATGAAAAAGCAGGATCCCTTTATTCTAACAGGAATATAATGCACAGTATAGTACAAATGAGACAGTATATAGAGGGCTTTAGTATTAACAACTCCGATAAGGAAAAGATACTTCTGAGTTAAATTATTTTGGCTATTTTTATTTCAGTAATTTTTTTCATTAGTCATCTCATAATTAATCTAAATTTTATAGGCTTGCTATATATGATCCCTCAGACACTCATATTTTTATATCAGTGCAATTTTGTGAGTCATGGTCTATATTAGGGTAACTTAAATACATGTGTGGTCTTAAATACATGTTAAAGCCTGAATGTATAAATTTGACACTACATAACTGAGTGAATCATGCTAAAGACAGATCCAACTGAAGTTACTGTTCCTTTCTCTATCAACTGCATCTTTGAAGGTGCTTGAGATGGACGTGGTGACAAAGCTGGGGGTGATACATGTTTACACAGAGAAATTATAGTTCTCATATCCAAAATGTTGCTATAGACTAGATGTGAAAATAGATATAATAATTCAAATTTTGGAAAAAAACAAATAGGAAAGTATTTTTCTCACCTCCCTTTAAAAAAAAGTCATCATTTGACCTCTGTTAACTTTTGCTTGAAGGATAGTACGATGTCATGGGAAGTTTGGTTTGTTTGCACTGAAGCATTTTGGTGTTAGCATGTTGTGGTTATGTAAACAGAGCATTTTTTTTTTTTTTATACCTAATATATTGAAATTTACAGGATTTTTGTAGGAATAGAAATAAATGAACGTATATCCAAAGAACATTTTACTATAAAACTGGTGCAAGTCTTGGCTCCTGCATATCAAGAGCTTTTACTGTTTGTAAACATTTTACGATAACATAAGAGTCATCTTAAGAGTTTGAAAGGAAAAATAAATACATACACTTGATGAAATAAGACAGTAATTTAAACTATTTTGCTTGAAGCTTGTTCTTTTCTTAAACATAGTCTGGTACCAGTTACTTTACTGGGAGGATCTTCCCATGTTTTATTCTACATATACCTTTTGTTTGTCGGAGGGGGATGACACACCAAAACCCCCTTGTCTGGCATTTAAGTCTTCTGTATACCATATGTTTTAGGAGAATGTTTTTATATGTATTGTTTGCATGATGCATATTTGAAAGCCTTAGATACATACATACCATATTCTGTTAAGCTGTGTTCTGTATTTGTTTTTCATAAGCATGCAAGTTTAGGGTTATTTCTTTCATGGAAAGTACAAAATAACTATCTGTGCATGTAGCAGGACTTTTAAAACTGGATTGGTGAATGTTTTTCACACTTGTGAGAATATTGTTTAATTACAGAGGTTTCAAATGAGAAATTACCTTTTCTAAAATGTAAATAAATCCATCTAGTGCCTGGAATATTGTAATAAAGGTGTAACTTAGGTCTAGACTCAGTAATTTCTTTAATATCGGAATGCCTTAAAGCTTTTGCTAGACTAATAAGCCATGGTTAACCTGATAATAACAAAGGAACACCTCTGCTGTGACTGCGCTGAGATAGCAGATTGTGTGTTATCGAAAATACTAGACCTATAAAATCTTTATTTAGCCCAGGACTTCCTGGCAGGTGGCTTATAGGTGCTGTTGCCTTGCAAAGTTAGTTATGATGGCTGAATGGCTTTGGTTGATTGTTTGGTTTTGTGCTTAATTATTCTCTCTTACATGGTACAGAAATCCAGAGAGATTTTTGTCAGAAATCCAACATCAGCAGTTAAGTGTAATTCATTTAGCTGTTTCATGTTCTTGAAGTAGATTAATATTCTTGAAACATACTTTTAAGAAATAAAGTGCAGTTGTGTAAATGTAGTTGTGTGGTGTTTTTAAGATATTTTTTTTTCCTAATGCCTACTCTGTTATGTTGCCTTGCATCAGGAAGTTTGGAACTGGCCTCCTAAATTATCATTTAAACATCCATGGAAGTGTGTTCATTTTTTAATTGTACTGAGCACCCAAGCACTTCATGCAGATTGTGCATCAGACTGCTTTGAACCTCTGGAACATGAGGCTACATAAGCATTTTACCCTTAATTACAAAAGTGCCTCATGACTACTGGGGCATCCCACAGCTTCTGACAATGTAAGAGGACTTGATTTTATTTTTTTTTTTAAGAAAACTCTTGAATGTCCTTTAAGAGCTTTAAAATGGCATCAGATGTTCACCTAAATACAAATCAAGCAACGTAATTTTAATGTATTTACTTTTAAAAAAAAAAAAATTCTCTGTGTTTAGTAGAGAGGGATCCACGCCATACAGTGCCACTTACTATAATCTCAGTGTGCTGCCCACTGGGATACTTGATGTGACATTTGGATAGGTACCCTTTTAACACTGTCCTAGCAGAGGCTGACTTTTTAGGTAATGTTACCATACTATGAATATTGATGACACATAATTTACTTCCGCTACAGGCTGATCTGAGCTGGGCTGTTGTTCAAATGTGGTCAGTATATGCTACTGAAATTACTCGAGTATTTTAACCTCCTTGTAACAATGGCTTATGTTACATGTAATTAAAACAGTATTTAACTGCGTATAAACACAAAGACGGTCTGAGCAGGCATTGTGAGAGGGCTCTCAGTGATGTCTGTGCTTGTTCTCTAATCCATTGCCCTATTTTCCAGGTAGCTTTGCTTGGCTGCTCTTAGTATGGAAAGTGTTGAGGGTTCCTGGGATTAAATGCATAATCAGCCCACTGTATTCCTTTCAGGGGATGAAATTTTGCTGAGTGTATCCAGTGTGTTGTGCTTATTGTTGGGATAATGTTACTCAAATTCTCATTCATAATTTTAGAACCCATGTAGAATTAGAGTAGGGCAAGAAATAATCTGGTATTGGTATTTTAATATGCTATGTTGGGGGTTTCTACAAGGAAAAACCTTTGCTTTACCTTTTGAAGAAAACAGCTTAATCCACGTTAGGACAGACTTGTATTCCCCAGGTTCACAAGCTACAAGTTGTGTCTGTGTTCATGAGTCACTGTTGGAGAGCTTGCAGGCCAGCATAGTGTTAGGAAATGGCAGCCTCCCTGCTGGCAAACACAGGTTTCAGCTTTGGAAACTGAGATTGTGACATGCAAGTGTGATCTGCTGTGAAAGAAGGGGGAAGAAACTTCTCATTATTTACTTTTCTAGAAGTCCGTGTGGCAGCAATTGGAAGATGGGAATTAAAACTGCCCTATAACAGGAATAAACTGAAAACAATAGTATCATCTTATTTTATTTATATTTACATGCATTCTATCTTTAAAGCATAGTTTTAAGCATATGTATTTTATTCTGACATGACACTTAAGTATAGACATCTCTGAATTTGTTAGAAAAATTAAATTGCTTTTAGCTAAGATTCACAGACCAAACCCATCCCTTTGAGCGATTTTTAAATATTTGGTGTCTGCTGTTAACTCATCCAAAAGCATAGTAGATTAAATGTATTTGATACATGTCAAGAAATCCCATTGTTTCTAAAGAATCTGTTCAATGAGCTGTAAGATAACAAAGCATTATGGTACTGTGTAATTAGACTGTTGAGTTTGAAGCTTGTCTGGCTGTCCCTGTTGATCTGAAATCTATTTAAACAAGAACCTGAAGTGCTGGAACAAGTTGGTGTTGAAACTGGTATGACTGTGGCAACAGTAGCAAGTCTTTTTGGAAATAAGAGTTACTTGGGCCCAAAACACCAAAATGACAAACTCTGCAGCTATTTGACAGTGGTGGTTATGACTGATATTAACAACCATGCAGTGTTAGGGGAAACTTCTTAGGGTGACCGAGCTGGGTATCAGACATGTTCTTGCTGTTAGCTGGCAGTTACCTAAAAGCTTTAACCTAGAAAGGTATTTCAAACTTAAATTGTTCTGAAAGAAGAGATTCAGTTACTGTTCTGATTATCTATCTGAGCCTTGGCTATATTTGTCAACAAATGTAGTCTTTTGAGGGACAATAATTATTTTTCTTTTTATGAAAGAATCTAATTTATACTGCTCCAAATGGAATAGACTGCAGGGGCTTCACTGCTGGCCAGTTGAATTGTATCGTCGTCTTCCTTCTGAGGCAGCAAAATTCCAAGTTCTTATGTTTTAATTAGATGGTAAATAATTTGCTCTTCTGTACCACAACTAAAATAACTACGTTTTATAGACTTTGAATTAGTCAAGCAAATTTTGAGGGAGAACCTACCCCTGCAACTGTTAACTGCATGAGTAGATGCTGAGTGCTGTTTGGAGTTAGAGATGTGGGATATGTATTTTCATCAATTGTTGCTGTAGTATCCTAAGAAAAAAGCAAGCACACTTAATGACTTCAGAGGCACTTTGTTTTTTTCTGTTGGAGACTAAAGTAGCCCAGTGGAGTAGCTGTAAGCAGTAAAGATTTAACAATTTCATGTAACTTCTCCACCCTGTCAGACTTTTTCACAAGTCATATGTATACCTGACGCATCAGATAGTGTCATCAGCTGTTGCAGGGGTAAGAAACAAGCCTGATCTCTCTTCTTTCTTTCCCTTTCATTCTGTCTCCTTGTCCCCCTTTCTTCTCCTTTTTTCTTTCTTAAATCTGTAAGTTTAGTTCACAACCATCCCAAACAGCTTCATGGGTAGAAAATCAGATATACCAAAAGAAATTATTGCAGACATTTAACTTTTAAATTACAGACTATCGATGGTCCCTGCGAAGTCATAGTTCACACGTGGGAGACTCATCTACAACCACGATCAATTACCCCTTTAGGTATGGGCATCAACTGCATCTGTTTGAGGCATATGCATAAGATTGCTAATATGCTGCACATTGGTTTGGAGGGATTGATAACTATAGTTTTAAAATACTTAAGTTTATTAATGTGTTGGAGGTATAAACTTTTTCTTTGCACAACATGGGCCTTACTCTCAAAATATATGTGTGTATATATATATATATAAATAAGTGGCTTCAAAATGGAGTGGATGTGACATTCTTTGCTGCCATCCTTAAGATTATGTGGGTTGTTTTTTTATTAATTGGGAATTGTAATAATTTTCTGTAAGTTTAATTCTTTGAGACTAAGGATCCATATTATTTTTTCAGAGAAAATGTTGGGAGGGGGAGGGTGTGAAGTCACTGCTGTTAACTACTATTTCATTAGGAAAATTTTAAAGCAAAAATTCTTAATTAGGCTTCTTTAAATGGATTAATATTAATGTAAATGTAAATGGGCTTATTTACCCGGCAATTTAGCAGAAATATATTTTGCTGGAAGAAAAGGTGGCATGCAGACTTGCATACAAGTTCCTAATGCTTTTCTGAATAGGGAAAAAGTTGTTTTTTTTTTTTTTAAGAGTGACTGAAGTAACCTTTGAATGTAGCTTGTAATTTAGATCTCTTATGCTGCTATGGGATGGCATGTTTCATGAGCTGTCTTTTCGAGGATATGAAAAATGTTATTTCCTCCACACTTAGGAGTTCACATCTGTTAAATACCTTCTGATGCATTGAAAGAATGTCTTTTAGAAATAAGTTGGTATTAAAGAAACTGCTTGCTAATCACAAATAGTACCATGATCACGTTTTTTCTTTTTTTTTTTTTTTTTAATTTCAATTGAATTAGTTGTGTTTCTGTTCCTGTAACAAGATTGTTTCTGTATTTATCAGTAACTGATTAGGGAAGCAGCCTACTCTCTGTTAGAGTCTAGACTTTATCTCTAAATTTGGGTAACTTCATTCCAAGCAGTTAGGATTTCTTTTTCCCAAGCAATACTCAATGCTTCATAAGTAGACTTTAAGAAAATGCAGCAAAACCAGGATGTTAGCACTTGGTCATTATGATCCTAAATTGTTGCCTGTGGTTATTAAAAATTGAGGGCAGGCCCATGATTCTTCGTAGAGAAAAAAAAGGGGATTAATGACTGTAGAGACAAAATTTTGTTAAGATTTATGTTTTGAGAAATGTCTAGTTTGTTTAGACTACTGCAATTCTGTTAATGATGGTGAATTTTCTTAGTGCCTTAAGATTTCAATTATTAAAACTTTGGAGAGGGTAAGGATAAAAGTGTGAAATGAGTATTTTGAATATTTCATTTCTGTCACATGGGTAGAATAAGCATTTTAATTTTGACTAACTCAATTTAGAAGTTTTAACTATAAATGTGCAGGACAGCTTTCTTGTATGTTTGCAAGAAACTTTAATGTCTTTGACGCTAACAAAAGCATTTTAGGTTCTAGTAGGATGTAGATATCAGCAAAATACTGCAGCAAACTAGGAAATTAGGCAACCTTCTTGCTTTTCTCAGTTCAGATTACTTTAGGTAAAACATGGCATTTCGTGTGATGATTGTTTTTTGCAGAAAGTAAGAAAAAGCATAAATTGGGAAAAAGCTTTATAGAAGGTTGCAATAAACATGCTTATTCTTTGTCTGTTTCAGTTTTCCTACATTTTTTAATTACATACACTTTTTAGAAGTGAAATGGAAAAGTAGAATTAATTTAACTTAGCAATGATTCTTCATAATGTGAATACTAATTTGTTTCTTTAATTCTTTTCCCCCTCCTTTTAATTCTAGAAAATGAAATTACTATTGACGATGGATACTTTGGAATCCGTAGTAAGTGAGATATATTGACCTTTACTCTTTACCACATATTTTAAAAGATTAAGTGTTGTAGTTGAAAAACATTTGAAATACTAAGTTTTGACAGGAATTGCCTGTAAGTGATTGTTTTCTCTGCTTATGCAGTTATTTTTATATCCAGCATTTATGAATTCCCACTAAGGCTGTAATCCCTTCTAATGTTAATAAAAGACTGCTAGGAGGAGTTGAAATATTGTCAGTGTGCAGTGTTAAAGGTTGAAACTTGCAAACTTAGATCATGAGTATGTATTTTTTGGAAATACAGAATTAGACTGTTAGCTTTCTCTTAAAACCTAGCCTTAGAAAAAGCTCTTTGTGCCTAGAAAAATATTATCACTTACACTAAATGTACACAGTCTGCCTCTTCAGTTAGTCACATAATTGCCAAACCCTCTCATAAGCTCAAACCTCATGTTCTTGTCTGTGCGTATGTCTCACTTTTGGCAGTTCTAACCCACCTCTCACTTAACGCTTAGTCCTGTGGTACCTAAGGTAACTCTTTGTCATGTCTTACACATCTGTCTTGTCTTAAAGCTTTTCCATTTTCCTGCGTATCCTCATCAAATGATGCCTGTTGCTAGGAACTCTTCAGAACTGCTTCAGCACCTGATCTGGCAGCTTGTGCTTTCTGGCCATCCTGCTTGTAGGCTTTCCTTGTCCTGATGGTGAGGTGGAGGATTCTCCTCCCTGCTTCGTTTCCTCATCATATCTGTTGCTATATCCTGTCCTGCAGACTTACACTGCTTTACTGGTATTGGTATCAGTAGAAATGGGGAGTCTCAAATGGTATGAATCTTCAGAGTTTCTGTCAGTGTTATTCCATGTATTGAGAGATCCAAGGACAAGGGAATGTTATGTCTACCTTTGGAGACTTAATTTAGCCCTTGATACTGTAAATAAAATTAACACTGGAATACTTAGTGCTCTCATGCAGGCAGTTTGTGTGAAGCTGGCAAGTATCATTGTTCCTGTTTAATCCCCTTAAAAGCCAGCAAACAACTGCAGTATCTGTTGTCTGTTCTGGGTAGTTCAGAAGAGAAAGGTGAGAGGATGCACTCACCAATTGCTCTGGAAATATTGTTGAATAAGGCTGGTGATAAGGAGGATTGTCTGGAAGACGGTGTCAGAGGAACTGTATATTTTTGTGTATTAAACTGCCTAGATCTCCCTAAAATAAGTTATTAAAGTGTCTTCTACTTTTTGTTCATTTTTTGATAGATGGTATTGAAACTGTGGATGCTGGGTGGCTGACATGTCAAACAGAAATAAGATTACGTCTGCATTATTCTGAGAAACCGCCTGTAGTGATATCTAAGAAGAAATTTAAAACATCAAGGTTTAGGTAAGGGCCTGCTCATCTCGGTTTGCAATTTATCTCATGTTAATCGTCAGTACTAGTGATGCTTTTTTACTTAATTAATGCAGCCTTTAAATTAATTTTGGGTTGCTAATAGGGGTGTACTATCAGGCCAATTTCCAAGTATTTAAGCACTTTGTAAAAATATGGTGATATCATTCAGTCAGTGGTGTGTTTTAGTTACTTCATTTTATTAATGTGTCAAAAGAATTTCTTCTATTTCTACAAAGGAAGACAAACAGCCAAACAGAACTGTTCTGGTTTCACTGCTGACTTAATACTTTTCAGCTCTTGCCTTTCTGATATTTATTAAGCTGTTAAATATGTATAACGCAGATGTGATAGCACAAGTTAAGCAGTAGGTAACAGGTGTCTTTCACAACTACTTATTCCATACTTGCCTTGGTGTCTCCTGCTTCTTGGCTGGAACTGTAGTGTTCTTAAGTAGTTATCTACTGTTACTTTCAGAGATTTTTTCTTCTTTATTCTTCTTTTTCTTCTTGAAAAGAGCAGAATGGAAGCAGAAGTTGGGGGAAAGGAAAGGGAGAAGGCTTCCAGGTTTTTTGCTGCTTACTACTTTTTCTCCTTACCAAAGTAAACAGCCCTCTCCATTTAATATATGGTTAATTTTCCACTGGCATTACAGATTTCCAGTCAACATGGGTGGTGGAGATAACTTAATCACTTCTGTTGCTATTTAGATCAGTTTGATGTTTTTATCTGCAGAGGTGTCACAAAAAGCAGACATTATTATAACTATACGGTTGACTGACAGAAGTGGGTATCTTAGTCCTGATGTTTTGAGGAGTGTGCTATTGCCACGAGTGTTTGATCTCCTCTTCTTGAATTTCTGGGATCTAGAGCTTGCTCTCTCTTTCCTGCCCCACCCCTCCAGCCTCTTTCCTTCCTGCCTGTGGGGTTTTTTTGGAGCTCTGTGGTTGCCAAACTTTATCCCGGTGCACACCATCGTACTGTGTGATGTAGGCTTGTTTTCTGCATCTTTCATAGTTATCTTGGGGGGGCGGCGGGGGGGAAGGTAGAAAAACCTTGTCTCCTTAATTAGAGCCTGACACGTCTCTGAATGCATGATGACTGTTACTACTAACAATCCTCAGCAAAAGTGCTTTTTCACAACAGCAATTTTTAGGTAATATGTTAGCCATGTGTTACTCTTACCAATGGGAGAGAGGGGAGCAGGAGCACTCAGATCCTTTGACAGACTAATGCTTCTCCCACTCCTGATCTTGCATACAACCCATCTTCTTTGGAAAGGATTGTGGTACCCTGTTTTCTTTAATGGGAAAAAAAAAAAAACCAACCAAACAATTTTGTGTTTAATTGCTAGAAATCAAATTTTGAGCTTGTAACATATGAGCAACTTCCAGCATACTGCTGTCACAATGATTTACAGATCACTCTGTTAACCTGGGAGTTAATTCTGTACCGTGTGCCTTTTGATGGTCTGACACTTGGCTTTGTCTTTTTTTTAAAATTATTTTTATCCCTGCCCCCCCCACCTTCTGATGAGGGGAAGGTTTATTTAGTACAACATTCTTCAGTGAGAATTAATACTTATGTCCTGTTCTCTACAGCTTTGCAATTTTTTGTCATGTGTTATAGCAAGTAGAGAGATTGCAATTTCTGAAGCCTGATCCTTGTCTACATTGTCTGGTTGAAATTCAGACTTCATAAGCTGGATGCGTTCACTAGATACTGTTTTCCGCATGCTGCCTAAAAAGTTAGATCTGCCCAGGTAGTTTTTGTGACTGTCACTTGCTATGGCAGTGTCATTTTTCAAGTTTGTGAAGCATGTGTGTTGTGATGTCTCTTTTTGTGAGGGTATTAAGAATGTGGACTTAGTGTAAAGGATTTCTATGATTTGTTTCTTTGAAATATGGCTTCAGTTTTACTAGTGGATTGGCATCTAACTAAATGATAACTCTTCAACCCATCTGCTGCTTAGGTGATTCAGAAGGGGATTTGAATTACTCATAT
Organism: Strix uralensis; assembly: GCF_047716275.1. Lineage (NCBI taxonomy): Eukaryota > Metazoa > Chordata > Aves > Strigiformes > Strigidae > Strix > Strix uralensis. The sequence continues at coordinate 124,411,069 of NC_133974.1, read as the reverse complement.
ATGCTTCTGTCACCGGCATAATTTCATTCTGTGTGAAAGGTTTGCTCTGTATAATAATGAATCCAGAGTCTTATAAAAAGGCTTATTCTTCTCAGTCCAGGATTTTTCAGAAGTTGCATTCAGTTTACTTCTAAATGATCATTTAGAATTTCTCAAGGGACTTACTAATTACTTCAGGCTATCTTGTTTATGTCTAATAGAATACATTTGTTTATGTCTAATAGAATACATTTATCTGCCTTATCAGTGTTCAGAGAGACTTAAAGTTGTGTGTGTGCATTTTGTCAGCAGTCACCAATGTTCAAGTATTGATCTTGATGATTACTCTATTTTCAGTGCTTTTCATTAGCCTTTCAGCATTATGGGTATCAATCTGTGGAGAAAAGCTATTTGGCAGCCCAAATCGTTAGTTTGGTGGAGTGTTGCTTGTCAGACCACTAGGACAATTTTCACATTTACCCAAGTTCCAGTTTTAGAAGTGACTTGATCACTTAAATCTGACTAAAACAAGATTTAGACAACAGCTGCAGACTCTGACTCTTGTGCTGTCCTGTAGATGGTGGTGTTGAGAAGGATTCTTGTGTTGTATGAGCTTCTGCTCAAGCTTCTTTCTAATTCTTTAGTGTTTCCAAAGACACTCCTATGACTTAACCATTTGTTTTGTATTTCTGGTTGAGTAGAGTAAAATTGACTCTAGAAGGCCTAGAGGAAGATGAGGATGATGAAGAGGGACAAGAGAAAACATCCCCTACTGTGCCTCAGAAAATGGCAAACACTGTGGAGTTCTCCTTAATAAGTAACAACGAATATAAATGTCGACACTCTCAGCCAGACTGTGGTTATGCTTTGCAGCCAGACCGATGGATAGAATACACAATACAAACTATGGAGCCTGATAACTTGGAATTAATCTTTGATTTTTTTGAGGTATGTCTCTTTATCACTAAGAAGCAACGGGTGTGCCTTTGGGAGCTAGTCAATTACTGTCAAGATTTCGCTGTTGGGATAGGGCTATTGCAATATTTTTGACCTTTTGGACTTATGTAAACAAGTTATGAGACTACTGGCTACTACCCCATTTTGCAGAAAGGTTTTGTGAGTCTTCTGGATATGGCACAGAAAGTTTTGCAGTTTCTGCTTATTTAGAAGTCGGTAGAGATTAGACTCCAATCTTAGTGTGCAGAACCGCATGTAGTTAGGTTGGCTGGATTTTTATTCTTTACCAGAGCTAGGTTTTGCTGATTCTTCTTGAACCTGAACAGTATGTACATGAACTATCTACATCACAATTAATTGATCTTAATTTTTAAGTTATAAACAAAAGAGATTTCTCTGAACTAATTGGTGCAAATTAAAACTGGATATTTGTGGTTTCTCAATACTACATCTGTTATTTCACACTCTATTTTTTTCCTTGAAAGATCTTAATATTCAAAGTCCTTTTCAAAAGAAAGCAACTTTTGTCTCTCCATACTGTTTATGCAGAAGAAAGTTTTAAGCATTCTCTCTTTGGTCTAAAAATGCCCTTAAGATCACTTAACTACATGTTAGTTGCTCTCCTCCTTCCCTGCAAATAAATACAAAGTTATTTTAAGCATATGTGTTACTCCAGTTTATCTTTGTTCTAAATGTGACTTGGGCTTTTTAGAAGACAGGCTATTTCACACATGTAATTTTGATCTGAAAAGCTTATCAAATCTAAGAGTTTTCAGAGACAAATGTACATGAGTTTTGTAGATTTCCATCAACAATTTCGTATTCCTGATAGTAATTTGCAACACACTGTTATATTAAACAATTTTTAGCCTGAAATTAGTATTTTCTGTATACACAGGAAGTTTCTGTTACATCAGTGCCTGTATATGTCTTCCTGAGGAGCAAGGAAGAAGAGTTTGTTTAGAATTCTCACCTACATATAACAGTAGGTGTTTTGGTTTTTTGTTTGTTTTGTTTTTAGGAAGATTTAGGTGAGAAAGTAGTACAAGGTGATGTGCTCCCAGGTCATGTAGGTTCTGCCTGCCTCCTGTCATCCACAATTGCAGAACTCGGAAAGAGTGCTGGAATTCTTACACTTGCTATTATGAGCAGAAATCCAAGGAAGACAATTGGAAAAGTTAGAGGTACAGTTGATGCAAACAGATGTAGATAACTTTACTCAAAGTCATCCATTATCTATTGACATGTGAAGCATTTGGTATTTTTCTTGTAGTGGACTACATCATTATTAAGCCGATCCAGGGATATACTTGTGATATGAAGGCTTCTTATGCAAAATATTGGAAACCGAGAACAACTCTAGATGTTGGACACAGGGGAGCAGGAAATTCTACAACAACAGCTAAGTAAGTTCGTTTATATTTTAATTGAGGGGGGGCAGGGATTATGTTTAGTTTCACTGACATCAATTGAGGAAGTGGACAATTTAAAATAAAAAGCTACAACCCATAATTATTTAAGTAGCTTCAATATCAAATGTGGGTGTTCTCTTAAAGACTTCTGTTTTGTATTTCTGTTGTTTCAATGGACTCTTGTGATATGCTGCATCTAACAAAACCTTTTTCTTTGCTGTTGTTTCAGGCTTGCTAAAGTTCAAGAGAACACTATTGCCTCTCTGAGGAATGCTGCTAGTCATGTATGTATGCACATTTGCACACAAATAGTACCTGTATAGTTAAAACTAGCTTGTCTTATATGCTTAATTTCCATGACTCAGTACAATGAATGGTAATTAAATTGATATAAAATCACATCAAATGACTGTGGAAATTCCCTGAGAGACAGGAAGGGAAGTAATAGCTAGATTAGACTCTCATTCTCAAGTTCCTCAGAAAAAGCAAAACTTCCATCTGATATGTTCTGCTGGTGTTTTAAATACAGGGAAAATTTTAATCTCAATGCTGCAGAGACATAGGGTTGGAATAACTTTGAACAAATTCATAAAATTTTGACTCTGCTAGAGTCTGTCAACATACTCTCAGGTGGCAAAGGTCTTGCTTGGGGACTGCTGAGTACCTAAAACTGGTGTCCAAAAGTGAGACTTGGGAGCTGAGCTGGTAGAATAAAACAATCCTTTGTTTCAGTGCTTGCTACAATGAAGACTAGGAATCCTAAAATGAGACTTCCAGTTTGGGAGATACTAGCTTCAGGTGCTTAAATTCTGTGATTGAGGTGGTCATTTTTATTTCTTCTGGTAATCTCAGTCACTGAAGTGATACGTGATAAGATTGATCTAGACAATCTAGTGAGACACTGCAGCAGAATAGCTGGAGTCAGAAGCACATTCAGAGGTTCCTTGTTTTCACAGTGAAGAACTGTGGTTACAGTCAGATAAAGATGTTGCTATGAGATCACCTGCTGCTTAACTTGTGGGGTTCCTAAGCCTTTTCAGGTACTTCACTAATGTAGATTCTTGCCAAACATCTTGTGAAGTTGTTGAAGGGATGGGAGCAGAATCTGGAGTATTATGCTTATTGGCTACTGATTCTGGAGTACTGTACTCCCCAGGAGTCATAGCTTGAAAGCTTTCTCTTGTCTGGGAGTCAGAGTATAATTTGAACACAGTGTCTGGAACATGCACTGACTAAAGAGCAAAAGAAAACTGCAGCTACTAAATTACTGTTTTGAACCATAGTTCTTAATTTTTGGGTGGATGCTGCAGGTTTATAGACAGCTTTTAAAAAGCCCCCAAGAACTGTGCATTGAGGCAGAAACTTACTATGGAAGCTGTCACGAGCATCACCAGTACTTTCAGCCATTTGCAGATTGAAAAGACTGTAAGCCCCCACTCTAAAAATATTTCTGCTGAGAAAATGGCTGAAAAAAGCCTGTCCTATTTTCTTTTTGTACCGATTGAAAAACAGTATGTGAGTCAGGATGATAATTTGATTAAAGGTATTTTCGGAGGTCTTTCAAAGGAGTGATTTACAGACAGTCAAAATAAGTAAAAAAAAAAAAAAAAAAAAAAGTTTCTGCATGTTTCTTTATCTCTTTCTTTCTGGCCCGCCCTCTTTTCAAAAAGACTGTACTTAGAGCTTTTGATTGATCTTTCATCCTTTTTAAACTTAACAGAAAATAACATGTAGTTGAAAAGGACAGGAGAATACTGGATGCAGCTATTTCTGCTCTTGCACGTTATAACGCTGTATTCACTATATATTCACTAGTGACTCCAGAAGCTTCTCAGTATATCCTTAAGCTTTGCCAACTTGTAGCAATCCCTTGTCTCTTGGGGAGGAGAGAGGAAGGGCACTGCAAAGGCATCTATGTTTAAAAACATCTTAGCCTTTCTCTGAAGTCAAGCTTACAATACTTGACTGGAGGGTTTACAAGGTTAAACAAGCTATAGATATTAGAGCTGCATTATGGTAATTAAAATACTTTCCCGTATGTTTTCTTTTTTTTCATTTATAATCCAATGTTGAGTATGATCTAACTGGTAACAGCCAGTTGTGTTCAACTTCTGGTTAATGTCTAGGACCTGTGAATACTTAGTAACTTGTCTGCAGTTCTGTAGTCCTTGTGCATAAATAGTTAATGGCTTTTTATTTTGTTGCGTGTGTTTTCAATTTTCTGTAGGGAGCAGCATATGTGGAATTTGATGTACATCTTTCTAAAGATCATGTGCCTATTGTATACCACGATCTCACGTGTTGCATGGCCATGAAAAAGGTAAAGATGATGATACCTATATTTTGTCCTTAAATGTGACCATTCCAGAAACTAAAATGCCAAGTTGTCATAGAAATAATTGTGGGGAATCAAGGGATGGAATGGAAATAAATATGCAGCATTACTGTGTGTAGGGTAGGGAAGTTGAGTTTTTCCTTTTGATGTTGTAGCAACAGCATTTCAGATGCATGGTTGGAGACTCTTCAAGCCTATGTCGTAGTTATTTTTTAGTGGCTTTTTATTTACAGTTTGGAAGAAAAATGCAGACAACTCCACTATATTCAGTAGCACCTCTGGGACTCTTTCAGACTGTCAGAGTAAGAACTTCTGGTTGTTTCTTTTCTGAGGGAGAGTTAGTGTGATTCTCAGCATGACTTTTCACTCCTGCTGATCTTTAAATGTATACTTCTCTTGAGCAGTATACTCACAACAGCTCTTTAGGTCAAACCAGTCTACCTTCTTTGGTATCCCAGTAGTAGTCAGTAGATGGAAAGCAGAAAAATGGAAGAAACAAGGATCTCCTTCATTTAGGGAGTTTGATTAGCCACAAATGGCTTGGCTTCCATTAGTTTTTCTAACTCTTTCTTTAACCCTTTTTTACTTCAGCATTTTGCTCAGTCCTTTACCTGTGAGGTAAACAATATACTTCATGTCTGGAGACAGTAAGTGAGGCTGAAGAACTGCTTTTGGATTGCTCGGTGGAACAGAAGGAAAGGAATTAAGACAGAGGTTCTAGGAGCAGGACAATGGCTCTTGAAAGCAAGTGTCTCGTTCCTTTCCTTGCTTTCCTCAGTTGCAGTTGTTCCTTCTTTATTGACAAAAAACCGTTTTCTGCTGTTCTTGTAAGCATCAAGAGTACTATAACTTAAGAAGCAGTGAACAGTACTGTTACTTGTACATACAGATGTTCCTTAAAAGGTGCTCTGAACAGTGTATCACAATACCTCTTAAATACCCAAGTTTCATGAAGCATAACAATTGGATGTTTTCATAAGAGCAAAGTGACATTACACTCCTTAATAACGAGAGAACCACAGGCATGAGGACTGGTGACTCAAAAAACCCACTGAAGTGCTTTTCCGTCTGGCCTGTTGCACCGAAGCCGGAATACTTGCGTTCAGCAGCAGTGCGAAGAGGGTGGACTGTCTTTTTTGTTCTAGTTTTCCTCCTTTGTAGTTCTGGCAGTGAAAACAAAGACAGCATGGCAGGGCAGACTGCAAGATAAGCTCTCTCTTTCTTCTTGGCACTAAGTCTGCGTCATCAAACTCCACATCCATTGCAATATTGCAATTTATAAGAAGTTTGGCTTTGAACAGTTGTGGAAATGGGACTTTGACTAAGGGAAATACATATTCAGTGTATATTGAATCACTATTGTCCTGTTCAATAAAAATTCCTTTATAGTGAAGAAGGGAAGTGAAAAATGGATTGACAGAAGTTTTTCAACACCAGATCTTTATTTTGGGGGCAGGGTGTCTGTCTGTGTGTCAGTTTTACCAGGCCACTTGTCTTTTTTTATTAGTTTCTGAGACATTGGATAGACAATAATAAACTGAACTGCCTTGGGGTGTTTTTTTAATGCATTTCTTTACTTGTAGACTTTTTTCTGAATACATCAACTAATCAAGTTTTTACAGAATACATGTGCTAACCTTTTCTGAAGAAAGAATATTGAAGCCTCTGACTTGCGTGAAAGACCAAATCCTGTTTTTTCAAATTGACACCTGTTCTATGCTTCTGAGTTGTCTCCTGAAAACTGATCATCTTACTTCTATTATAAGAAGATATCGCTTGTGTTTTTATTGATAAAAGAGAAAAAAATTAGTTGTCTTTAATATTACCATATTAAAAGCATGTAGGCTTTTTTTTAAGTTTTTGGTGATGCTTATGTATTATTTCTCTTCAAAGAAACTGGACACAGAGCCTTTGGAACTGTTTGAGATTGCAGTTAAAGAACTCACGTTTGATCAGCTGCAGTTATTGAAGGTATTGTTACTTTGGGTGGTATGGTCTGCTACATGTAGAATTTCAAATTGTGTATGTAGCTTAGATTTTTTGGAGTAACTATGAATAGTTTGGGAGAGTACAGGTTTTAAAAATTGTAGAACAAGTAGCTAATTCCAAGAACAGTACTTTTGCACCATCATTACAACTTGAATAAATTTCATTACTTATATCTTCTAGAAAGATGGTCTGACACCGTGTGTAGATCCATATCATTATACTAACACTGGTAACTTTTTAAAAATAAGAAGGGCTGAAAGTGGTAGTGTTCATTGAAAGCTAATGCTTTGGAGTCTTTGTTGAAGAAGGATAGGTATCTGTCACAAAGTCTATCTAATTTTCAAATGTTTCCCTGTTAAAAAGGGAGATCCAGATTATGTTGAACTACTCCGTGGAGGTGCATGTGAAGGTGTAGAAGGGCCCATGATTCAAGAGTATTGATTGGACAAATTGGCTAGAACTAATTGATTATTTTTTTTTAATTGGGTGACACTCTATCTTCTGAACAGAAGTGCCCTGCCTACATAAAAGGGGGGTCAGGAGATGAGACTGGGCCACTGAAGACCCAACTGAGATATCTATCCTCAGTCAAGGACGCACCTGACTCATCCAAGAACTATGTTTCTTTTTCAAAACAACTTAAAAATTATTTTGTTTCCTCTTTTTGATGGAGAGAGAATTTGAATGGAGCGAGGGAGCTGGCCCTATGCCTGGCCTGATTCTATCTCAGTATATGACTACGTTATAAAACTGCTGTTGGCCCTCTGTCTGCACTTGATTGGAAACATGGAGTCTAACACCTGACAGAGGAGGGTTTAATGTTCAGATTTCTTCACATCTTAATGTTAAGTTATGTGTGTTTCTACCCTTGAACATGTTTTCTGAATTTTCAGTAAGAACATTCTCTGGTTTTGAGCTTTCCTTGGAATCTGTTTTAAAGTTTGAAAGAAAATTGTCACATGTACTAGGATTTCCTTTATTCTTTTACAAGTTGCTAAAATTGTAAGCCTTTAAACTTAAAAACAATTTATAAGGAAAATGAATTACATTTTTACATGCAGTAACATCTGTATGGGTGGAGTATTTGTTAACTTTACTCTTATGCTCTTTAGCTGGCTCACGTGACTGCCCTGAAAGTAAAAGATCACAATGGTATGTACTAGTTTGCAACAGTCTTGAGATTTATTTATTACTATGTAACGATACGTATTCTGTGGTTGCAGTCACTTGTTCTAATCACATTTGGCTTTTTCCTGCACTTCTAAATGCTTATGTAGTTAATTTTGTTCATGCTGTAGAGTTCTTTGCTGGGAAGTTACTCCCTTGGGGACAGGAGGGTAAAAGATGAGTGCATAGATAAATATATATTTATGAATATTCATAACAGTTGCCACTAACATATCCATATTATGCTTCTCTAACTGTACCTCTCTGACAGCTCTTCAGAATTGCTAACAAGAACTTTGTTAACTGCTTTAGGGTGTCTTTATTTGTGCTGTAAATTCTTGGCCTTAATTCATCCCCTTTATAGGGACAGCAAACTGGCAAAGTATCTTGCACATCCTACCTGTCTGGGAAAAGATTAATAATAGGCCTTGGCAGGCAAGGCTGCTTCTACTGGATGTGCTTCAGTGATTGAAATGGTGAGGGATGGGAGAAGCTTTTTCTGATAAATATTCTGGGAAGGCTTTTAATGGGAGACAAAAAATTTTCCCACTGGCAAAACAGGAATTGCCGACACCATCGTTGGGAATATGTCAGTGTTAAAGAGGGAAGGCTTAGGTAAGAAAAGATCAAAAGATAAGTCTGATTCCATTCTTTACTCTTAAAGGCCTTATGATTTTGAGCCAGTGTTTTCTTGCTGGGATTAGCAGTGCTGATATTTGTTTTGATTCAATATTTTGTTTCTTTTCAGCATCTTTTAAAGAAGAGGAGAACTCTGCTTTTGAAACCCAGCCATTTCCTTCTCTGCAGAGAGTAAGCAGTGAATATAAAGCAATAGAGATGATGATTGCGAAACATGAAAATATGCATTTTTCTTTCAGCTTTGCCCATGTAGCAAGGGATATTAATTTTTGGTTTTAGGCCTTTGCTGTCAATGCTGGAACTGAGAACATAGGCTTTATTGTTGAGCACTGGAGCCTTTTCAGCACTTGAAAGTAATAGTTTGCATATCTTTCAAGCTTCTTAATTCACAGACCCAAGTTGTATAGCTTAGGATACACTCAGTTTTACAGCTGGTTAACATCTGGGCATTGCATTTTAATGCATTGACAATTGTTTGCTAATTTTGAAAAAAAACTTGGCCCTTGGCAGTTCATCACATACTCTTGGCCATCTGGCAGAGCCAGACACAGAGAAATGTTAAGTGAATTTCTAGTATGATCTCAGTTATGACTATTTGCCAACTCAGGGCTTTGTGTTGGCTTATTTTTCACAGAAACAACTGACAATTGTTGACCAAATAAATTTTGATACCATTTACAGTGGGGTTTTTTTCCTAGAACTATTTTTTTTTCCCCTCTTATTGTTTTTCCTAATGTCTGAACTGTCATTAACATGCCTTTTAGGGGCTTGTTTTATACAATAATAGTGCATTTTATTTGGATTATAGAGATGATTCATATCCAGTTATTTATAGGCTTATGTCAGAGCATGTATGAAATATCCATCAGTTACAGGTCATATGCCCCGCTGTATTTTTTTTTTTACTGTCTTATCAGATTACTACATAATTACAGAAAATACAGAACTTTGTGTAATAAACTACTGACATTCAATTCCTCTACCTGTTTTGATTCCCCAAATTTAATTTTCTTCCTATAAGAAAGGGTATGTTACTCTCTTCTGTACCTGTTTATAGGGTTAAAGAATCATCTACCAACTCTTCCTTAATTTCATTAGCTGTTAGTTTCACCTTTCTAAGTCAACGTACAGTAATTCTTTACAAGAATTTCACATACTTTTGTTCTCATCATCATAATGGCAAGCTCATGGATTTCATACTTAGACTATGTGTTACTTAAGATGCTTTTTGCACTCAAAAAAATTTCCTGGAGAAGTAAAAAATAACTTCTTCAGGAGTACAAATGGGTAATTTCTCACACCTGTTAAGGTGAATTGACTTGTATTTGTATTTTGTCAAAATTTTGTCCTTAAGATTTTATCCATTTTTATGTATTTCCTAACTTGAAACTGAAGTAGAAAAAGGTATATATGTAACTTGTGTTAAATGTTAAATACTTAAGGTTTTTTTTATTGTAGTGTTAGATCCCATTGGCGTTAAATCCCAGCGTATTCTCCCAGTAATTACCCTCATGGTACTTAGTTGTCCTCCTTTGCTGTGGGGTCTCTTCATAATGAAACTTTTTTTCAGGTCCTGGAGTCTGTTTCTGAAGATGTTGGATTCAACATAGAAATAAAATGGATCTGCCAACAAAGGGTAAGTAAATGTACATGTGATTGATACTTAGCTGTTGTCATGGCTAAAGCTTGTAATTTGACATGGCAATTTATGAGCTACAAACAAAGGCATAATTTGGGGGGGTTTTGTGACTTTCGTTTTATTATAACCTACTATCTTTAAAACTGGGAGTATAATAGCACCACTCTAGCAAATGAGCAAACTTTTTAAATGATAGGAAAGTATTTATAGGATTCATAATGCAGCTCAGACTGATTTTAGCAGAAGACCCTTTTTTAAAGTCAGTGGATCACAACAGGTCAGGGATGCTATACATGGGAAAAGTGACAAGAAATTCAAACTCCTGGCCTGGTGCAGGAGCAGCTACAATGCAGTGCAGAAATACAAGCAACTGTTTCCTTCTAGTCCACGATACTGTGGACTCAGCTGGATTGCTTAGTGCTCAGTCTAGAAGGAAATGGTCAAGGCTAGGACTGGAAGCCTGGAATGGGGGAATGAAACGAAGCAGAGTGGTAGGTGGAAGTCTGTATGTATGGAGACATACTAATGCTCTCAGAGACAGGTTGGCTGTGGAAAGATTGGTACCTGCTATTCTCAAAGACCAAGGATGTTGTATTTTTTTTCTACAAATCTTACTGTTGCATTTTTATATATAGAAATAACAATGCAAAATATCTGTACTAGTTTTTAGTGATCTTTTATGGAATTCCTTTGTGTTCTCAAAATTAGAAAAGGCTTCCTAGAAACTCTCTCCTTGGATGGGAAGACAGTGAATTTTTCAGTGAATCTTACTGCTGTTAGAATTCAGTTGCATCAGCACCATCTGCCAAGCATTTGTCTACTTCCACAAGTTTCTCGACTATGACAGATTTCTGCTTGTCACTGTAATCTTCACTCTCAACAATAGTATCATGCAGCTGGTTTACAAGCTGAGCAACAGCATAGCCTTCATTTATGAGATTCTTTGCCAGTGTTTCCAGTTTCTCAAATGAACCACTCTGGCAGACAGACAGCAGTTCATCAGTTGTTTCTTTAGGGATGGCCCCAGCAATTTCGGTGACTATGTTCTCCGTGATCTCTTTTCCACCCATTAGGCGAGTGGCACTTTGAAGAAAAGTAATTGCTTTTCTTAAGTCCCCTTCTGACACTTTATCAAGGTATGATACTGCCTCACTACTGATTTTCACATGTTCCTTCTCAGAAACGTCCAACAGCCTCTGCTGTTGGATTTTGTCTGACAAAGGCTTGAAGCGGAATTTGGAGCATCGAGATGTTAAAGGTTCAATTATTCTGCTGATGTAGTCACAAATAAGGCAGAAGTGTGTTCTTCTAGATTCTTTTTCCATTGTGCATCTCAGAGCTGCCTGGGCTGCTGAAGTAATTGAGTCTGCTTCATCCAGGATTACATTTTTAAAAGGAGGACAAATTTTGCCATCTGAATGGCTTCCAGTTAGCTGAGCAAAAGCCTTCACTTTTTCCCGAATCACTTGTTTTCCGCGCTCATCAGAAGCATTTAACTCCAGGACTCTTTGCTGGAATAATCAGGCCCATAGAGTTCTCCAGCAGCTGCTAAAATAGTGAAAGTCTTTCCAGTTCCAGGTGGGCCATAGAACAACAGATTGGGAAGATTAGCACCTTCCAAGGACTTTTTCAGCACAGCAACAACTTCATCCTGGAAGGCGACTTCATCCACATTTTTTGGGCGATATTTCTCCGCCCAATGGATGGGTTTGAGCCTCTTGCCCTCCGTGCTGCTCCCCGCTGCGCCGGCCGCACCCCTCTCCTTGGCAGCGAGGGGCTTGGTGCTGATGGAAGACAGGCCTTTGAGGAAGGCCTGCGTGGCTCCGGATGGGCTGGGCTGGGCTAGACTAGGCTAGGCTGGGCTGGGCCCGACCCGACCACCACCTTCACCTCACAGCCTCCCCACCTGCACCCCACCATTAGGCTGAGCCCAGCCCGCACACAGGCTCGTGGTGAAGTCCCCATCCCTGGAGGTGTTCAAGAGGCGGGTTGACATGGCGCTTGGGGATATGGTGTAGTTGGGATCTGTCAGTGCTAGGTTGACGGTTGGACTAGATGATCTTCAAGGTCCTTTCCAACCTAGATGATTCTGTGATTCTGCATCTCACAGACTGACAGTCCTGTAGAGCTGTAACTAGCCTTCAGTAGACTGAAGGAGTGACTTTGTATTCAGACTGGCAAACCGAATTCTCATTTTGCTTAGGTTGAATGAGACACCATTGCTGGTTAAAATAATTATAGTAAGCATTAATTTAAATGACTGAAACTTGTCCTTTCTTTTTCTAGGATGGACAGTGGGATGGCAACTTGTCAACTTACTTTGATATGAACATCTTTCTAGATATTATTCTAAAAACTGTTTTGATGAATGCTGGAAGAAGAAGAATTGTATTTTCTTCTTTTAATGCAGATATTTGTACAATGTAAGTTAAGAGATAAATAATGTATTTTCCTATTTTCTTTTTTTTAAATTTGGTAAAATTTACTTTGGACATAAAAATACCCAACAGGAAACAAATAACACATGTTTTGATTAGACCTAAACTTTGACTGCTAAAATAGTTGGGAATTGAAATGAGACCACTTTGCCATCTGAGCTGTGCCAAAAATAAGATAGGAGAACAAAGTTAAAGTACGGATCTTTTCAGGTGCCTTCCTGAATGCTTCAGTGTTTCTTGACACAACAAAAAAAGGTCAAGGTCAAGATTTCTTCTGGTATTGCTCACTTTTTGTTATACTTGAGGGGTACAGAAGCCTAACTTACAAACAAAATCATCCTGTTGAGAATTTTTTCACTATATCTGCCTTTTAAAAAGGACAGAAGACTAAAGAATTTTGGATTACCTGTGTTTGATTTGGGTTTTTGTTTGTTTTTTCTTTAAGCAGTTTGCTTTCCTTTTGTGGAATGTCATATTGAAGGTATTGGGGCACAGAAAAATAGGAGTTGAACTGGGAAACAAAGAGTTGGGATACATATGAACTAGCAATATGCTGTAGTACTTTTTAACAAGAAGTGATTTAGCACTGTCAGTGAAAGGCTTTACGGAAATCTCATCTGATGGGAGACTGCACTGATGAAATGCCACTGAAGGGTAAATGGGCAGAATAAAACCAAAGCAAGGTACTGGTAAAAGGCAAGTGTGTAAGAGCGTGTAACACGTTAACCCTGCAACTTTGCTTCCAACTACTGTCACTTCATACCACTGTACTGGTATCCAACTTGAAAACTACATTAGTAAGGTTAGGTATTGAAATTCTCATAATGAATCTTCATTTTACTCTAACATGCTTTTAAGAAGAAAATTACACAATTGGACAGTCTTTGAGGATTCCTGATAAATGTTTTGAGGATGTGGATCTGAGTTCAACTTGGAAGTCTAGCTTCCCTTAAACTGTATGTTAATCTCTTGTTTGCACCAGCTAGGAACTAGCAGAGCATGCAGTAGCATTATTCTCCTCACAGTAAGATTGAATTCTTCTTTTTAACACATTTGCTACTTGCAAACTTTTTTTTCTAACAGGGTTCGACATAAGCAAAACAAGTATCCTGTGTTATTTCTTACCCAAGGAGAATCTAAACTCTATCCGGAACTTATGGATCTTAGATCTCGTACAACTCCAATTGCCATTACTTTTGCACAGTTTGAAAACTTGCTGGTAAGATGACAAGTTCTGGTATTAGTCTGCAGTAAAATGAAACAAAATTATTACTGCATGTTGTAAATCTATTGGTTTTGACACTAATGCTTAAAATGACAACCTCATAAAAGAAATCCACTAACATTTGATAACTGCCAAAGTAATGTCCTTTGTTTCAAATGTCTGTTTAATATATTGTTTTAAAAATAGTGCTATCAGTAATTTCTTTAATTGTATTAAATTATTTTTTATTATTATAGATTAAATTCTAAGGAGCTGCAAGTGTCAAAAGATTAAAAACAGGTTTTAGTTGAAGTCTTTTGTATTTCAGGGAATTAATGTGCACTCTGAAGACCTGCTGAGGAATCCATCGTTCATTAAAAGGGCCAAAGCTAAAGGCCTGGTTATTTTCTCATGGGGTGATGATGCAAATGATCCAGACAACAGGAAGAAGTTGAGAGAATATGGTGTTCATGGGCTAATATATGACAGGTACTTAATTGTGTTTTAAAAACAATAATAAATCTGAGAAACTTGTATCCTGATTCTTGTGAAATTTCACACTGCCTTTTGGTTGACTGGCTGCAGACTATCTTCCTTTTGTACTGTAAGTATGAGAAGCCCATAAACCCAGTTCAGGAACAAAACTAACACTAATTCCTACTCTTTCAGCTGTATATATGAAGCAAAATAGCTTTTGTTTCTTCTGAGGTTAACATAAATGTAATTTGATTCCTTAAAGAACTAGTGCATGGAATACACATTTAACATGCTATTAGCATTCCTGATGGTAATTTTTAAACTTTGTATGTGACACAGTGAGGACAATGTTATTTAATCTTCAGCTTTTTACATTTAATTATAGAAATAGTTAACACAATTTAAATGAAGAATTTTAACTTAATTTTTTGCCAACATGCTGTTGTGTTTCCAAGCTGTGAATTCACCATTTTTCCTATTAAAATTAGCTTGGAGTGATTCCAGGGAAAACTGCCAAATGAGTCACTTCAGAAACTAGTTACTATATCCACACAATTCAGGTGGACATCAGAATACTGTACCACAAATATTTGAACAAAAGTGTTATTTACAAAACCCTAAAGTTTTAGCTCTTTTATCATAAAAGATGTGAAATTCATTATTACAAGATGATGATTAATTTGGGAAGCTGTATCAAATTAGAATTTCTGACAGATTACAAAGAATATGTAATTGGGAAAGCAGTAAGTGTAACACAAGTGTCAAATTATGGAAGACTTTCAAACCTTTTGCTTTAGCAAGGGCGTTGCTTTGTTTTACCTAAAAAAAGAAAAAAAGGGGGAGGGGAAATCAAGTAACTGTCAAGGGTTGTGTTTTATAAAATGGAAGCTGAGAGTCAATTTAACATATCTAGAGGCAAGAAATCAAATATGTTCACTCTTAGAATTCTAGGCTCCCAGTGTAAAAAAAACAGTCAACTCCATTCATTGTATTCTTGACTATTGAGAATCCTTCCAGAGTGGCAGGTCCAGTGCTGCTCTGGTTTGCCAGCGGTCTCCCTTCTTGTACTGTATAGAATGTCTCCTTCTGTTCATTGGTGGTAAAAAGGAGTAACAAGAATTTTACATTGGGGATCAGCTTCAGGCTGAAGTCAAAGAAACATAAGCCGTCTTTCCTGCTACAGCAGTGCTTCAGCCTCTCTTACAACTCAAGATTGAGGCCCCTCTAGTAGATGAAAAATATCTCTGGCCTAGTATGTGGACAAAATGGTACTCTGCCTCTTTAGTGTACAGTTGTAGGGTTGTGCTTATCTTTGACCCTATGGTATGCATAACTTGAAGTGATAAATTATTAGTCTCTAGACAGGTGGGGTCTTTTAATCAAATACTACTGCATAAAGTAGTATTTCTTCTAAAATGTCTGTTCATCTCATGTCTTCTAGAGTTCTTAATTACTCCTGATGTGCACTACTATGGTAAAATAGTAAAGCAAGGGGCGGCCTTATTTCTGACTTCATGTTGCTTTTATTACTTCAGATACTTAATTGCTCAACGCTACTTAGTTTCATTTATGTCAGGTCTGCAAGTCTGCTAAGTGTCACCATGTATTCCCTTTCGTACTGTTTAGTGTGTTTTAAGTTGCAGTATGATAGCAGAACACTTTTCACCTCACCTTTTGACTAACCAATTTGTTGGAATTGTTTATAGGCTGAATTCCCTTGTGGATTTAACTGAGCGAAAAATCCTTAACCATCCTGCACTATTTAGACCATCTAGATTCTTAGCAGTATTCATCTCCCACTGCCTGCCCCCTGTATCTCTTCCACCTTGTTGACATCTTTCCATTTTGAGAGGAACCCCAAAATTAGTATTAATTCCCACGCTGTTTAAAAAAAAACAGTAGTTCAGTGGTGCATTTTTTCTTTGTTTTTCAAGTTACGAACTGCAGCTGAGTAGCAAACAATTACCTCGTTTCAGTGTAACTGTTGCAGGCTCATTAATTTCTAAGCATTACTGACCATTTTTCTGTAGGCCAAAACAAATATGGGAATGCTCCCTTATTCTTAATTATTTTTCAAAATTTACTAATTTAATCTTAATAGGGAACGTGACACTATCTGAAAATTGCATCAGATATGTCAAGCTGGACATTTTGAAATGCGGGTGGTACCTGCAAGTCCTGAGTGGCATGTCTAAATGTAAAACCTGGCAGCTAGTGTTTCCATTCACAGTTGTAGCTGCTGGGTAAAGAGGCAGTCTTTCAAGTCATTTGAGAGTATGAAGTTAATATCAGGAGTTAAAATTGTCAGAAGTTTAAATAGGTATGGTGTAAGCATCCATATTTTGTGCTGTTTGATAAATTCAAAACTAGTGTGAAGCAGAAGTAATTAGAGAGAGATGTACATGCCTGTTTCAAGGTCTAGAAATCTGTTCATTAGTGTAAAGCCAGTTTATGCTATGGTTGCATCTACAAATTACAGAGTATTTCCAGAGCTGAATCAAGATATGCTTCTTCCATGGCTTCTGCAGAATTTTTGTACTCTGGATTTAAGGCCAAGTCCAAATATTTATCAAAAATCACTGTGCCTGGTGTTTTGTGTTGCTGTTTACTAGACATTTACTTAAACCACCTTAATAATTCTTATTTGTCTGAATAAGCTAAGAAGTGAATACAGAAATTTTAGTGACTTTTAGGTTGCTTGGATATGGCCCTGAGTTATTGTTATTGCATGTGGTAATTATTTCAAAGATTATGAACTGTCTGGGTAGAGATGATTTCTACAAGCTATTTTTTCTGAACTTTAATCATCCATGTAGAATTGAGCAAAACATTGTAGCCACTTGCGAAGATGACAGAAAAAGTGTGTCCTGAATACCAAAAGTTGCTGATATGAAGTGTTGGGCAAAAAAAAATGCAGGTAGGGGGTCTGACTTTGTTTTGCATGGAGAAAAACGGCAAGACTAAATCTGGGAAGCTTACAAATGCCAATGCTATTAAAAGAACGATGTCACTGGGGCAGGGGAAAGAATTTCCACCCCTACCCCCCATCCAGTCCTTTCTCCACTTGGGCTGCAGATTATTAGAAATACCCAAAGTCATTAAACCAAACAGATGGTCTAGTGCAGTTGCTGGGACAAAATTCTGCTTTTTTCCTATGTTCAGCTAGCATTCATCTCAGCATCTAAAATATCCAAACTACTTGTGTTAAAAGGGCAACCTACAGAAAAGGTGCCACCTCTGCCTCCAGGCTTCTATTTCGGCCCTAATCCAGAAAAGTACTTTAAATGCATGACTGGCTATCTTGTGTTCACAAAGAAAATCACATCTCATGCTTAAAATGCTTCATTGGTTTGATGTTTAGATTTTATTTAGAGAAGAAACTTTAATCTATTATAGTGAAATTCTCTGAATCAGCAAAATTTATGAATTTTAAAGCAGGATTTGTGGGGTGATTTATCTGATATTTTTCTCCTGGATAAGCTTTGTAAACAGTCCAGGAAATATTTCTGTATTTGAATATACTTAGTAAGAACAATGCAGTCTTGTGTTTTTACACCAGTCGGCTATATATTAAAGACCAATGTGGAGAGGGGGTGGGTGCTAACTTACACTTGCGTTATTTTTTTTTACTTCACTTTACATTATTTGAGTTCTGTTTGTTGAATAATACATACAGCTGCATGAAAATATTAAATCAGTAATCTTCAAACATTTATGCTGAAAGCTTTTCCATGAGAATCTTTAGTGTGTTTGTCTCCTCTCTGAAGTTCCTTATGGCTGCATGTTGCATTTGCAGACTCCAGACAAAAGCTCTGTGCTCCATTAGTATTAGTAACTTTCCAAAACTAACACAAATTTAGCTGGCAATAAAGGTGAAACCATTCAAAACACTTCTCAAAACTAGAAGGCTGTCTAAATCTGTGCCATTTTATTTGTCTGAAGCTGTTACTTCAATAAATAACAGCATTGGATATATGTAGGGAGTTAACTAGTATTAGTTAATTTATAATTTAATCTAGTCAGTGATTGAATAAAGATGTTGTGCAATGGCAGTTTAAGCCTTTCCTGTTTTGTCAATTGCAAAGTAAACTCAGGTTTACCTTGATGTAAAGAAAAATGAAAAATTTTAATCAAAAGCTTCCGAAAATCTTTTTAGCATGAAAACAGTATTTTGGTGCTGCTGACTCTCTGGTTTTGGACCAAGCTATAGCAGAGAAAACCAGCTGTGACTGAGACTTGCTGGATGTATGTGTTTTCAGAGTTTGCTAAAGCATCTGGTAGGAGCTAAGCACATCAGTTCTTTGCCCACTGGATAACCCTGGAATGTCCTGTGATGCTTTCTGTAGAAAGTGCTAATTTTAAAAAGTAATATTCAGAGGAGCTCCCAGTCTTCTGCAGGGCTTGCTTATTAATAGGAAGTTGAATGGAGGAACTTGGGTGCATAGTTACTTACAAATAATTGTCCTGTTGAAGAATAAAGGATAGGGAGATGAGAGTTTATTCCTTATTTTGATGGTGATGTTGGAAATAATTCGTAAGAGGAGTCCTGGAGCTATGCTCTGTTTTCGCCAACTGCTGGTATACTTTCATGGACCCAAATGAAAAGTGGAGACAGGAAGTTCTTAGGTACAAGGGTAGCCGTGCTTCAAATTGTCTTCTCTGCTTTTGGTTTAGAAGAAACACTGTATACACGTTGGAGCAGATTGGTTCCAGTGGACAGTCTGAAAGGAGATTGGAGGGTTGTGTTACCAAAAATCATAACTAAGAAAACTCTCTAAACCAAATGATAGTTTAGAAAGCTGACACTGGTTTATTGTAGCGCTGGGTGTATGGGGTACTTCTCCTAACCTGCACACCAGTGGGACTTTCCGCACTGTATTTATACACAAAACTTGCAGAGTTAGTAACTTTCCAAGTCCATCCTCTCTATGATTGGTTAGTAATTTACATACAATTATAATACTGCTGACACAATACTTCTACTACTACGCATGCTCAGGTGAAGGGTCTTTCTTTACCTGGGCAAGGGTCATCTTGACCTCTAGGTGTGATTTTTTTTTTATTTTTTTTATTTTTTTTTAATATTATAATGAGGGTAGTTCCGCTGAGGACACATGGACCTTGAGTTTGCTTGCCACGTTGGTATTGTATCCTCTTCAAGGTCTAACGGCTCCAGGATATCCTTGCTCAGAGAAGGCTAGCTACTTGTTCTTCTGATTAGGGATGCCTTTGGCTTTAACATATACAAAGGACATCTGTCTTGACCTAAGCATAATATTGCTACATTGTTCTAAAAGTTTAACCTTCAGCAGTTGGACTTTTCCAAAAATCTCAATTCAAAAGAATTGAATATGAAGCAAAATTACAGAATTTATGCTTGCCCTAGTAAAGAACTGGTAAAATACCTGCTGGAAGCTGCTTAGAATCATGCTTAGCCACGTGCTATGAACAAGGGGCTTAGAAACATGCCTTTGCTCTTCTAGTGTCTAACTGATAGGAAGGACTTAAGATTCGCAGTTCCTAAGGGTTATTGCTATATAGAAAACTATCTTCTAATTTCAGTGTTTTGTCTTGAATGCATAGAGAAATTGTGTAAGCTAACTTAACTCAAGAAAGTTCAGGTTGTATCTGCATCCTGGAAGGAGGGAAGGAAGATTGGGATTTTATTTATTAGGCAATATGGAGTCACGTCTTAGGCCTGTGTTGGATTATAGGTGCTCTGCAAGTAATTTAACTGCTGTGCCTTCTGTGCGTATTCCATAAAACTGGGCAGCATTTCTACTCACTTGTAGGAATTTCTTTACAGAAACTATCTTTGATCTTCTTGAAGGGAATGCGATCCATATCTATACTTCCTGCAGAAGCGTTTCCTCATTTGAATCCCATTTACCACATCACTGTTTGAGCTGCATGTTATTTTTGATGTCTTGGACTTGCCAACAGTTCACAAGTTGTCTTGCAGGGGTAAAATGGCACCTGGTACTGTATCATACATCACTCCATTATTTTGGTTGTAACACTGTGTTCCTTCTGGACATGCCTTGAAATTATGTTATGAAAGAGAAAGGATGATGCAATAAAAACAAACCACTTCCTTGAGGAATCATAAGTGAAAGTATGAATATTCGTAAGAAACTAAGGCAGCAGCCACGGTAATTTCTTCTAGAAGTTTTCATTTGAGGGAGACAAACCTGGAGACCTGCAATACTTGAACTGTATATGCGCAGTAGCTACAAGTGAGGGGAACTGGACGCCAGGATTTAAATTTTGGATATAAATAGCATACTGATGTTAGAAATTAATGTTGGGAGATCAGAATGTATCCTTGTAACAAAATTAGGTTACAGGAACATGAATGCTTTTGCTTTATAATGAATTACACCAAGATAGTATTTGAGTTATGCTCAGTGCCCTACACTGTCAAACTCAAACCATGTTTTGGATGTGGACAGTCTGATACAATGTTGACAATTCAACTCCTGCTTTGTTTACATGTGTGAAAAGAAAAAACTGAAAAGGGGATATTTAAAGTAGTGTAGATAGTTAAATTTGCATTAGGTATGAATAAAGATCAGAGTTTTCTGTTTTTCACTCCTGAATTGGGGGTGTGTGTAAAATACTTCTTGAAACAGTAAGTATAAATTCCATTCAGTATTATGTACAAGTAGTCTATCACAGTTTCTTCAAATACTCTCGAGGGTCTGAAATTTCTTATGCTTTTAAGTTTAAAGCCTGGAACTCTGCTCTTACTTTACTGCTTTGTGCCACCTGTAACATCACATTTTACGGGAGACTGAGGTAAATGCCAGTGAGTAGCTTTTTAGTATATCCAATGAAATATTAACCATTGTGTAAAAGGAATACCATTTTATATCGCAAGATGAGTGGCAAAACTTAGGTATTAACCTCAAACGTGCTGTTTTTATAGGCTTGCCGATACTTAATTTTACTTTAGTACGGGGAAAAAAACCCAGTTGCTTCATCTAGTTTACATTTCTGTGAACTGTCAGCTTATACTGATCAGTGTGTTTTTCTTTTTTTATTTATTTAGGATATATGATTCAAATCCTGAACAACCAAATATATTCCAGGTGGAGCAGCTGGAACGTCTGAAGAAAGAATTACCAGAGTTGAAAAGCTGTGTGTGTCCCACAGTTAGCCACTTTAAATCCATATCTCCATGTAAATGTCATCATAGTTGCCTGGAAGAGAAAGCTGTAGATAACTTGAAGAGTGTTCAAATGCAAAAGGACTGATTCTAGGCAGACTGCTGTTTTGTATCTATTTAACTTTTACCATTGGAACAGTGCTGTCTATGCCTTCAGATTTATTTATTTTATTTTTAAGTCCCCAAATAGCAATAACTGTGTTCCTCATTCCTGACAGTACTTGTTAAAATTTCAAACAATGTTAAAATACTCATCCAGCTATAGTTATTGTTCCAGTTTACATATGCAGTTTTAACTTTTTTTTGTATGATCAAGTCTTATATCTTGAAAAAGAAAATTAAGTATTAACACTGTGTTTCTAAAAATATTAAGCAGTCTGAGGAGTGGAAGCTCAGAAACTAACTTGTAGGGAAATTACAATGACCTGATACTGAATATGCTGAAAAATTGTTTTGACTTTGATTTTACTTCAATGCTACAGCTTTTCAGTCTGTATCTGACAACAGAAAATTGAGTGATTGTAAGATAAATACAATTAGATGTGGCCTGAATAAATTGGTACCTCATATATATGTATATGCACTGCTAGATCCACCTGTACAAAGCTTTGTGCCATTTTAAAATCATAGATATTTTTAAGTAAACTGCATTGCATATTAACTCATTTTTTTCCCACTTCACTGGACACTTAGGCTGCTGCCATTATTTTCTGATTTGCCAATTCGTTGGTACAGTGTGTATGGCAGTCAGGGGTGAACCATGAGTATGATTTTTTTCATCTCACACAGGCCTGCAGAACTTTGGAAATGTTGCAAATAATTTTAACAGACATCTAGAAACATCTTCAGTGGTTGAGAATATTTTTTGCACAGTAACCTTAATAAACAGAATATGTAACATGCACAAACTCTACAAAATGCATGCTTTAGTTATTAAGCATGAAACTTAGGTGTTTGCTGAGGTCCTTGCATCTTTACGGTGCTAGTTATGTGTGCAAGGACTAACTCAACTACTTAATCTTTGCCTAAAACCACAAGCCTATTTACAGATGTTTGAAGAAAAGGCTATACCATATGTGGTTCGCTTATTTACATAATACAAATTAACTAGCTTTTGTATTTTGCAAGATTTTTTTTTTTTTTTCTTGGAGCAAGAATCACAAATGTACTGAATTCAGATAATCGGTGTTCTGTTGGCTGGTATCTACCCTCTGTAATTTATTACAAAGTCATAGTTTAGAGTTCTTAATAGATATGTATGCATGTCCTTTTTCCTCCTGAAGTCATGCCAACACAACAGCTGTAACTTTCTACTGAAGTGTTTATGTATCATAAGAATGGAAAATATTTATTTTTTCTTTTGTAAATTGACAATGAGAACAATAGTGTGTACTATATTCTTTATATACAGTCATTGCTACATAGAACTGATTGTACAGAGTAAAGCCATTGCAAATAAGTGCTTGAGCCTGCACTGCTGAGCAGTTTGAAACAAACAGCTTGTTTCAACTTGCCTTGTGCATTTTAGTATTTAAAGTGTTTGTTCTGCACAAACAGCACAGTAATGATTAGGTATCTGGAAGCTGTTTTTTATTTTAAAAAAAATTAAACCAAAATTTGGAACTGTGTGAGCTGTGTTTTTGGGAGGGAGGGGGCATTGAACCTGATCCTTGATATCAGGAACCTGTAGCTGTTATCTGATAGAGCAAGTCCAGATTAATTTTTTTTTTTTTTCTCATTTGTATGCCCCTGTGGTGTTCTCTTGGCAGATCTTGAGGGCTTTGCCAACAGATGTGCAACCCCTACCTGAGTTACATGTGTCACTGCTCATGAATGCTGGGCAGCACATCCACAGAGATATTTGACAGCTATTTTGTGTGAAGGTGGTTTAAAAGTTATGCTGTCTGAAGCACCCTCACCCACTAATCACGATATGATGCTGGAAAGAACTTAGGTACCCTTAAAACCTTGTTTCCCAACTTTAAGGTGCTCAGAGAATAGCATTTGCCTATTCTGTTTGTGGGGGTTGGAGGTGGAAATGGGGATGATTTTACAACTTAGTTTCGAGCAGTGTTACAATTTTAATGTGTTCTTGCTGACCACCTTATTTACGTTTGTGGCAGTCCTGATTGGGCTTTACCAAGCTCTTCTGCTGTGTCACTTCTTAAAGCTGAGCTTGTAGATTGGCCACACACAACAGCTGCTTTGCCATAAGTGCCAGGCAATGCAGCAGGGAACCAGGGAACCAAAGAGCAGGGTTGTGGGACCTGGTGCAGGGGAGTTTGGTTCAGCTAATACCCTACTGTTGCATTTAAGGTGATGAATCAATTTGGTAAGAGATGAATTCCCTTGCGTTCTAGCTGGTCCTCAGAGATTAGAGGGGGTAGGGGCAGCTGGACTTATCTCTTAATAGGTATGGCAATTGGGGCCGTAA
The DNA here is from genome assembly GCF_047716275.1 of Strix uralensis. Lineage (NCBI taxonomy): Eukaryota > Metazoa > Chordata > Aves > Strigiformes > Strigidae > Strix > Strix uralensis. The sequence goes on along the minus strand of NC_133974.1, from coordinate 124,387,231 downwards.
CTATAGGCCTGACACCAGATGCACGAACAGCCCATGTGCTCTAGGTCTGGTTGCATTCAAGAGAAGCAGTCGGTTTATTTTTACACAACATCTACAGATTCTCTAAGATTGCCTGCAATAAATGCACAAACTGCAGGTTGGCTCTATAGCACTACACAAAAACAACTGCAATCACACACACTTAATTCCCAGGTAATCACTCGGTGTAGCCGAGGACTAAAATCTTACCAAAAGGCATCCCTTCTGGGGGGGTGAGGAGCACAAACCCGTTGACCTGTCCCTCCGATTTGGTGTCAGATTATCGTCCCTCCGAGTTAGACACAAACTCGGGGTAGTATTTATCTAAGTGTGTATGGGTGAGTGGGTGGGACTGTGGTCCAGCCATTATCTTTTGAGTAACCACACAGCACATTCCTTGGTGCAAGGGGTGTGCTGGTTTTTGTGGGAAAAGAGGGAGGATGAGAGACAAGGTGGGCAGGCTACTGCAAAAACCATCCTTGAGAGAAGGGAGAAAAGTGAAAGAACAGGACTGCACGGCCTCCACCTTGCTTCACATTCCTCCTTGGTACCACAACAAACACAAATCACTGGACCTCCATCCCATCCTGTGTTTGTTCTGGGCACCCTGTATCAAGGACATGTGTGTTTTACAGATTTTTCACTGTTTTGCTTTTTCTCACACTTCCAACACTTACCACACCTACCAAAAATCTCCTCTTGTAAGGAAATGCTGTGGTGATAAGCAAAGACAGGAGTACCCCCCACCTGTATTGCTCTGTGGGTGTCCATCAGCTGTAAGGGCCGGGGTAAGTTTTATGAGACTTCATCTGAGGGGGAAAAAAAAGATTCCTCAAAGACAGAGTTGCCTTGTTGAATGTAGAGCTCTTTAAGGGAAACTGTGCTGTTACCAATGAGGATTTCAGGTACTCTTGTGAAATTGTTCCATTCCTACACCCTGACATGAGCACATGGCTACTCTACCCTGATGCCCAGCTGAGTGAAGGCTCCTTGGAAATGCCGGATTTCTGCGGAGACTGTTACACAGCCCGACTGCCCTGGCAGCTGCTCTCCCGCATGGCAGCAGCTGGTCACTAAGGTAAGCATGTTGTCTGGTGAAAGGCAGCCATCAGTTTTCCACTCCTGTTTCTGGAGTGTTTTCGTTCGGGGCCACCTAAAGACTAGACTATACGTGACTCACGACAGCTGTGTTACTCCATACTTTGTCCCCTATAAATAAGTGGGAAGGGAGGATGAGAACATTGCCCCATGCAACACAGCAGTTCAAGAATGTAAGTTCCTGCTCATCCCGCAGCAGAGAAGGTCTGTCGGGGGAGGGGGGAGCTGCCGGCTTCCAGCTGCCCTCCTGGCGCTTCCCTCCGGGCTGTGGGTGCTGAATCGCTCACGGAGGGGGGGGCGGGGGTCCTGCAGATTTTCCTCCCCTATGGTGTGGCCGCAGACCCCACTTCTGCGCCATAGCAATCCTCCTCTCCCATCAGTCCCGCGCGGGCTCTTACTGAAACAGGAGGAGCGAGAGCTGCGCTGCAATTCATCCCGCTGCCTGCGCTGACGGTCCCTCAGGGCGTCACCTCCTTCTCTTCACGGTGATAAACGCATTTAGCGCTGAAGCGGTCCCGTGGCGGCAGGGGAAGATTTGCCCCCCGAGCGTACAAATATACTCCGAACTTCTGCTTTTAAGCACTGCTCCCCGGTCCCGACGCAGGCAGCAGTGGGGCAGGGCTCACCGCGGGAGGGCCGGTCCCGCCAGGCCCCCCCCGGCCGGCGCTGAGGGCGGCGGGGCCGGCCAAGATGGCGGCGGCCGGGGGCGGGCGGTACTTCTGCACGGCGGGCCGTGGGCTGGAGCTCTTCCTCGCCCGGGAGGTGCGGGTGCGGCTCGGCGCCACGGAGGTGAGGGGGGGAGCCGGTGCTCACCCGGGGCGGTCCGGATCTGTGGGGAACTTGGCCTCGTTCGCTTCGCGTCCCGGAGCCGGGCGGCCGCGGCGTGGGGTTGTGCCGCCAGCTGCGTGAGGCCCCACGGGTCTGGCCTCGGTCGTGGAGGGACCCCTAGGGACCGTCTGGTCCTGTCCCTGCTGTGGGCAGGGACATCTGCCGCGGTCAGGCCATGTCCCCTCACTACCCCCGGTGAGCCGCGGCCTGCGCTACCCTCCTCCCCGCGGAGGTGCGAGCGGGTGTGAGGGGCTGCCACAGGTGCTCACCCAAAACACCTTCCCGGTTTGGTTTGGTTTCTGTTTGTCCCCCTGAGGTGGATTGCGTCTCAGGAAAAGTCTTCTTCAGCACAGAGGCGGAGCCGGGCGAGCTGAGGAAACTCAAGTCTGGAGAGCGACTGTTTTTGCTGCTTAAAAAACACCCCCCACTTGCAGTTTCTAGAAATAAAGGTGCGTCACTGACTCCTTTCCTCAGGTGCTCACGGGGTGTGTGTGCAGAAACGTGAAGCCCCAGTTCAAGTCCTCTTTGTAAAATTAATGCTTGGTTTATTTACTTACGAACATCTGTGGTTCTAATTGTCAGTAATCAGTTCTCAACTATCTTTCATTCAGATAAGTATTCAGTGCTTTTTTTAGTGCTGCGCATGGCTTTAAAATTGTTTGAACTAGTTATCTTACCTGCGTGTGTTCTGCTGGCACTGTGCATATATTTATATGTGTAACACCAGCACCTGCCACCCCCTCCAAAAAAAAAATCCAAAACCTCAACAAAAAAACCCACCTCACCTTGAAACAGAAGTTTAGTTCTGGACCCCTTGTGTGCATTTTAACAGTGAGTCATTTTCTTTTAGGTGAAGTGGATCCAGATGTGTATCCTATGTCACTTAACTGTTCAAATACCTTGTAATCTCAGCTAATTGAGTCACATTCTCTGTCAGTGTTGGAATAAGAATTTCAAGTTAGATGGATTCATATCTGTTTGCTGGTGGGATTTTATCTGTGAGATCACAGATGGCCTTCAGCTTTGAGGATCAAATTTAACCATGATTCTAAAATTTAAAATGAGATATAGAAATACTTCTATTTTTTCTCCCTTGACCAGCTTCAAGGTTCTTAAGTGAATTAGCCTCTGTATTCCTCATGCCTCTCGTCATATGTAGCTTAGGAGGACTACCCACAGGTGTAAGTTTAGGTGTGTGTTGGAGACTTTGCAGGATTGAAGGTGGGTTGATGAATAGCAAGGAGAGATTTCCTTTATAAAAAATAAACTTGTGGCTTTTATTCTGAGCTCTATCAGTGATTCATGTTTGTGTCTGTCTTTCAATCCTGGAAAGTGTCTCACATCTCTAGTCCTGGACCAAATGCTTTCTGGGGAGGATGGCTGGTCCGGTGTCCCTGGGAGTGGCTCTCAGAGCTGGTCTGGTTTTCTAGAGCTGCAGAATTCAATCCCTGCACAGTTTAATCTTGCTTCTACAGAGCTTCTAATCAGAAGGATGCCTGGGTTTCTTCTGGTGATGTATGTGGGTGTTGAGAGCTCAGATGTGTCTGCGATGTCTGCTGCTGCTGTGATTCCTCGGTTCGCATGTTAATGGAATCTGAACACAGTCTATGTTAACAGCTGTTCTCAATCCATACAAAATCAAATGCTGAGACTGAACTCCTTAACCTGAAACTGCTTTTTCCTCCAGGGAAAATGCTGCATGAGATTAAAAGCCTTGTCATTGATGAACCAAAGTATTGGCTGGACGTTCTCTCTATTTGGAGAAACATTCATGGGTGTGAGGGGAAAAAAAATGATGTGACTCAAGAAAACCATTTGCCTCTCAAGAGAAAATCACAGGAAGAGACAAATACTGCAACTAAAAGGCAGAGAACAGAACAGACTGTGTCTGAGGAATGTCAAGCAGAAGCTGCAGAGAGGTATATGTTACCAGAGAGAAAGAGTGATCAAGACTGCTGGACTGAAAGTAAGACTTCCTTAGAAGACCCTTCCAAAAGCAGTGGAGAGAAGCCTATTGTGAATGAGAAGCTTAGTTTCAGAGTTTCTTGTCGTTGTAGTGGAGCAATTGCCAAAATACTTCATTCACAGGTATGCTAAAGTATCTGTGTTTTAAAAGCATCTGGCCAAGGTGAAGGGAGATCTGTAGTTTGTCATTTCAACTGTGTTGTCTGTTTTAGAATAACAAACAGATTTAGCCTTTTCCTGTATTTTCTCAAAAAAAGCCCTTAACCTGCATTTACCTTAAACAAGTGGAAATACAAGGGCTACTGTTAATTTCTGGGCACTATTACCCTGAATACTTTTCAAATCGTTGCCTTTTATTGAGCCTAAGCACAGATAAGAGGTTGAGGTAGCTGGGCCTGTAGAGTCTGAGGGGTGATCTGATACTAGTTTGCAGCTGTTTAAAGGGTCATTGCAAGGATAATGGAGCCAGACTCCTCTCAGTTGTAAAGAAGGCACAAAACCAAAACTTTGCAGCTTCGGTGGGCTCTCCTTGGGTATTGGGGAGAACTTGTTCTCCAGGAGGGTGGTGCAGCCCTGGGATGTGTCCTGCCGGAGGGGATAGATCTTGGTCCTTGGAGAGAGTGGTGGTGTAGAGACCTCCAGGCATGCCTTCCATCCAGCCCTCTTCCCATCTATAATACCCTTCTACTAGGAGAAAAATAAAAAAAGAAACCCTGTGTAGCTGCAATTTAGATTTCTCTTATTTGAAGTTAACAGTAGTTTAACTAGATTTTTTTTTTTCCCCCCTTACTCAAGCTAGTACCTTGGGAAGGTGGGATGCATGAGCCTGCCAATAAGAATGTTTGCTTAAATTTGTGCTGTGCATTTGAACTCTCATACTGTGAAGGTAGTCTGAGCTAGATGCCACAAAAGCATTAAAATTGTGAGTTGCAGTTGTGCATTCACAGATTTTCTCTTGGGTAATCCAGTTTACAGACATCAGAAATATTTTGTGCATAATATATATAAACAATAGATAACAATATATAGAGAACAATATATAAAAGTGACGGGTTTTTTTGTAACTTGGGCAGGTCTTGAACTTCAGCCACACTCCTGATGAGTGACAGTCATTTTGTTCTGTGGTGTGTTTGCTCTCTGCCCCTCGCTCGCTCGCTGTGCCCTGTTGTACTTCTTCTGGTGTTTGTATGAGTTGTTCTGAGGGTGGAGAGAGGCTCTTTCTTTTCCCAGGTGTTTCTAAGGATTGTGCAGTCAAAGGCTATGATCTGTAGTTTTCTTAATTCTGTTAATTTTGCTGCCTGTGACTGTTCTTCCCCCTTGCAGGAGATCGGAAGAGCCGTTGGCATAGCGCTCATGAAGCAGTTTGGGTGGCGGGCTGATCTGCGGGACCCCAATCTAGAGGTAGTGGTGCTTGTCTGCCAGATGGCCTGTTGCTGCTTCCAGAATTGCCCCCGATATCTTTTGTTTTGTCCTCCGCTCCCTTTGCACTCAGGACTGTGGCCTCTTGTTTTTTTGCTGCTGAATTTAACTAGAAATCATCTGGTAGTGCTGAGCAAAGCTTTTTGGTCGACACTGTGTGTGCACCTTTTGAGAGCACTGAAATACCAGAACGGCCAGTGTCGGCCTGTATGTTGGGAAGGATCCATACAGGAGATGTCTCAGCGTCTGCTGGACTCTGTGTTGGAAATGGAGATCACCTGAGCCAGTGGGCAGCGTGTTTAGCCTCTGTAGGGGAAGAGAGCAAGTAGCAAGGTCGTGTCCTTGATGAACTCGATTTGTGCATGCTGTTCATGGAAGAGCCTCCTCCTAGACCCTGACCCTGGCAAGGAGCTTGATGCAAACTGTCTGGAGACCTTGGAAAAGACTCATTGCTCTTGACAAGCCATTTCTCCATCACTGTGCTTGGTGTATGGAAGCTGCTCTCTGTGCTGATGCTGGGAGGTCTGAGGCTGCCTGTAAAAGCTCTGAGTTCATCTACTGGCTCTGGTTTTCCCAGGCTGTTCATTAAGTACAGCTTTGTTGAGCCTCAAATGGGGCTCTTGTCCAGATTTTTGCTCTGAAACCATTCAGGTCCTGAGGACTGGGATATTGCAAAAGCATTGTTTTTCTTTTGGCTTCCTGGGGAGGGATTGCAGTCATGCAAGACCTGTTGGGGAGCTCAGTCATTTTTGGGGATGATTCTATGGGACAGGAGGACAATTTATTTGAGCTGCCTGTATTTCTGGAAGGATTACACACGTTTGCCTTCCATCTGAAATGCCCCTTAGTGGCGCTTATGGGATTTTTTTATTGGTTTTGTGTTTGTTTTTAAAAAAGGAGGAGGTTACCTGAATAGCTCAGTGCTAGTATAATCTTCTCCTGCTTAGAGTAAATGGGTTTATAATTAAAAATATTCATTCGGTGTTACAAAAATTGGTTCTGTAAAGGTTCAGGCGCTTGTTGGTGGATTCTTGGCTGACAAAATTCCCCTCCCAGCTTGGTTAAATATTAAATCCTCTTTAAAGTGGCATTCAGATTATCTAGTGTGATTTCTTCCCATTGATCATAGTTGTCTAAAGCATGCATTTTTGTTGTTAAAAACTAGGATCAGAAGTTTATAGAAACATCTTCTGTGTCTGGTGTAAATGAGTTAAAGCTATTGTCATGTCAGGTTGAGGGTTTCTAATGCAATTTTTTTCCTCTTTCAGATCTTCATACATCTTAATGACATTTACTCAGTGGTAGGGATTCCTATTTTCAGGTAGGCATTCTCCTCACCAGATTTGTCTTGGTAGTGTCAGAACAGGCATAATTTCTAAATAGTCTTGCTGTCCACTGTGAGTAATTATTTTCTGGTTTAATATTCACTGGACTGTCACATTAGTCTTGTGGTCTGTCTGGAGCTTATCTGAGCATATAGGCCAGACTTTGTGGTTAAGTTGTGAATAAAAGCAGACTGGTTTCTATCTGTCTGTCTGCAGATCTGTCCAGTTCATGTGTTCTTTCATATTACATGGGCTTTTCTTGTGACTGTACCATTGTTTTACAATGTGTTGTTTTTTGTTTTTTGTTTTTTTTCCCCTCTTTGCAGGCTTCCATTAGCAAACAGAGAGTATATCGAAACAGCAGGACTGCGGTCAACAATTGCATGGGCCATGGCATCTCTGGCTGAAATCAGTGTAAGTGAATATTCATGGCAAAGACATAGAGTCTTGGTTGAAGGGGGTATTGCTGCTCATCAGGGTTGGAGCTGGAAGCTTTGAGGAAGTACGGTGATTTTAATGCCCTTTGCTCTGATGCATGTGTACAGGGGTTTTGCCTTATCTGTGATCAGAGTGTGCTGTCACCTGCTGTTCAACCAGATACCTGCTGTAATCCCAGGTTCTTCTCAGAAGAGGTGTTATTCCTTGTACAGATATCAGTCTAATTTGCAAGATTTTTTTCACTGGCCAGGCTTCAAACCTTCTTTTGGGTTGTTCTCCCAAGGGAAAACAGAAGCAAGCGTGATCTCTTCCACAGATTAATTTGGTACCAATATCCATCTGCAGTCTGCTCCTAACTTTTTTCCTCTAAATGTCACCTCAAGGCTGGATGCATTGTGTTTAGTGAAACTATGAATGCTTCTTTCTATATTCGCTTACAAGCAAGTCTGGCCTGGTAAGCCGGTGATTATTGTTACTTACTCTGAATTCGGTGGGCGTATGTAGGTGATGTGTACATCCCTGAGTAAGCTTGTCCTGGGAGAGGAGTCTTGTTTTGCTTGGGATGCAATAACCTCTTTATGTTTGTAGGCGGGTGCCTTTGTGCTGGATCCCATGTGTGGGCTGGGAACGATACTGCTGGAAGCTGCCAAAGAGTGGCCCGTGAGTATCACAGTGGCAACAGGCAGGACCTTTGCAAGATGGCTTGTAGTTGCATCAAGAAAAATCTGTGCCACAGTTATACCAAACTCCATTACTGGAAAGCTTGAACCAAACTGATCTTTCTAGGCAGTTGTTAAAACTTTCCTCCACAGGAGTGTGAAGGCAAGTCTTAAATATTTGTGCAGGTGGGTGCTGGGAGCCCTGGATTTATACCCCAGCATTTTTGTGAGGCAACCATGTACTCTTAAAACTACCTGGGCTTATCCTGGGAATGGAGATGTCAGTGGGACAGTACAGTCGGTGTCAGTATTAGAGGCAGCGTTGTTGTCTGTAGCTAGCTGGGGTCTTGCTGTTAGGACATAGCCTCAATCTTTCTGTAAGTCAAGAGTGTCTTGAGGAGACCAGAACATGAAAGGAGTGAAGATAGCACAGACTTCCCTCATTCCTCTGTCTTCGGGGTCTGTGTATTGCTCTGTGTAATGCCAGTAGATATCCCAGGAAGGGGTTTGTCTTGGAAGAGCTGTGCAACAAGGCAGTTCTGAGAAGGGTTTATAAAATAAATTCACCTAGCTGTCAGCAAAATTACTTTTCTCTTTTTCTCTCAACAGGAAGCCTGTTACTGGGGTGCTGATATAAGTGATTCACAGTTAGAAGGTGCAGATGTGAATATTAGGACTGCAGGCTTGATGGATAAGATTGAGTTACTTAAAGCTTCTGTGAAAGGTATGTCTGTAGGCTTTCCAAGCAAGAGGGGTGAAGTTTTTTGTGGTTCTGGGACTGTACAGGTAATGTAGGTTCTCCTGGGGGGATGTGTAGTTGAGCTAACTGTCAACAAATAGCTGAGTAATGACTCTGTAGTACTAGCAAATGGGTAATTATTTGTTCTCTCCTCCCCGCCCCCTGCCTCTGGGAACTTTGGCAATAGTAAACTCAGCAGAAGACAATGAAAATAATTGTCAGACATGGGCAGTAGTTGTCTGTCCTAAGGGTAAATTTGTGAATACCACAAAGAATGCATACTATGTCAGAGTTCTTTGTGTCTTACAGGAACACAGCAAGGACAAATCCAAATAAAATGTGGATTGTAACTTAAATGTAGCAGATGAGTAATAGCGGGCACTCAATAAGCTCAGCTGAATTGTTGATGTTTTGTAGTAGGAATCTTTTAAATGACAATGCCTTTCTCCTGGAAGAGGTTATCTGTTTGCTCTCAGTTCATGAGCTAGTCTGTGGAGAAGGCAATAATTTTATGACCTTATTTGGACCCCAAAGCCTGAGTCTAAATTAGTCCTTTATGAACTTCATGACAGAAAAAAGCTGGCTTTTTTTCCCTGTGCAAGGGTGATGAAGTCTGCATATTTTTTTTACCTTGCAATGTCTGTTTCTTACCAGAACGCTAAGAAATATTATTTCCTTTTTGTAAGAATATATATAGCTTTATTTCTTACTTAAAAGCTGTGATTGGGCTTGGCTTCTAGGATAATGGAAGGTACTTTGATGTCAGGTTTTTCTAGTACTGAACAAGTAATTGGCGTCTTTGTCACTGGTCAGAAGCTGTTATTTCAGCTTGTCTTGAGAAAGACTGCAGGTAACTTGTCCTTCCATTTGTAGATAAAATTGTTATAAAATTGTCCTGTGTTGATCCAGGGATGGTCCAGGAAACATCTCCAGCCACTTCTGGCATAGAAGCACAGCAGGGTTTAGGTGGGAAGGGGCTGCTGGAGGCCTTTAGTCCTGTCATCTGCTGGGAGTAGGGCTAACCCCAAAGCTGGGCCAGTTGCTCAGAGCCTTGTCCAGTCGAGTTTTGAAGCATCCTGACAGGTGGAGAACCCATAGTCTCATCCTCTCATGTGGTGGGTGTGCTCTGGCCAGCACAGCCCTTGTCACCACAAGGGTGCAGTGCTGCCTCACGATCAGGACAACTGCCTGTTCCCAGGATGCAGAAACTCTGGGGAGATACTTCAAAGGCTCGGACAGAATCCAAGTGATTCTGGCTGTAACCAGATTCTTGAGGGGAAAAAAGTGGGATGGAGAGAAATTTAACATGTGTTTCCTTGCCATTCATACGTGTGTATCTGAACATCTGCGCTGTTTGCAAGCTTAGCTCTTCTTTTGCATTGTGCTTGTAAAGATGTGTGTTGAGAAGCAGCAGTTAGTTTGGCACCATGCAGTCCCCTGTTCTGAGAGTCCTACTCTCATACCACCAGTAATAGGGAATCTGCAAGCTAAACCACACTCTCATGCATTTGTCTTCCTGGTCTGCATTGGGTTGGTAGCTTTGTAGTGCCATTTGTGAGGAAAGGGACAGAAGGAGCTATGAATCTGGCTGCATAACCTGTGAAAGAGCTGGCAGACAGTTTTGTAAGGTGAATGAGGGCATAGCTGCTGTTCATTTTTCAGATAGTCAGATGTAAAGACCTGCCTTTCTTCTGCAGCATTGCCCTTGCCTTCAGAAAGCTTTGACGCTGTGATTTCGGATATTCCATTTGGGAAGAAGTTCAAGATCACAAAAGACATACAGCTCCTACCGGATATTCTTCAGGAAATGGAGAGGTACGTGTGGCCTTTGACGTGCTTGGAGTTTAGTGTCAATGTCATGATGGCTTGCAATCCTAAGCATTCAGTCAGCTTCAGGTTTGCTTTATTCCAAACACTCTCCAGCTCTGTAATCTGATCCTGTGCAGGCTGTGAAAGTCTGAGTCCTTTATTTGTCCCTTAGAGGCTGTTGTGGCTTCTCTGGCAAGCTGTGGAAGTGCTGATGGTCACCCAAGCTGACAAGGAATGAGCTTGTTGTGTGAGCCACACTCACAGATGTTCTTTACAAGGCAGAAGGGAGAAAGAGGAGAGGATGACCTAAACAAACTTAAAGCATGGCCAGGCAAATAAAGCAATAATCCTTTCTTGGTTGAGGTCTGCTTTTATAAAATCATAGGCTTTCCTTTTGGGTTCACACCAAGCTTTCACCAGGATCTCTGGCAGGAAGGATCTCAGACCAGAAAATGGTGGTACGTGTTTTTCTTTCTGTTAGCCTATACTGGCATATCCAGCTCGTCACCTGGTCTGCTTTTAGATGCCTCCTTTCCTCTCTCGCCCTGTCTGCGTCAGAGTTGAGCCAAGCTAATAGCAGGCTGCTTCTATGGGGCAGTTCAAACCATCTGCCCCTTTATTTCATTTCGTGGCTGAAAACGCCCTTTCTGTAAGGTTGGTCTTCAGTGGGTGTTGATCTTGCTCACCCAGTGCAGGAATGCGGTGGGAAGATGGTGAAGAAGGTGAGGTAGCTCCACGTAACAGCAGGGAAATCTTATGTCAGCTTACCCTGACCCTGCCTCCCTTTGGCCATGCTTGTCTTCTGGTCTCATTTGCTCTGTTGGGCCATCCTAAGCAAAATATTTCCTTGGGAAGGTGGAGGTGAGGAAGGGACCATTGCCATGAGAGCTCCACGAGTAAGACTGTTCCATCCACTTGCTGTGAACAGAGCCAGGATAGTCTTTTCTTTCCCCTCTTTCAAAGCCAAATGTAATATTCACTCATGTAGTATGAAAAATGGATTGCACACAATGGTTACTTTTAATCTGCTTCCTGAGTTTGAAAGCCATTAAGGATCAGTGGAACATGGAAAGAACAGACCTTTTAAAGTTTCCAGAGGGAAAGGCCGGCCTCAGAATTGCCTTACCAACCTGAGAAGCTCTTACTGCTCTGGGAAGCAGTTCCTCTGCAGACTACTGGAGGCTCATGTGACCCAAAAATGAGGTTGAAGGTGATAGTACCCTTGATCCTTGGGAGAATACCAAGAGGGTAAAAAATTGAGTCCATCTTCCATGCTAACCCATTGGAAAGAACTCCCAAGGTTGGAAATGTTTGTGAGTCAGGACAGGGCCCAGTTCTCCCATTTAGGAAGAATTACAAAGATAGGGAATTTAAACTTCACTGGGAGACATAGCTTATGAGTTGACCCATGACCCTTAACATGCTTAGGTGTTTTACTGAATGCAGCTGACATCTGAAGTGTCAGCAGTGTTGAGTTCTGCACAGATGAAAGAATGCCAGGCAGGATGAACACGTAATCTAATTTTCTTTTCTTGCAATTGCCAGAGTACTTCGTGTTGGAGGCACTATTGTATTGCTGCTGAGCCAAGATCTCCGTAAGCATATGGATGGCATTACCAAGTGTGCTGAAAATGACTCTCCTAATGCCGTTTTTGATAGCACAAGTGAAACCGTCACTGCAAAAGCCCTGAATATGGACGGGGATTCTTCTTCCTTGATGAATGGTGTTGAAGAATCCTTTCTCGGCAGCCGACAGAGACAATTTGGGGGTCTGGTGCCAGATGGCGTCTATGGGGTTAGTCTTGGAAAGATGGATGCTTTCATATACAAATACAGGAAGATCTCTACTGCTGGGAATCAGCAGATTCCACAGTGAACTTGAATCCCAATACACTTGAAAAGCAGCATGACGTGGATCTGGTAGAGGCCTGCTGATCCAAACCCTGTGCCATTTGTTAGCTCACCTCATTTTCTGTGGATGTCCTAAGGTGCTACTTTTCTCTCTTTGGTTTTTAGGAGAGGTGGAAGATGCCTGCTAGTGTTTCAGATGTTTTTACTGTCAAATATTGTAATGAGAGTCCTCAAATCCTTGTTTAGGCAAAGCCTCTCAGTATTGGGAGGAGTTTCTTTGGGAGAGAAAGACTTCATTTGCAAAACTGCAAAAACAAATGTGATAATACTTAAGTGCAAATGGATTTTCACTTTCAGCAGTATTTTTTAGGAAGCACATCTTGTCTGAAGAAGTCTCCGGCTGTTTTTGAGGGCTGGATGTATGCTTTACCTTGCAATCTGGTATATTATTTTATAGCTTGTTTCTGCTGAGTTTGAAATGTTGCTATTCAGATCTCTTGGAGTGCAAAATAAACTATTTTCTGTATTAATTCTTTGCAGTGTTTGCGTGTGTCTGACGGGTATGCTTTAGCTTTTTAGGGTGATGAAGTGAGGAACCTTAACAAAATGGATGCAGGACTCTCAGCAGGGTGGGCTCTCAGCAGGAGGGGCTCTTGAGATAGGGTAGGAGCTGCAACTACTGAGTCCCAAGATAAGGAATGGGGATTCAACGAATGCTAAGTTGTCATGACTATGGAAATGCTGAAAAGACCTAATTGGCTGAAAATTCACAAGAGGAAGAGGAGGCATCTTCAATCTTCATCCTGAAGACCCCCGCCTAAGACCACCAGGAGCCACTGCGCAGGTGCAATGGGGAGGGACTTGGGGCAGGATTTATGTTAATGATTTCTCAAAACTAATTGTAATATCTCTCCCTATTCTCGGAATTATAATGAATATGTAAACGCTTTACGCTATAGAAAGGAGCTGCTTTTTGCTCCAAGATGTGCACGCTTGCGGAAGAGCGATCCCCCGTGCACCCAAGGCTGAATAAACATACCTTCTTTATAACCTTACTGGTTGTAAAGTCGTTACTCCGCACGTCATTTTGGTGACCCAGATGGGACTCTCTCTGCTCGGCTGCTGGAATGACTGAGGAACGGACATCCTAGCCGCGGCCCGGGAATTCTCAGAGGAACTCCGCTCTCAGCCGTTCACTGCAGGGGCAGACAAGAGCCATCTAAACTACAGACAAAGGTATGTTTACAGGGTAATGGGTGGCTGGTAAGGCGCGCAGAGATGTCTGGCGCACAGCCTAGAGGGGTACCCAGTCTGGTTAAGGCGCCTCGGGAAGAGCTCTGTTTAAGGTGTTAAATGGGATAGCTATCGTTCATGTCATCTGTTGTAACCCATGGGAAATCGAAATACTGAAATTCACATCAGTGTGATTGTCGTTGCGGGCTCCTAAAGATTTTTTTCATCTGATCCCATCTTTGGGAGCTTGTAACAACTATTATAATATGTGTTAATTTAAGTTAACTGGCTTTATACCTGTGGTAAACGATTAATGGTTTACGATTTATGTGGTACACGAACTTGGCTATTGTCTTAATTGGTACACTTTTTAGTATGAGTGTGAGTAAAAAGCGTGACGGGCCCTTTAAGTACCTGTGTGACTGCTTGCAGAGTGTGAGTGAGGCGCAGCACAGCTGCGAAGCGAGTGTGGAGTTCTGATCCGAGGTTCCGTGTTCTCCACGAGGAGAGCGGCCGGAGACAAAGCAAATTCAGCTGCCTGGCGAGCAAAGCGGTTGTAGGGGGATATCCAACTTAACATATTAGGAGCGAATGAGGCTGGTATGATGGGTTGGATGTCCCTGATGACCGTTGGTGGAATAGTAGCCGGAATAATAATTGTTGTGATCCTTTGTTGCTTTTGTTGCCATGTTCTGTGGTAACACAGCGACTCTGTGTATAGTGTAAAAGCCGCCGGGTTTCAGCTTGTTTCAATTGTAATAATTGCCTGTACCAATATTACAGTTGTTGCAGTTGAGATAGGTTGTGCTTTGGGATAAAATTGGGAAATTTCAAGCGTAAAGAAAAAGTATAGGAGTGTTCCCCATTTTGTTCCCACTTTAATCTCAAGCAAACTCTTTGGGATTGGGGTGGGAGCAGGATGGGAAATACCCACAGTAAAGAAGTCCTAAAGAAAAGCCCCTTAGGATGTATACTAACACTTTGGAAAGATATCACTGGGTCTGGGGGCACAGAAAATAAAAATACCCTTACAAAATATTGCAATCAGTGGTGGCCACTTTATAAACTGGAAAATGAGGCAAAATGGCCACTAAATGGAACTTTGGACTATAATACCCTCCTACAGTTAATGTTGTTCTTAAGAAGGGAGGGGAAGTGGGATGAGGTATCATATGCGGACATGTTTTTCACTCTCCATAATCATCCTGATTGGCAAAAAGATTGCGGTCTAATCGTACCACAAGATCCCCTGGTGCTCGCTTTGGAGCGAGAAAATAATAAAGGATTAAAAGGAAAACTGAGACAATGTTGCTCAGCATGTAGTGTTGGCCAGAGATGTACAAAAATTGGAAAGGTGCACCAAGGATCACACCCCGACCTGACAGACTTATTTGAGCCTCCCCCGCGAAAGCAGTCTCCTCCACGGCCACAAAAACAAGAACAAGACTCAGATTCAGGCCTTACTCCTGCCCCCTCTCCCCCAGGTAGCCCGGTGTCTTCCCGCACACGGGGAAAACCTACTCAAACAATTCTTCAGGCACCCCTCAGGGAGACAGTTGGTCCGGTAATAAAAATACTCTTTTCCAACACTGACTTAGAAAATTGGAAAAGAGCTGTAAAGGAGTTCCAGAGTGACCCAATAAGCGTGACCAGACAATTTCAGTTCATACTGAAACAACATAATCCTGATTGGAATGATATACAGTTACTATTGGATTACCTAACAGAGACCGAGAAACAATTGGTTCTGAAAGCGGCAGGTGATTTGGCCTCAGACTATTGCAGAACCACGGGGAACGAGGTTAAGGATTTCTTTCCCCTTCAGGACCCAAGGTGGAATCCAAACAGTTCTGCTCAAATGGACAAGTTAAAAGGATACCAGGATTTAATCTTAAAGGGATTGGAAAGGGCCATGCCCAAAAATATAAATTGGCCAGCATTATATGCGATTAAGCAGGGTCCTTTGGAATCACCTTCTGAATTCCTGGATCGGCTAAGGGAAGTGATGCATCGAAATACGCCACTAGACCCAGGATCTGAAGCAGGAATACAACAGTTGGTATTGTTATTTTTGGGGCAATCCACAGGGGATATCAGGCGTAAGTTGCAGAAACTACGCACCACGGAAAGTAGGAACCTAGAAGTATTACTGGATGAAACATGGAGGGTGTTTAGCAACAGGGAGGATGAATATAGGAAGGGGCAACAAAGAGTGGTGGCAGTAATAGATGAACTACAGGGGAGAAAATTTAAGAAGGGGTTTCTGGATAAAGACCAGTGCGCATTTTGTAAAGAAAGAGGACACTGGAAGGCTGCCTGCCTGAAGCAAAAATGGAAAGGGAAAGTACTTGCATCAATAAATACAGATTGACAGGGACTGGAGGAGTCCACCCTAGTGGATCCACTGGTTACAATGAAGCTAGGGAACGAACAAAGAGAAATAGAATTTTTAGTAGATACCAGGGCAACTTATTCAGTATTTAATCAAGCTCTGATGCCCCTAGGGGAAGAATATGTAATGGTAAAGGGAGCTACTGGACAAACTGAAAAAGCTGATTTTTTGTAAGCCATTAAAATATAAATTGGGAAAGCAAATGGGTATACATAAATTCTTGTATCTGCCAAATTCACCCAAAGCTCTTTTGGGAAGAGATCTTCTGGAACAATTGAAAGCCATAATTAAATTCAAAAAAGGGGAAGTTACTCTGAAGGTAAATAATCAACAATATATACAAATGATGAGTTTACTTTTAAGGAATCTTCCAATAAAAAAGGAGTAATTAGTAAGGAAATTATGGACCAGGTATACCCCGGAGTATGGGCAACGGATATACCAGGGCGGGTTAAAAATGCTATGCCAGTTATAGTAAAATTAAAAGAAGGGCAAAAACCAGTAAGGATAAAACAATATCCTCTAAAACGGGAGGATCAGGAAGGCATTCAGCCCACCATTGAGAGATTTTTAGATCAGGGATTGCTGAGGGAATGCAAATCCGATTTCAATACCCCTATCCTTCCAGTAAAGAAACCAGATGGGTCCTACCAGGTGGTGCAGGACCTAAGAGCAATTAATAAAATAACCGAAGATCTATATCCTGCAGTGGCTAACCCTTATACTTTGCTCACCACCTTGACCCAGGAACTAGCCTGGTTTACTGTTCTAGATTTAAAGGATGCCTTCTTTTGCCTCCCTCTCCACAAGTCTAGCCAGAAATTATTTGCTTTTGAATGGAAAAACCACAAAACAGGCCGCAAAACTCAACTAACTTGGACAGTGCTGCCTCAAGGATTTAAGAACAGTCCCATGATATTTGGCAATCAACTAGCTAAAGATCTTGAAAGTTGGGACCAGCCACCTGACAAAGGCAAGGTCCTTCGATACGTGGATGACCTGCTTGTCGCTACGGAAGCCAGAGAAGGAGGTATCGCCTGGACGGTGAGCCTCCTAAACTTTTTGGGTCTGCAGTTGTACAGGGTGCCCCAGAAGAAGGCGCAAGTGGTACAACAACAAGTTGTCTATATGGGCTACGAGGTGCAGGAGTCCGTACCCTGGGTGTCCTGGTTCAGCTAGGATAGGGTTAAGTTTCCCCAGCAGTGGGGAGGGAGCTCTAGCCAGGTTATTCAATACCATGCTGACATCAGGTCCGGGTGCCCAAGCGCGGGAAGAGCAGGGACGGCTTTTGTGCGGTTCGGTCCCCTCACTGCTGTATCAGTATATCTCTTGTTCTGTTCATTGTTATTACTGTTTTGTTATTGTTGTTGTTCGGTTTGTTGCTGTTGCGCTGTTGTATAAAACCTCTCCTTATCTCAGGCCCGGGGTTTGTATTTCACTCCCTGCCCCGTTCCAGTCGGGGAGGGGCAGCAGCAGCGTGGTCTCGGGTCCCGACAGGGCCTAAACCACCACAGCCTTTTTGGCGCCCAACGTGTGGCACGAGAGGGTTGAGATAAGGACAAAAGGAGAAGGTGTGTTAGAGCCATCTGTTAGGTGCCATTTTTCTGGTTTTATTTGTATTTGTTTGATAAGGAACATTTGCAGTGCTGGCCAACTTGCTTGTGTGGTGGGGCTGGATTAATCCTTATATCCCCTGTGTGTTCCCAGTGCTGGTGTTTGTTATCGGTGGAAAATGTGTCAAGGGTCTTGTTTTGCTGTACTGGCTGCTGACTGCTTATAATGTGCTTGCATCACTGCTTGTGGGGGTGAACCGGTACCTGTTTGCTGCCTGGGCTTTTGTTTGGGGTCTCACCCCCTCTATGGGTGAGCCAGGGGAAGAGATGCTCTCGGTTTTTGAGAGTTTTAGCTATCCTTGGAGCACCCAGGCCAGTGTGTTTGCAGCACAGTGTTTTCTGAATGTCTGCCCGATCTTGTTCTGGGCCATGCGGTACTTCTCCAATAATGGCACCACCCGGAAACCTGCCCCGAGGGCAGATAGCTATAAATGGCAAGGTGTGTGGGAAAAGATGGGCAAGTGCCTGAGTCAGTGGTCACCCCCAACGCTTTGGGATCTCACTCCCAAACAAGTGCAGAGTCCTGATAAACTGGTGGACTGTTTGGAAAAGGTGTGCTGCCAATCTGACAAACCGCGGGAGACACAACTCACTGTGATGTGCTGGGGGCTTGCCCATGCCTACCGTGTCATCTTTAACACTACTCGCTGATGCACAGAAACAAACTCTACAACTCGGAGAGAGTTATAAAGCAGGTATGTTTATTCTGGCCAGGGTACAAGGGGATTTCTCCACAAAGCTTGCACATCGTCTCTGGCAAGTAGCCAAATATTTATTACACCAAAGCATACATATTCATTAGGAAAGGCCGGGTTATTACAATTAGTTCGGGGGATAGGCATGATTATTATAATTATTTCTTTGATGGTCAAGGGGAGAAGTACGTGGTCCTCCTCACGGTGTCCACTCTTTCCAGGGCATGTGCTGTGAAGCAAAGTCCAGGTGTCTTCTTCCTAAATCTGCAAGATCATCCTCCCTAGATAGCATCTCTGAGTCCTTTTGTTCAAGTTTAAGTTTTCCTAAGTGCCCATTGAGGGCTTTGAGTGAGTGCCCATTGAGGGCTTTGAGCCTGCTATCAGTGAGTTGTCTTTTTAATTCATACCCCAGGGCTACCTGCTACTTTTATCATAGCCAATCCCCAAACTATCTGGGTAAGCTACACTGGATCCACAAAACAGTCTGGGCAAGCAGGATTCTTAGGCAACGTTCAGAAATCATCATATGTTGTTATAAGTAAATAATTTGCAAGGAAAGTGGACATTTCTCTGTATCAATTCCCTCCTTTTCTTTCACCTATGCAAATTCTTTTGCTATATCATGCCATTCCCTTTATGGGTTTTGGCAAAGTATGCACCACTCTCCACCTTTTGGTGTAGCTGATGTCTTTTCCAATCCTCATAATGGTTGCTAGTATACTTGCATATCCACATAAGACACTGTAGCATGCAACATATCAATATTCCTAGAATAATTATTAAGACACAGGCTATAAAGAGCTGTTTTAACCATGTTAGGTCTGGTAGCCAAGATGTGAGTTTCTCCCATACGTTTGTAAATCCTAATGATGTATTGTCCTGAGTTATTTGGTGTAGTATGTTTGACTGCTGCCATATTTGGGTCATATCTCTTTCAATTCTTTTACCTTGGTTGATGTATGAGCAGCAACTTTGATTTATTATCAAACATACTCCTCCCTCTTTAGCTGTTATTAAATCTAAAACCATACAATTTTGTAAGACTACTTTACTAAGTGAGGAAATTTCTACTTGTAGCCCCTGGATGGCATCTACAGTGGAATTTACTATTTTTTCCATTGTGGCCAAAATATTTACTATGGCCTTTTCTAATTCACTGACTCCTAATTGAGGAAAGACCCATCTTACAAAACTATGATAAGCTGTCTGTCTTTTTATAAGAGGGTTTTCTAGAGCCCTACATGCCTTCCGCCAAGGGGTCCGTATAAATCCAGGTGGGGGATGTGAGTGGTTATATATTTTGTCCTGGGGAATCACATATCCCAGAGTGCAATCCCCATCCCAATATTTAGGCAAAGATTTCCTTGCCCTTCCATCCCCACACAACCACTAGTGACCATCAGGGATACAGTCATAAGAATAGTTGAACCATAGTCCTTTCAGTATAGCTGGTGGACAAGTGCTGTTAAGGGTGGCATGGAGGGTTTCTCTTATGTCACATTTGGTTATATTTTCTAAAGGAAATCTTCCAAACTTCAGGGCAGTCTTATTATTTCATCTGATGATGATTGGCTTTTCTAATATTTGCAAATCAAATTTAAGTGGATAGCCACTTTTGTTCCCACAAGAATGATTGGGGACTGATTCCTTAGCAGGCAGTGGGCTCTGGGAACCCCAACATATGGTTTCCCCTGAGGGTAATTGGTTCTCCTGTTGGCCAGGGCCACAACTAGTACCCACGTTCCAGATTATGTTATCCCCTGTGGGCAAAGTGGAGTTATTTAAGCTATCGTGGGGCCAACTCCATTTGTTTTAAGACACTGGAATTCCAAGGAGTGGAATCTCTAAATTTCCTCTGGGGAGAGCAGTGCATACCCAACAATCAGAGAGGTTAAAACTTTCTGCGATTGAGTCATTTTCAGATAAGAGTTTTGATCCCATGCACCTACGGTCCCTACCCATAGTTCAATCATGTCGATAATCAGCGTCCATCCTTTTGTTGGATTCGGAGTCTTAGGGGTCCAGTCGATTTTGATTCCCATTGCTGTTTTGGGGCTCCTTTGACTTGAGTGTGATGTATCCACGATGATCGTTCTTTAATCTTGATTGTTGTATGGGACAGTAACAACACCTGGAATGGACCCTCCCACTTTGGTTCCAGAGGTGAATCTGAAAAAGATCTGATATATATATAAAATAACCAGGTTTAATGTTGTGTACAGGCCCATCCAGACCTCGAGCTCTGGTCCCTAGGACCAATTTCTCTATTTCCTGCAGCTGCTTTTGTAGGCTTATAACATAATCAGTTAATATTTCATTCCCAATCTGAGTTGATGTCCCTGCCTGTATCATATATGGTCTCCCGTATACTATTTCAAAAGGACTTAATCCCTCCTTAGTTCTGGGTTTGGTTCTGATTCTCAAAAGTGCTAAAGACAATGATTGGGGCCAAGGCAATCCGGCCTCCTGACCTAGTTTTACTATTTGTAATTTAATTAAATGATTCATCTTCTCTACTTGACCACTTGCTTGTGGACTATATGGAGTATGTAATTGCCAGTCTATTCCTAGAAGTTTACTAACCTGCTGGACAATTTTTGCCACAAAATGTGATACCTGATCTGATGACATTGTTGCTGGAACCCCAAACCTTGGTATTATTTCTTGTAACAATACTTTAGTTACTTCCCTAGCTTTATTGGTTCGGCAAGGGAATGCTTCTGGCCACCCAGAAAAAGTATCTGTTAGGACCAAAAGGTACCAAAACCCCCCTTTTCTTGGGAGTTCCGAAAAATCAATCTGCCATTGTTGTCCTGGGTAATTTCCTTTCCCTATCTACCCGGGTTGAGTCTTCAGTCCTGTTTTAGGATTATTTTGTAAACAGATTTCGCATTGCTGTGTCACCTGCTTGATGGTAGTATACAGATTTCAGGCAACTATACGTTGATTTAGATACTTATATAAGGCCTCTACACCCCAATGGGATTTTCTGTGTTCAGCCATAACTATGACCCATAATAATGCAAATGGTACTATTATTTTACCTTGAGGAGTCTTTGCCCACCTGCCCTTTTCTCTCATCCCGCCTAAATCTTCAATAAGTTTTTGATCCTCCCTAGAATATTGAGGTTCACCATCAATTTGTATTTTACCATCTGGGACCAAAGACTGCACTTCTACCTCACCTTCTTCAGCCACCTTTTTAGCCTCACAACCTGCCATAGTGTTGCCAAGTTCATGGGTGGAGTTTCCTTTTTGGTGAGCCTTACAATGCATTACAGCCAGCTTTTCAGGTAGTTGCACCCCTTCCAGGAGTTTGAGGATTTCTTCAGCATGCTTTATATGTTTTTTCCTTGTGCAGACAAGAGTCCTCTCTCTTTCCATACTGCCCCATGGGCATGGACCACTCCGAAAGCATATTTAGAGTCCGTCCATATATTGATTTTCATGCCCTTGGCCATTTCCAGTGCCCGAGTTAGAGCTATTATTTCTGCCTTTTGTGCTGAGGTATTTGGAGGAAGGACTTTAGATTCTATTACCTGATCTTCGGTGGTTATCGCATATCCTGCCTTGCATATACCTTGCCAGACGAAACTGCTCCCATCTGTATACCAGGATTCATCAGCTTCCTCTAATGGCTCCTCTTTGAGGTCTGCCCGGCTGGAATAGACTGCTTCAATCGTTTCCAGGCAGTCGTGTGTCACAGGTTCTCCTGTGGTCCCACTGAGGAAAGAAGCTGGGTTGACAATATTAGTAACCTCTATTTTTATATCATCCTGTTCCACTAGGAGAGCTTGGTATTTCAGGTACCTTTGGGGTGAAAGCCAGTGTCCTCCTTTCATGTCTAGTACTGCAGACACCGTGTGGGATACTAGTACTGTGATTTTCTGGCCTAGCGTGAATTTCCGTGCTTCCTGGATATTTAAAACTACTGCTGCTACTGCTCTTAGGCAACTAGGCCATCCTTTGCTTACTTCACCAAGTTGTTTAGAGAAGTATGCTACTGGTCTTCTATCTGGTCCCAAATTTTGGGCTAGGACCCCTAGGGCTGTTCCCTGTTTCTCGTGACAGAATAACCGGAAAGGCTTCATGATGTCCGGTAAACCCAAAGCAGGGGCATCCATCAGCTTCCTTTTCAGCTGATGAAATGCTCTGCCTGCCTCCCCATTCCAAGTGAGGGTTTTCAGATTTAATTTTAATAGTTCATAAAGGGGTTTTACCATGAGTCCGTAGTTATATATCACAGGCGACAACCATCTGGTCATTCCTAGGAACGTGCAGAGCTCTTTGGCTGTCTGTGGTTGAGGGGTCTGACAAATGGCCTCCTTCCTTGCAGTCCCTAGGGTTCATTGACCAGCCATGACCTCATATCCAAGGTAAGTTACTTGCTGCTGAGAGACCTGGGCTTTCTGTGGAGAGACTCGATAGCCTACGTCCTAAAAAATTCAGCAAACTAATCGTCCATATTATGCACAGTTCTTTAGTCTCTGTGGCTATTAATAAGTCATCCACATAGTGCAGGACTTCTCCATTTCCATGTGGCCATTCCCACTGTTCCAGGTCTTTGGCCAGTTGGTTTCCAAAGAGAGTAGGGCTGGTTTTAAATCCCTGGAGTAATACAGTCCACATTAATTGTGTCTTCCTTCCAGATTCTGGGTTTTCCCATTCAAATGCAAACAATAATTGACTTTCTGAGCTCAGAGGCAAGCAAAAGAAGGCGTCTTTTAGGTCCAGCACGGTCAACCAGGCCAATTCAGGTACTAGTTTGGTCAATAGTGTATATGGGTTTGCTACAACAGGATGCAGATCCTCAACAACTTTGTTGATAGCCCTGAGATCTTGTACTATTCAATAATTACTGTCTGACTTTTTGACTGGTGAAATAGGAGTGTTATATTCTGATTCACACTCCTTCAGTAATCCAAATTTAATAAACCGGTCAATTATCGGTTGAATTCCCTTTCTGTCCTCTATTTTAAGAGGATATTGCTTAATTCTCATGGGCTTTGTTCCCTGTCTTGGTTTGATTACTATAGGGGAGGCGGTTTTTGCCTTTCCCGGTATCTCTGAGGCCCATACCATCGGATATACTTGGTCCCGTACTTCCCCAGGAATCTCCTTTTTAATTGGAGTGTTTATGAGGGCTAAGCTCAGAATTTCAACCAACTGTTTATCCCCAACTCTAATTTCCATTTTTTCCTTTTTTGAATTTGATTTCTGCCTTTAATTGCTCTAATAAGTCTCGCCCCAATAAAGGTTTCGGCAAATTTGGCATGTATAAAAATTTGTGTACTCTTAATTGTTTTCCTAATTCAAATTTTAGAGGTTTCAGAAAATATGCCTTTTCACTTTGGCCAGTAGCTCCCCTTACAGTTACAAAGTCATCAGCTAAAGGTGTTAAGGCTTCATTTAAAACTGAAAATGTTGCTCCAGTATCAACTAAAATCTCTATATTGTGCTGTTGTTTCCCTAGTTTTATTACAACCAGTGGATCCGCTAGGGTAGACTCCCCAGGTCCCCATCAATCATCCTTGACATGGGCTTGTACCCTCCCTTTTCCTTTCTGCTTCTCATGACACTCATTTTGCCAATGTCCCCTCTGCTTACACCATGCACACTGGTCCCTTCCCAAAGGCCGCTTGGGTCCCACATTCTTAAATCCTCTACTTTCCTGTAGTGCTGCTATTAAAGCCCACTTTTCTTTCTTTCGCAACATACAGGTGGGCTCGAGATCGAGGGGTGGACCTCACCATTGACACCATCGCAGAGATCATCCACGGATGTGAGACGTGTGCTGCGATCAAACAAGCCAAACGGGTGAAGCCCCAGCGGAATGAAGATCGATGGATGAAATATAAATATGGAGAGGCCTGGCAGATCGACTACATCACACTGCCACAGACCTGCCGAGGCAAGCGCCACGTGCTCACAATGGTGGAAGCAACCACTGGATGGCTCAAAATTTATCCAGTGTCCCACGCCACCGCCCGGAATACCATCCTGGGCCTTGAAGACCGAGTCCTGTGGCGACACGGCACCCCAGAGAGGATTGAGTCAGACAATGGGACTCACTTCTGAAACAACCTCATAGATGCCTGGGCAGAAGAACACGGCATCGAGTGGGTCTACCACATCCCCTACCACGCACCAGCCTCTGGGAAGATCGAGCGCTGCGATGGACTGTTAAAAACTACATTGAGAGCAATGGGGGGTGGAACCTTCAAACACTGGGACACACATCTGGCAAAGGCCACTTGGTTATTCAACACAAGAGGATCTGCCAATCGAGCTGGCCCGGCTCAGTCAAAACTCCCATGTGTTGTAGACAGGGATAAAGTCCCTGTGGTGCGTATGGGGGATCTGCTGGGAAAAATGGTCTGGGTTAGTCCTGCGCCGGGCAAAGGCAAACCCATCCACGGGATTGTTTTTGCTCAAGGACCTGGGTGCACCTGGTGGGTGATGCAGAAGGATGGAGAGGTCCGATGCGTACCACAAGGGGACTTGATTTTGGGTGAGAACCTACCATGAATTATATTGTGCTTTTGTTAATTTTTTTTTTGTTATTGTTAATTGCTAAATGGCAGCTGGGCATGATGCAGATGGTATAGAATAAAGGGGTGGATTATGTCCTGGTTCAGCTAAGATAGGGTTAAGTTTCCCCAGCAGTGGGGAGGGAGCTCTACCCAGGTTATTCAATACCATGCTGATGTCAGGTCTGGGCGCCCAAGCGCAGGAAGAGCAGGGACAGCTTTTGTCCAGGTCGATCCCCTCACTGCTCTATCCGTGCAGTATATCTCTTGTTATGTTCATTGTTATTACTGTTGTTGTTGTTCTGTTTGTTGTTGTTACACTGTTGTATTAAATTTTTCCTTATCTCAGCCCCGGGGTTTGTATTTCACTCCCTGCCCCGTCCAGTCTGAGGGTGGGGGAGGGGCAGCAGCAACGTGGTCTTGGGTCCCAGCGGGGCCTAAACCACTACAATCCTGTAGCCAGTTAGAGCAGGGAGAATGGGGTCTCTTGCTAGAGAGGAGGAAGCACTTGTTTTGCATTCTTGAAAGCAGACAGTTATGGAAGGAAGGGTTTTTGAAGCCCAATTTTTAAGTAAGTTAAAAAGGCTTCTGTTTCCCAGAGTGGATCCATAATGCTAAGTGAACCTCATGTCTGTGTGTGTGAGAAAAAGAGATTGGACAAAATGAGTAATCTGTTGATGGAATTTTGCAAACCGGTTAAACAGTTTACCTTCCGAAGAAAAACTAAATTTTGCTGCCACAAGGAAAATCATGTGAGGTAACTTGAAATCAGATTCATGAGAGTGCAATGATCTGGAAACTTCATAGATCTCAAAGTAAATTCTGAGACCAAATTCACTTGGATTTTGATATGACTTAGGGCGTACTTCAGTTTTTTACTTGCTTGTTTCAATGTCTGCAGACGGAGACAGGCAGCCCACAAGAGTGATTCCGCATCCTCCTCTGGTGACGAAGAGCAGTTTGAGAGGTGTGGGAAGCGCAGCCGTAACAGAGATTTAAGAAAGTTAATGAAATTGGAGAATTTGGGAGGAGTTTGCATCTGCCTAGCTGTGAAGTGTTATCCTCTTGCTCTTGTACACTTTCTGAACTGTGGCAATATCTGATCGTATCTGTTGCTAGTGACAACTGTAACTGGAAGCTCTAAAACTGGGTTTTTAGAATTTATTTGTAATAAGCAATTTGATTTCTAGGCGGGAATGGGGGGAGGAACACTTTTAGGTCATGTTTTAATTACTGTGCTTTACAGAGGTTTATTCAGGAAGAAAACCACCATAACAGAAAATGTTATAAATAGAGGAAATGACCAAGGTTTTGTTGCATAACACATGCTCTAGAAAAACTATTTGAAGGACAACCTAACAGATGAGTTTTCAGCCTGATGTCTTTCAGACACGTGTGTCTTCTGGCACGTATATCCCATAGTCGTCAGCAAGTAGGAGCAGTGGTGGGCAGCATTTCTAATGTTAATCCGCACTGAAATGAGTATCCCCTTGGGCTGTAACTTTTTGAGTGTAAAATCTCTAAAAGATGTCAGTGTGTTTTGGGGGGTTCTTCCATCACACAAGTCAAGGTCAGTTCATGGTCTCCATGTACAGAATAACTGTTTCTTGCATTCATACTGGCGTGGATATTCGTAAGTGCTAAGGATTGTTAAAATAATTAACAGTTTAATGTCTGGAGTGACCACATTTTCCTTTATTTGCTCACTGATATTAAATGTAAACCCACTTGAAGGAATATTTAACTATTTAGGAAGTTTATGTTTATTCGTAAGGTTTTCTGCATTCACTTGCCATCCTCCTAAAAGCAAAAACCTTCTAGCTGCATCCTAAGTTAGAAAGCGCCTTTCTCTTTCTCCTTCATTCAAACCAGGGGTCTTCCACTCAACTTTGGGAAAGACGAGTTAAAGGGAATTCACAGGGATCGAATGAGAATTGGAGCAAGTCTGTCTGATGGTGATCCAGTGCAGAGAGATTGTTCGGTGAGTGTTTTTAGAGCATTGTCTCAGCGAGATGTTTCCAGGGTTTGTAAAAGCTTTCAGTAACGTGCGGTCTACAACCACCTTGGTTTACGGTTTTCTCTCGAGCAATTTGAGAATTGTCCAGAACGTTCCCTCTGTGCTGACGTGTGATTTCTGATGGAACCTCATGGAGGGCGTGGCTTTCTTTAACATGCAAAAATGTGTTCTGTTGACTTTCTCTTTAGGTCTGATTTGATGGTGTGGGTGGTCTTTCTGACCACATTGCAGCTTTAAAAGAGATGGTCATTTTTCCATTGCTTCACCTGGAAGCCTTTGAGAGATTGAAAGTTCAACTGCCAAGGTAACAGAGGTTGTTTAAACTATAATTCTCTTGTTTTCTGGAGAATATTTGACTGAGGTATCGATATATTTCCATGCTTCAAAATTTTCAGCAGTGTTGATGGGGTTTTTTAGCAGTAGCAAAAAGTAATTTGAAAATGGATCGAGTCCAGAATATATGTGGGTTAAAGATTGAGTGTGTGGTGAGAATACACTTCAAAGGTGTCTTGCCTTTTTAAAAGGTGGGGTTGTGGTGTTTTTCTTTTGAGTTCTATGTACAAGGCAGCTTGATTAGTTTATAAGCAGGAAGGGATTACCTACTGGTAGTCACCTGCAGTTTGTTGCTTGGAAGTCCACTTGTCTCTCCCACCCACTCTTTTCTTTCCAAGGGCTCAAGTAGCCATTTTACAGTTGATAGGACTTGCAACTAGAACCTTGCAGTGGGTGTTTGTGCTTGGGCTAAAATAAGAATGTGTCCACTTCTGACACAGCTGAATTAGTTCTGTGTTATGAGATGAAATTATTAGAGATTTAATTGTTAGCTTTACATATTCTTGGTCAGCAAAACTCCATCGTGGCTATTGAAATGTGACTTTAAGTTCTTTGCTGTCAGTAACTTACAACTACTACAAATCGTGCAAACAAAATCTTCCAGTGTTTTGCTTCTTTATTCACTGGAATCCTCCCTTTAAAGAGCTGTGTGTAGTGTTGGTTTGGTTTTTTTTTTTTTTAGATGAAGAGTATGATTATCTGGAAATGCCGAATACCCTCCCAGCTTTAGACTTCCTCCTCATTTAGCATCAGCAGTGGATGGTCTGGGAGACCAAATCCAGTAACATAAAGCTTTCTGAAGGAGAATGAAATGCTTTACTGTCAAATCTTGCTTCTTGTGAAAACAAGAATGAATATGCGCTGCATCACTGAGAAACGAACTGGTGATTCACGTTAGAGCCCAGTCTCATGCTTCACTGAAACTGCTTCTTGTTTGGCTCCCCCGTGCTGTAACCACCCCTGTTGGTTTGTCAGCAGTTTTGGAAGTGTCCTTCTGGGACACTGTGATCTTTTCTCAAGGTTTTGTACGTCTGTGTTATCCTCTTTATTCATTTTGTTTGCTGCCTTGTTGAATTGTGTAGGAACATAAAAACTTCCATCCGTTTTGTCTTTTCTCACACTTCAGCTGTTGCCGCTGTTGTAGAGAAGAAGTCTTTTGTTTAGGAGAGAAGAGTTGTGCGTTTTAGGGATGGGGGTTGTAATGTTTTTTTTTCTTTTTTTTTTTTTTGTGTATAATTGCAAAGGCTGCTTATTCTATGGTCCACCAGGGACTGAAAAGACACTGGTGGCTCGTGCACTTGCTAAGGAATGTAGCCAAGGTGACAGGAGAATAGCCTTTTTTTATGAGGAAAGGTGCTGACTGCCTGAGTGAATGGGTGGGTGAATCTGAACGAGAGCTTCGTTTATTGTTTGATCAGGTAAGGTTGAAATGTGCCATGTGTTCTGTCCGAGTTGTAATTAATTTTCTGTGGTTGGTATTTTTAAGAACAGTTCGCTCCTTTTCGAGTTTTGTCAGTTCCTTCCACTGAAATGGGATTGTCGGGGTTTCCTTTTCCAGTGGGTTTTTTTAGGGGCTTGAAATCTTGAGGTGTACTGGGAAAGATTAATAAAACAAACAAGAAAACCTCGCAAAGCAAACTCCCACCCTCCGCCACCAAAAAAGCCTCAAAACAGAGCACCAAAAAACCCCCCCGAAAAACAGCCAGAAAAAGGGTTTCAAGAGGTGAGAGATATGGTGGCTTTAGATCAGAGGGAAAGAGATGCGGGCGAAAAGCACGGTCAATTCGTAACGGAAGCTTGCTTCCAGAACCTGTAGTTGAATTAAGTCCCGGCTCTGTTCTCAGGGGCTGCCAAAGAGCTGTAAAAACTACTGGTATGATTTGTTTCCTGTCACCCAGTCTTGGGGGTTGACAGAGGCCGCTGTCTTCTGTTACTTGTGTCACTTACTCCATTCACTCAATCAGCAGAGATCCCTGATGCTGGTCTGAAAAATCTAGTTCCAGTGGCCTTCCAAGCATGACGTTTTCCATGCATTTTCCCTTTAAAATAGTGCTGGTTTGCTTCTCTCAATATTCCTGTGTTTTCATTCCAGGCCTACCAGATGCGACCTTCAATTATTTTTTTTGATGAGATAGATGGTCTCGCTCCTGTGCGGTCCAGCCAGCAAGACCAAATTCACAGGTAGTACATTTTTTGTACCTACATAGAGGCTGCTTGATCTTTGTGAAAAGAAGACCACAACCTATTTAACTTTGCAACACGTTCATTTATCCTGAAAACTTGTCATTCAATGCTACTAAATTTCCGGTGATGTTTAAACAAGAATTGCAAACAATTCACTAAGCTTGAGATCAGCACAAGGCTTGTGTTACCTTATCTATTTTTGTTGTGTCTTCAAATGAGTCACTAATCAGTTAAAAAATCCATTAAAAGCTTGTCCTTTTGGAGTGATCGTTGGAGAAGGTCATGTAGAACGTAACGAAATTTACTAAACCAGCGAATGAAAATGACATTTTCCTGTTAGTTCTGTTGTTTCAACACTTCTGGC
Source organism: Strix uralensis (assembly GCF_047716275.1). Taxonomy (NCBI): domain Eukaryota; kingdom Metazoa; phylum Chordata; class Aves; order Strigiformes; family Strigidae; genus Strix; species Strix uralensis. The sequence goes on along the minus strand of NC_133974.1, from coordinate 124,357,721 downwards.
ACTCATGGATGGCTTGGCCAGCAGAGGAGAGGTTGTGGTGATTGGAGCCACCAACAGACCGGACGCTTTGATCGAGAGTTCCTGTTCAGGTTGCCAGATAAAGAGGTAAGAACTTCAGCTCAGTCTTAATGCTAATGTGGCAGAGTCCGTCTTTGTAACAAAACCACGTAACGGTGCAGTATCACGGAGCAGTGGAAGTCGAAACCAGTATTGTACAACTTGGACAAAAGAGGGATATCTGGAGAGACTGTCTTGCGCTGTGGAGGGCAGATCTGGTCCTGAATATTTAGGATGAAGATGACTTCACCAAAGTTCTAGAATTACTTTTGGCTTCACTGTGACCAGCCAAGAAAATGGGATGCTTCTAGTCAAGGAAATGTTTGAGAAAGATTGAATGTATGAATTAGCTGCACCAGTATTGCTCCCAGTACAGCTGGGAGATGTATTTGCATTGGTAACCCAGAGGCAAAACCCCGCCAACAAAATCAAAGCAGAGAGGCTCGGGGACTGGTATTGCATCCCCTCTCTGCTGCCCGCCTTCCCTTCTCTCCTCCTTCGCTGATCTTCAGGGAGCCTTGTTGAGCAGGTGCCTAGGGAAAACAGACAGAAAACCTTAATAACTGTTCATCACAATGTGAAAGAAACACAGGAGCTAAAGATCTGTACCATGAAGCCCTTGCCCAAGGCTGGCCTGTCACTAGGGAAATGTGTAAAACCTGCATATCAGCCTGTGAACAGTGCCATACACGTCTCGAAAGACACCCCTTAGAGGATGACCCTCTACATTAAGAGAGGGTAAAGGCTTGTGGGATGCTTGGCAGGTAGATTATATTGGTCCCTTTAAGAAATCAGGAGGAAAACGCTTTGTGCTGGTGGGAGTGGAAATAACATCAGGGCTAGTTCAAGCCAAAGCTTTTAACAAAGCTACGGGAGAAAAAACTGTGAAAGCCCTGCGTGAATGGTTTGGAGTTTTTCCAAAACCACAAGAAATACAATCTGACAATGGCTCCCACTTCACCGCCAGAATCGTACAGGATTGGGCACGAAGCGAAGGAATTAAATGGGTCTTCCACACTCCATACTATCCACAGGCCAATGGAATTGTAGAAAGAACAAATGGTCTCTTAAAATGACTTTTGAAACCACAGGAGGGAAATTGGGATGTCCGCCTCTGGGAAGCTGTCAAAGGTGTAAATGACAGATGTGGGGTAATCGGGTGCCCCAAAATCACTGCCTTTTGCCCAAAGGCCCCCTCACTAGTCCCCTCATTGAAGGGACCAGATGATTCTAGGAATCCAGCACACTTCCCTGGACAACCTCTCCTAGTAGAACTTCCCACCGTGGGAAGTGTACCACTGGTACTAAAAACCCCACTGACTGCACACTCATGGGTAGCATCCGATGCCCTAGGGAAGGAGCATCGGATAAATACTCGCTGGATAATTCCATCATTCTAATTTTCTGTCTAGTATTAATTTCTTTTGCCTCAGAGAAGCAAGTTCTGTTGCTTTATTGTTGCAGAAGAACTCCGAGGGACGCCAAGAATAGCATGAATCATGAATCACTTAATTGGATTGGTAGTACTCTTCTGCATCTTACCACTAACCTGTAACCAAAAGAATACAGAATGGCCATGGTCCCAAGCTACTATCCAGCATACTAGCCATATAGGACAGTATCCCAAAGACCGTCTCCCAAAGTTAGCCACTGTAGTAATGCATGACACTGAAGTGTACCACCCACTTGAATGGGGGGAATGGGACGGAAAAGATTGGGTCCGTGTCCTGACTGGAACGATTGGAGAAAAAAATCCAGGTGGGATGCAGAAAAGTGGAAGGATCTCTTTGTGAGAGAGCCTCCTCAATTACCATCTCTGGAAATCTATTGGACCCTAATTCCAACATCACTGCGGAACTCTGTCCTACTACAGAATGGGGATGTAACAAACAGGATTCTCTCATTATGTGTTGCCGTCAAAAGAATGTTTAGGACGTCTTGAGATCAGTGGTGGTAGCTATAACCTCTCTTCCTCCTCTCTCTAAACTTTACTTTACTTTTCTCCTTTCTCTCACCCATCTCTAACTATCGCGTGCTGCTTCACGGGCAACACGATAAAGTTTTACTGTTTGTTTACTGCTATCCCCTTTGGTGTTACGCACCTTAATTTTGCACTTTTGAGGTCATAGCAAACGAACCATCATGAGTCCACCGAGTGGACTGTGACAGAGGCTACAGGGAATTCTGCTGCCCATTGCGTGCGGGGGAAGGCTGTGCAAAGTTAGGCAGGTAAAGCAGCCGGCGCATGTTGTCAGCGTGGAGAACAGGAAGGAGGAAGCTAAATGTAAACTTTTCACTGAGACCAAAACAGAATCGTCATTATGAAACTGGCTGTAAGCTGGTTCTTTTGGTTTCTTTCTTTCTTTTTTTTTTTGTGGGTGTTTTTATTTTTTTTTTTCCTTTTTGCAGACCTTTCCCATGCTTTGAGGCATGGAGTCATTCTTACCTCATTTGTAGGGTGGCTGGACTCCAGCGGAGTGTTTTAGCCGTAGAGACAATGCGGAAGTGCCCTGGATGAGAGAGGTGATGATGCTGGTGCTAGCTACATGTTCAAGTCGTAATGCCACTTTCCTAAGTTGTTGATGTGCAAGGCCTTGGTGTGGTGGCAGCTTTTGCAGTTTTTCTGATGTCGGCAAGCAGTTTATGGAGCAGTGACTTTTGCCAGAAGCATTTCTCAGTGAAAAAATGGTAACGGCAACACGTTTGAAGTCATTGTGCAAGGGGGGGGTCTGTTACAGAGAAGTTCCTGATAAGAACAAGGACTTGCTGCCCGAAGCAACTTAAACCGGTTGAACTGGCTTTGTGGTTTGGAGAAACACTAAGGGTCCAGGGGCAAGGGACAGAGGTGAAGAGTTCAACAGGGAGGTAGAGGAGTTACTTCATCTCCGAGAGCCCGGCCCACGTCCACCAGGAGACACCACGCAGGCGCAACTGGGAGGAGACCAGGGCGGAGCATATGAAAATGACCTCTCAGAACTCATTATAATAAAGCCGGCCTTTTCGGGGAAAGGTTATGAATATGTATAGGCGTTTTTGAAACTGTCATGAATATGTAACACTTGGTTGTATAAAGCCAAGACAAGTTACCACGGTGGGTGCGCACGCTTGTGGTGGAGAGATCCCCCGTGTGCCTCAGCGCTGAATAAACATACGCTATTACCTTTCCCTGTAACTCCAATTTGGATTTTATTTCACGTATTCATTCAACCTGACTAAGCAGCTTGTACCGACTGGGTTGAATGTCATTGACTTACTGTCAGTGTACAAAGAACATTTGCTTCCCATTCCAAAGTGCCATTCGTTACATACGGATGGCATATTCTGCAATAGGAATTATTTCATTTGGTCGTAGCCAGATTAGTATGTAGTACAGTGTTGGCGTTGCCCTGATCAAATCCCATGACTTCTCGCCAAAAGAAGTTGTTGTTCTGCACGGTGGGTTCTGATTACTTTCCCCAGGAGTAACACTTAGCAATCCAACTTAGATCACAAAAATAGGGAAACTGGCATGTGCAACTTGCTTGGTCATCTTGGGGCTTTTTTGTAACGTATAGATGGAACTATAAATCAACTGTCAAAAGGAGAAGAAAACAAAACCAGCTGCCCCTAACTGTTCCCCAGTTGGGTTCCTTACAGAATGTGTATATATTGTTTAAGGACAAAGACTAGAGAATGATATAACATCAGAAAAGGGCAATTCAACCTTTCTGTTTTGCTTAAGTCCGATGTGCCAAATGTACCAAAATGTGTTTAAATGAGGCTTCTATTCCTCCTTATGTTTTCTGTTACATATATCTAATAAGTTCCATGTCCATCAAAAAAAAAGAAAACAACAAAAATATAATGGAAGTAAAGCTGAAAGATTAGTGAGTTTTCTACTTAAAAGGTTGGAATTTGCTTCTTTAGAAAACAGCACTACTAATAATCTTAAATCCTCATATGCCATCAACACTATAGCAAATGTGTTAAGCTTTTTTTTTTCCTCCCCCCTCCAAGAATGCGCTGTAGTTTCGTGGACATAAAGCTCAGATTTTTTTGTCTGTGTAATGGTTCCACTGCTGAATGCAGGAACCCCATCACCCAAGCCACTGCTTTGCTTGTGTCTTTGCAAATGTTGCAGCATTTGGCTTTGCCAACCACGTGCAGAATTGGTGGGTTTTTTAAATCTTGACAGTTGAAAAGTATTGAAATTTATTTCCATTTTCAAAGAGTAATTTTGCAAAATCTGAACTTGCCTTTATTGATTTGTTTATTAGCTGGTCTACTTCTGGACAACTGGAGGGCGGGGGTGCAAGTGGCAGCCCTGTGTGTGGCAGGCGGTGGGGAAGTGTTTTGCTGATTAGGGATATCAATTAAACTCAGACACCAGAGTGAAAAGAGCAGGTGTATTTTACTAGAAATAACTAAATAATGTAACAGAATAATACAGAAAACATACAGTAAGAAAAGACAGAATAGTGCACTTAAATAGGAAAATACAGGGTCATGCATCAAATCATTCCTACCTGAGAGAGAGAGAACAGTGATTAAGAAAGATCCATCACCACTTGCACCCGTTCCCATCATCCAGATCCGCAGTGGCTGGGCAGCCCCGGTTACAGCGAGGATTTGGAGAGCCTGTCCCGGCAAGTGGGAAATCCTACGCGGTGCGTCCACCCGTAGGTGAGGCTTCCAAAGTCGCTGTGAGCGGGTCCAGCCTTATATAGCCCCAAATCAGCAAGCCAGAATAGCTGGCACCTTTGTTTTAAGAGGAAATATCTGGTTTGAATTTCACATTAGGTTCCCCCCAGAGCCTGGCCAGGGCTCAAGGAAGAAACTAAGGGAATTTCTCTGCTTATCTGATCGGGTTATGCGCAAGGTCTCACATCAGGCCTCGAGGACAGGCACCTGCCCCCATGACTCTGTTACTCCCTATACAAAGGAAGGGAAAGATACATTCATCACATCAGGTCTGGGAGACAGACACCTGCCTCCGTGACTTTGTTACTCTATTCACATACAAAGGAAGGGAAAGATACATTCATCATAGCTCCATCCTCCATGCATATTTCATTAGGGATTACATACTGAGTTAACAGTTTCGGTTCAGGGCCTGTTGCTCAGGCTTCAACACTTCCACCTTTTACATCAGACTAGGTGGTTTGTTATAACTTAGTATAATGCCTGTTAGCACAATGGTTATCAGCTATAGAATATACAGGATTCATCTATAGGTCAGCTCTTCTTGGGCCTATTGTCCAAGCCTTAGCACTTTGGGAAGGGGTAAGAGTTTGTTGTGAAAATGTATCCCTAAGCCGTGTTTTGGGGAGCCAGGCAGTAATCGAGGCACACCTGTGGGGTGCAGAGACAAAGGCTGGAGGGGAAAGGTTACAGCTCACGCCAACCCTTTTATTGACCCCCAGACCGGGGGCGATGCCCAGTCAGGTTCCCATCGGACCTGCGGCAAAACCAGCTTCCCCTGGTGCCCTCTCTGCCCTCGGCGGCTGCTGCGCGGCGGGGGGGGCTGCACCAGGATTTCCTGCGGGAGGAGGCGCCGCCAACATGGCCCTGGGGCTCTGGGGGCTCATGGCCGTGCCCCCAGCAGGCGGGTGCCACCCACGGTGGGGCACAGGGGGGGCAGGGAAAGGCACCAGGAAAAGGGGGAGAAAGCAGCACCCAGAGACGGGGTCAAGGAAACAGAAATTTATTTTCTAGTTAATAAAGATTTGCTGCAGCCCTGCTAGTGCTGCCGGCGGGGCAGCCTCTTGCAGGGCTGGGGGGAGTCCTGGGGGCCGGGGGCCCTCCTCTTCGGGGCACGCCTGGGCCTCCCACGGGAGCTGTTCCTGCGCTGCCTGGGAGTGGAGGGGCTGCGGCTGCAGCCCCGGGCAGAGGGCCCTGCTGCCGCCTCCCCCAGCCCCTCCTGGGACTGCTCCTGCTCTGCCAGGGTGGGTGCAGATGGGGGGCGGCCGGGACCCTCGCAGAGGGCGGCCTCTGACATGCCGGCTTCCTCCTCCCTGTTAGAGGTGTCACGGCTGCTGGAGGGGGGGCTGCCAGTCCTGCACCAGGAGCAGTTGCAGCTGAAGAAGAGGGGGCTGGAGTTGGCCTCAGGCGTCTCGTCCTCTGCCCCCACAGCCGGGGAGCGCAGCAGCCTCTGGGCCTCCTCGCTGCAGCGGCTCGCGATGATGTCGATGATGCCGCGGGCCAGAGGTGCTGCGCGTTCCCCAAGGTCCGGCTGCAGCACCCGGACCAGGGCCTCCTCCACCGGGCCGCTGACACACAGGGCGTGCGCCATGTTGCCCACTGCACGTCGTGTGTGCCACCACATTGGCCCGTGTATTGTCCACAGCTCCTGCCGCAGCCAGGCCAGCACGGGATGGAGTAGACGTGCTTGGCTCTGGAAGAGTTCTGCCCAGACCTCGGGCAGAAGGCCCCCCACGGCCTCTGGCTCTGCAGCCCCCTGCTCGTGTGGGGACAGTGTCCCCTGTGGAGAGGATGGAGGGGACGCCGTGGGGTGACGGGCGCTGTTCTCGGCCCGGCGGCTGGGAGCTGGGCCTGCCTGGTTGCTGCCTTCTGGAGACACCTCGAGGAACGTCACTACATACTGGTGGCCGCCAGATCTTCCCTGCCCGGAAAACTGCACAAAGTCCACCAGTCCTCTGCAGAGCGGGCACTCTGGTTTCATCTGCATCCACCGCAGGATGCAGCCCAGGCAGAACCAGTGGCCACAGGGCATTGCATAAGCGACATCACCTCGAGTGTCACGGCAGATGGGGCAGATCTCCTCTGTCTCCGAGGCCATGTTCTCGTGCTGCAGGAGGTTGGGGAGCGCTGAGGACGACGAGCTGCTCCTGCTTGCTGGCGCCGGCGCCGCCAAAGGGTGTCACGTGCTGCAAAAGTGAGAGCAGTCACTTGCTGTCCCAGCGAGGGGAGGGGAGGGAGGGGAGGAAGAAATGCCCAGGCCCTGGCGAAGGACACCCTCACGGCTCCCCAAGCCCAGTCACCCGCCCCAGGGCCGCCCTGCACAGCTCACCTCCGCTACCGCAAGGGTGCCTGGCGGTGCCCGGCTGCCTGACCCAGGCAGGGCCGGGGAAACACGGGGGATGGCTCGGGAATGGGCACTGAGAGCTGCCCACGGGACCAGCACTGGGAGCAGCCTTGCTCGGCCCTTCAGACCTCGCAGGCTTGCTGCCAGAGTCCAGGCTCAAGCCAGACTGAGCCAGGCTCTGCCGGTGCCCAAAGCTTCGAGGGTGTGAGGTCACAGTCCATCGCCCGCTGATGTCACAGCCCACCGCTTGGTGATTGGACATCTACCCCCGCAGCACTGGTGCTTCCACACACACCTCTGGGGCTACCGCAACCCCGCTTTCCTCTCCCTCAGCTCTGTCTTCTGCTTGCCACCGGTGTTTCATGCCAGTCACCGAGGCCTTGGCTGTCTCTTCTCTTCAGCCCCCTCAGATGCCCCGAACTTCACTGTGGCGGAGCAATTCCCCCCTCTGCCCCCTCCTCTGCCACTGGGGGATTAGTGTGATTCCTCCCCCCCTCCTGGGCCACAGACCAACCTGAGCAGTTAAGTCCTGCTGATGGCACTAAACAGAGCGTCAAGACGCTGCTTTCTGGCTCTGCCCTCCTTATCAATTGGGGAGGGTTATGACAGCCCCTCACCTCCTAATGGCCTGGGAGAACAATAAGACAATTGCATACCCAGCAAGTTCTTGCACAGCTGGTGGAAGACACCAGAACACCTCATTGTCCGAGCTTGGCCGGAGTGAGAAGTATCTGACAAAAGTCAGTGGGAGAACTTTGTAGAGTAGGGCTGATGGTTGGACTCCATGATCCCAAGGGTCTTTTCCAACCTGAATGCTTCTAGTCAAGGAAATGTTTGAGAAAGATTGAATGTATGAATTAGCTGTAAATTATTGCTCTCTCATCTTGAAAATGAAAGAAATGGTGTGCACACAAGCATTCCGTTTTTGATAACAAAAACGTTTATCAGGGTGCGGGAGTGAATGAAAATGTTTCATTCCCAAAGCGGTTCACGCTTGCTTACTCATTTAGTCCACTGAGGCACTTTCAGCCTGAAGTGTTCTTGCTCTCCCTTCTTGGTTGGTGAAGGGAAAGCGGCTCTACCTGTGTTGGGTTGTGCCCAGGCTGGGTGTCCTGGGAGACACCTCTGAGCATTTGGGGATCTCGCGTTCTTCCTGGTACTTATTAACAGGGATTTGGACAAAGGGGTGAAGAACCCTGCACAGGTGGAGGGCTTGGGAAGCCTCTAGGTCAATGGCAATAGCTAAGCCATGAAAGAAGAGGTGTACAGCAACCAAAACATATTGAGGGCGTGAAGACAGCGTGCAACACTGGAACCCTGGTTTGGTGTTTTTTCTCTGGCTATCACTGATACTTCTTTTTCTTCTATTAGCGCTTTTTGGAAAAAGGATAAAATACTTCCTGGATTGAAGGCTGGTGAAAGTGCACTAAACAGTGCGTTTAAAACAAACATTCGTCTCCAGTTTTTATCTGCTTTCAGCAACAGGAGAGGGGGTGCCATGGAACAGATCAAATAGGTTACTCCCTACTGTGGAAGAAATGTAGAAATCGGCCGCAATTAACCTGTGTGTCAGGAAATACCTCAATGAAAGTCTTGCTCATCGGTGGTGAGGATGGGCAACATTTGACATTTCCTGGATCAGTGACAGTAGTTTGAGTCATAATTATTATTCTTTGTTACAACTCTAGCAATTTGAAAGGTCGTGCTAGGACTGTTTTCCTTGAATGAACCGGCAGAAAAGCAAATTTGGTGAACTAATGAGACTGTCACCATGAAGTTTTGCTGAATTTGAGAGAATTTTCTTTGGTGAAAAATCTCTTGTTTGCAAATAAGGTGGGTTTGTTGGTTTTTTTTTACTACCGGGTCTTCCTCAGGATCGTTAGGTCTCATACTTGTGGAAACTTACTTTTTATGGAAGCTATAAATGCATTTGATTTCCGTGCAGACCCCCAGGAAGAGTTTAATGGAACAAGTGGAGAATGATTAAATGTCCTGCTAGAAAAAGCAGAGAGCATATTAACCAAGCTTTCAAATTCTTAAAAGTTGAGCGGAGAAGAGAATTGTTTGCATTATTGTGAGGGTTTTGGGGGTTTTGTTTTGTGGTTTTGAGGTATTCTTAAGAGAAAACTTGGGACGAACTAAAAGGCAACCATTCTGTTTCCAGTCTAGAAAGGAGATTTTAAAGATTCACACGCAAGGCTGGGACCCTCAGCCATCGGACGTGTTTCTTGAAGAGCTAGCTGAAAAATGTGTTGGTAAGTTTGAAACCAAAAGTGAGTTACTGTATGTGACTGAGTGCCAAGGAGTCAGGGCTTGTGCCAGGCGGTACCCCAGCTCCTGTGCCGTGCTGCAGAGTGAGGCGGTGAGGCAGCTGGCATGTCTTGGGAGCAGACAAAGTCAGATGCTTCTTTTCTTTGGATTTTCTTTTTGTCCGTCAGAACAGAATGGGTTTTGGGCATCTTCCTTGGGAGCAGAGTTTTGACTATGAGGCTGCTTCATAAGTGCAGGATATCAAGCTGCGAGCCACGTAACAAAACCCTCCTCAGTGCAGTCCCTCTCAGTTCTCTCTTAAGCGGTTAATTTTGGGCTGTATACAAAGTGTTTCAGTGTTGCACTTTAGAAACCATGGCCTTGACTTCTGTGTTGCCTGAGACTGACCTAACGTTTGCTTCTTGTTTTGTTTATTAGGATACTGTGGTACTGACATTAAATCCTTATGTGCCGAAACTGCCCTCTGTGCTTTGCGCCGCTGCTGTCCTCAGATACACGAAAGTCATGAGAAGCTGCAGTTAGCTGTCACTTCCATTAAAATAAGAGCAGAGGATTTTGTCACGGCTATGCAGAAGATTGTTCCAGCTTCACAGAGGGCTGTGACTTCACCTGGGCGACCGCTACCCCCTATTTCCAAACCACTGCTTGAAAACACACTAGCAGAAATTCTGCAAGCCTTGCAGAAAGTATTTCCCCACGCAGAGGTTGCACTGAAGAAGAACCCAACAGCAAGGTACAAGAAGAACATGGACTTCTTTAAAATTCTGCCAGGGCAAAAGTTCTGGTTTGTGCAATCAACACACGCAAACCTCTCGGCTGTAAGGACAGTAGAATGTTATAATATGCACGTGCACAGCGCTGCCTGGGAGCTGCGAGCGACTCGCCCTTCGGAGTAGAGCGCTGTGCGTTCTCCGCTAGAGCACCCTGTTTCTGACAGTAGCTTACATGGTCTTTGTAATTTGTAGAGACGGATCTAAAGTTTAATGTATGTTTAATGCACCTCTTTCAAAATCAATGTTTAAATGGGGAGACAGGGGTATTTTTACCTGAATGCTGCTAATTCCTGTCGGAAGAGTGTCAGGACCACAAGACAAGTGGTTTAAGCTAGATACTGGTTTAGGTGTCATGACTTTTAACCATAGTCTCTGGATTGAAACGTTTGTGGATCCCACTGTACACTTGCACGTGAGATCAGAATGTTTTAGGAGTGGATGCTTCGGGGCTTGGCTTGCACAACGTATGGAAGCTCGTGCTCGTGACTGCATCAGCCCTGATCAGGTTTAGTCTGTCAGTTGGTGTGAGCAAATAAATGTATAAGCTCCCTGCGCTCCTGATTAATGGAAAGCTGTGAATAGTTAGTTATGATGCTAATTCCTGGAGAATGCTGCACCAGTATTGCTCCCAGTAGAGCTGGGAGATGTATTTGCATTGGTAACCCAGAGGTAAAACCCCGCCAACAAAATCAAAGCAGAGAGGCTCGGGGACTGGTATTGCATCCCCTCTCTGCTGCCCGCCTTCCCTTCTCTCCTCCTTCGCTGATCTTCAGGGAGCCTTGTTGAGCAGATGCGTTGGTCTCTATAGTCTTACTCCGTAGTCTGAGACAAATGGAAGTCTGTGGCCATGGCATCCACTTACTTGCCCCATGTCCAGTGGAGGAACCTGCTCCAGAAAGAAGTAGCCTTCTTGGGTTTTTCACATGTCTAGGAGCTACAGAAGTTGTTCCTAATTGTTTTTATTCTGAGGAAAGTACCTCCAGGTTTTCACCAACAGAGGGATAATAGCTTACGCAAATCATGGGATGTAGGACAGCTTTGTAGAGACTTGTACAGTCTCCTTAGATCTGTGGTAGAAGGAACTCTTCAGAAAACAGCTTTCAGTGCGTGCCCTCCAATACAAGTGGTTTCCAGCACTGATTTAGAAGATCTACCAATGTGAGAGCGAGCTATGGACTATTCAGGAAAGTTAACAAAAGACTCCAGACCAGAGAAATGTGCTGTCTGTCCTTTTAGCTAAAAAAACCTATGGATTTGTGTAGCCGTCTTTTGACCTTCTACCTTCCCAGATTGTTAACCCAGTAGCAAATCCTGTAGCAGAAACAAAACTGAGAAATGGTTTGTTGAAACACTGTGAGAAAAACATAAGTGATGTCTGCATTTTGTACCTTTCACTTACGGAGTTTATGTTAATCTTTTGACATTTTACTGTGGAAGTCGTATAAGCCAAGAGCTGACAAAATAGATTCCTGTCGTCACTGTAGGGTCAGTTATTTTTCTCACTTTCTATCACTGTGCTG